>NC_083324.2:9908185-10518199 GCF_963455315.2 Globicephala melas | reverse complement strand
GCGACGAGCGCAGCAGAGAAGCAGGCAGCACATGTCACCCCGTCATCAAGGGAGGTGACAGTAAAAGCATGAATAAATCTGTCCCAAATTCTGATTGCTCCCAAATCCATGGAGGCCTTGTTTTAGCACTGTGGAGTTCCCCATTAGGCTCTTCATTCCAAATTCTATCCAGGAGAGATCCCTTATGAACCAGCTTTCCCTAGATTTACTAGCTAGTTTTATTCCAAAGGCTTTGCTTGTTAAGATGATTCCAGGGTTCTAAGTATATCTCTCATTGGAAGTGAACTGTTGGCAATAAAATGCGGATATTTCATATTTGGTTGTAAATATCTAAAAAAAAAAAAATGCAGGCGGCTTTGACCCAGTTGATCAGAGGATCCAAATTATTAGACCTGGGACCATTAGAAAACCGTGAAAGTTTTACATGGAGTCAGAATACTGGCATTGTTTATTTGATGCTTTGATTTTACAGTGACCAAAAGAACACAACTGTTTTATGGCAGATTAAATTTTACAAAAAGGTTCACAGCAGTATTTTTCACGTTTTTCCTGAACTTTGGCACTCCCCCATTGAGAGATGGAATCTCTTTCCCCTGAATCTTGAAGCCAGGTGGGCTTTTGTGACATTTCAATGAACAGAATGAAGCAGAAGTGACAACGCATGCCTTGAAGCTAGGTCATAAAAGACAACACTGCTTTCTCTGGATCTCCTCCTTGGGACACATGCTCTTAGAACCAAGGCACCATTTTGTGAAGATGCCCAAGCAACATGTAGAGGCCATGTATAGGTGTTCCTAGCTAAATTCTCACTGACCAGCCAGTATCAACACCAGACATGTAAGGCAAATCTCAGATGACTCCAGCCCCCAGCTTTTGAGTCATCCCAGCTGATGCCAAGTAGAGCAAAGGCTAGTCTCTACCAAGCCTTCCCAGATGGCTGATTGTGAGCAAATGGTGTTGTTTTAGCCACTAGGTTTGGGGCAATCAATAACTGGGACCAGATTTAGTGGATTTTTTAAAACAATAAAAAGATGTTATGCTCAGTGTTACGAATTTGCAATTGATATTTAGGGGAAAATACTAAATTCCTTCATTAATGATAAGTTTGGCATATTATTCTCCCTTCTTCCCTCCCTCTTCTCACCTTTCCTCTCCTTCCCTTTATTTCCTTCTTTCCTCCTCCCTCCCTCCTTTATTCTGCCTTCCCTTTCTCCTGCTCTCCTTCCTTCCTTCTTTCTTTCTTTCTCCCTTCCTTTATTTCTTTCCTTCCCTCCCCCTTCCTCTTTCCTTCCATTTCTTCCTTCCTTCCTTCCTTTCTTTCTTTTTCTTTCTTTCTTTTTCCTTTTCTTTCTTTCTTTCTTTTTTCTTTTCTTTCTTTCTTTCCCTTCCTTCCTTCCTTCCCCTTCCTTCCTTCCTTCCTTCTTTTCTTCCTTTCTTTCTTTCTTATCTGTTAAGATGGCCCTGTTTTTTAACCAGAGATAACAGGAAACAGACATCATCAAAGTCCCATTTCCTCCTTGGTGTGAATAGGGCAGCTTGGTACGGGACCTAAGTGGCCTGACAGAATTAAAAAAACCATCTTAAGATACATTTCACAATAGCAATATTTTACAACAAGCATAAAGATGTAATTTGGTTGGCGAAAAAATGACTTTTTATCCTCAGCTTACTTATAGAGTTTATTGATATTCCTTCTTCCTTTGACTTTTTTTTAACTTCATATGAGGTTACCTCTTATGTGCATTACTGTTAAATCTCCAAAAAGGACTATCGGGAACATTTTCCAAAAATATGAAAATGTTTCTGTAGGACCAACCATTTATCCATGAATCCATCCACTAAATACATATGTATTGAGTATCTATTGTGTGCAAGGTACTAGGGACCCAAAGGTGAGAGTTACACAACCTGCCCTTACAAATCTGCCGGTCTCATAAAAGAGACAGAAAATAAACATATAAATTAATTGATTGATTAATTCAACATATGTTTATTAAGCTCCTATTGTTTTCTAAGCATTATGCCAGACTCTGCTGTTAACAGCAGTAAAGAAGTAGATACAGTTTCTGTCCTATGGACCAGGGACTAGACCAAAAACCACATACCAACAAAAGTGTAGAAGCCAATCAAGTGTTCAGGGGAGGCCGCTCAGAGGAAATGAAGTATAGATTGAAACTTGTAGACTAATTTGGAGTCACCCAGGTGAAGGCAGATGTAAGAAGAGCATACAATTTACAGAGGACAGCAAATGTGAAGATCCAGAGGTAAGGGAGAAAGTGACACACACGTTTGAGAAACCAAAAGCAGTTCATTGTGTGGAGAGGACAGGGTGGTGGGAAATAAATCTGGAGATTTATCTGTAGGGCCCAAAGGTGAAAGGGAAACCAGCCAAGAGATTAAGCGCTGTGAGAATAATGTGATCACTGTAGGAACACCCTTGTGGCCACAGGATGACACATGTATCTCCGTGGAGTGTGCCTAGAATCAGGGGCCTTGTGAGGTGACTCTAAGGACAATCCTGGCCAGAGACGAGAGTGGCTTGGATGAGGACGGTAGCAGTGAGACTGGATAAAAGTTGACATTTCTGAAATCTGGAGGTATAATGTACAGGGCATGTTTATTGACAGATTAGATGTCAGGGCTGAGGACAATGAAAGAGTCAGAATAAGTTCCAGGCTTTCAGACGGGGCAGCTGGGTTGGTCTTGGTGCCACAAAATAAAAGGAAGACCTTCCTTAGGATGGACTTTGGATCTGAGAATAAGATAATGGGTGCAGTTTGGCTCACACTGAACTTGAGGTTCCTATAAGATATCCAAGTATTAATGCCTGTATATACTTAATATAGCCAAGTAGGGACTCAATATATAGATCTGAAATTTAGCAAGAAAAACTGGACTGGAAATAAGAATCCAGGAACTATCAACACAGAGAACACTGCAACATACAGAAGCCCTGAGAGTGGAAGAGATGGCCCAAAGTGAATGTATAGGGTTAGAAAGAAAGGCCTGGGACAGAATGCCAAAGAACACTGATGATTAGATTAGAGGATATGCTGGATGGCTGCATGGAACCACTGCAGAAAAGAAACCAGGAGAATACTGCACCTAAGGAACCAATGCAATGTAAATAAATTTATAAATAAACATGTAGATAATTTATAAATTTTCAGGAGCATCAATGGCCAGAGGTTTGGAAACCTGGTCTAAATTAAAGTAGTGGAATTGGTGATGAAGAAAAGAAGATAGATATCTGGTGATAAAATGGGTGAGGCTTAGAAATGGTTGGGATGTGAGGAATAAGGGAAAAGAAAAAGAAGAGAATGAACTCCCTGGTTGTTCCAGGCATCAAGGAAAATTATGGCGGCTTCCCCACCAGTCAAGTCTTATCAGTGTTTGTTCACATTGAGTATTTTTAAAGAACACACAAACAGAGCGTTTATATATCTCTGTGGATCCTTAACAATGAGAGAGCCTGTTTTGAACATGGCCAGTTCTCACTGTGTGACCTTTGCAAAGTTAAAAGAATTACACAGCTTGAAGGTGCTCTGTATAACGGGACTGGCAAAACTGCAGGTCTTGAAATGACATGTTTCCTGACATTTTCTAAGGTTGGCCTTTGGTGTTTAATATTGCAATCCAAAGAACACAATCTGTTCTGCTCTCTTCTGACAAGCAAATGGAATTGTTCAAAGACAAAGGGATTGTTTGTGATTCCTCTGCACAGCTCATCCTTCACATACTAATTTTGACTTGGTTAAGAGCTAAATTGACCCTAAAAGCTAGAGAGTATTCTGAGTTTCTTACAAGGTTGACTCTCTTTGTCCCACATTTGAGGCATGGACTTCCTGCCTCCTTTTTTCCTTCCCTCCCTTCCATCCTTTCTTTTCCTTTACTCCATCCCTACCTTCTCTCTACCTCTCAGCGATCATAACTTACCTCTCAGTGATCATAACTTACTGTTGTAATATCAGGGTCTTAAGGAAACAAGACACAGCAGAGGAGAACACAGGCTGTCCATATAGAAGTAGATAATAGATGGCTCCTGGCCTGCAGGTCAAAGAGCATAACCCTGAGTGCGGCTAGTTCTCTTTGTGTTCAGGTGGGAGCTTATTAATCCGTTGGTATACACACACCCACAGCATTGAGCACATATGCAGGGACGCACATAGCTTTTAAGACAGCCTCACTTAGGCATTCTATTCAGCCAGTTAAGCCAGAAACTGGTTTAACAACTAAGCACATAAAGTGTTCGAACCTGTTTGTGCATAAAGGCCAACTTTATTGTCACCCAGACCTTAAAGAAGGGGAGAATTTGTCATACAATCACCAGACATTCAGAAAAGTTTTGCAAACCATTACTCGCTTCCACAAATAACAGGTAGTCCAGTATCACTCATTTGAGGATTCTTTCACTTCTGGACTAGAAATCTTGTTGTACTCTTGATCACTGTCTATTTTTAAAATCAGAAATCACATTAAATTTCATGAAAAATGAGAAAACATAGGATTTTGCACAATCCCTTTTCATTATCCATAATCCACTTTACATATTTACTGTGAATATCCTTACAATGAACACTTCATGATTTTAATGCCTCCTATGTATTGCCAGCTAAAAGGCTTTATTAGGCTGGATTTTTTTTTTTTAATCATTGCCTGGTATTCCTACAACTTATCAGACTTTCTTTTCTCTACTGCCTAAGTCAATCCTTGGCCTCTTTAACCCATCATCCCTTCTGGCCTCAGTGGTTTTCTAAGTGCACTGTGGGAAGGCTGTCCTGAAATTCCACTGTCTGTAGAACTCACATTGCCCCACAACTGAACCGAGTACACATTACCTTGAAAACCAACAACACATTATGTTTAGAGAACTCTCTACCAGAAAGTCTACAAAATTGAAAACTGAAAACTGTGACTGTTGGAGATTAAAAAAAAGAAAAAAAAAAGAAACAGAAAAAAACAAGAGATGGAGGAGAAAATTGAGATGTGAAACACCTTGGATACACTTGAGAGAACCTAAAAGGTAAGTCAAGTAAACATTTGGAAAAAAGTTATTTTTCCCTGATGATGCCAGTATTCATTGGAGTGAAATACTTTGTTAGTTCAGATCTGAATCCATGGGGAGTAGTAAAGGAAATGTCTACTTTCCATTGCTGCTATATTGGAATAACATATTCATTTGTTCATTCATTCATTCATATGTTCAGCAAGTATCTAGTGAGTGTCTATTCTGTCAAGACTCTGTGCCAGGCACTGGGGATGTAGCAATGGACCAGAGTGTCCCTGCCTCCATGGAGCTTTCTTTGTAGGAAGAGCCAACAGACAATAAGGGAATAACTACTTCAAGTATTTTAAGAGACCAATAAATACATAAATTAGATATTTTAAGAGAGTGGTAGTGGGATGAAGTAAAAACACTGACTCCTCACTCCCTCACAGCCCACATTCAACCCGTTAGTAAAAACTATTAGCCCCCTTTCACAATATATCCAGAATTGGACTCCTCAACACCGGTCACTCTCACCCTGGTCCAAGCCAGCATCCTCTTTCACCTCTACTGTCACAGGAGGCTCCTCATGGTCTCTTTCAGCCCTCACCTTCCTTACTAGTAGTCTATTTTTATGCATTTCTAAAACATGAATCAAATCACACTACTCAGTTCAATGGCTCTGATTTCAGAGAAAAAGCCAAAGCCCCACAATGGCCTATCTTCAAGGCCTTCATCAGCTACCGTCCCTTCCTCTGCCCACCACCTCTGTGACCTGAGCACCCACTCTCACTGCCCACCTTGATCTAGAACACTGGCTCTCTTGTTATTCTTCAAGTACAGGAGGCTTGCTCTTGCCTTAGACTTTCTGGTAGGCAGAATTCCAAGACGGTCCCCTAAGATTCCGGATGTACACACATCATCTGCTGATTATCTAATCAAACAACAATCTACGTACTGCTATGAAAGGGTTTTGTAGGTGTAACTAAAGTCCCAGATCAGTTGACTTTAAGTTAGAAAGATTAAAAAAATAATAAGTTAGAAAGATTATCTGGGTGAGCTGCACCCGATTACATGAGCTTTTAAATTTGGATCTAGAGGTAAGAGACAGAGAAAGTTAGAGATTCAAAGTACCAGGAAGATTTGGCATTTGAGGAGTTCTCTGCAGCTGGCTTTGAAAAGAAGGGGGCTACGTGGCAGCGGATGAGAGTGGCCTCCTGTTGCTGAGAGCAGCCCCCAGCTGTCAGCCAGCAGGAAAAAAAGACTTCAGTCTGGTCACCGAAAGGAACTGCATTCTGCCAAAGACCCAAATGAGCTGAGAGAGGATGCTGAGCCTCAGATGACACAGCAGCCCAGCCAACACGTTGATTTCAGCTGTGTGAGACCCTGAGCAGAGAATGCAATCATACTATGCCCAGACTTCTGATCTATAGGAGTTATGAAATCATACATGTATGTTGTTTTAAGCCACTGTGTTCGTTTTAATTTTTTATTCAGGAAACAAAACTAATACAAGCTCTTTTCACTTGCTGTTCTTTCCCAGAATTTGTTTTCCCCCTAGATATCCCTCTGTGTGCTTGCCTACAGGTTTCTGACTAATTACCATCTTCCCAATGAGGTCTTCCATAGTACTCAGACTCCGGGCACTCATAAACTGAGTAATTTAAGGATCTGAATAAAGTAACTAAAAAGGTACAGACAGGCTAGAGATAAACTACAAGGGAAAATGTAGTACCCTGGGATTAATGAGGAGGAACTCAAAGGGAAGAAACAATTATAGGAACTTGGCACATGGCTGTGTGCTGAGGACCAGCCCACAAGAGCTGTAATCTTTCATCCAGGCATGCAGCCAGCTCATGGCAATGCCAGAAGGAGCAAGTCAGGAGAGCAATACTCCTCAGTAACTCTCCTTGCTCCCTTTTTATTGTCCAAAACTCTCACTAGGAAATAAATCTTATAGGGCAAGTAGTAGGACAAGTTTTTGCCCTGCTTTGTCCTCTGGGCCTAGACCAGTACTGGAACACAGTGCTCAACATTCACCATCTGAATGAATGAGTGAAAGAAGGTACAGCAGTGTCACAGTAGACTGGGTAACAAAGAGAGGTTTTTAGGTTTTTGATTTTTTTTTTTTTTTACATTTTTCCCTGGTATTCGTCACCATTCTTTTTTTTGGAGGGGGGTATAGTTGATTTACAATGTTACAAAAGCCAGGACATGGAAGCAACCTAAATGTCCATCAACAGAGGAATGGATAAAGAAGATGTGGTGTATATATATATATATACATATACACACAACGGAATATTATTCAGCCATCAAAAAGAATGAAATAATGCCACTGGTAACAACATGGATGGACCTAAATGTTTTGAGCTAACATTTGAACTGATACTTAACTGATGAGAAGCAGCTGATCAAGAAGAGAAAGCGGAGATGAAATTCTCAAATAACAAATACCCAAGCCCTAGGAAGGAAATGCTATGTTTGAAGAACAGTATGGCAGAGGCAGACACATTTGGAGTTGGAGTGTTGGAGGTGACATCTGACGTCAAAGAGGTAGGCAGGGACCAGACCGTGGTGGGTCTAGCAGAACATGGTAAGGGATTCGCATTTAATTTCAAATACATGGGACAGATATTGCAGGGTTTAAAGCTAAGAAGAGACATTGTGTGCTTTACACTTTTAATACCCAGAGAAAAAATTCAAAAATAAGGAAATAACTGAAGAGCTGTGGTTGTGAGTCCGCTCTTTTCTTCTCTAATTTACTACATTTCTTTTTTTTTTTTAATTTATTTATTTTTTGGCTGTGTTGGGTCTTCGTTGCTGCGTGCGGGCTTTCTCTAGTTGTGGTGAGCAGGAGCTACTCTTCATTGCTGTGCATGGGCTTCTCATTGCAGTGGCTTTTCTTGTTGCAGAGCACGGGCTCTAGGCATGTGGGCTTCAGTAGTTGTGGCACAAGGGCTCAGCAGCTGTGGCTCACGGGCTCTGGAGCGCAGGCTCAGTAGTTGTGTGGCACGGGCTTTGTTGCTCTACGGCATGTGGGATCTTCCCGGGCCAGGGCTCGAACCGGTGTCCCCTGCGTTTGCAGGCAGATTCTTAACCACTGTGCCACCAGGGAAGTCCCATACTACATTTCTTTCTTCATGTAGCGTCTTAATGAACTTTCCCAAATTTTATTTACCAACGTGTTCACTATTTTCACACGCACAGTACTTGACAGGAGAGCTCACCTGGGCTGGACTAGAATCTTCTGAGTTTACTCCTCAACCCCACCCCCATCGCCCAGGTGCTTTCTTTGGCACTGCACAATAAAGGTAGAGATACCTTCTTTTTTATCTTCGGGGTCTAGAAGAATGCTGAGTTCATTGCCTGGGGCATAGTAAATGCTCAGCACTTATTAACTCTTAAGACATTTTATTATTAAGCATTATTAGTCCAAATGAGTAGTGACAAGAATAAAATAACTAGATCCCGATAGTCTGTGATCAAATCCCAGCTCCGGATCTTCCTAGCGATGCAATATTAGGAAGCCTTCAATTTCTCTGGGTTTCAGTTTGTAATCTGCAAAATGGCATGAATAATAGTATCTAATTCCTGAATTGATGATTTAAATGAGATATCTGTAAAGTGCCTAGCATACAGTTATAATCAATAAATTTGAGGCATTATTCTTGGCTATTAATAGATATTGCAGGTAGAACATGATGAGTTAGGAGGGGAAAAAAGGACCGTTTTTTTATTTCTTCTCCCACCTACTCACTCGGATCCACAGGAAAGGGGGCTGGCATTGGCATTTCTGGAAGCTTGCTGAGAGGAGAAAGGAGTTCTCTTACAAGGGGATTTGATGGAAGAAAAGGCTAAGTGGGGAAGAGGTAGAAGTCTGGCGGGAGTCCTGGAGCATGCTGCAGACTGGAAAGGGCTGGTTTAGTCTAGGAGTGGTGAGCACCAGTGCCCACTCCCACACTACTTCAGAGGTGATGCAGGCAGGGGCTTGGGGATGCTGAGGCGTAATGCACAGAAGATGTGGCTGATGGTTTTCTTGCAACTGCTCTGGGCCCAGCAGTGGACACAGAGCGCCAGTCTGCCTCAAAGGGACCCAACTGAGAAATTTACATATTAATGGTTACAATGATTAGATAAAGATAACAGGCTCTTCACCTATTTTCCAAACATGGCACAATGACCCTGGATTCTGACAACCTGAGAACAGGAACTGAAACCTTAAACCACAAGTTGAACTGACTTCTTATCACTCTGGTTAGTGGGATCTCCAAGTCAGATTTAATTTAATGTACAAAAATAATGTGCTGGAGTAAAACTAAAAGCTAAAATATTTCAAGAATGATGACAATGTAAATGATGATTAGTAACTATTCAAAAGAGTGAATCTGCATTACCCATGTTTCTATACATTTCAGACTTTAAGCCAAAATCACTGTGGACTGATAACATTTGTTAAGTCTAAGAATGAAAGATTTCTGGAGAAAAGGGATTCAAATAGAGCTGATGGGTGGATATGGAGACTTTCTTTCCACCTACTCTTTTTATCATAGGATCAGGGAGATAGAAGGGATCTTGGAAGGTACTGTAATCTCTCTACTCATCTCTGAGAATGGCTGAGAGCATAATTTCTTCCTGGTACTTTCTTCTGGGATTATTCTGCTTACTGAAATATACTATTTTCTTTATAGGTTTGTACAACTATTTAGATAAGCTGAAGTGCAGTTCCTTTAAAGTATGTGTAATTCAAGTTGGCTTTTTAAATGACTGTTTACAGAGATGCATAACAAAATCAACAATGTTTCCATGGGTGGAAATATTGAATGTTCCTTCCTTTGTTACACTGGGCATTTTTGAAAAACTGGAATGCATTTACAGAGCTTGGCAGTCTCCCGAGAGACATGCATCAAACAGTGCTCTCAGTGGTGGGCTGGTCTGACGGCATAAAGGCATTCTTACATTTGAAGCATTTCAGCAGTTTTATAAATTAAAAAATCTGCTTTTTCTTGTAGTGATGAATGAAGCAGTCATTGTTTTCTCTCACTGACTTCTGATCCAGTTGATGAAGTTTGGGGACTACAGTACTTGAGACTGAACTTTCCAGCTCCTGGATTATGTAGGACAAGGATCAGTGCTTCTGCAGACTTAAGAAGGTACTATACGACGGTGTATAGCACAGTGGAAAACAACAGAGGCTGAAGGGTCAGACTGTTTGGATTTGAGATACAGCTCTACCACGTTTAAACTGTCTAAACTGCCAGTGCTCTTAAGCTGCCTTCTAACACAAATGCTGTGCTAAAGGAAACTCCAAATGTATAGCATCAGGATTCTTCTCCTTAGAGTGTTTTACAAGGAAGACATGCTTTTCCTGAAGTGTGAGCTTCGGAAGATGTTCACAGAAGCACCTGCAGAGGTTTTCAAATAGATATCCCAGGCCCCAACCCAGGCCCCAGTCTTATGGAATTAAAATCACATTCTCTGTGGAGGGGCCCCAGGAATCTGTTTGTTATAGCACCTCTGGTAACCAAAATGTTGTCACTAAAGTGTCAGAACAACTGCCCTAGCACAGGGATTGGCAGGCATTTTTGCAAAGGGGCCCAGATGGTAAATATGTTCAGCTTTGCTGGCTGGCTGGATTCTGTCACTACTGTGTCACTGTAACACAAAATCAGGCATAGCCAATATGTTAGGGGAACCACTGAACGAAACCACCCGCCCTGGCCAGACACCATAGTAACCACTTGCATGAGTTCTCTTACAACAGCAGTCCTGGTAAGGAACGCGGAACAAACAAGCCACGACCAAGCGGAAGAATTCGGAAAAGGTCAAAAGGAAAGAGGAGATACCAGTCCATATGTCCTGACATCCTGCCCTTGAGCATGAGGTGGTTGTAAGGAGGAGAAAATGGTATGCAGAGCTGAAAATACTCTGCTAATTTTGAAGTCCAAGATTTTAGCAGTGTTGTAGACTTCATATGACTTCTCCTTTCTGCTTGGAATTCTGGGAAGCTCAGGAGATAAGGAACTGTCAGAGAAGCATGGGGAATGAGACAAATTTGGAAGTCTATGTTTGTTCAAGATGCTAAAACAAAAATATCATAGACTGGGTGACTAAAACAATGAACATCTATTTCTCACAGTTCTGAAGGCCAGGAAGTCCAAGATAAAGGTGCTGGCAGATTTGATGTCTGCTGACAGCCCACTTCTTGGTTCTCAGATAGCTGTCTTCTCACTGTATCCTTGCAAGGTGGGAGAGCTCTGAGCTCTTCATTTCCTTCTAAGGCACCAATCCCATCATGGGGGCTCTACCCCTATGACCTCATCCAAACTCTAATCACCTCCCAAAGGCCCCACCTCCAAATACCATCACACTGGGGATTAGGCTTCAATGTAGACTTTTTTGGGGAGACACAAAATCATTCAGTCCAAGGCAAATTTTCTCAGATAAAGCTTGGCAATCAAATTATAATGCAGACTTTGAGGACTTTTGAGGCTTTTGATGCTTTTCATCAACATCTTAAATGGTGTTGTTTTGAAACGATTCAGAATCATGGGTTTGGAATCCCTGTTCATTAGCTTTCATGGTATTGACTCCACCCCGGCCCCAGGGTCTGGTCTGTGCCTGAGGCCTATTCCCTGGGCCATATGATTGGTGCTGCATTGGATATAATAATCTAATAAAAGCCAATGACATTGTCTCACTCAGCAGTTGCTGGGACTAAAGGTGGTTCCTTATAGTGATGGATGTGAACCTAAGAAAATGCAGATTGGAACAGTAGAAGCCATCTAGGTGTTATAACGGGCAAGTGTCTTTGAGAATGGAGTCAACCCATCTCATGGGGGGACCAGACTATGGACAGGAAGAACCCTTCAGATTTGACAGAAATCTTCCTTGAAGTGATCCCAATCCCTTGATTTCTCATTACATAAGTCAATACACTCTATGTCTGATTGAACTAAAATTAGTCGAATTTTCTGTTGCTTATAATCTATAGAGTCCTAATTTATATAACCCCCTTCTAGTTCAAACATGCCACAGTTCTCTATCGTTGGAAACATCTATGCAAAAACCTTGTTCACAAAATCAGCTGTTCCCTGTTGCACTGACCTGAGTTTAAGTGGCCAGAATTTAAGAGGTGTAACAGTAACAACTGCATTGAGAGGACTGTCAATTTTCCTATTGTAATGCCAGCTCATTATTCCTATCCAAATGGCATAAAGCAGATAAAAGACAACTCTGACTTCCTATAAATGTATAAATTGGCTGCCATAAAAAATAAAATACCAGGTATGGGTCCCAAATGTCTCAATTATTGAAGGATGAAATGTGCGGATAGGGAGAATGGCATTCTTTCACTTATTTAAGTCATTTTATTCTATATTATAGGCAAGATCCTGTTCTGTTAAAAAAAAAAATGAGCCCAATGTTTGTTCTGCAGGCGTAAGAGCTTTAAAAATAAATAAATAAAAGCCCTATTTGTAATTACTCTTTGTAACTTTAGAGATGCTTATGAGAGCTGATGTCTTTGAAAACCAGAGACAGCTATGAAAACCAAAAGGCAGAGTTAATTCAAACCACCCAGCTTCACAAGTACAATTAAACTGGTACTGATTGTGAAGGAACATCACTCAGCCTGCAAGTCCTTCAGTCTGGATTATCCAGTGTGATAAATGAGCACTTCTGCTGGATGTGTGGGCATTAGCCATATATTGCATAAGGGCTGATCCCCAAGCGTATCATCCAGTTTTGCACTAGATGATCACATTCCACCAAAATGGATTTTGAAATAGAGTAACAGAGCAGGTTTTCTTCCTTAATGTTAGAGTAAATCAATATACAAATAAATAAGGAAAACCTGTCTTAGGCTTTTTAACTCAGGTTATTTTTACTCTCTGTGATAGTGAAGACTCATGCAGAAGGAACCATGTGTTGAGAAAACAGAACAGCTGGATAAATCTCAAATTCTAGTATTTTCCAATAATGTTCTCTTCACCCCACCTGCTTTTCTCTTCTTGGAAGACTCCTCTTTGTCCCTCAGGATGTAGCTTAGAGGTAAGTTTCTCTGCATCAGAATCATTCTTATCGTCCCCTGTGCTCCAGTGACATTCTATGTACACTCATAACATCTACTACGATTTAAAATAGGAGAAGATAAATATCAGTTTCAACCTCCTATATCAAAGAGTGGTCTTCTTGAGGACACAATTAGTGTGTTATTTACTTTTAAACCTTCGTATCTAACAGTGTTTGACTCAGAGTAATTACTCAGTCAATATTTGCCGTATTTGTTGTTTAAACAGATACAGAAATCCCTGGGAAGCTATCTGGAGCATTTAGCTATTTTTGTAAGATAACTGTAGAGAACAAAACATAAAAATGGAAATTAAAACTTATTTCAAAAAGTATTTCCACCACTACTTCACTAAGGTAACAATTTAACAGTGTGATGTGTCCTTCCACAACTTTCCATATTGTATTTGTTAACTGCTGCTGTGTAACAAATTACCCATAAACTTAGTACTTAACAAACACAAAGATATTTATTACATCACACTTTAACAGAGTCAGGAACCCAGGAGTGACTCTGCTGGGTGGTTCTGGTTCAAAGTTTCTGCTGAGGTTGCAGTTAAGATGTTAATGGGGTCCCTCACATAATGGTTGACTGTGGCCTCAGTTCCTGGCCGGTTCTTGGCAGGAGGCCTCAGTTCCTCATCATGTGAACCTCTCCATAGAACTGGTTGAGAGTCCTCACAGTATGGCCGCTGACTCCCCCCAGAAAAAAGCAATTCTATATAAAGAGCTGCAATGTCTTTTATGACCTAGTCTTGAAAATTCACACAGCATCACTTGTTTATTTTGTGAGTCACACAGACCAATCCTGATGCAGTTTGGGAGAGAACTACACAATGGCATGAACACCAAGGGGCAGGCATCACTGGGAGCCATTCTGGAGGCTGGCTGCCACCCATATAGACACTTTTGGGTATCGTTTTTATCACAATACAATCATGTTATATATATTTATTTGCTTGCTTTTTTTTCAAATAAAAATACTTTAATTCCCTTCCTCCAGTTTGGTAGTTACGAATCTAATTCATTCATAACTAATTGAATGAATTAGTTCATTCTTTTGAACTAATGAATCTAATTCATTCTTTGAATTGTAGCTAACATTAGATTCAATTTATTCTACCCCTATTGATTCAGGTTGTTTGCAGTATTCTGGAAGTAAAGTAAATAAATATTCTTGCACATACCTTTTTGCATTCCTTTCTGTAGAAGCTACCCAAAGTGGAATTGCTTGATCAAAAATAGGTATTGCGCTTTTTTAATTTCCAAGGATGCTGCTAGATTTCAAAACAGGGAGAGCATTTACTTTGCACCAACAATGCACAAATGTAATCATTTTCCCATATAATCCTCAGAAGTGGATTACTGTTTATATACATTTAGGCATTCTGATGGGCAAGAGAAATGCTATCTCGTTTTTTCATTTACTTTATATTTTCCTTCCTATTAGTGAGCTTGAGCATCATTTACTATGTGTATTAGCCTTATACCTTATTTTTTTCCTGAAAACTGCCTACTTGCAATCTTTTCTCTAGAGATGTGTCTCTTTTTCTCATCAACTTATAGGGAGCTTTTGGTATTTGCATGTAACTAGAAATTTAATTTAATAATTTCTGGCCAGGGAAGTTCATAGTGGAGGATCTTTAAAAGAGGACTAGGTATCCATTTTGTCACCTTTTTTGACAAGCTATACCTAATGGTCCACCAGGATTCATACAGACCAAACATAAAATATTGAACATCTTATTTCTGGAGAACTTTTAGATTAGGTGAGAAACTGGCTGGAGACATTACTAAATGAAACACTTTGCCCCTGAAAGTGGTGAATTAAGCAGTCTGTTGACTTTAGGATTACCTTGGAGATAGATCACAGAATTTAAAATGAAGTCACTCAGGAAGCAAAATTGCTTGGGAATAAAAGGCAATAATTACTATCACTCTTTCTGCAACTAGTGAAATTAAAAAAAGGAAAAAAAACCCCTCCCACTCTAACCTTAAAACCTCAGCAGATATCTAGAGACTCTTCAGATCACATATTGTGATCAAAGCTGCAATCCTTAGGGTAAGCAAAAACTGCAAACTCCCCTCTCTGTGTGTGTTTTTAAACCCAAGCTACTTTGATTGTTTTTCTGTCTAAACACAATAAACATCCTTGACCTTGAATTATACTGTTAGGAGATAAAACTTTGGTGTCTGGAAGAGCACTAAAAATGAATTCCTCGCTCTCTGGCATTTTAATGAACAGTGTGACCAGTAACAAATCAATAAAGATAGTATGACAAGCTGTGATTAAGTGGTTTTTAGATAAAAACCCCAACATAATCAATGTTTAATATATGGTGTATCTAAAAGCATATCTCTTAGACTCCTGCTTGTACTATTTAGGAAACACTTTAGCTAATTAGCAGTGGGGATTATTTGGGAAAGAGCAGACAATAATTTTTGTAAATATTCTCAGCAATGTCTTAAAGGATATCCTCACATTGTCAGTTCTTACTGTGCTGTTTTGGGGCATCTGTAGGTAAGAAATACAGTTTTAATTATTTGGCAAATATGTTCTTCTACAGAATAGTTTCTGATATATTATCATTGAAGATCAGTGAGATATCATTAATAATCCTTCTTTCCTGCTCTAACCACTGTGTCACCACAGGACAGCACAGAAGCCTGGATTGTTGTTCTCTATTATTTGCTGCCCTTTCAGCGTTCAGACGGTGCATCCAGATTAGGATAAATCCAGGTGGTGTTATTTACAAAGGGACTATTAATAAAGACAGAGTGGAATACAGGTTTAATAGTCTGAAAACTTAGGGTCCAAATGTGGAGATGCTATTAGTAATCAAAATATAAATGGATGAGGTCAAGGAGTAGGACAGAACTTGGAAGGAGGGAATTCTATAGAGAAGGAAGCCTTGAGGGAAGCAGTGGCCTTGGGTTGAGACATAAGCAGGCTGGAGGTGACATGATTGGGAGGTGGCCAAGGATTAAACACCCTCACCTGACTTTCCTTCCTCCCTCCAATATTCCAGAGGACATGGGAGCCCAATGATACAGTTTCTGTAAGTTCCCTGGAACAGAAGCAGGTGGAGAAGACACTTGAGAGGCAAACAAAAGATGGCAAACTGGGGAGACTTGTGCTTTTCTTCACATCACTTACATTAGAGTTGGACTTTGTGTTACTCTGGCCAATGACATGTGTATAGAAGTCACATGTACCACTTCTACACAGAACCTTTAAGAACCACCATGTGTTTCCCCAGGCTCCTTGACTCTGCCTTCACAGAAATACATGTCCAGAGGGAATCTCCATCATCCTGAGTTCCTGAGCGACCTTGTTCACCTGAGCCCTCTTCCCAATCCTCAATGGAATGAAGCGAGGAAGAAATGTACTGAATTGTTTACGACTTCAAGATTTGTGCATTGATATTACTGCAGCATAACTTTGCCCATCCTGATAGATATAGCAGGTTATTAAACCCCTGAGCCTTGCTTTTCTAGTTGTGGGCAATCCCCTATAATAAATATTAAACTGCTTCCCAAATATAAGAAAAGCTATGTGAATTCAAGCAATTTTAGGATGCAGGCTAACACTTCTATTTTTTCAAAAGATAGCATATCTACGGTTATCATAATATTTAAAAGCCAGAGTGAATTTAAAGGAAATCATTGTTTTGAAATAACAAATGTTTTTAACTTACTGTTTAAGTTCTTTAGGGCTTCCTTGAATATGCTATTTCGAAAATATATGTTTGCAAGCCCTTTTTAAGGCTAGTTTCAAACTCTGAAAGGAGAGCATCTAACCATGAGTTAAATTACTTCAGTCTCAAGTGACTGAGGCCCTTCTGTGCATACTGTACTATAGTTAATTTTAAGAAGGATGTTTCTCATCCAGGATGCAAGGGTAGAGGACTCAATTCTCATGTAGAGAGGCCTCTACCTAGAGAAAAAATTTTCATGCTTTACTTTCAGCTCTCTGCTCTCCTTTTCTATTGCTGGTTGTGGCAGTCCCATATGCGAGCTTTGGAGACCGTTTTGGAGGAAGGCCTAACATCCTGGCTGTTGTTGATGCTCATTTATTTCCTCACTGACAAAATGGGAATAAATATCATAAGGGTAGTGTGATGGTTAAATAAATAGATAGTTTAAAGCTTGTAGAAGAACCATGCCTTGCAACTAGTAAACTCTTGCTAACTGGTAGCTATGCTGCTGCTGCAGCTGCTCTGTCAAAAGTGGGGGTCCCAAGCTGACTCTGCTGTGTGTGTGTGGCATTGCCATCGAAACACGCATGGCAGTCTGAAAAGAATGGCCACAACTCTCCCACACTTGAAACACACAGTATGAAGGAAGATAATTGAAATACCACTTATGGATCTGGTCTGACCTACACATTCAGCTGAGTCTCTGATGTCTGCCACACTGATTCATACTTTGCCTCATAAACATTGACTGATCATCTATCTATATCCACAAACCTCTCAAGGGTCATCTGGAAGTAAAGATGAATAAGGCAAGTCACTGATTGCTAGGGGAAAAATACAATGCACTTGATTCCTGTGATAAATGGAAGAGAGTCTTACTTTTTGCAAAGTTGAGTGTATTGGTGCTTCCTCTAGGCAAGATCAAAAATAAGAGTTCTAAAATAGACTCTCAGGGGCCTCTTGCATGTTAGTGGACTTGGTCTCCAGTGGGCTCTCAGCCTGATACCTTCAAAGCATCACCACTAATAGCACGGCAGCTCCTAAGCTTTTAATCACTGCTAAGTGACAAACCTGGATGCTCACTAAAAGGCGAGTTGCATTTCAATAGCTCGAGCTTTGGTCTCACCATGTCTTTATGTAATACTTGGAACAGAAGGACTTGGCTTGTTAAAGTAACTTATCAGATCATAAATAGACTTATTTTAATAGTCATTGGGACATGCATACACATAGACACACATACACACACACATACAATCACACCTACTCACACACATTCACATCCCTTATCTGAGAAAGAATTATGTACACTTCTCTTAACAATTATGTTTAAATGAACCTGAAACATGGACACATGTTTCCTACTTTGAATCTCGGATGGATTTAAACCAACTTGAAAAAACAAAACAAAACAAAAGCCTTCAGTTTTCTCAGAGGAAGAATGACTTTTCACGTTTACAGCAATAACAAGTAATGTTTTGAAATAAGGACAATGACTCAGCTTTTTCAAGTATTTTGTTCCCTGAATATCCATTAGGTGTTTTGGGAAGTTTTATTAGCCCTTCTCTTGGAGATGGCAAATGCCCTAGTTTGCTTTACATTAACAGAGATATATTCCTTTGTGTTTTATCTGAGAATCTGCTGGTCATCGAGAACCAGTTGTCAATATTGTGTTGCACAAAGTCGGGGACCAAATGTGTGGTTGGTAGGATACAACTTACTGTATTTTATAGAAATGGAAGATAGATCTGTAATATTCCAGTTAAACTAGTCTGTTCTGGGATAACATATTAACCCTCAAAGCACAGAGGCTTAACACACACAAGTGTGTTTCTGGCTCATACGATGTCTGCTTCGGGTTCAGCTGCTATGGGTCGCCGGTCGTCAAGCAGACATTCACATCTGCTTCCAACTTGTGACTCCACCTCCTCAACACTTGGCTTTCAAGATTGCCATTGTTTTCCATGGCCCCTGGCTCCATCCTCTTAGGTGTTCTTTCATCCCATTATCCTTCTTGGCTGCATCTGAAGTGGACATTGGATATATGCTCTTCTTGGAGGCTACTCAGCTTTCTCATCCCATGAGAAGTGATGAACCAAGAGCCATTTTAAGTTTTATGTTAAATCACAGGCTTTATTTTTTTTTAAACTTCAGGTTCAGATTTCTTTGGCAACAAAATGATCTAAAAAATCTTAGGAAGCTTTTCCTCCATTATGTGTCAGTGACCATGCATCGCATTTATTTGCACATTTTCTTAAATCTTTATTTCTTCGCTTTCTCGTCCCCATGCTTCTCAACTTAATGACATTATTGGGTTTTGGAGGGCCAGTCCTGAACCTGACCTTTGTCCTTCTCAGGGAAATCCTCTCCAGGGTAGCTCCCTTCCAAGAAGTGGCACATGGACCCTGCTTTCATCACATTGCTCTTCCATCTCAACACACTGCTTCAGACTGCTGAGGCAGAGGAAGGAGAAGGAGAGGCTTCCTTATAAGTCACTTTCACCCAAGTCTCCTTAGAACTAACTGCATGGTACGCTGGGAGGTATAGGGTGGTGAATGCATAGGGAGGTATAGTGTTCTGTATGCATAGGGAGGAAAGAAGAATTGCTTTAACTTCCAGAGTCATAAAATGTCCAAACAAGGAAGGTTTTTTTGAGGTAATCTAGTCCTATGGTTTTAGTTTAGAGATGAGGAAACTGAGATCTTAAAAAAATGTATCTGGAATTACAAGTATTTATGAAAATGATCCAGAACTAAACCCAGGCTCTCTTGAAGTTCAGTCCAGGAGTATAGCTACAGGCCTTCTAATCCAACCATTGTTAACAATTTCTAAGTCATTAGAACTAAACAACTGGATTGGCATTTCAAGGTAGGATTCACACATGTATATGAATGGGTATGTGCATATTGGTCATTCTTTCTCACTCATTTATTCAGTGTGTTTGACCCTGTGTTCAATAGAAGGGGATTTGTATACAAATCCCATCCTCCTTGTCTTTAAGGAAGAATCAGAATGTTGGGAAACATACATGCGTAAACAGAAGATATTAATACAATGTGAAAGCACTAGGAAAAGTTGTACGCTGACCCAGGAGAGGTAGATCTCTCAGAATTTGACAAGGGGAAGGCTTCCTAAAGTAGTTCAAAGGAATCACACAAAAATCATTATTTCAGTTTTCCTTAATGGAGCCAGATATAGATGTCATAGTTTACAATCAATGTTCCTTTGGCATATTCCCATCTAAGCCTTACTTTTCTAAACGACAAAATGGAGCTAATAATACCTGCCTTGCAAGTTTGATGTATGTAGCAAATTAATACACATAAAGTAGTTACCAAAAAGAAGGAGGTTCAAGATGGCGGAAGAATAAGACGCGGAGATCACCTTCCTCCCCACAAATACATCAGAAATAGATCTACACGTGGAACAACTCCTACAGAACACCTACTGAACACTGGAAGAAGACCTCAGACCTCCCCAAAGGCAAGAAACTCCCCATGCACCTGGGCAGGGCAAAAGAAAAACGAATAAACAGACACAAAAGAACAGGGATGGGACCTGCACCAGTGGGAGGGAGCTGTGAAGGAGGAAAGGTTTCCACACACTAGGAAGCCCCTTCGCGGGCGGACACTGTAGGTGGTGGAGGGGGGAAGCTTCGGAGCCGCGGAGGAGAGTGCAGCCACAGGGGTACAGAGGGCAAAGCGGAGAGATTCCCACACAGAGGATTGGTGCCAACCAGCACTCACCAGCCCGAGAGGCTTGTCTGCTCACCCGCCGGGGCGGGCGGGGCTGGGGGCTGAGGCTCGGGCTTCGGTCGGAGCGCAGGGAGAGGACTGGGGTTGGCTGTGTGAACACAGCCTGAAGGGGACTAGTGTGCCACAGCTAGCCGGGAGGGAGTCCAGGAAAAGGTCTGGACCTGATGAAGAGGCAAGAGACTTTTTCTTGCCTCTTTGTTTCCTGATGCGCGAGAAGAGGGGGACTAACAGCGCTGCTGAAAGGAGCTCCAGAGATGGGCACGAGCTGCAGCTATCGGCGCGGACCCCAGAGACGGGCATGAGACAGTAAGGCTGCTGCTGCCGCCACCAAGAAGCCTGTGTGCGAGCACAGGTCACTCTCCACACCTCACCTCACGGGAGCCTGTGCAGCCCGCCACTGCCAGGGTCCCGGGATCCAGGGACAACTTCCCCGGGAAAACGCACGGCACGCCTCAGGCTGCTGCAACGTCACGCTGGCCTCTGCCGCCGCAGGCTCGCCCCGCATCCGTACCCCTCCCTCCCCCCGGCCTGAGTGAGCCAGGGCCCCCGAATCAGCGGCTCCTTTAACCCCGTCCTGTCTGAGTGAAGAACAGATGCCCTCCAGTGATCTACATGCAGAGGCAGGGACAAATCCAAAACTGAACCCCAAGAGCTGTGCGAACAAAGAAGAGAAAGGGAAACCTCTCCCAGCAGCCTCAGGAGCAGCGGATTAAAGCTCCACAGTCAACTTGATGCACCCTGCATCTGTGGAATACCTGAATAGACAACGAGTCATCCCAAATTGAGGAGGTGGACTTTGGGAGCAACGATATATATATATATTTTTCCCCTTTTTCTCCTTTTTTGAGTGTGTATGTGTATGCTTCTGTGTGTGATTTTGTCTGTATAGCTTTGCTTTTACCATTTGTCCTAGGGTTCTGTCTGTCCATTTCTTTTTTTTTACTTTAAAAAATTTTTTTCTTAAAAATTATTTTTTATTTTAATAACTTTATTTTATTTTATCTCCTTTCTTTCTTTTTTTCTATGTTTTCTCCCTTTTATTCTGAGCCGTGTGGATGAAAGGCTCTTGGTGCTCCAGCCAGGTGTCAGGGCTGTGCCTCTGAGGTGGGATAGCCAAGTTCAGGACACTGGTCCATAAGAGACCTCCCAGCTACACGTAATATCAAAGGGCGAAAATCTCCCAGAGATCTCCATCTCAACGCCAAGACCCAGCTTCACTCAACAACCAGCAAGCTACAGTGCTGGACACCATATGCTAAACAACGAGCAAGACAGGAACACAACCCCATCCATTAGCAGAGAGGCTGCCTAAAATCATAATAAGGCAACAGACACCTCAAAACACACCACCAGACGTGGACCTGCCCACCAGAAAGACAAGATCCAGCCTCATCCATCAGAACACAGGCACTAGTCCCCTCCACCAGGAAGCCTACACAACCCATTGAACCAACCTTAGCCACTGGGGACAGACACCAGAAGCAACGGGAACTATGGACCTGCAGCCTGCGAAAAGGAGACCCCAAACACAGTAAGTTAAGCAAAATGAGAAGACAGAAAAACACACAGCAGATGAAGAAGCAAGATAAAAACCCACCAGACCTAACAAATGAAGAGGAAATAGGCAGTCTACCTGAAAAAGAATTCAGAATAACGATAGCAAAGATGATCCAAAATCTTGGAAATAGAATAGACAAAATGCAAGAAACATTTAACAAGGACCAAAGCAAACAAACAGTGATGAACAACACAATAAATAAAATTAAAAATTCTCTAGAAGGGATCAATAGCAGAATAACTGAGGCAGAAGAACAGATAAGTGACCTGGAAGATAAAATAGTGGAATAGAGCAGAATAAAGAAAAAAGAATGAAAAGAATTGAGGACAGTCTCAGACCTCTGGGACAAAATTAAACGCACCAACATTCAAATTATAGGGGTCCCAGAAGAAGAGAAAAAGAAAGGGACTGAGAAAGTATTTGAAGAGACTATAGTTGAGAACTTCCCTAATGTGGGAAAGGAAATAGTTAATCAAGTCCAGGAAGCACAGAAAGCCCCATACAGGATAACTCCAAGGAGAAACACGCCAAGACACATATAAATCAAACTATCAAAAATTAAATACAAGGAAAAAATATTAAAAGCTGCAAGGGAAAAACAACAAATAACACAGAAGGGAATCCCCATAATGTTAACAGCTGATCTTTCAGCAGAAACTCTGCAAGCCAGAAGGGACTGGCAGGACATATTTAAAGTGATAAAGGAGAAAAACCTGCAACCAAGATTACTCTACCCAGCAAGGGTCTCATTCAGATTTGATGGAGAAATTAAGAGCTTTACAGACAAGCAAAACCTGAGAGAATTCAGCATCACCAAACCAGCTTTACAACAAATGCTAAAGGAATTCTCTAGGCAGGAAACACAAGAGAAGGAAAAGACCTACAGTAACAAATCCAAAACAATTAAAAAAATGGGAATAGGAACATACAAATCGATAATTACCTTAAATGTAAATGGATTAAATGTTCCAACCAAAAGACATAGACTGGCTGAATGGATACAAAAACAAGACCCGTATATATGCTGTCTACAAGAGACTCACTTCAGACCTACGGACACATACAGACTGAAAGTGAGGGGATGGAAAAAGATATTCCATACAAATGGAAATCAAAAGAAAGCTGGAGTGGCAATTCTCATATCAGACAAAATAGACTTTAAAATAAAGACTAGGGCTTCCCTGGTGGCGCAGTGGTTGAGAGTCCACCTGCCGATGCAGGGGACATGGGTTCATGCCCCGGTCCGGGAGGATCCCACATGCCACAAAGTGGCTAGGCCTGTGAGACATGGTTGCTGAGCCTGCACGTCTGGAGCCTGTGCTCTGCAACGGCAGAGGTCACAACAGTGAGAGGCCTGCATACTGCAAAAAAATAAATTAATTAAAAAATAAAATACAGACTATTACAAGAGACAAAGAAGGACACTACATAATGATCAAGGGATCAATCAAAGAAGAAGATATAACAATTGTAAATATTTATGCACCCAACATAGGAGCACCTCAATACATAAGGCAAATAGTAACAGTCATAAAAGGGGAAATTGACAGTAACACAATCATAGCAGGGGACTTTAACACCCCACTTTCACCAATGGACAGATCATCCAAAAGAACAATAAATAAGGTAACACAAGCTTTAAATGATACATTAAACAAGATGGACTTAATTGATATTTATAGGACATTCCATCCAAAAACAACAGAATACACATTTTTCTCAAGTGCTCATGGAACACTCTCCAGGACAGATCATATCTTGGGTCACAAATCAAGCCTTGGTAAATTTAAGAAAGTTGAAATCGTATCAAGTATCTTTTCCGACCACAAAGCTATGAGACTAGATATCAATTACTGGAAAAAAAATGTAAAAAATACAAACACTTGGAGGCTAAACAATACACTACTAAATAACCAAGAAATCACTGAAGAAATCAAAGAGGAAATCAAAAAATACCTAGAAACAGATGACAATGAAAACACAATGACCCAAAACATATGGGATGCAGCAAAAGCAGTTCTAAGAGGGAAGTTTATAGCAATACAGTCCTACCTTAAGAAAGAAGAAACATCTCAAATAAACAACCTAACTTTACACCTAAAGCAATTAGAGAAAGAAGAACAAAACATCCCCAAACTTAGCAGAAGGAAAGAAATCATAACGATCAGATCAGAAATAAATGAAAAAGAAATGAAGGAAACAATAGCAAAGATCAATAAAACTAAAAGCTGGTTCTTTGAGAAGATAACCAAAATTGATAAACCATTAGCCAGACTCATCAAGAAAAAAAAGGGAGAAGACTCAAATCACTAGAATTAGAAATGAAAAAGGAGACGTAACAACTGACACTGCAGAAATACAAAGGATCAGGAGATATTACTATAAGCACCTCTATGCCAATAAAATGGACAACCTGGAAGAAATGGACACATTCTTAGAAATGCACAACCTTCCGAGACTGAACCAGGAAGAAATAGAAGCTATAAACAGACCAATCACAAGCACTGAAATTGAGACTGTGATTAAAAATCTTCCAACAAACAAAAGCCCAGGACCAGATGGCTTCACAGGCGAATTCTATCAAACATTTAGAGAAGAGCTAACACCTATCCTTCTCAAACTCTTCCAAAATATAGCAGAAGGAGCAACACTCTCAAACTCATTCTACGAGGCTACCATCACCCTGATACAAAAACCAGACAGAGAGGTCACAAAGAAAGAAAACTACAGGCCAACATCACTGATGAACATTGATGCAAAATCCTCAACAACATACTAGCAAACAGAATCCAACAGCACATTAAAAGGATCATACACCATGATCAAGTGGGGTTTATCCCAGGAATGCAAGGATTCTTCAATATATGCAATCAATCAATGTGATACACCATATTAACAAATTAAAGGAGAAAACCCATATGATCATCTTAGTAGATGCAGAGAAAGCTTTTGACAAAATTCAACACCCATTTATGATAAAAACCCTGCAGAAAGTAGGCATAGAGGGAACTTTCCTCAACATAATAAAGTCCATATATGACAAAGCCACAGGCAACATCGTCCTCAATGATGAAAAATTGAAACCATTTCCACTAAGATCAGGAACAAGACAAGGTTGCCCACTCTCACCACTCTTATTCAACATAGTTTTGGAAGTTTTAGCCACAGCAATCAGAGAAGAAAAAGAAATAAAAGGAATCCAAATCAGAAAAGAAGAAGTAAAGCTGTCACTGTTTGCAGATGACATGATACTATACATAGAAAATCCTAAAGATGCTACCAGAAAAATACTAGAGCTAGTCAATAAATCTGCAAAAGTAGCAGGATACAAAATTAATGCACAGAAATCTCTTGCATTCCTATACACTAATGATGAAAAATCTGAAAGAGAAATTAAGAAAACACTCCCATTTACCACTGCAACAAAAATAATAAAATATCGAGGAATAAACCTACCTAAGGAGAGAAAAGACCTGTATGCAGACAATTATAAGACACTGATGAAAGAAATTAAAGATGATACAAATAGATGGAGCGATATACCATGTTCTTGGATTGGAAGAATCAACATTGTGTAAATGACTATACTACCCGAAGCAACCTACAGATTCAATGCAATCCCTATCAAACTATCACTGGCATTTCTCACA
Source organism: Globicephala melas (assembly GCF_963455315.2). Lineage (NCBI taxonomy): Eukaryota > Metazoa > Chordata > Mammalia > Artiodactyla > Delphinidae > Globicephala > Globicephala melas. The sequence continues at coordinate 10,492,481 of NC_083324.2, read as the reverse complement.
GAACTAGAATAAAAAATTTCACAATTTGTATGGAAACACAAAAGACCCCGAATAGCCAAAGCAATCTTGAGAAAGAAAAATGGAGCCGGAGGAATCAGGCTCCCTAACTTCAGACTATACTACAAAGCTACAGTAATCAAGACAGTATGGTACTGGCACAAAAAGAGAAATATAAATCAATGGAACAGGATAGAAAGCCCAGAGATAAACCCATGCACATATGGTCACCTTATCTTTGATAAAGGAGGCAAGAATATATAGTGGAGAAAAGACAGCCTCTTCAATAAGTGGTGCTGGGAAACTGGACAGCTACATGTAAAAGTATGAAATTAGAACACTCCCTAATACTATACAAAAAAATAAACTCAAAATGGATTAAAGACCTAAATATAAGGCCAGACGCTATCAAACTCTTAGAGGAAAACATAGGCAGGACACTATATGACATAAATCACAACAAGATCCTTTTTGACCCACCTAGAGAAATGGAAATAAAAACAAAAATAAACAAAAGGGACCTAATGAAACTTAAAAGCTTTTGCACAGCAAAGGAAACCATAAACAAGACGAAAAGACAACCCTCGGAATGGGAGAAAATATTTGCAAATGAATCAACAGACAAAGATTAATCTCCAAAATTTACAAGCAGCTCACGCAGCTCTATATCAAAAAAACAAACAACCCAACCCAAAAATGGGCAGAAGACCTAAATAGACAATTCTCCAAAGAAGATATACAGATTGCCAACAAACACATGAAAGGATGCTCAACATCATTAGAAAAAAGCAAATCAAAACTACAATGAGATATCATCTCACACCGGTCAGAATGGCCAACATCAAAAAATCTACAAACAATTAAATGCTTGAGAGGGTGTGGAGAAAAGGGAACCCTCTTGCACTGTTGTTGGGAATGTAAATTGATACAGCCACTATGGAGAACTGTATGGAGGGTCCTCAAAAAACTAAAAATAAAATGAGATCTTGTAGATCTCATGCATTTGTATTATGTAGGAATCAGGCTATGGATAGAAGGAAACCAATGTCTCCGATACGATTATATAGGATTGCTTGAAGAGCGGCTGTATTAGCATCTGTTCGTCCGAACCATCAGCCGATTAGTAGGAAGGATATGATTCCTACTCCCTCTCATCCAATAAATAATTGGAAGAGGTTGTTAGCTGTGACAAGGATGAGTATAGTGATGAGGAAAATGAGTAGATATTTGAAGAATTGGTTGATGTAGGGATCGGAGTGCATATATCATATTGAAAATTCTATAATTGATCATGTAATGAATAGTGCTACGGGCATAAATATAAGTGAAAAGTAATCTATTTTAAAGCTGAGTGTTAGTTTAAGGGTATGGATGGTGATTCAGTGTCAGTTTGAGATGAGTATTTCTTGATTTGTATGGATAAATATTATCATTGGGATCAGGCTGGTGATGAAAGCAAGGAGAGTTATGTTTTTTACATAATGTTGATACTTATTATTTTTGTAGAAGTCTGTACTGGATGTTATGACGGGGGCGATTAATATAAGTAGTGTGAGCAAAGTAGAGGAAGTAAATAAGTTTATTACTTTTATTTGGAGTTGCACCAATTTTTTGGTTCCTAAGACCAATGGATAACTACTATCCTTTAAAAGTTTGAAAAAGCCACATTGTTAAGTGTGGAGCGCATGAATTAGCAGTTCTTGCAGTTCTTTTTCGGTAAGTAAGAGGGTTTATATCTTCTATTTTTAGTTTCACAAACTAATGGTTTTTTTAAACTATACTTACAATAAAGAGGGCCTAGGATGATTTTAGGGTTAAGTGATAGTAGTAGGAGAGGGATAATGTGTAGGGCTATTAAGGCATGTTCTCGTGTAAAAGTAGGAGTGAGGTTATTAATATGGTGTGTGTGTTTGCCACGTTGTGTTATGATTAGTATGTATAAGGAGTAGAGGGCTGTAATTACAATGTTTATTCCTATAAGGATAATGGTGAGGTTTGATCATGAGAAGGTTGATATAATTACGAGTAGCTCTCCGATCAGGTTAATGGTAGGGGGTAGGGCGAGGTTTGTTAAGCATGCTAATAGTCATCAAGTAGTTATTAGTGGAAAAAAGATTTGTAGGCCTCGTGCTAGAATTATAGTTCGACTATGAATACGTTCGTAGTTTGAGTTTGCTAAGCAGAATAGTATGGAGGATGTGAGGCCATGGGCAATTATTAAGGCGGTAGCTCCTATGTAACTTCAGGGGGTCTGGATAAGAACAGCTGCAATGACGAGTGCTATGTGGCTGACTGAGGAGTATGCGATTAGTGATTTTAGGTCTGTTTGGCGTAAGCAAATAGAACTAGTTATGATTATTCCTCATAGGGATAATACAAGGAAAGGGTAGGCTATGTGTTCTGTTAGGGGGTTAAGGATTGATGTGATTCGTAGTATCCCATAGCCTCCGAGTTTTAGTAATACAGCTGCAAGGACTATTGAACCTGCAATAGGGGCTTCTACATGTGCTTTGGGTAGTCAAAGATGTAGTCCATAGAGGGGTATTTTTACTAGAAAGGCTATTATGCAAGCTAGTCATATGAAAGTGTTGGATCAAGAGGTTGATAATGGTTGGGCTCAGTATTGTAGTAGTAGGAAGTTTAGGGAGCCTACTGTATTTTGTAAGTATATTAGTGCTACTAGCAAGGGGAGAGATCCTATGAGTGTATAAAATAAGAAATAAAGCCCTGCATTAAGTCGTTCTGTTTGGTTTCCTCAACGGGTAATGATGATGAGAGTAGGAATTAATGTGGACTCAAATGTAATGTAAAACATAATTAGTTCTGTAGCAGTGAAGGTTATAATTAAGAGGGTTTGTAATATAATTAGTATTGTAATGTAGAGCTTTTTTCGGGCAAGTGGTTCTTTTAGGAGGTGAGATTGGCTTGCTATTAGTATTAAGGGGAGAAGTCATATTGTTAGTATTAAGAGTGGTGCGGAAAGGGGGTCAGAGAAAAATGTTAGAGAATAGTTAAGACTGTTATCGTTAAATTGATTAAGTAGAAGTAAACTTGTAAAGCTAATTAATAAACTATGGGTTGTAGTATTGATTCAGATAAAATTACTCTTTGATAATCAAGTCAGGGGTATAAGTATGATAGTAGGAATAATGAATTTTAGCATTGGAGGAGGTTAAGGTTTTGTACATAGTCAGTGCCATATGTGTTGGAGACTATGACTAGTAGGGCTAGTCCAATAGCTGCTTCGCAGGCCGCAAATACTAGGAGAATGATTGGTATTATGTTGGCTAGGGTGAAGTGTGTATTTAGGATTGTAAGGGTTGCTAGGATAAATAATGATAGCACTATGCCTTCTAGGCATAATAATGCGGATATTAGGTGGGATCGGTACATTAATAAACCTGTGAGAGATACTGTAAAGGCAATTAGAATATTAATGTGGACTAGAGACATTTGGTATTTGTGAGTTTGGATCACAGTTTAGTGGGTCGAAATCACTTGTTTTACTTTAAACTAAATACCATATTTATCTCATTCTAGGCCTTTTTGGGTTCACTCGTAGGCTAGGCTAGCTGCTAGTAGGGAGATTAGGAGTAAGGCCGTAAGAAGTATTGTTGTTAGATTATTTGTTTGGATTGCTCAAGGTAAGGGGAGTAAGATAGCAATTTCTAGGTCGAAGAGGAGGAAAGTGATTGCTACTAGGAAAAATTTTATGGAAAAGGGTAGGCGAGCAGATCCTATTGGATCAAATCCACATTCGTAAGGGCTAGTTTTTTCCGCATAGACGTTTAGTTGGGGGAGTCAAAAAGCAATAAGTATAAGTAGTAGGGCTAGGGTTGTATTTGTTAGTAAGGTTAATAGAAGGTTTATTGTTCTTTTTCGGAGTATACCGAAACTAACTGATTGGAAGTCAGTTGTACTTGTTAATACTAAAAGGACTATGAGCCTCATCAATAAATTGATACATAGAGGAATAATCATACGACGTCTACGAAATGTCAATATCAAGCAGCGGCTTCGAAGCCAAAGTGGTGATTTGATGTGAAGTGAAATAACATTTGGCGTATGAAGCAGACGATAAGGAAAGTGGATCCGATGATGACGTGTAGTCCGTGGAAGCCTGTGGCTACGAAGAAAGTGGAGCCGTAAACTCCGTCTGAGATTGTAAATGGGGCTTCATAGTATTCTGATGCTTGGAGCAGGGTGAAGTAGAGACCAAGTGTAATTGTAATGAGGAGGGCTTGGAGTATGTGTTTGCGGTTACCTTCTATAAGACTATGGTGGGCTCAAGTGATAGATACACCAGAAGCTAATAGTACGGAGGTATTGAGGAGTGGGACTTCTAGTGGATTTAAGGGGCGGATACCTGTTGGTGGTCAGGAGCCTCCTAGCTCGGGAGTGGGGGCAAGGCTTGAGTGGTAAAAGGCTCAGAAGAAGCCTGTAAAAAATAGGATTTCTGATAAGATAAATAGAATTATGCCATATCGAAGTCCTTTTTGAACGGTTGGTGTGTGGTGGCCTTGGAAGGTGCTCTCTCGGATGATGTCTCGTCATCATTGGTATATTGTTAGGGTATTTGTTATGAAACTTAAAGTCAGTAGAATTATTGAGTTAAAATGAAATCATATAATTAGGCCTGATGTTATAAGAAATGCTGAGAGAGCTCCTGTAAGTGGTCAAGGGCTGGGATTTACCATATGATATGAGTGGGTTTGGTGGGTCATTATGTATTGTCTTGCAAGTATAGGCTTACTAGTAGGGTGAATACGTAGGCTTGGATTAGGGCTACAGCGAATTCGAGGATGACTAATAGAGTGAGGATAATAAATGTGATGAGAGCTGTGAATAGGCTAATGCTTATTAATGCAAGAGTTGCACTTCCAATTAGGTGTAATAATAGGTGACCTGCTGTGATGTTCGCTGTTAGCCGTACTGCTAGAGCTAAGGGTTGAATAAATAGGCTGATAGTTTCGATTATTACCAGCATAGGAATTAGGAAAGTGGGTGTGCCTAATGGTAAAAGGTGGGCTAGAGATATTTTTGTCTTATTACGGAAACCGATAAAGACGGTACCAGCTCATAATGGAATGGCTATGCCTAAGTTTATAGAGAGTTGAGCAGTAGGTGTGAATGAGTGAGGTAGCATTCCAAGAAGGTTTGTGGAGGCGATGAAAAGGAAAAGTGAGATGAGTATTAGAGATCAGGTTTGTCCTTTGGGATTATGTGTCACTATCAGTTGTTTTGATGTGAGTTTGGTAAGTCATTGTTGGATAGTAATTATACGGTTATTGATTAATCGGTTTGGTGTTGGGAATAGTATGGTGGGAAATATAATAATTAGAGTGGTAATGGGAATGCCTAGTGTGATTGGGACTATGAAAGAGGTAAATAGATTTTCGTTCATGTGTGGTTTCAAGGGGTTTGCTGTTTTTGTAGTTTGGTGTCCACTGGTTTGGGGAAGGGAGAATAAAAGTGCTTTGAGATTTTTAGCTGAAGTAGTGCGAACAGGGTGAAGATCATAGAAAGAATGGTAAGGAGCCATGTTGATGTATCTAGTTGTGGCATATCACTAAGGGGGTTTTATAATTCCCAATCTTTAACTTAAAAGGTTAACGCTATTTTAGCTTCTTAGTGAGATTATAATATGGATGCAGATCATTTTTCGAAGTTCTCTAAAGGTACTAGTTCGAGAACGATTGGTATAAAGCTGTGATTTGAGCCACAGATTTCTGAACATTGTCCATAAAATAGGCCAGGTCGTGTTGATATTAGGGTTGTTTGGTTTAGGCGGCCGGGAATTGCGTCTGTTTTTAGGCCTAGGGAAGGGACAGCTCATGAGTGCAATACATCTTCTGAGGAGACTAGTATTCGGATTGTTATTTGTATGGGTAGAACCATTCGATTGTCTACTTCTAAGAGTCGTAGCTCACCTGGTTTTAGATCTGAGGTTGGAATTATGTACGAGTCAAAGTTTAGGTCTTCGTAGTCAGTATATTCATAGCTTCAGTATCATTGGTGTCCTATTGCTTTTACGGTGAGAGAGGGATTGTTAATTTCGTCTATTATGTAGAGGATTCATAGGGAGGGTAGGGCGATTATGATTAAAATAACGGCTGGGAGGACAGTTCAGATAGTTTCTACTTCCTGAGCGTCTATTGTATTAGTGTGAGTTAGTTTGGTTGTAAGTATTAGTGTAATAATATAAAGAACTAAGGAGCTAATTAAGAAGACGATCATTAATGCGTGGTCATGAAATTGCAGAAGTTCTTCTATAACGGGTGATGCTGCGTCTTGTAAGCCTAGTTGAAAGGGGTATGCCATGGAGATATACAGGATTTTCACTTGTGATTTAACTTTGACAAAGTTACGTAAGGCTTTACTAATATCTCGTTCATAAAGAAAGACATAATGGTTATGATGTTGGCTTGAAACCGATTAGAGGGGGTTCGATTCCTTCCGTTCTTGAATATTTTAGGTTGACGTATACTGGTTCTTCGAATGTATGGTATGGTGGAGGACATCCGTTTAGTCATTCAAGGTTTGTGGAGGTGAGGTCTACTGCTAGTACTTCTCGCTTAGATGCAAATGCTTCTCAGATAATGAAAACTATTAGTATGACTGCTGTTAGTGAGATAAATGAGCCTATTGATGAGATGGTATTTCATGTTGTGTAAGCATCTGGATAGTCGGAATATCGGCGAGGTATTCCAGACAGGCCTAGGAAATGTTGTGGGAAGAATGTCATATTTACACCTACAAATATAATTATGAATTGGATTTTTGCTCATGTTGGGTTGAGTGTATATCCTGAAAATAGTGGGAATCAGTGGACAAAACCTCCTATGATGGCAAAGACAGCTCCTATTGAAAGTACATAGTGAAAATGAGCAACTACATAATAGGTGTCGTGGAGAATGATATCTAGGGATGAGTTGGCTAGGATAATACCGGTTAAACCACCTACTGTGAATAGGAAGATAAAGCCTAAGGCTCATATTAGGGCGGGAGATCATTTAATATTTCCTCCATGAAGTGTTGCCAGTCAACTGAAAACTTTTACTCCTGTGGGAATTGCGATAATTATAGTAGCTGATGTAAAATATGCTCGTGTATCTACGTCTATTCCAACTGTAAACATATGATGAGCTCATACAATGAAACCTAGGAAGCCAATAGAAACTATAGCTCATACTATCCCTATATATCCAAAAGGTTCTTTTTTCCCTGAATAATAAGTAACGATATGTGAAATTATTCCAAAGCCGGGTAGAATTAGAATATATACCTCGGGATGACCAAAAAATCAGAACAGGTGTTGATATAAGATTGGGTCTCCTCCTCCTGCCGGGTCAAAAAAGGTTGTGTTTAGATTTCGATCAGTTAATAGTATAGTAATTCCGGCTGCTAAGACAGGTAATGATAGTAAAAGTAAGATTGCTGTGACTAGGACTGATCAGACGAAGAGGGGTGTTTGGTATTGGGTTATAGCGGGTGGTTTTATATTAATAATAGTTGTAATGAAGTTAATAGCTCCGAGGATTGAAGATACACCGGCTAAATGTAGGGAGAAAATGGTAAGGTCTACTGAGGCTCCTGCATGTGCTAGATTTCCGGCTAGAGGAGGATATACAGTTCAGCCTGTACCTGCGCCGGCTTCAACTATTGAAGATGCTATCAGTAGTAGAAAGGAAGGGGGGAGTAGTCAGAAGCTTATGTTGTTTAGACGAGGGAATGCTATGTCAGGGGCTCCAATTATTAAGGGAACTAATCAGTTTCCAAAGCCCCCGATTATGATAGGTATAACCATAAAGAAAATTATTACGAAGGCGTGAGCTGTTACTAGAACATTGTAAAGCTGGTCATCTCCGATGAGTGTACCAGGTTGACCTAATTCAGCACGAATCAACAAGCTTAGGCCAGTACCCACTATTCCTGCTCAAGCGCCAAATAGTAAATACAGGGTACCGATATCCTTGTGATTGGTAGAGAATAGTCATCGGTTTGCGAACATAGGTAAAATGGCCGAGTAGGCATTAGACTGTAAATCTAAAGACAGGGGTGAAGTCCCCTTTTTACCAAGTCCTGTGGTGAATAATCATTTTGAATTGCAAATTCAAAGGAGCAGCTTCAATCCTGCCGGGACTTCTCCCGCCTTTTTTTTCCAGCAATCCCACTACTGGGCATATACCCTGAGAAAACCATAATTCAAAAAGAGACATGTACCGAAATGTTCATTGCAGCTCTATTTACAATAGCCAGGACATGGAAGCAACCTAAGTGTCCATCCACAGATGAATGGATAAAGAAGATGTGGCACATATATACAATGGAATATTACTCAGCCATAGAAAGAAATGAAATTGAGTTATTTGTAGTGAGGTGGATGGACCTAGAGTCTGTCATACAGAGTGAAGTAAGTCAGAAAGAGAAAAACAAATACCGTATGCTAACACCTATACGTGGACTCTAAGAATAAAAAAATGGTCATGAAGAACCTAGGGGCAAGACGGGAACAAAGACACAGAGCTACTTGAGAATGGACTTGAGGATGTGGGGAGAGGGAAGGGTAAGCTGTGACAAAGTGAGGGAGTGGCATGGACATATATACACTACCAAACGTAAAATAGATAGCTAGTGGGAAGCAGCTGCATAGCACAGGGAGATCAGCTCGGTGCTTTGTGTCTGCCTAGAGGGGTGGGATAGGGAGGGAGACGCAAGAGGGAAGAGATATGGGAACATATTTATGTGTATAACTGATTCACTTTGTTATAAAGTAGAAACTAACACACCATTGTAAAGCAATTATACTCCAATAAAGACGTTAAAAAAAAAGTCGTTACCAAAATTAAGCATTTGGTAGGCATTCAATAAATGGTAACAATTATTGTTATTCATGATTTTACTTACATATTTGTGGGATTTGGAATACCTGAAATGTCACACTCAGTACTAGTGGTGGATTAACTATGTTAACACCAAAATAATTGTAGTACATAGAAAGGATATCAATTCTATAACTAGCCAAGTTGTTCCCATACCCCATCCACAACCATTGCCACCAGCACCATCATCCTCAACCTCATCCTCATCATCATGACATTCATAGAAATAACGGCATGGAGTCAGGACTTCTATATTACAGATACTGTACTTTATGTGGCTGATCTCATTGAACCGTCACAGGAATTCTGTGAGGTAGCTAATATTATCACCACTATTGGGAAACTGAGATCCAGAAGTTTGAATAATATGCTCATATTGGTGGAAGACCTATTAATTTATTCTCACAAATGATGCCTTAAATAATTTCTGGTACCAAGCATGGTATATACGAATCCAAGCATGAATGTGAGTGCGTGAAAGAATGAATGAAAACGAGATCTGGGATACAGAATACATGAGATAATGTCATAAGATACAAAGGAAAACAAAAATAAGAATAGTAAGTATGAAAAATGCTAATATATATAATATTCCAAAAACTGGAAATATATTTCACACATTTCAAACAGCAATTTGAATTGACACCAGGGCCCAGGGGACCTGGTGATCTACTGCTAATCCACAGATAAACTTGGTATTTGTAATGCCTTTTCTTTGAGCTTAGCAAATATTTATTATAAAAGTGGTAGGCCAGGAGCTTACAATGTAATGAAGGGGATTAAACAAGGATACCAGAAACTATAACACAAGACAGATTAAGATAAATACAGTAAGTTATAAGAAATACAACACGTTATCATAAAGTCTCTAAGGAAGGAAAATGCGTATTTGACAAGTTGGGTGGAATGAATAATGCTCTTCTTCCAACGTCCTATTCCTCCACTCACAGAAGGGAGTGCGCATCCAACCGTACACCTTCCCTAGGCAATGATATTCTCATTCAAGGCTTAAAAACAGAGGTAGGCAGCAGGCTCTGCTTACTCCTTAGCCTCCTGTCCTGCCACTATCCCCCTTACCTTCTAATATCTGGCTGTACCGGTCATCTTCAGTTCTGTAACTACACCAAGCTCCCACTTCTCACCTATCTTTTGCACTTGCTGATTCCACCATATGGCCATTCCCTCTCAACCAGTTTCCCCATTTCCTCCTTTCACTAGTAGAATTCTACTCATTCTTTACATCTCAGGTGTAGATTCACTTCTTTAGTGAAGCCTTCCCTTCTCCAGTCCAACTCAAGGGCTCAGAGTACATGTTTGTTATTACTTTGTGGGACTATGTTCACTTCCTTCATAGCTCTCATGTCCATTTATAATTGCACACTTGTAATCAGTATAAGAGTGGGCTGGACTCAGTAGGATACAAACCTCCTTCATGTAGACCATCCTATAAAGTTGGGAGATGCAGACATTTATTTCAACCATTTGGTGCCTGATGGTAGAAGGCTTAGGCATGCATGCTAGATGTTTCCATCAGTCTTCTTCAACATTTTCCCTCCCCTCTCCCAGGACCCATGCCTTCCCCTCCCTGCCTGTGTCCTATCCATGTCCCTTTGCTCCTGCTGTGACACAACCAGTGGGCCTTCTTCTATGTGTGATCTCCTCTGCCCAGACCTTTTGAACAACTTTGGCTTCTCTGTCTTGTCTCACACTGTTAGTCCATCTAAAAGATCTTACCCCCATCTTCACATATCAAAGCCCTACCAAATTCAGCTTTCAGTTTGAAGGCATCTGAGTAACATTTTTCTCAAATACCTAGGGAGGATCAGTGAAAGACAAGAGTATGGAAAGGCATGAAAAACTAAGATGGTCAGCCAACCTACAGCACCATCTAGGGGCAAGGTCCACCAAATAAAATGAAAGTGCAGTCATCTGCTAATACATAGCTCCAAAATCATGATGCTCTTTTGTTTTTGACAAATCAATGTAATTCATAACATGCCATTGGTCTGACATATGTGGCTTCCTGACTAGCCACACAAATAATTGTGTTAGGTTTCCACAAAGCCATTAACCTAGAGGTAGCTCAGAAAATGGCAGAAGAGAAGAAAACCTTGAAAGTAAATTTATTTGAATTCAAGCTACCGATTACATACAAAAATTTAAAATGTGCCAAGTTCAACTGTCATTAAATTATTGAAGAAGTATATAATCCACGTATTTCATCTGATGCTTTCAATTATAAAGGGGAGAAAGCATCAGTAAAAGCTATCAGATACATGATGTGTACTTTAGCTCCTGTATCCCATAACTGTACTGATTTCAGCTCTGTGGCCAACAGCCTTAGATACAGAGATTTTCGAAGAATTGCTGAGGGATTCCAGCTCCTTAGAGGAGATGTCCCAAAGATTATTTCCCTAATTAGAATTGCAACTTTGAGATCTATGGTAGTTTTAATTTTCTTAGAGGTAAATTATGGAATTTTCTTTACAGCAACAGTTTGCTACATTTTTGGATGATTTGAGTTCTAGATACATTACATAGAATAAAGATTTTGAGAAAGGAAAATTGCAGCTTCAGTTAAAAAAATATCAGTTATATTTCTCAACAGTTCCTTAAATACAGTATGTTAATATAAAAGCTTTGCTGCACAGTATTCTCTTCAATTGCATTATTCCACATGACAGGCATTGTGAGAGCATAACAAAATATTGAATAAGTAGTGGGTTTAATGGTGGCCCACAAAAAGTTATTGATATAGCCATGTCCCAAGTCTTACAACCTGTGAATGTGACCTTATTTGGAAAAAGAGTCTTTGTAGATGTAATTAAGGATGGCTAGATGAGGTTTATTATCTGGTTGGGCCCTAAATCCAAAGACAAGTGTCCTTTTAAGAGAAAGGACAGGGCTTCCGTGGTGACGCAGTGGTTGAGAGTCCGCCTGCCGATGCAGGGGACACGGGTTCGTGCCCCGGTCCGGGAGGATCCCACATGCGGCGGAGGGGCTGGGCCCGTGAGCCATGGCCGCTGGGCCTGCGCGTCCGGAGCCTGTGCTCCACAACCGGAGAGGCCATAACAGTGAGAGGCCCGCGTACCGAAAAAAAAAAAAGAGAAAGGCCAGAATAGAAGGAGACATAGACACAGAGGAGAAGCCCAAGTTAATGCAGAGGTAGAGATCAGAGTAATGCAGCCGCAGGGATTGTCTGGAGGCACCAATATCTGGCAAAACCTAGGCAGTTCTCTCCTAGATCCTCCGGAGCGAGGACAGTCCTGCTAACACCTAGTTTTGGCCTCCAGAGCTGTGAGAAAATAAATTTCTTTTTTTTTAATCCATCAAATTTGTTTGCTACAGCAACCCTAGGAAATGAACATACTACTTATTCTGTACACTCTTGTAGGCTTTGATTTCATTTGTTATTATAGGTTATTATATTTATAATACATTGTAGGCTATTATATTTACAATAAAATAATATTAAAGTATGATGTTATATTATGTATTTCAAAATGACTTTGTAGCTGGAGTAGATAATAGTTTAACAGGTACACATCCAAGAATATTTATGGAATGTTTACTATTTACCAGGCCCTTTGCTAGCTGCTGAGTGGCCAATCATAGGCAAAAACAGCCTCAGATCCTGCTGTGACTGAGCTTACACATAGTCCATCACACAAACATTGGAGAAACTAAGACTTACTGCAATGTCAAGGTATTGCCCAGTAGTAGGTGGGAAAATCAGTTATCCTGGCACTTTCTGGATGGATCTCTTGCCAAATTATTCGGTTTTACTCTATAGGAACTAAAAGCAAAATTAAGAATCATAATGGTGGCACACAAGGCATAGACACACACTGTCACTTAAAAGGCAGTCAACATGCCAGTCCCCCCAAAAAAGGTTATTTAACATCTACTGCATAGCTATTGATTTTTGAAGCAACTAGTTAGACTTCTCTTTCCTTTACTTCAAAACCACAACTCCTAAAAATCAGAGAGCACCCGATAATTAAAAATGTGCACCCAACAGTTAAAACACCAGCATAAGAAACAGAGAACGGAAGCACATTACTAATGTGGGGAAGAAGTAGACTTTTATTTTTTATATTATATTGAAAAATCTGTGAGCATCAGAGAAAGAAGCAGTGAGTAAGAGCTTTGGGGAGTGAAAGATGTTTACACTAATTCAGATTAGTCATGTTAAATGAGTATTGAATGAAGAACGAATGCATAGAAAATCTTAAAATGGATTTGAAAATTTATTAATTAAGCATTTCCTTTGGACAGAACACTGTGCTAGGTGTGCCAGTTGAAATCCTACTTGTGGCTCATGATTCAGTCAAATTACATGTCCTACATGAAAAATTTTCTTTCTGTTTGAATAACTTCTATGTCTTATAATACATAGTAGTAATTATGATCTAGGTAACTATAGTAGTAATTATGATCTAGGTAACTATTCAAGCATTCCCATCCAGATCCGCAAGACTCGGTGTTGCTCAGCAAAGACAGGGAATCAGGAAATCTTGGCTCGGGCTTTGATAATGGCTTTATGTCTTTTCACAGCAACCCACCCTCTGGGAAACTATCAGTATTACTGTCTCACTATATGTAATCTATGAGGTGGTCACTGCAGTAACCCACAATTTTCTAGTAAATGACACACAGCTGAAATGTTTGGGAGCTGTCTACTGATGTCTGCAATTGACTTTGAAATGCTTAAGCATGAGAAGATTTGATGCATGGAGAGAGGTACAGATGGATAGATATGTAAAAAAAAAACCCCAAGATTAGTAAAATATTAATGGTAGAATGTAGATGGTCAGTATTTTTATGTTCACTGTGGAATTTTTTCCAACTTTGCTCTAGGTTTAAATAAACTTTAGCAATTTAATCTTGGAAGAAATCTACTTGTGCCTTTTGGCTTGATTTAAATGTTAAGTTATATTGCTTCTTAAACATCTCATTTTAAGAGGGAGAAAAACTGAAATTTGTCTCAGAGAGCTTGAAGCCCCTGGCTTCAGCTAATTGGCCACAAAGAGTTAATTCTGATGGAGAAGAAACTACCTGGTATTTTGGTTTTTGATTTTCTGACAAAGGTGGTTTGATATTTGTGCAAATGGTACAAACACTTACCTTTGTCACCACTTCCTAATACTTTTTCAATAACCAGCTGACCTAATTTTGGTGACTTCACCTGAAGGTATTTTTGAGATGTAAATAAGAACACTTTTGGTACCTAGTTGGGATCCCAGGAACCCATGCAGAAATAACCATTGGCAGGACTGTTTTACCTCCAGGGAACAACTAAGCATGTACCAACAAATACCATCTCTTTCAAGTACAATGATAGAACTGTTCTCTTTGAAACATCAGCTGTATTCGGCACTTACATACAAAACCCCATTCTAGACATTGGGAGCCCAAAGATGAATCAGGTATTGACTTTGTCCCTTTGTAGGATTCATATGATTGGCCTAATTATGCTGCTACCTTATAGCAGGTAGAATGTTACTTGGGCCACAAGTAGAAAAAGTTATGAAAATGTTGAATAAATTAATGATAGGAATCCACATGTAGGACACCACTTTCTCCTCCATCCTCATCCATATCTGTAGGAATTTCCATCCCTTTTTCCCATATCTCCTCTCCAAAGAAAGTAAGAATATCCTCTACATTTTCAACTCTGAATGCATGTAGCTTCTATTAGGCCAGTTCTGGGTTTCAATGCCAAGGTTATTCCTGTAGCTGGAAATGCATAATTATAACCCTTTATTATTTGGAGGAGCTTCAATGATCTAAATCAAACTCTTAATTCATATAAAATGAGGAAATAACCCACTGAGGTAAAATGACTTGCTCAGATCATAGGAACTTCTTTGTCTTTCAAGTTGTTGTACCCTGTGAATGACTGACCAAGTCCTTGAAGTTCCAGAGTGGAACTGAAATCTAAGAATGGACATTTTAAGTTGCTCTAACATTTAAATTTCAGATATAAATTGTAAAGTATTATTTTGCAGTATATTCCTTAAAATTGTTTCCTTTAATGAATCCTTCTTATTTTTCCATATCAAACACATAAATATCTCACTTTCTCTTTATCCCTGTTTATCACTGCAGACTTTCTACAAATGGTTCATCTGACTCCTGACTTTCTTTTCAACTGGTCTCACTACCTTCAGTCTTGTTCCTCCCTGATTCATTTTTCTTGAGGCTGCCATGTATGTTTGCATTTATTTATTTTCCCAAAACTCTTCACTGATTTCCCACCTACTGGACAGAATTTAAGCTTGGCTGCAAGGCCTTAGAAGACACAGTATCTGCTTATCTTTCTTTCTGTCTCCCTGCCTCCCTCTCTTTCTTCTTTTTATCAAATATATATTTAGTTTCTGCTGTGGACCAGATGATCTCAATAGAGGTTGGGTATATAGAGATTTCTTTTTTATAAACAAACACTATTATCATGGAGGAAATCCTAAAACTTTATTGAAAGATATTAAAGATACCTTAATGGAGAGATAAGCCATATACGTGGGTTGGAATACTGTAAAGAGCTTAATATTGTAGAGAGATCAATTCCCTCCAAGTTGATGTATAGATTCAATTCTCCAGCAACTCTTTGTGTTTTGTTAATCTTTGTGGAACTTGACAAAAAGATACTAGAATTAATATGTTAAAGCAAATGACAAAGAATCACCAAGTGACTCCTGAACACAAGTTAGAAAGACTTGTCTTACTAAGTAAAATAAATAAATAAATACAGCTTTAGTAAAAAAGGACATGATATTCTAAAAGGGATAGAAAATTGAAGAATGGAACAGAATGTGATCCTAGACAAAGACCCACACAAATGTGAAAACTCAATGTATAACACTGTTAAAATGTTGTTAGATCACTGGCAAAATAATTCCTCAGTGATTGGTGCTGAGACAATTAGTTATCTACATAGGAAAAACAGAAATTGGACCCCTACCTCACACTACATACACAAATCAATTTCACCTAGCGGAAAGGCAATCTACAAAAGAATATCTTGGAGAATACCTTTATGATCTTAGGAAGCAAAGTTTCTTAACTAATCTTCCAGTGTTGCAAATCATAAAGAGGAGGATCAATATTTGCTTTATTATTAAGAACGTAGTATGTCAATAGAGTCCATAAATAAAAGAGAAGCCAAAAATTGGGAGAAAATAACTAATGTGTCTAACACATATAACTAAAAAAAAGTATCCAACATAATAGAACAAAAAGAAATCAATGAGAAGAAAAACACAATCCAATAGAAAAAATATCAAATGTGATTCTCAGAGTAGAGAATCACAAAAATGCAAATTCAAACCCTAAGGAGATAATATGTGTCATTCACCCACATTGACAAAATTAAAAAGTCTTTCAAAGAGCTCTGGGTAACCAAAGCTGGAACAATTTGAGCAACAAAATAAATAAAATAGCATTAAATTATAACCTAAATATAAAATAAATATAGATAAGTCTATACTGATATACATACATGTGTGAATCAATAAATGGATGAATAAATAAGTAAATAAATAAATGCATAGAATAGGCAAATCTCCCATGAAGAAAAATTTCAAATGATTTATGTAGATACACCACCCTCAAGGAATTAGAACATAACTCTTCTCTTAAGTGTGCTTTGCATAGCAACGCCCTTCCCAAGAGTACAGCATGGAAAGGATAATTTTCCAGCGGAGAAATCTGACAAACACAACCTCAGCCAGGTGATCAAGGTCAACACCAAGAGTGACAAGTGATGTTGAGAGCATGTGTCCCTGATATGATGAGAATGGCACTTTACCTCTGTGGTCTTCTTCCCAAGAATACATACGTCCAGTGTAATCATGAGAACATACGTCAGACTAATCCCAATTGAGGGATATTCTACAAAGTACCTGACCAGTATGCCTCTCCCCAAACTGTCAAGATCATTAAAAACAAAGGAAGTCTGAGAAGCTGTCACAGCCAAGAAAAGCCTAAGGAGACATGACAAATAAATGTAATGTGGATGGTAAAAGTTAACAGATAGTATCCTGGGACAGAAAGAGGATATTAGGTAAAAACTATGAAAATCTGAATACAGTATGGGCTTTCATTAATAGTAATGTTTCAATATTACTGGTCCATTAAAGGTAACAAATGTATCTTTCTACAGTTACAAATAGAAGAAAGTTGGTATGGGAAATACTGGGAATTCTCTGCACTCTCTTCACACATTTTCTGTAAGTAAAATTGTTATAAATTAAAATCTAATTAAAAGAAAAGTATTTCAGCATCACTGTTGGTATATATGTGGATCTGCTCGAACACACACACTGTTGGTGGGAGTGTATAGTGTTTTAACCATTTTGGCACACACCTTGGCATTATTTAGTAAAGTTGAAGATGGGCAAGTCCTATGACCCAGCAAAATAGTATCTGGGATAGTCCCTAATGAAACAATTGCACTCTTCTACTGGGACACATACGTGATATTGTTAATAGATGTCCATCAAGAGTAGATTGGATAGGGACTTCCGTGGTGGTCCAGCAGTTAAGACTCCAAGCTCCCAATGCAGGGGGTCCAGGTTCTATCCTTGGTCAGGAAACTAGGTCTCGCATGCTGCAATTAAGACCCAGCACAGCCAACTAAATAAATAAATATTTTTTTACAAAAAGAGTAGATTGGACAAATCGAGGTTGTCTAGTCATGCAATCAAGTACTACATATCAGAAAAAATGAATAAACTACAGCTATGTACAATAACATGAATCATTCTCAGAAATATAATACCAAGCAAAAAAACAAGTCACAGTAAAATATAATTGTTAACATTTTATTAACTAGATTTGAAACCTGCAAAACGAGTCAGTATATTGTTTATGGATACCACATGTGGTAAAATTATAATGAAAATCATGGGAACTCTAGAGAAGGGGACAAGACAGGGACACACGGGAGCCTACCAAAGGAAGGAGAATGTCTCAGACTGTGAGGTGGATAAAAAGTGTTGGCTGTATCATTATTCTTGAAATCTTACACATTTTCACTATAACATTGTTTCTACTCAAATATACTTATAGCAATGATTTTAAAAGTACCATAGTGACTTCTTAATTCATCCTCGAACTGAAAATTTTTGCACGCCTTCCTTGTGTGGGAAAAGGAAACGCACCAAGAGGCTCACCTGTGACTCTAGTAACTAGAGAAATGTACTCATGTTTGTAGGCAACTGATTCATTTTGGTGTTTTGGGAAGAGAGGGAGAAAACATGCTTGTAAGTCGTTCAGGGAATAAGCCTTGGCTGCTAACTCTTTTAAGATGACAACACTCTGTTCCTGTACTTGATGGATGAGGATCCTGACAGTTAGATTTTCCAATAATGGAAAGTTTAAAGTCAAATGAAAATGTCATTAGAAAGACAAACTTTAAAGCTGTAAACGCGGAGGGTGGATGACAAAAAAAAAAAAAGTGGGAGCTGTTAGACATCCTATTTGAATTCTCCAATATCCATTTAAATTGTTCTCAAACTTTTACAATGGAGGTTGTTTGCATCTGCAAGAACAACGATCTGTCCTGTGTAGCACTTGTTTGCAGTCACCCATCTCTTCCATTGGCCCAAGGGTAGGGCACTTAGCCTGGCCTAATCAATCAGTACGTCAGATTCTCCTGATCCAAAGTACTGTAAATTTGATTCCCATGTTCCAAAGGGGATCAGACCAAAGTGGCTATTAGTCGATTTGTTCATAGATGGCATATAACTCAATTCAAACCTATGCATTATAACAAAACTGGCTAGAGTTTATAAGAAAGTCTGTCTTTTTCATGGGCTAAAGGACTGAGAATGTATAAAACCCAGAGCTGATGTAGCCAGTTGACTATGTTGAGAGAAGAACCTGGGAACACAGCCCAAACTGAAAAAGGCAGGTGAAAGAGATGGAAGAAGAGCCAAACATCAGTGATACCCTTAGAGTCCTAAATTAGTTGTACCTGAAGGTGGAATCAGGCCCTTGCAACATAAAGGCTTAAGAAAGCATCCTAACAGATGTCTTTTATCACATCATGGCAGGAGCAGGGACTAAAACAAATGGAGAGTCAAAGCAGCCTGGGAAATGGACAAGATGATTCAACATAGAGCTTCTGAATATTTGGTTCTATGCCTGAGAGATGGTGTGAAAACTCTACCCATTTTTATGATTACATTTGCTCTCTAATCTCCATCTGGACTGGTAGAGCAGACAGGCAAAAAGCTACTGTTTTCACTAAGCCCTCTCTCTTTTAAGTTCTTAAGTGAGAATATGAATCGTTTTAGTGCATGTGGTAAAGGTATGTACCAGAGTCTCGGGAAGGTGTACTGCTTGCTTTTCCTGATGTTCAATAGCATATACTGGGTGCGTCCCATGGGTCAGGAACTGCCTAAATGCAGATAAAAGAGATAAATGCACTTCTTCTCTGTCTTCAAAGAACAGAAAGGCCACTAATAGTGACTAGAAGCATGCATTTTTGGCTTCAAATCCTGGCCTCACCATTAGTTAGCCACTTAGCATCTCTACAGCTCAGTTGCCTTACTTTTAAAGCAAGAGTTTACAATTGACCCTACCTGATAGATTTGTTGTAAGGATTAAATGAGTTATTAAAGACTGAGAAGATTGCCTGGCACATAGTAACATATATGCGGTCGTCAAATAAATATAAATACAAATTTAAAAAAATAAGGAACTCTTACTCCAGAAGGCATGTTACACAAGAAAGAGAAAAAGAAAATGGCTGATGCTTTCGAATGTTTACTATTTGCCTGGTGCTGTGCTTGATATTTTATTTACATGATCATGTTGACGTCTTCCACGTGAGTTGATTTTTAAAAGGAAAGTTATACATCAGCCCACACGTCATGAAAAAGTCCTTTCCAAACCAAACCATCAGTATTAAAAGTTGCTACCAATGTCCTGGGGTAGCAGTGCAAGTGGAGCCTGGCTTTTCCTAACTTTTACCTGTATTAAGAATATTATCTGTGAATTTAGTGAACTCTTCTTGACTTTCGTTGTAACTTCATCCCATAACTGGTGCATGCAGAATACAGTCTCTCACGCGTTAGTGGAGTTTATTCCGACCCAACCACTCATCCTGGCTGTGAAACAGTGTTTGAGTTTTGCTTGGGCCTCTTGTGCCGTCTCTGTCTCAATGTCTTGGTAACATTTAATGAGCATCCTAAGACCATTTTCCTTGACACCCACCTACCAGGAGAACATATCTATTAAATATTCCATCGCCCTGCTACTTTCAGGACATTTCTGCTATTCTGAAAGGTACTGCCTTTCATGTCCCTGCGCTCTGTAGTAGAAGCTGAGCCTGGCTAGCCGTCCAAGTGCCAATTCCGAAGTTATTATCTGGTGCCCTGAGGCAAGAGTGGCTGGCAGCCCCGGACGGCAGCCCCCGCACGGGGGCTCCGGGCTGCCATAATTGACTTTCTTGCCTCCACTCCCTGCCTTAATAAGGATATGCCATGTTGGGTTTCACCCACCCATCACTTTTCAGTGGGGTGAGTTCTCACTCCACGTAAAGGTGATCAAGCAAAAGCCTCAGCAGCTGAGTAGAACGAATCCGCTGGAGGCTGGAGCAGGTCACCCTAGTGCAAAAGTAGCAGCTGCTAGCTCAAAGGCGGCGGTGGGTGGGGTCATCAACACGGGATCAGGGAGTTTCGCCCTCAATGTCAACTTTAGTCACCAGTCCCGATAATTCTGATTATTAAGACTTGCGCTTGGGGATGATCAGTTTGCTCAGCTCTCACCATATATTTCATTCAGTGCATCAATGAGACTTTGTCTGAAATTGTCACTGCAGCCACAGAAATTGTGGACCTCCTGCTTTAATAACAGCAAATATTTATTTAGTGCTTACTGCATGCCAATCACGAATCTAAGAGTTTCAGCTCTATTACCTTCTTTATTTTTGATTAACAACCCTATGAGGATATGCTATAGTCAGCATTCTTCCCACTTGCAGATGAGATTAAGAAAATCAGCTCGGTGCTTTGTGACCACCTGGAGGGGTGGGATAGGGAGGGTGGGAGACGCAAGGGAGAAGAGATATGGGAACATATGTATATGTATAACGGATTCACTTTGTTATAAAGCAGAAACTAACACACCATTGTAAAGCAGTTATACTCCAATAAAGATGTAAAAAAAAAAAAAATCAGAGTCACACAAATAGGTGATGGACCCAGGGTTCAAATTTAGGTAGTCCGCCATCAGCACCAGAAAGTTGAACCACAAGGCGTGTGAAGTGTGAGAACTATGGGTTTTCACACCCCTGCTGCTGGTCAACGTAAGATGCCCCGCGGTCCCTCCGTAGCCACATCCCCCTCACAGACATCCCTTGGATAACATGCCAACTGCCTCCTCATCTACACCGACTGTCACAGGAACCAGCATACTTGACCCAAGATACCCCAATCCAATTCCGTGTCAAGAATTTGGAATAAGAAACACAGTGAGTTAGATGAGCCCATGGGGAGTTACAAGATCACGGCGAGATGAGGTTCCCCTCCAATATGGCGACGCAAGAGGACCCTGAAGTCACCTCCTGCCATGATGACACCAAATCTACAGCTACATATGGAACAACTTCCTCTGGAAAAAAACCCCTAAGAACTGGCAGAGTGACTCCTATGCATGATATGGGGCAAAAGAGAGGAGCCCCTCATGGAAGCAGGTGGGAGAGGCTGGGACACCATCTGGCCACTAACCCCACCCCCGAGCCGGGACCCACCCTTAGGAGGGAACTCAAAACCCGGCGCTTCCTCCCTGAGGACTGAAGAGTTTGATCCCCACATCCAGCACCACAGCTTTTTTTTTTTTTTTTTTTTTTTGCGGTACGCGGGCCTCTCACTGTTGTGGCCTCTCCCGCTGCGGAGCACAGGCTCCGGACGCGCAGGCTCAGCGGCCATGGCTCACGGGCCCAGCCGCTCCGCAGCATGTGGGATCTTCCCGGACCAGGGCACGAACCTGTGTCTCCTGCATCGGCAGGCGGACTCCCAACCAGTGCGCCAGCAGGGAAGCCCCACAGCTTTTTTTTTAAGACCCGCACCCGAGGGACAAACCCCCAAAACATTCAGCTTTGAGAACCAGGAGAGCTGCTGTCCGGGAGAACAAGGGTACGCGGGTCTGAGAAACGCATCTCAAAGGGCGGCCCGGACTTACCCGCCTCAGGTCCCTGCGCAAACGGCGGTTTTGAGGGCGCTGGCCGTCGTGTGGGAAAAGGCTCCTTTGCTGTCCTGGAGCCTCAGCCTGATGGGCAGGCGTGTGACGCGGCACCCGTTTAGGGTCCGCTGGGCGGCTCTGCGGAGGAGGCTGGCAGGCGGCAGCGCCATCTTGCGCTCCTCCGCTCCGGGATCTCCCACAGAGGAGCTTGACTCGAGTGTGGGGTTCCGGTTTTCATGGCTGCCACCAGGGGACTTGTCTGCGTCACTTGGCTCTGGTGGCCAGTGGGGTAACCACGCCACGGAGGGAAAGTTCTTCAACAGCCACCACCCTCAGGGCAGAGCAAGAAGCCAGGTAGCAGGCGCTGAGTCTTTCTGTGAAAAAGGCCTATTCGTTTATCTCCACAGCTGCAGCCTGAGGGGCGGCTTCTAATTAAACACGTGCTGAGGGTGACTGATCCTTTCCAGACGCCTCCGAGGCTATTTTCCGCGCTTTCTCGGCTGCGCTCCGAGCACCGCTAGCTCGTGGGGGAGCTTGCGATCCCGGGTCCCACGCGACCCGGACACAGTTCGTGGCAGCCTGGCCCTTGCAGAGTACCGACTGAGGACGGAAATACACCCCCAGTTTTTTCTAAGACGCCGTTTTGCTCGACTAAGAGCTTCCGCCCCAAGGGAAGGCTTCACATCAGGAGAGCCATCTAGACGTTGCACACGCACGCCGCCATCTTGGCGGCCCTTCGTCCCTCACAGCTCAGCCCCGTCCGCGGCACGGGAACTTCCACGCTCGTCTGGAGCTCTGCTATTTGCCGCTGCCGCACAGGGGGCACCTCCAGACGGCCTGGCTCTGGCGGCTTCTGTGTGTGGTTCCACAGGACCATACGTATTTGCTTCGTTTAAAAGCTCATGCCTGAGGCTGGGCTTCCAGTCAGCCGAGTCGGTGCGGGCTGAGACCTCCCCTCTCTTCAGGACGCTGACAGGGCTGGGCAGAGCCTCACCCACTGGGAAACGCGAAAAATAAAATAGGCTGCTGGACGGTCACAAAGCCTGAGAGACAACCGAGAGCCGGGCCAGGGCTGCAGGATAAAGTCCATCTACACGAGGCCTCTCCTTCCAGACCAGCAAGGTGGCTGCTTCACTGAATGCACGGAAACCGGCACCGAGAGTCGAGGAACGTGAAGAAACAGGAATGTGTTCCAAGTGAAAGACCACATGGAAGTGGGGCTGGAGTCGGCATCCTTGTATTTCAGAAGCACTGGCAAAACACACTTCTGGGGAGAAGTATCAGAAAGGAAAAAAATAACATTCCAGTGGCAAGTTACACAAAGATAGAAAAAAGGGGGGTAGAAACTCCATTTTTATCGGCAGGAGGGTGAGCATCCTTAATCCTAGAACAGAGAGGAAATTGATCTTCAGAGACGAGAATGACGCAGATGCGCAGAGACGTGCAGTTAGAAGACTATAAAACCTTAGATCACCTCCTTGAGAAACTCCAGCTCCACCCGCTGTACTTCTCGCCATGTGGTTCTTTAAGCTTCCTCCGAAGACTTCAGATAAAATCACCTCTACCTTAAAGCCGCTGAAATGACTCTGTTCCCTTCAGCCACGTGACGACTGACCAAGATATTCACGAGAGAATTTGGTGAGTAGCTTTATTTGATTCCAATATTCCATGTGAAAGTTCACTCCAAGAATAAGAACTATAATTATGCTATATGTTTTCTTGGTGTTTAGTGGAATATTATGTTTTCAGGTTTTGACTTCTGCCTTTTAGCATGTTTATAGGATCTTGGTTATTTTTGGACGCTGAGGGTTTAGTTACCTTATTACTGGCACGAGCCCCTCTCACATTTTATCTGGCGATTCACCATCTTCAATTCAATCCATCAGATTTGGGAAAGCTGAATGCCCAGTTCAGAGGGAAAAGATCATTGGGGATTTGCGCAGCGCTAACCAAGGGCATTTGTGGCGGGACACGCTGGTGACCTGAGTCAGCTCAATCCGCAAAAAAGAGTAAGAGTGTAGGGAATATTGGGATAAAAATGCTTACGCTCTGGCTGACAAAAGTAAATAAGCAGGGAGGTAGCCCTTGCTTTTTGCCCCACTCAAGGGAATAATCTCTCTAGGAAAAGAATCATTCTAAAAGAAGGGAGAGAGAAAGAAATGTTGATTGAGCCCCTGTTACCAGCCATGCCTGAAGCTGTATTTTTTCCTGGATTATTTAATGATTGGAGCCATTTTTTTTTCTTTTTCTTTTCTATACCATTTAACTTGGAGGCATTTTCACATTATACTGGAGAGTGAGAAAAGAAAGATGTAGAGTAATGTATATATTATGATGCCATTATCATAACACAATCACTGCCAAGAAACCACCTCTCTCTCCCCTCCTCTTTCTCTCTCTCTCTCTGTCTCTTTCCCCTCCCACCTTACCTATCCAAACATGGAAAGCTGCACATCAGATTTTTAAACATTCGTTACTTAGGGGGGGTGTGTTGCTGCAGGTGGAGTTAGAGAAAGACAGGGAAGGTGGGGATGGTCATGAGGTATCATCCTGTGATTATATCTGATTTATGCAAAACCATTGGTGATTGCATGTAGCTATGAATAGAGATAAATGATAGTATCATCAATGAAATGTTGATAGTGGTTCTCCCAGGGTCATGGGATTTTAACTGATTTTTATTTGTTTATACTTTAATATATTTTAGTATTTTTAACAATAAGAAGATACATTCAAAACAAATGTCAGCTCTACACAGAAAAATAAGCAATGTACTATTCAACATTTCCTAATCTTTAATTAACTATTAACACTTCAATTTATTAATAGCCCTTTTGGCAGCACAAGTTTAATAATGCTTTAAAATGATTCCTTGGAAAATGTGTTAATCGAACACTAGAGTCAACAAAGTTGAATGCATTTCTTTATAGACTATATACAGTATGAATGTTTAATGTCAATTTCTAAGAGAGGGATTATTTAGCAGTTCCCAAAATTATTGGACCATAGAATATCCCAAAGGAGTGGTGTAATATAGAATGTATTGGGGGAAATACAGAGGAAACAATAAGAAAAGAAGAGATACTAAGCCTTTAAAGTCATATATCTTGTAGTCATATCCAAAGATGAATTATTTGGTGTGTGATCTTGGATTAGTCACTTGACTTCCTCATGCTTCCTAGATCTTATAAACCTCCTTCCCAGGGTCACTGTGAGAGTTTACTGCAATTAATGGGATGTGATATTGAAAACAGCCTGTGAATTTGTAGGTTATCTATATTATTTTCTTTTGGGATATGTTTTCTCCAAACTCACAAAATAATGGAAACCATTTAAATGCATTTTGTATTATTTTTTACACGCGTCCCTACTGTGGCTACTACTACACACACACACACACATTCACACTTTTTCTGTTCTGTTTTGAAAGAACAACCATTGCACTTTTTATGTGGAACATAAAGCACAATTTACTCTTACTGAGACTGAAACAATCAAAATCCCTTAAAGAAGCAGTCAACTTTCTGAATTAGTGGGGAAAAGGAAAGTGACAAGAACAGTTGTATTGTTTACGTCTAATTTGGTCATGCCAAAGAAAAATGTACTTAAACTAGTTTAGGCAAAAAGGGGGGGGGATTATTCTGACTCTGGGCTGCTCTACCAAACCAAGGCAAGATGTGCTGTTGTTCCCCTTGAGTGGCAAGAAATACAACTGGGCACGTTGGACACAAAGACCAGCATTCTATCCTATTCTGTACATGTCATTTTTTCTCTACTCTCATCCTTCTCTCTATGGAAAGCTTCCTTTGCTTTCCTATGCGCCACGTAGCTGAGGGCTGCTCTTAGTGTCTGAGTCTGTATTCAAGTGACCAAGAAAGACACTTAACTCTGTCAGCTCCAATTAGAAGTTCCCGAAGGAGTGATTTTAATTGGTGCAGTTTACGTCAGTGTCCACTCCTGATCCAACGAGACACAGGCGTGTGGCAGCAAAAAGGACATTTAGCTGCCACCTGTGCCCGCTATGTGTCTGGGTTGGTACAGAGCAAAGGGAAGTGTGTTTGTGTCCTATGCATCCACCCCAAAAGGCATCTTAACAACTTACATCAGCGCTCCCCCTAACCTCTCCATCTCTTCTCCCCCTCATGTGGACTGGGGGCAACTTTGAGTCTCTCTGCACATTTCCAAACCTGCGAAGTCTTGCTAAGACGGGACCAGGGCTGCAACAGCAATCTGGATTCTCTCCTCCTAGTTCAGATTTGCCCAAATGTCTGTAAATACGTTAACTGTCAATTTACTGTGGCAGTGGTACAGGAGAAATGGGTAGCTAATAAAAATGGAGAATAATCCACCATCCATTTTAGTCTGCTTTTGACTGTGTTTTACAACTATTATTTTGGCAAAAGTATCGGCAGCCTGTACTATTCAAATTAATGTGTATTTGCTATTGTATTTCAAACCAACCACTTTACCACAGACATTTGTAGTAAAAAATAGTTGTGATTTGTGACAAGGAATCTCTAATGTAAAATTTGAAAAAAAAATCATTGAAAATGTGCACTTCGTGAAATAAATATAATTTTATTGAATGTTTAATATATGCCAGGCATGGGACTTTACATGCAATATCATATTTAACCTTTACAGTAATTTTACGAGGATAGTGCCATTTTATTCCCATTTCACAGACAATAAAACTGAGGCTAAACTGTTCAGTAACTTACCCAAGAGGACCCATGTAGTACTTGATGGATTGGAACCCAGATTGGTTTGGGTCTAGGTCTGAACCCTTACTTGCATGCTATACTACCTTAAGAAGTAGAAAGTTTATTTTCAAATAATTGAGAGGCAATTGGAAGCTGACTACTATGAAGGATAGTGACCTGAGACTTTGCAAAATGGGAAAAAATCTCAGAACTCAAGTGAGACCTACATAGTACCTGTCACAAATTCATATGCTGCCCTTGGTCACTCTTTCACTGATCCAGCTTCTGCAAAGGCTAAGCTTTGGCCACCCTGCACTTATTGGCTAATATCTGCTCTTCAGAAAGTTGACAGTGCATTTCCCTCATTGCTACCAAGTGGACCGGGAAAACAGATAAACTGTAATTTGCACAAAGAAGCTTCAATTGTAGATGATCCTAATTCGGAATTAAGTAATAGTGTGAAATAAAAACAGATGAAGAAACAGTGCCCAACTTAATAGTTCTGTGACACACAGGAAAGATAACTGGGAAATAAAACCAGATTCATTGCATGAGGCTGAAGTCTAATGAGGTGAAGCTTTGAGCTGTTATGGCAACATTCCTAAGGAAGTATTAAATTCAGAATATTAGAATATTGTGGGGGGTTTTTTTTGTTTTTTGCGGTACGAGGGCCTCTCACTGTTGTGGCCTCTTCCGTTGTGGAGCAACAGGCTCCGGACGCGCAGGCTCAGCGGCCATGGCTCACGGGCCCAGCCGCTCCGCAGCATGTGGGATCTTCCCGGACCGGGGCACGAACCCGTGTCCCCTGCATCGGCAGGCGGACTCTCAACCACTGTGCCACCAGGGAAGCCCTAGAATGTTGTGTTTTTTTTTTTAGCGCTGTCTTAAAGCAGTCACTCTGAACATGCATCACCTTAAGGACTTTGTTCCATATAAATAATTGGTCTGCTACTTTAGTTCACAGTGAATAATATAAAATGTTAATAAACCTTTTAAAACTTCAGAGCTAGCAGTATATTCAAATAATTCTTTTTATAGCCTAAATCATCGTTATTTGTATTTAACTCTAATTGACCTGCTACAATGCAGAAGTACAAACTCTGTTTAGATGGATATTCAATTTTATATTTAAATAACTTTTAATGCTCACCAGTTGGTTTTTTTTCCTTTGATGAAATTATCACAGTTTTAAATTCAAGGGACTTACAGTCATAAAGGAAATTAATAGAATACTTCTATTTTTCCCCTAAAATTATACTAATTTAGCCCCAATGTAGTTGAAGCTTTGCCTTTTAATGGAGCACATATTAGATTTTTTAAGAGTCTATGTTGAAATCTCCTGATGTACTAAATAATGTATAAACCTGCCTCCTGATTATCTATGAGTAGATTATTTATTAAGTAGAAACTCCATTAATTTAGTACAGCAGATAGATTTTTCTTTCTTCTTCTTCCATTTTTTGAGCTCAAGAAGGCACAGACTTGCAAAGTAACCAGGTACATTTTTACATTAAGTAAATGCCAATTCAAATATAAATTATCTTTATGTTATCTTCTGTTGGAACCATGATACCTAGAATTATCAACATTTGTATGTTCAAATGGCAGCCAACATTCTTCTATTTTTAAAAGCTTCTCTCTTGTCAGAAACTATTTAGATACAAGATTTTTACCCAGATATAATTTCTCCCAAATTTACTATATTAACTAACTTGCCTTTTGTATTTATTCTTAAAATAAGTGACTAGGATATCATACTGTTTGGACACACACTAAGTTCTAGTACGAATTCCAATGTGGGAGGAGGGTTCTTCCACACCACCAGGCAATTCTCAGATACCAGCAGGGACTAGTAGAGTACCTGAGAATTTAATTCAATTCTAACACTAGCTACTTGGAGATAGCATCATATTCAACAGGTTGAGTTCAGTCCTATAGGACTGCCCCCTCCCCCAGCCCCCCGCCCCCCCCACACACACACTTCAGATGACAGTGGCAAGCCTGGACTATTACCTGTCCTTCTGACCAACCCACTATTAATTGGAGGTTCCAGTGACCACCTTCAGCTCAGGCTGCCGATTGCAAATTCCGGTTGTCACCTGTACTTCTGACTGACTGGCTGTAAATTAGAGGTTCCCATGACTTCCTCTCTGGTTTGATTAATTTGCTAGAGTGGCTTCCAGAACACAGAGATGTGTTTTACTTGCTGGATCACTGATTTATTATAGAGGATATAACTCAGGAACAGCCAGATGGGAGAGATGCCTAAGGCAAGGTATGGGGGTATAGTGCAGTTTCCATGCCCTCCACGAGAGCCATTCTCCCAGCCCCTCTGCTTGTTCCCCAGTCCAGAAGCTCTCTGAACCCTGTCCTTTTGAGGTCGAGAAGCTTTAGGTCCTTCATAGAGGCTTTATTACATAGGCATGATTGATTAAATCATTGGCCATTGGTGATAGAACTCAGTCTCCGGCCCCTCTCTTCTCCCTTGACATTCCAGATCAGAGAGAGAGTGGCACTAGAAGTTCCAACCCTCTAATCACATGATTGGCTCCACTGGCAACCAACCCCCATCCTTAGGTGAGTTCCAAAAGTAACCTAATTAACATAACAAACACTCCTTTGTTGCTTTCAGCACTTAGGAAATTTCAAGCATTTCAGGAGCTCTGTGCCAGAAACTGGGGCAAAGACCAACATGTATTTTGTTGGTGCTCAGGGCAGGCTGCCCCACATATACTGAAGTGGCACAGAGGGACACTGACTCTTCTTTCTGTCTTCCTGAAAGCAGGAAGTAAATTTCCCACGTGAAAGATGCTCTCCAGGCATCTGGAGGTAGAAGGACACCCTTATTACCAGAGACAGGGAATTCAGGCCTACAAGCCAGTATCAACAAACCTTGTTACCGTACTAATTTACTATTCAGGCCCAAACCTTGCTTAAATTTCTCAATAATTAAGCACTCAAACTTCAGTTTCTTTGTCCTCTCAAATCCTTACACATTTATTGTTTCTTTGTATAAAAAGATATAAGAGCTGCCTGCTTTTGGTCACTCTCTGAGCATAATTTTATGATCACACAAAATTAAATTGGTTTTTCTCTTGTTAATCTGTCTTGTGTATTAGTCTAGCCAGAAGAACACAAGAAGGGTAGAGGTGGAAATTTTCTCCTCCCCAACAATTTATTATTATGTAACACAATATCACATACACACACATACACACATACACAAGTAAAATCCCTGGCCAAAGAAGTGTTAAACTTTTAAAACTCAGAATTCATTGAATAATTCAAAGCTATAATCTGAGCCTTAAGATTTATAGACTTTATAGGAAATGTCATCCTACCCTTTCATAATATGCTTTTGACTTAACCATTTTTAAATGGGCAATTCCAAGTTAATTAGAAGCTAGACACTTCTAGAATCTTGTGGTTAGTACCGAAGAGAGTACCTGAGGACTCCATTCCATGACTGAGAGCAAAACACATGTGCCTATAAAAGATGGCTTTAGGGCTCTCCTGGTGGCGCAGTGGCTGAGAGTCCGCCTGCCGATGGAGGGGATACGGGTTCGTGCCCCGGTTCGGGAGGATCCCACATGCTGCGAAGCGGCTGGGCCCGTGAGCCATGGCCGCTGAGCCTGCGCATCCGGAGCCTGTGCTCCGCAACGGGAGAGGCCACAGCAGTAAGAGGCCCGTGTACTGCAAAAAAAAAAAAGATGGCTTTATTTTGACAGTGCATCCCGTGGAGAATCCAGAGTCATTCCTCAGTTGTAAATACAGGATTCTGTCACCAAGGCCGTGGTGGCGGGCAGAGCATTGCTATCTCTTTTCACAGATGGTACTATCCTGCAAGCTGGGTGAAATACAGGATGATTTCCTGTTTTCTTTCAGGAGTCCTAAAAGCAAAGAATATTGCCTTCTGCCCTTCTTTGTATACTGAGGTCTCCTCAGCCATGTGTGAATTCGGGAATTGCTAGTGTGTTTCACTGTAAGTGAAGCCTTCTAAGACACAGGTTACTGTCTTCTGGGGAAAGCGTTACCTAAGAAACTTTGTGCTTTCTCATTTAAAGGGTGAGACCCAGTCTGCATTTAATATCTGGAAAGTTTCTGTCTCTCGTTAATACATTAGTACATTGTTGGTAACTGAACAATGAGTAACTTGGTTTCTTTGCTTAAGTCAGTTCAACAAATGCCTTCAGCTTAATCTGTTTCCAGTACCCGCCTTCCCATCCCCCTCCCCACGTACATACCTTTTATGTATGAAATTATGTATTATTCCATACATAATTTCTTTACAACCTGTGATTCTTACTAAAGAACTGCTACCAAGTGCACAGATAGAACCTACGTGAGAGAATCAGGAAAAAGAATGAGGCAGAGAATTAACAAATGAATCTACTAATAAAGTGAAGTTGGTCCTCAAGTTTCTTTTTGAATGTTAAGAATTTCCAGTATAGGATTCAACATCAAAGAAATTGGTGCATTTATTAAGTGAGAAGCTAATTGTGCATTATTCTCTTACTTCTGTAAGAAGACTCAGAAGCTGAAAAGGCACAAATCAATAATGCAATTAATGAGCACTGCTTTCTTTTGAGATTATAAACAGATGACTCTTACACTTTTGACATTTCCAGAAAGTGGAGTCTTCTGACTAAATCTTTGTTAATTTTGCATCAGACAAGACAAATTCCTTTTCCAAAGCTTGTTTTAGTACAGAAAGAATAAGTAATTTTTACTTCCCTTCTCGTTTCCCTAACCAGCAAGTATCTGTCTGTAGCTAAGAAACCGTCAATGACATGCATTTTTGCCTCTGTGATCCATAGACATTTTCTTCTGGATATTTACATAGAGGTTGTTCGAATTGAAGATGGAGGCCTTGGAAGGTATAATGAAATCTATTATTATAGATAATGCTAGTAAAACCATTTACTAAGAACTATTTGCCAGGCACTGTGTCAGCTCAGATTCTTGCAGTTGCAAGTAAGAGAAATGAAACAAGCAATTCGCAGGTCACATAACTGAAAAGCCATGGATAGAATTGGTATCAAACCACTGGACTAAGGGCTGAAATGATCTAACAAGGGATTGGGTCCATCTCAGGCTATGTTGGGGAAAGGAGAGTTGAGGGCTGGGATGATTGTGGCGGCTCAGCTTCACATCTTTGATTTGAACCTAATGACAAGTGTCACTTTCCTACAATTAGAGCAAAAGCTAGGGGTTGACTCTGATGGGCTGTTTGGCCTAGTTTTGATCATTTTGTTGGTCTCTGAGGCAAGTAGAGAATGTCATAGAATGAGAAGATTAGTTTATACCTAGTGGTCATGCTTCACCCCTGGAAGAAGTGGTTGAGACCTAACTGAAATTTATGAGCTAGGAATGAAGGACCAGTGATTCTCCAGGGAAAAATCTGGGGTTTAATAGCAGAAATAGGTTCAATAGATGCTGGATAACCCCAAATCAACAGATGTCTACTTTAATGCTTCACTAACACTAAATTTATTTAATCCTTACAAAAACCCTATGAAAGAGTTTGTATTATTTCCCCCATTTTACAGATAAGAGCTCACAAGTAAACAAGTTAAGGAATATGAGGTGTGTGGTAGAGCTGGGCTTTAAACTCAGGGCTATCTATCTGCAGAGCCTGGACCTGAAACTCTTCTCCATATGCATCACTGAAGGAACTGCACACTCTAAGCAGGATGGGAGCAGGAAAGCTGTGGCATCTTTAGAATATTTTTGGCAAGAATCTGAATCAGACTGCTGGAAGGCAGGGCCTGGAGACCCAGCGACATCAGAGCTAGATTTGGGGCATTGGTTTCAGTGTAGTTAAAATTTAAATTAAAAAAACCATTCATTTAATTAAAGCATGAGTGACTCCATGAAAAGCCTATATCCTTATAACAACAAAGCTATGGAGTCTGGAAACGTGGGTAACTCATAGTTATGCCTTACACCCAGCAGACTAGAAATGGGCAAGTATGATACTCAGAGTGTTTGCACACTCTCCTCCAGTGTCTAAGACTGTGGCATTCTAATGCATGTGTGAGGAATGTATGCCATGCAGGGTCAGAAGGAACTTTTGGTGTTTTATAGGGCCAATTAAAAATATTTTAGAAACTCTTAAGTGAGGCCCGTGGTAGAACACTCACTCAGTACCGTTCTAACGGTGACAGCTGAGAACCTAAACCACCCGCACACTCGGTCTGGACCCCAGGAACCAAAACTACACCCTGCTCTCTACACTGACATCACTTTGCTCTTCCTCTGTCTCCTTTAGCATGCTTTGTTTCCCATACCCTCCTTCTCATGCACATGGTTTGATTGTTCACTATAGGAACTTCCCAAAAGACCTATCAACTTTTCAACCGACAGTTTGTACCCCAAGATTCTTTCAATCCCTCAAGTCAAAATATTCACAATACTCACAATACTTGCTCTTTTCACTATTCTTGGAGTGTTGTATCATGTTTCTAATCAAGTCTCTGCACTGAAAGCCCCACCATAAATCAAACTTCCAATTCCCAATAAATTCTAACATTAGCTTTCCTCTGAAAGACAGTCAAAGCTTTGAAAGTTGGGGTTCTTCCGACCACCCTAAGCAATAAATTCAGCTTTGTCTTATCAGTAGGTTGTTTTGATATATATATGGGGAGCCATTTTTTTTTTTTTTGACATAGTCTGTAACAGTGGTTGTCAGTCTATGAGGGCCAGTGTTGTCTTCCAGAAGACATTTGGCAATGTCTGGAGATTGGCAGAGCAGGTAGGAGGGTGGTTGCTGCTGGCATCTAGTAGGTAGACAGAGGGATGCTGCTGAATGCCTTGCAATGCACAGAAAAGACCTCCACAGCAAAGAATTATCCTGCCCAAAATGTCAGTGGTGCTGAGGATGAAAAATCCTGGTCTATAATAATTCATGGCACGTATGCCCAGTTTAGATGAGTCAGTTGTATTTTAGGCTACTTCTGTGAATATACATGCTGTCTCAAGTGCTAATGTGATGGTAAGCTGTAGGTGACTCATTCCAAATATCTAGTATATTTGACTTCTGTCCTCAGAGGGGCTTGGTTGAGTCATCAGAAGTTTTGAACTTGAGGAGACCTCTAGGTGGTACCCTTCAAGGTTCAAACGACTGGAAATGCCAAGTAGTGGGAAGAATACACGTTAGCAGAACACGTGGATTGTAGCCTTTGATCTGCTACCGATGAGGGAAGAGTCATTTTGGTGCCGTAGTTTGTAAAAATGAGGACTTTGGTATCAGTGGTTTTCAGAACCCCTAATAGCTCCAGTACCTTAAAATACTATGAGTCCATGTTCTGACAATGTCCAGGGCTCATGAAGAAGTACTTGTGGTCTTTCCCATGGGGACCCAAGCACACTACAGGACTCTCCTGAGAATCGGTAACTGAAAGAAGATCCTGGAGTCTGGCCCTGTTTTTATAAGTGTCCCAGAGCTTTCGTAGCATGGGTATGTATTCTAGGTCAGGCTTCCAGCCCTGAAATTATAAAGGCCCCTTTATAGTCATCTGAACAACCATTAAAAAAAAAGAAGGCTCAATTCCCCAACCCCAAACCCACTCCCACCCCAACATATGTCAAGGAACCAATCTCCTTGATTGAGACCAACCTAGCATGGCAAATACAAGAACACATATTTTGCCATTTCTTCTTCACTTAGTTTCTCATTTCCTCCCCCAGGGAGAACTAGCCCCTCTCTATGATCTCAGTGTTTTTTAACACATTTTGTTACAGTTCTAATTAGTTTCCTCCTTGGTTGTGTGGTAGGTAACAAAAAATACTGAAGAACTTAAATCACTCTTTTGCAAGCTGACTGAAGCTGTTTTAATTCTCACCAGGAGGTGAATATTTCATATGGAAAAGGAAAGCTATTTTGGGGGGGAAACACTTTAATAGACTTTTGATTTTGCTAAAGCTGATCCCATAGGCTGTTCTAGAAACAAGTAGAGACAATGAGAAGCTAAACTGTTCTACAGGGTCAACTAAAGTGCTGTCCTCCCTGGATGAGGACATGGTTATAATAGTAGTTGACTTTGCGTTCCTACTGAGCAGAGAGAAAATGAGACTTGGAGAAGATGGGAGAGAAAAATTCATTGATTTAAATGGAAATAGGCTACAGAAAAATGAATGCCATTTGGGAGAGCAGAGGTATGTCTGAAAAGATGCAGCGAAGGAGCGAACAGGCAGAGGACTTCTGAAAAAATAGTTATGCCTAATGGACTAAACATAGGAACACTTGTAGCAGATATGGGGTGTTCAGGCTTCCTTTCTTGTTTTATAATTTTGTCCTTCAGTAAATTTTGGTCTCCCCTATGACCTAATGGCAACTGAGTGTTAGTGGTGCTTGAAGAATTAAAGGAAAAGCTTTGTCCAAAATGAATCAAGTAAAAAAAAAAAAAAAGAAAAGAGGCATGTGGTGACAATTATCAGATGGCCAGAGTGATGAGAGAAAAAGTTGGATGTAGGGACTTCCCTGGTGGTACAGTGGTTAAAAATCTGCCTGCCAATGCAGGGGACACGGGTCTGATCCCTGGTCGAGGAAGATCCCACATGCCACGGAGCAACTAAGCCCGTGCGCCACAACTACTGAGCCTGCACTCTAGAGCCCGTGAGCCACAACTACTGAGCCCCTGCATGCCACAACTGTTGAAGCCCATGTACCTAGAGCTTGTGCTCTGCAACAAAGACAAGCCACTGCTATGAGAAATGCATGCACCACAACGAAGAGTATCCCCCGCTCGCTGCAACTAGAGAAAGCTTGCACGCAGCAACAAAGACCCAACGCAGCCAAAAATGGAAGGAAGGAAGGGAGGGAAGGAGAGAGGGAGGGAGGGAGGAAGGGAAAAGTTGGATGTAGAAGTTGGTCATAAGAGGTGAAAAACAACTGGGGCAATGCAAACTTTTATACGGATAGTCCAAAGTACTTCAGGAGGGCCTGGACTTTAATTAGTCACATGGAAGCAAATCATGGTTATTTGGAAATTAAAGAAAAGATGGAGCCCAGAATGCTGGGACACTTAGTGTGATGGGTTTTACCTCCTTTCTGCTTTCGTATGGGACTCAAAATGTGGTTTATGCTCAATAATCATCTGTTAACTTGAGAGAGAAAGAGAGAGAGAGAGAGAGGGAAACATATGAATGCAAAAAACATCAATACTGAATTTCCAGGATCATCTCCAGTGATTAAAACATTGTCTATAACATGCAGCTATTTCTCCACGTTAATTGGCCATCTATATAATTGATTGTTTTCAGGAAATCAATCATAATAAGGAAATAGGCATGTATGTATAGCTATTGACATTTACTTAGCAGATTTTCAGAGCTAAGAATGGAAGGAGAAAGGACAGACTGGAAATAATGCAAAAGACAGAGAATAAAGAAAAAACAAGGAAATTACAATGTGGGTTAATTTCCTGGACATATCCTGGACCAATAGAAAAGGCAAAATATTCTCAACCATATAAAATTGCTCCCTAGGGGTGAGTGAGTCAAGTGAATGTCATCTTTAAGAACAAAAAGACAAAATAAGAACAACACAGTAACAAAGAAAGAAAGAAGAATATATGCCTACCTGAAATTGGCTGATTAGTTGCATCATGGACTGGATATACTGGAAAATTATCAATATTCTATTTTGCTAGTCTAGCAAAACCCTAGAGAGATCAATCCAGGCTAATTCACATCAGGTGGGTTGTTAACCAGCAGCAAATTACTAATTACCTGACAAAATTAAGATATCTGTATTTCATTTTCCTGAAACTTTAGAATTTAAATGCTTGTAGATATTCCCTACTTGAACTTCATAAGGGAAGGGTCCATGTCTTAGGTAGCCTCATTGTCTAGGCCAGGGGTAAGCAAACTACAGCCTACCAACCAATTCTGGCTAGACACCCATTTTTCTAAATAAAGTTTTACTGGAACACAGCCATGCCCACTTATTTACTTATTATCTATTACATATGGCTACTCTTGCACTACAAAGGCAGAATTGACTAGTTGTGACAGAGACCGTATAGCCCAACAAATCTAAAATATTTATTATCTGACCCTTCACAAGAAATGTTTTCTAACCCCTGGTCTAGATCCTTGGTATTCAGAGTATGCTCATTGACTACTAGTTTCAGTATTGCCACGGACCTTGTTGGAAACGTAGCATCTCAGGCTCTAACTCAGACCTATTATATCAATATCCTTATTTAAAAAAAAACAAAACCCAGGTGATTCACGTGATGTTTGACAAGCTGTGATCTGGAATTAAGGCTGGGTCTTAGTACAATAAGTAATTGTTCAGTGAGTGAATAACCAGATCAATATGCAACCATTGAACTCAATCAGAAGATGTTTGTTTACTATGTATGATGTACCTGACCCTCAGCTAAGTCTGGAAAGTAACCAGAGAAATGGTTCTTGTCCTCAAGGCATATAAAATTTATTGAGGACCAAAAAAGTAGCAGATTTGAAATAATTAGAGAATATTGCAGCAGAGCACCTATGATAATATGATGGTTGTATGTTGCAAATGGTAAGTGATGAAGCAGAAATCATATTGGAATCTCAAAGAAATAGAAAAATGCATCAGATATGAATGGCTTTGGACTGATTAGAATGGAGCCTCAGATGTGGTTCATAAATACAAAACTATGGAATGAGGTGTCCTTTAGTTTATCCAAGGGCTTTTTGAATTACAAAGAAGAAATGGAATATGCTCATACAAATGGTTCTAAGGCTCTTAGTGAAGTGGATAAATGCATGAACATACAATTTTATGGCAAGTAAATTAGACTGTAAATCAAGAAACAAAAGATAGAACTGAACATTCCAGCAGTTAGAATGTGACAAGAAATACCTGAACAGTCTCCAGTGAGATAATTGATGATGGCATGGTGCATTAAATATGTACAGTAGAATCAGCCATGGCAAACCTCACCTTTTTTCCACGTTAAATGCTAATTTCTGAAGAATAAGGCAATTACAAAGTCACAATCCTGCTGCCTTTTGTTTTTGCTATTGAGCTGTTTGTAAGCGTTTAATTCAGTGGTTTGGTGTCAGGTTCTTTCCTTTCAGACTAAATAGCATTTCTCAGAAAACTCAGATACATTTTAATTCTCTGAAGACAATCCTCTACTTGATGCAGTTAATAATATTCAGGGAAAACACAACACCCAATCTTTAGATAAAGAGGCCCCCATCAATCTATTTGTTTTGCATTTGCTTAAGTAAGGTACAGAGAGACTACAGTTTTCCCTTTAGAATCTCAAAAGTTGACTGATCAGTGTGGCCTCTAATTGGCTTTCTAAATTCAGGAAAAAAATGATCTTTTTTGTTGCTCTTACAGTCACGGTGGTGGAAAGAGTCATGGAGTATAAGTGATGAGACAAAGTCGATTTTTAATTACTCCTGTGGACTTGATAGCTCCTGAGTGTGTGACTCGTACTTCCATGTCCTGAAATGTAAAATTCCAAGATTCTCAGGGTTCCTATACTGTCCCTATACTCTAGTTTTATCTGCTGCAAAGACAAAATAGGGCTGAGCCAAGTGAGTACATTGGTTTGTAAATGAGGAGTGGGTTTTCACATTGTGAATGCTAAAGTCAGGGCAGGGGTATCACTGTGTCGTCATGTTTCAGCTTCACCTCCATCCCTAAGCCTTGCTCCAAGTGTGTGTATATCTGTCTGGAGGTGGGGGCTTGAATATTGTCACCTGAGATTCCCACTTCATTTTTATGGCTCCAGCTTTCCACTCAGAAGTTGTGGCCCTAATTTGAATACTAGTATTAGAAATTAGAATCTTGAATACAGTAGGGAATACAAGAGATCTTTTTTTGTGCTGCTCACATCTGTGGTTCTTGCCCCTTCTGTTTGAACTCTAGAGAATAAATGGATTGATTGGATCACAGGCATCATATTTATCAAAACGTAGGGAGTTTCCGGTCCAACAGAAAGCAGGGTCTGAGTGTTTTGGGTGCTGACCCAGAGTTTGATAGTGTAGTGTCATGGGGAGAACACTAGGTGGATCTGAACCCTTGAGTTCTGATCCTGGTGACAGTAAAATGCCATCATTTCTCACATGAGCCAGCTTTGCCTTTGGGTATTGATTTTCTTATCTGTGAAATTAAGAGAGTAGATAAAATGCAGAAGTCCCAAACGGACTGATCATCAGAATCACCAAGGAGAGATAAAGATACAAATCCCTTGACGTCATACCTCTCTCCCAGGATCTCACCCCAAGAAATTGATTTGCTAGTTCTAGGTAGGGCCCAGAATTTTGTATTTTTAAATGTTCCCAGAGTGTTCTCATTTGCAGAAGGGTTTTGGAACCCCTGGATTAGACGATTTCAGTGATTCCTTTTATTGATAAAATATCTGTCATGATTTGATTTTAGTGAGCTAAGCAGGTCTAATGAGTGTGGTTTATTTCTATGCCCATGTTATGTTGAGTTCTATTCCTTACCTTTTTTTCCTACGTAAATATTTCTTAGGTAACTTAGCTTCTCAATATTCAATATTATTTCTGTAATTTAGACATTGTCTGACTTTCTTATCACTGAAGAAATTAAAGTATGAATGTAACATGGTTACTCTGGA
Source organism: Globicephala melas (assembly GCF_963455315.2). Classification (NCBI taxonomy): domain Eukaryota; kingdom Metazoa; phylum Chordata; class Mammalia; order Artiodactyla; family Delphinidae; genus Globicephala; species Globicephala melas. Next base: position 10,453,112 of record NC_083324.2, on the reverse strand, counting down.
TTTCAGAGTAGCTAGTGATTTATGTTTTCTATCCAATTATGCATTCTTTCATTCATTTAAAAATGTTTATTTTGTGGTTGTTATGTGCCAGGTATTGTTGTCGGCACTTGGGCTATAGCTGTTAAGCAAATAGACCAAAATTTCTGCCTTTATTGAGCTTATATTCTATTGAATTTACCTTCCCCACTTAGAGAGTCTATGCACACTTTATAGACGCTGGCCTTCTACCACTAAATACTCTTGGACCGTCTCCTGCTTACTTGTTTTTATCATGACTTGATTTTGGTTTCCCTTAATTTCTATTCTCCCTGTTTTCTAGTGATTTCATTTTTCTGTGACTGATATGGACCTCTCTCTCCATCTTTCCCAGGCTGAACTTGCTTTTTGAGGTTTTTCTTAGGCTTCTGCTCCAGGGAGCTCTAGTTTCCTTAAGTCTGTATCTTCTTAGTGAAGCAACTAGTCACATTTTCAAATGTTAAGAGATTTATTAGATAATAAGCTGTGTAAGTCAATTCTGTTTATAGTTACAGGTAAAAGAAAACCCAACTTAAACTGACTTAAACACAAAAGAGAACTTATTGGCTCAGATAACTCTGAAGTTCAAAGATTATTTGGCTTCAGTTACAGCTTGATCTGTGTGACTAAAGAATGCAGTTAGGAATCTGCCTTTGCATCTCTTGTTTTTCTTAGCGTGAGCATTGATCTCAAAAAGACTCTCCCAATGTGGTGGTGTATTGAGGGTCCCCCAAGACCACTCCCAGGTTCAGTGATTTGCTATGAGGACTCACAGGTCTCAGCATACAGTGGTCCTCATGGCTATGATTGTTTTTTTTTTGTTTTTTACAGTAAAAGAATACAAAGCAAAATCAGCAAAGGGAAAAACTTCATGGGGCAAATTATTGAGGAAATCAGATCCAGTGTTTCCAAGAGTCCTCTCCCAGTGGAGTCACTCACATGGGATACCCTTAGTTCCCCCAGCAATAAGTCATGATAGCACATGTGAAATATTGTCTGGCAGGGAGGCTCATTAGAGACTCATGTCTAAGTTTCTGTTAGGAGCTGGTAGGCACCATGTAGATACCCTCTGCCTAACATATACCACAATTTCAGACTCTCAAAGGAAAGTGGGTATTGAGCATAAACCAGGTTGTTCTTTACAAGCCGTTGAGGCACCAGGAGCCGCTCTTATCCGTTAAGGCAGTGGGAACCCTCTGAAATCCGAGTTCCCAGATGTTCTCTAAATATGAAGGGCCAGCGTTGCAAGGAGGCCTTTCAAAGCATCTGCAGTCTCAGGCCTGACACATGACTGCTTTCCTGCACTGGATGTAACAGCAGATACCAGAGGCTCTAGACTTAGAGTCTCCAAGCCTGGCAACTCCTCCAAAAAGATACATCCTGCTTCTAACAAACCTACAGAAGTCTCTGTGTCAGCAGAGACTTTCTAGATGTTGCCCAAATTCAATTCCTTTCCTCCCTGGGAAGGAAGGAAGTCTACACTTGCTGGTCCCTCTCTCAGTAGGCCGTGAGATAGTGTTCTAGTCAATAGAATGTGAGCAGAGGTGAAGTGTGTCGCTTCCAGGCCAGCCTATAAAGTCCCTCCACATGCAATTCTACGTGCTCCTTCCCTTCTTAATGCCAGGTTGAGGCCCCCATAATGATGACTTTGGATACCAAGTGTTAAAGATGGTGGAGCCAGAACACAGACACAGCCTGAGTCCCTGAATCACTGCTTTGGGAAGAACCACCCAACAATCAGGAATACTCATTTTGGACATGATTTGTACAAGAAATCAACTTTAGTTTATATATATCATTTCTAATTTTGGGTTAGTCTGTAATAGCAGTGAGCGTTACCTTATCTAATACGTTTGGGAATCCATATTAATGGACTGGTTTGGATAACACACTGATCTTGAAACAGTTACCATTTCTTGTACGTGTGTTGTTTATGTTGGGGGTGTTTCTCTCATCAGCCAGGCTTGGGTCATGTGCTCATCCCTGAAGAAGGCTCAGTCCTTCTCATAGCATCTGAAATAAATAAGAGTGAGAGGGGAGATTATTTTTCCAAAAGACCATTGGATTGTGTTAGGAAAAAAATGATTGAAGTTAGACTGAACAGCAATCATTAAACATATCCTTTATATATTCTCTAAGTCCACTGAAATCTACGCTTTGTTTTACCTTGCAGCCCTTAGCAGTGCCAGCCTTCAGTAAATCGGTTGAATGCATGAGTGTACAGATAGAAAGAAACCAGAAAATCAGCTCAAAATCCTTGCCTTTTCCTCAAGTGCAGTGTTATTTAAATGGATTTGAATTTTCTCCACACTCTCTCTCCCTTTGTCCCTGTTCAAGCATAACCTAAACTGCACTTTAAACCAAACATGGATTTAATGAGTCAACACAAGTCCCTTTGCAATCTGCTTACTTTCAGGCTGTGTCTATAGAATATTCAGACCTCAGGTATCCTTGAAACTAAGAAATGAAGACACAAACATAGCAAACAACTATAATAGCAAATGATTTATAGTGACACACCCGATGGTGGTATATAGAACAGTTGACAAAAATATGTGTTCTGGCAATTTCTAGTTTAACTTATAAAAATTATTATCATTAATATAATACAAAAAAGAAAACTACAGTCATTCATAAACTCATTTCTAGAGGTAAGTTATATGAACATCTTCGTCCATTTCCTTCTAGTCTTTAATCGTCTGTGTGTGTGTGTGTGTGTGTGTGTGTGTGTGTGTGTGTGTGTGTATCTATCTCCTTGTTATCTTCCACCACATCTGGGAGTTAACGCAGGCACAATTTATTACCAGAAAGATCTTGATCTCCCTAGGAGCTGGCAGCTACCTATCCTGGAGCCCAAAGTATGGTACAAAAATACTTCTTTCATCCTTTTTGGAATTTTTTCTACTGATATTGAATTCCTTTGATTAGGTACTCAGGAATCCTGTCTCAGCTGACCTCCCTTTTCTACTTCTCCATCTTTGTCCTCTCGGTCCATCCAGTCTCAGGGTTCCAGAGCCTCCTCATCCTTCCTGCATGTCTTGTGTTCATGCAACCTGTTCCTGAAATGTTTCCTCTAAACTAGGAGGGCAACGATAGACACCTACAGTTTTCAGAATGTAGCATAAGGTAAACACATCAGATAAAAATTGGACTTATAAGTTTATTTTGAGTATATATAAAGTATATGGAATAGTGCCTGGCACATTGTAAGCACTTTGTATTATTATGATTGTTGCTGTTACTGTTGATTTCCTTTTATAACAGCTTCCTGTTGATTGCCTTTCCTCCTTACTGTTGATTTCCTTTAATCTCAATTTGAATGCATTATTGTTACATTATTGTTACAATTTGAATGCATTATTATCTCTGTCCTCATCTGTGATTGACAATGACGAGATAGGAGGTAAAGGGGGAAGAAACTTTCTTTTCATGCGTTTATATTTTTACACATTTGAGTTCACACTGAATGTAAAAATGTACTCTATGAATTTTTATATTTTTTCATGAGCATTTTCTCATGTCATTAAAATATCTCCATGTGAAGTGACAGAACTCAGCTTTAGATATTTAGATAGGACTCTGACATCTTGTCAGCTTGAGGGTCAGAGATTGTCTATTTCAAGCAGTAAGGACTCATTCAGGAATTACTACTTACCTCAGCCTTAATTGAAAACCCAAAGCACTTGCTCAATTAATTCATTAGTGCATTTATTCATTCAACTAATATTTATTGAGCATGTATTATGTACTGGGTACCAGGGGTAACTACTGAGGATATCAAAGAGAGCAATTGAAATATGGCTTCTGCTTTCATGAATCTTATATTCTGAAGAAGGAGTGATTCTTCAAGTAATTATATAAATATAGTGGTATAATATGCAGTGAGGGAAAAGCAGAGTAATAAGAGAATATTTTGAGAACCTTATCTAGTCTTGGAGGTGGCATAGTGGGAGTGGACGATAAGGAGGAGAACTTTAGGGAAGTGTCTCTAGGAAGAGACATTTGAACTGAGAATTAAACAATGAACAGGAATTAATAAGCAAAGGGGAGAAGGAGAAGATTTCACATAGATGGAAGAGCATTTGCAAGGGCCCTGGGGTGTGAAAGAGAAAATCTGTTTGAAAAACTGAAAAAAGGCTAGGGTAGTTGGAATTTAGAGAGCAAGGACAGAGATAGAAGTGAGTATGGGGGGTGGGGGGGGGTGCGTGGGGAGGAAAACCCTGTTAGTCTTCGAAGGGATTTTGCACTCTATTCTCAAAGCTGTAGAACTCTTTGAATAGTTAGACCCAGAGAGTTCAACTGTGCAAGACACTCTCAGCAGAATTAAGAGAAAACTATTTTCTTTGAGATTGTATAGGTCATATTAGGCAACAAAGGGTTATTTCCAGTATTTAAAAAAATTCTGCAAGAAACCATGAGCATATTCATGAAATGACCACACAAAACTGCAATTATGAAACAAAATGCTGAGGAAATAGTTGGTAATTTGTATGGATCAGAAGTTTGATTGACCTCTTAATTATGCCTTTAACGGATCTAAGAAAACAAAATAAATGTTGCTCAGTAGGTCTTGCTAGGCAAAAGCTTGAAATATATGGAGTCATTTGCGAGAACAGAAGAGCATAATTAAATGGGAACAAAGTTCCTGCCAGTGTATAGTGGGAATCCAATTGGAGAACGATGATAAGAGATATAAGGGATTGGAATTTTTTAAGTGTTGAAAGGGAGGTCAACTGGTAGTAGGTAAAAGAATGAGAACTATGTATAGCCTCCAGAAATTCCACAGTGCCCTGGGATTTCAGGATTTTACATATGGCTGATCACACAGTTCTTTAGAAAAGAATGCCTTCCGGCCAAATGAATTCAGAGAAAGCTCAAGGGAGGTACTTGGTGTTGTCTATTACAATGAATGGTTAACAGGAAGCAACTCCTCATTTATGTGATTTCTGATAGATGAAAAGTCCATGCCATCATCCAGACATATACACTATCTGATTAAGAACACCTGGGTATTTGGAAACATCTGGTGACAGCATGTTTTACTATTTTCCTGGATATGTGATTTATATCCATAAACACCTGTATTGCTTAGATCTGTTTCCTTTGTAATAGGACATTCGTGGAAGGATATGATTTCCTAGTTCACTTTGTAGATACCACCAGATTCCTAAATCTTGGAAGCAGTGGTTCTCACGTGAAGTTATCAGTATAATCTAGAGGGAGTTTTACTGAGTCCCTTGCTGGCTCCACTTCCAGAAATTCTGATGTACTTGATTGAGGTAAGGGCCAAGTATTTACATTTTTAACAAGTTCTTAGGTGATGCTACTGGTCTGAGGACCACAACTGGAATACAACTGCCCTAGAAAACCCTTTACATTTGTAATCAGCCAGGGGAAAATATAAGATCCAGGCAGAAGTTAGGGGATAAGTAGATAAAATCAGAGGGTATCCATCAAATGTTCTTGTTAGCCTTAATTCTAAGAGTCAGGCAAGTTATTCAGTACAGAAGTGATTCACATCCTAGTGCAAATTCTCCATTCAGACATCTTAAGATTTACTTTAGCAACCATGTATGCTCTAAAAGTGCTGTATGTTAAAAATGGAGATGAGCTGAAGTGAATTTTATTTTGAAAATTTCATGGAACATCACAGAGGTGTTACAAACCAAAGTCTGGGAATCACTGTGAAGGTGGTGACTCAACTTCCTGTTAAGGGAAATAAAATGCAAAACAGTTGTCACAAGTCTCCAGATTTGTATGTTTTCTTTTGAGTCCCAAAGCAAGTGTTTTTATTTAGAAGCATTTGGATGACTTTTGTTCTGAGGCATAGGACAGACAGCCCAGACAACACACTTTTAGTTTATTCCTTAACTTGACATGTAAGATGTCTAAGTAAAGATGTATGAAGATAGAACTGAAATAAATTATGTGTCCGAAAGCAGTATTGATATTTTTCCTCTGAAAAGCTCTGTGCCAACCTTAGTTTAGACAAAAGAGCAAATAAGGGAGACTAGGAAGATACGGTGGCTTTGGAACTATAAATATACATCACTCTGTCTTTTGCTGTAGATCACAGAGTATTCTTGTTTTGTTTTGTTTCATTTTTCTTAAATAAGTTATACTTTCACTATTATTTAACTTTACAAGCATGAGTAAATCTGGGGTTCAGTTTTCATTTGTACAATGTTGAAATTGAAGTGGATTGATTTTTAAGTTTCACTTTATTCTTATTTTTCCTTTTAAAAATATTTGATTAAAGTTAACTCCATAGTGTCCCATTGCTCTGATCACACTTTGTAAAGAAAATTTAAACATTATTCTTAGCCTCAGAGAATTTACAACTTAGCCTGATAATACAACTTAGCCTATTCTTTCTGAATGTATTTTCTGTAAATGCTCAAGTCAAAATTGTGTCCTTTATATGAATGCAGATAAGCGGTACGCTAACAAATGCATAACAACTGGCACTGTTCAATAAAGAGGTGATAAAAGCAAAGGAGAACAGATTTGTAGCAATTGTTGATTTCCATGCCATATATACTCGTCCTGTGGCCAATTTCAAGCCTCCAATATGACATCCCTGCCCACAGGGAGGTGTGCAGTAGAACATCACTGTATAGGATCTGCACCATTAGAAATAAGTAAATTCAAGAGCATAAGTTATTTAAAAATATAGTAAAATAGGGTTTCCCTGGTGGTGCAGTGGTTGAGAGTCCGCCTGCCGATGCAGGGGACACGGCTTCGTGTCCCGGTCCGGGAAGATCCCACATGCCGCGGGGCGGCTGGGCCCATGAGCCATGGCCTCGGAGCCTGCGCGTCTGAAGCCTGTGCTCCGCAATGGGAGAGGCCACAACAGTGAGAGGGCCGCGTACCACACACACACACACACAAATATATATATATGTATACATATATATATATAGTAAAATAATTAGGAAATTATGAGTTTTGAATGTTACTTTTATTTTTAGTATAATTTATCTAATTGTAAATTTATACAGTTTAATTTTTGATAATGGAGTTTTAAAAAACTGGCTTGCAAAATTCCTGAAACTTTGATTGTTGGCTCTCATGAGATTGTATGAGTTGTCTCCAGTACACCACTGGTCTTCTGTCCTCCAAGCAGATGCCAAGACAAGATGAAAGGTGCAAGGAATTTATTGGGAGATATGCCAGTAAACACTGAGGGAGCCAAGTAAGGCTGGGAGAATCGTGAGACCGTGATACAGATTTGACCCTGAGGGAAAGAGGGAGAGACTGGAGGTTGCTGGGAAGTTTCCATCTAAGAATAGTTCAGAAAGGCCATCAGCGAATCTTTGACCCAAAGTCAGCTGTTAGAGTTCTTCCTGTTTCCAGGAACAGGACTAGCTTGGTATTCCTGCCGTGCTTGGGCACTGCCTGTGAGCAGCCGGTAGGAAGCATGGACTCAGGAAAATGCTAGGAAGGGTTTCAGAGGAAGCTGAAAGCTGGGGCTCTTGGTCAATTTAGCTTCCTGTTCTTGGAGATCTGCTAGGCACAATCCTATGTGTGTTATACCCTCAGTACTTGTGTGTGCCTTATGTCTTCCTCATCTGTTCCATCATCATAAGTTTCTTTTTAATACCTTGTATGGCTCTCCTCAAATTATTGAGTGGTTCCCAATTACTGTCAATAATCCTCAAACTTTCCAACACAACAGAGACCCCACAATGGCCAGTGCTTTCCTTCCTATCGTCAACTCTACACCCTCTGTGCTCTGACTTCATCAGACTTCTCGTTCTCCATTGTACCACTTCCACCTTGTCCATCCATCTACCCCTTCATCCAAAGAATATTTTGTCAGCATCATGTATGTGCTAAAACCTTTCTAGTCATGAACAGCTTAGAGTCTCATGGAAGATAGAAGTAAGAAAGCAGATAAACTTGAGAAAGGTGGAAACATTGTTAGCCAGTGTGGTTAGGATGAATACTTAGTCATTTAAGTAAATTTTGATTAAAAGGTGAATTAATAAAATTTTTAATTGTATATATATTTATATATACACATGATACATATATAATGTGTTTTATTTCAGGTTAAAATAAACATATGTGCAATCCTTTGTTATTTTTTGAGTATGAGTCCACTACTTGGGATTCCACATAGTTTTTAGTTGTCTCTTATCTAATTTTAAAGCATGTTTTGAACATTCATATTAATTTATATTCTCATGGATTTGGCACTTTTCCTTTTCATATTCTTTTTTTTTTTTTTCCAGTTTATCCATTGAGTCAGGTGGAGGTTGGTTAAGAGGAAGTGTTAGAGGCAGTCCGTGTTTGAAGTGTGACTCTCTCACTTATTAGCTGTGTGACCTTGGGAAAGTTATTTAACCACTGTATGGCACAGTTTTCTATAAAATAAGCATGTGATAATAATAGTTACCTCACAAATTTGTAAGAATTACATGAATTAATGTATATAAAGTTGCTAAAAAAAGATACTTAACACGTAGTAAACTCTGTAAATATTAGTAATCATCATCATCATCATAATTGCAAAACAGAGAGAACTACAAGTTGCTATGGAAATACATAGGCTGGACCAATTTTAGAGTTTCAGGGAATGCTTATGGAAAAAGAGACATAAGAGGTGAAAGGTTAAAACATTACAGCCATAAAAAATGTTGATTGTTGATTGCATTTGTGGCTGCCCTGTGCCTAACACAAAGCATAGCACACAGCAAAATCTGGCTGAGTGCCTATCGATTGTCAACTGACCAAAGTTGGAAACTCAGAGAAGCCTACTGGAAAAGACAGGGCCAGAAGAAAATGCAAATGAGTCCTAAACAGCAAGACAAAAAATATAATATGAAATAATAAAGGAGCAGGAGAGAAACCCTGTCATTATTCTGTACTACTAAAGCGTGGCAGTTTACTCAGTTATTTTTAATAAACTTTCTTTCATTTGCTCGATGCATTGTTAGACATTAATTGGTGCCATATGCCAATTAAAAGTCAAACTGCACAATGCTGCCTCCTAAGAAGATAAGTTTTCACATGGATAATTGCCATGAGGCTGAATTTGTTCTTTTTAGCACAATTAGTTGGCCTGTATTAGTAATTCAAATAATATTTCATAATTTCTTTGCCTGTTTATATGAAAATTAACAAAAGAGAGAAGAGGTTGAATGCTTGATTGAAAAATATACTTTTAATGGATTTGGACTGTACTTTTATTATTTAATGGTAACCATTTGACCCAAAACTTTATTTTACATCTAAAGCAAACCTAATAACTATAGGTTTTCTATTTTTCCAAGTACCTTTTGTTGTGGACACTCCAAATGAAAAAAGTTGTCTTCCCTATATTTAGTTAATGTAAGTGTAAAAGTTGATTTCCTGTACTTCAAAATATAGTCTTTCACATAATGTTTAATACTAATTAATTTCCATTTTAGAGTCAGTCTTCCATAGCTTGATCTCTTGTGCTTAAAGGGGCTTTGGATTGAATTAAATGGAAAGAAAAAGTAGGTAGAATCTAAAATAGCTGAGTAGTAATTCTAACTGATCTTACTAATTGCTAGGAAGAACAGGTTGCAAAATTAGTAGCAGATTATTGTCACAACTACTTTAAATTTTTAACTTTATTCTGGATACAGTGATCGTATTAATCTTTAAACCATTGAAACCAATACAGCCTTATTCCATATGTTGTGGTCGGGATGTATATTAAGGGAAAAAACACTATGCCCTTGCCTTTTTAAAATCATCCTTCTGAGAATGGTTTAGATAATGTCTTTGTTTAAGAGTGAATTCTCAGGGAAGGGGGTGGGAGGATGAGTGAAATATGTGAGGGAGATTAAGAGGTACAAACTTACAGTTATAAATGATTCACAGGAATGAAATGTACATCATGAGAAATATAGTCAATAATGTTGTAATATTTTTACATGGTGACAGATGGCAACTAAAATTATTGTGGTGATCATTTTGTAATGTATAGAAATATTGAATCACTATGTTGTACAACTAGAGCTCTCATAGTGTTGTAGGTCAATTATACTTAAATTTAAAAAAAAAGTGAGCTTTTTAGTCAAATGCTCTGACTTTTTATCCCAGCTGTATTGTTTCTCAGCTGAGTGTCCCTATAAAGTGCTGTGCAAATAAAAGCTAGTATTATAAGTTATTATCATTATCATTCTTGTTTTAGATCAGATACATAAATGTTTTAAAGAAAGCAATATGACAGTGCATTTACAATATATTGAAGTAATTGTGGTAAAATCTGTTCAGAGTAGAGAGCTTTAATTTGTACAGTGTTTAATAGTTTAGAGTGTGATTTATATTTGAGCCTTGCCACAATTCCAGAGACTGTATTCATTGTCAATGCTGCCGTGTCACAATTGAAACTGATATCAGCGACCTTCTGCATTATTGGAACTCTTTTGGTTTAAAGTGACAAAAATTGAACTCAAACTTTCATAAGGGGATTTGTTGGTTTATGTAACTAAGGGTGATATTGGGGTAGCTCCAAGATCTGGGAAGAGCTATAGGCATGAGTGCTTTAAAGACTGGAACTGAGAACTCAATTCATTTCAGACTCCCTCCTGCCTCTGTGATTCTTTTCTACTGCAGAGAAGACTTTTCTGCATGGAGGTAATTTCTTCCAGAACAATATAAATCTCAGGGAAGGGTGCCGCTTGGCCTTGGTTGGGTCACATGACCTCTAATGGTCCTGTGATTGGCCAAGCCAAACCTGGGTCATGTGCTTCCTGTGTGATCAGGATTGGAGATCTGGAGCCATTAGAGGTGAGATGTAAAATTTCTGGGAAATATCTGGAACCATTAGGGGTGAGATGTAAAATTGCTGGGTGTCCAGTCCAGGGTGACCAATTTATGAGCTGTGGTGAAAACAAGGTTGAGATGCTTGTCTGACCACACACCTACTGCCATCTCCTCTTCATCCTTGCCCATCCTTTCAGGGTCTCTTAAAACCATCATTTCTGTGTCTCTTCCCCACTTCCACATCCCTAGCTTAGACTCCAATTATTTTTCCCATGGTCTAGGCTCTAGTTAAATAGAGACTGCTTTCTTTACAGTAATCCTTTGTAAGTACTGCTGCCACATTCCTCTTTCTAAATAGCAATTTGCTACTTGAAAATCCTTCAGTGACTGTGAAACTAAGAACAGTCTCGTCCCCTTTTGTTGAAGGCCCTCCAGAGTATGAGTATCCTGTAACTTTCTACCTTTATTTTGCCCAGCAACTCTGTCATCCTCTGAAACTGAGCTAGCTATTGGAACTTAAATGCAATTTCAGGTGTTCTGTCTTCATTTTTCCCCTGGTTGCTCTTCTTTCCCCCTCAAATGTAATTTCTTTCATTAATGCTCCCTTTAAATGTCTCCTTAATGCAAAGGAAGAACACAGTTTAATCCAAAATATCTTCTTGCTAGTGTAATCAAATTATGTTGAAAGGGAAAGTTCTTGAATCGAAGCTATTTCACCATCTGTAAGCAGTCATTGCCAAATTTAGAAAATGGTGATTTAGTCCATTTTATAATTTTTAATGATTTTCCCAGTTAGCTTTACCAATTTCTTTGTTTTTTGATGGAAATTTCCAATTCAGTATTTCTATAAAACCCATAATGCTTTCTGTTATCATATTTTTCAGCTGAGAAAGTTATTATAGTTTATTTTTAGAATACTTTGTACTTAAGAATGTATTAATTATGGTCAGTATAGTTACCTGTATAGATGGTCATAGCTATTTTACTCAGAATGTATTTATGCTATTCCTTTCTTTGGGGAGTATTTAATTACTGCCTTAAAGTTGTCAGACTGTGTCCCAAGTGTTAAGGCAATGACATGAGCAAGACAGACAAGATCTCTATCCTCTTGGGGAGAAGACAAGAAATACACAAATATATTATTTCCTCTGATCCTTTAAGCTGACCTAATGCCCTTCTGAGTTAATGCAGATAATAAATTCTCTCAAGGTAGTTTAAGTTGGATACCATCATTTGCAACCGAAAGAATGCTGACATAGATATCTTTCCCCGATTATGACGTGTCAAAGATTATAATGACTGCCCTGCATATCCCCAGAGGTTTTGGTAAAAGTCGAATAAGAAATTGCGTCACAATTTTAAAATACATAGAGAATCACAGAAGTGGCTGCCTGGTAAGTAGAGAGAATCATCTTTCTATCTTCCAATCCTTAGTGTCCCTTTCCTTTCAACTTCAGGATATCACAGTTAGGGATGGCCTGGGAGACTATCGACCTCATTGTTCCTTAGTCATTTTATTTTAATTTCCATACCAAAAACAGCCCCTCCCAGGATTTTTGGATCTGTTTCCAATTGACAGTAACATTAGCTCTTGCTGTGGTAATATCCTCCATCTGAAGCAAGCCAGCCTCGTTCTAGCTTCATCTCTCCCACCTCTATGGCATTATACAACCTTTAGGCTGTCCATATTTCTTCAAAGGTTAGACTACTCATCCCTGGAGCCACCTTGGGCTTCTTTGTCCCAGTGCACGTTCTACTCTCTTTGAATAGACAACGTATTGCCCTACTCTATTAGTGTTTTCCAAATTATTTTCCATGGGATTTTATCTTATTTGTGACTGGGGTTAACTGCCAGATATGTGTAGGAAATGCTCTATCTTGCATTTGAAAATTCATAATTCACATGTGCACTAAAGATTCTGAGATGCCTTGTAATTAACACACTTCTTCAAACTTAATTACACATAGTTTATTGATCAGAGGACAACCCTTTTCTCCTCTACTCAGTGTACATATTAATATGCCTTTTTTCCTCTTTTTCTCTACTCAGTATACATATTAACATCCTTAGGAATCCAAGTAGGAGAGTGTTAGATCATTCAGAGACTCTCTGATTATTTCATGGATATTTGTTTTGTTTCAATTAAATTCCCAAGCTTAGTAAGGGTGAGGGACACATCACATTTCTCTTCTGACCTTTAACAGTGGTTAGTTCACTGGTTAAATGCAGCATGTAATCAGCTGATTATAATTGATTATTGAAAGCATGAAGAAATATCGTGTTGATTGGATAGAGATATATTATGGAATGATTCAGACTTGGAATTTAAATCAAAATTGACCACTAATTAGTCACATTGCTTTAGATAAGTGACCTAATATTTATGATAACTACTTAAGTCATCTATGGAATGGGGAACCTGTTTATATCACTCTAGTGTTCTATAAAAAGCTGCTTAGCAGAAGGCCTAGGTACTTGGTAAATATTAATTCTCTTACTGTCTAAAGCTCAGTGAAAAATTTAAGTTCAGTGAGATGCATTCTTACTTTGTAAATTGTATGACTAAAATTCAATCGGGTTAACAAGGTAGCCTATCTAAATGACTGGCTGAACATAAAATAACTCAGGAATTTGTTAAATATACCAAACCTTGGACATCACCAAGAAGTTTTGAATCCAAAACTCAAGGAATTGGGCCTCTATTTTTAACACATTGCCTAAATGATATTGTGTAATGGTCCATATCCTGCTTGTAGGACTCCCTGATCTGTGTGTGGAAATGGATATTTCTCCATGTACCATATTGACTCCCATGTGTGAACACAGTCATAGTTCATTTCTTTAATAATGTAGTCATTAAAGTGCACAAGGCTGTCTTTAGATTAAGTATGGTACAAGAACACATGCTTTTATCTCCTCTGGTTACTACTGACACCCGAATAAAATGAAAATAAAGACACTGAATAAATATAGGCCTACCAGGACAAGAAAGGGAGAAGAGAGAATAGCCAATGAGACTTGTCAACATATATTGGAAGGTGGTGCAAGGATAAAGGAATGTTCCCTGATGAGAATGAAACTCAGAAGATAAAGCAGGAGACTAGTGCCAGCAGAGGAAGATCCTGATGAAAAATGGGCAGTTTATTTTTCAGAAATTCAGAAATGCTCAGCAGTGGGAAGCGCCAGTCTGTATAAAGACGATCAGTGGAAGAAAACATTAAATACCAAGACTCTGGCCCTACTTCTTGATGCTGACTAACTGCGCTTCTCTTCTCCTTTCCCAGAGAGGCTGTAGGACACCAGACATAACAGCATGGCTGAGGCACCAGTCTGATAAAAGAGTAATTAAACACATATCCGGAGTTCTGAGATGCTCTAACCTTCTTTCCCCAAATGTCATGGTCAGATTCATATCCCCTAGAGCTACCTCTATCCCCTCCAATAGAGGCACTTACATTACCAGAACAATCTACAGTGAAATACACTAGTCCATAGCTTGGCCCATGTGCAGTGGGGGTCCAGATAGCTTTAGTGCCTTACAATTAATATTAGGTAGACAGCAAAAGACCACAATGTATTTGTGGTAAGCCTTCAATACAAAAGAGTGAGATCAAAGCACACAAATACATAAACAGGAAAAGAAAAAGAATAAAGGTAACAAAATAAATTGCATTTTAAACTGATATTCTTGGAGAAATAAGAAGGGCTCATTCATCCATGAAATGAGAACCTTCTGAGAACAACAGCAACAAAAAAGCCTCTTGGTAATAATAATTTTAGTAGCTGAAATTTAAGGTAGTAAAAAGGTTGGAAGATAATGTCAAAAAATGTACAATAAAACTTCAGCGGAGAAAAGGTGAGAAAATTAGAGAGTTAATCTAGAAGCTTCAACATCCACCTAATAGTGTTAGAAAAAAAGAGAATGGAGAAAACATAATGGGGAAATGTCAAAGAAGTAATATAAGAAAATCTGTCAGACCTGATAATAACAAGGAAAAAGAGAAGATCCTACTTTACAGAGAGGAAAGAAGGACGTTGCAGCAGGTTCTGTACAAAAGACTCGGTATCAGAATTACATTCAGCAAACACTGAAACATAAAAATACAGAGAAATATTCTCACTATAGTGAGGTAGAACATTAAACTCTGACTTAAAAGAGTGTGTTTAATAAGGACATTTTAAAACAAGGAGAATCTCAGACATTTTTTATGTACTTGCACCTTTCTCAGGAAGCTGTGGATACATGCTCTACCAAAATAAGAAGACAAACCAAGAAAGTAGAAAACATGGGATTCAGGAATCAGAGCATTCTCAAGGAGAGGTTCCAGTTGATAGTGATGGCAAGTCCCAGGATAGAAGCTTCATAGCAGAGCTAGAGAAAAACTAGAACCATTTGAAACAGGAGAGTAGAAGGCTCCAGGGAGAGTTCCCCAAGGGGAAACATGGAAATGATCTCTTTGACATCTTGGAAAACCATATGGAAAGGCTTTTGTATGTTGTGGGAAGAAGTAGCAAAGCTACATTGAAAAATATGATAGTATTAATATAAATAAAAACCAAATTCTGATCATTTATTTAATTGGTAACTATGATATAAGTAAATTAGAAGAATAGGTCTATGGCAGTTAGATGTTCATGCAGATGGTAGAGAATGAACTAAGGAAGGTAAACCCATTTTGTAGTATAATATAAAATCAACACATAACGTTTACAATTAATAAATTCAGAAATAGCAGTTGTGGACATATTATGATGATCTATGGCAATAAAGAGGAGAAAAGTTATACATGGTTAACTAGGTGAATGAGGATGGTGATAGAGGGTGGGTTGAATGGAAATACTCATTTCCAATAATTCTTTTGTTATTATTTCTTACTGACTATTAAAAATTCTATGTGTAACTATGGTTAGAAGTAAAAGTTATCTTAAAATGTACAAGTCCATTAATTAGTAGCATCACACACTTTTTTTTCCTCCTGGAAAATAGAAAAATAAGAGGAAAAAGAAAAGAATCATGAAATTTCATTTCTGCTGGGAGGTTTTCCAAAACATGTTGATGTGTTGATCTGCATGACAGTTCACAGCATTAGAGAATCAGAGGATTAGGCTTCTGTGCTGTGTTTATTTTTAACTATCATGAGATCTTGTTATAAATGAAAAATACATCAATAGGGACTCTTAAGGCAATTGTTCTTTGGAGATGGGATCTACAAAATGTGATTATCTCTAATGGCATTATCCTAGGAGGTAATAAACAAAAGCAAGGCTCCTGCTGGGAGAGTCCTTTAAGGTGATTTAGAGAGGAAGTTGCATGTGATTATCTCCAAAGTAATGGAGGAAAGGGTTTAAAAATTGGTCATTCCAGGCACAAAATGATTCTCACGTGTTCTGGAAAGCAAGATTGGAAACTAGGTGAGGAAACAGGAATCAATGGCTACAGAATGGCAAGTTGTTTTAAAAAGTAGGTTTTATTGTTATTCAGGTATGGTGAGGTTAACAGATCAGGAGACAACTGCCATTGCAAAGACAGTTTGCTACTTAAGTTCCCAAGAAGAGGGGGCGTGCCACACCATGTGAGGCCACCTGGAGAAGCACCAGGGTCAGGCAGGAGGCAGCGGGAGTAAGCTGGAAGCATGAGACAATCTTAAAGTGGTTTCCATGAGAAAGGCAAGGCAAGACAGGGTAAGCAGGTTTAGGATTGGCTAGTTTGAATAATCTCCTCAGGCTCCGGCATACACGATGTATTGTTGTTGTCTGATAGGTGGCGCTGGATGATTAGGGCAGAGGAGTAATGCCTCCTGGAGTATAAGAGCCAGGTAGAGGCGGTGGTTTGAAGTGTAGACCCTGGATTGCTTAGTTTACATGTGAAAGGCATGTTCCTGGGGTGAACTGTTTCTAGGTACTTGTTTGCTATATCTAAGAATTCGCCAGCTGTGAGAGGGGCAAACCCTCTTCAGTTGGTGAAGTCCCAGATGCCAGAGCATCAAGAATACAGAAAATAAGAAAAAATAGTTAATACACAAGCGAACCAGAAGGACAGCAAAGATGCAGATGTAAGACAAAGAGGCAAGAGGAGTGAATATAAGTTTTAGGAGGCTGTCAGAATTAATTAGGCTTGCATTCTTTGAAGTCACAGGTCCAAGTAGAGAAGGATTGCACATGGGGATAACATGGACCCAACCAAGATCTCCTGAGTAAAACCTTACTGGCACAGATGTAAATCAGTCCCAAGGTGAAATAAAAAGTGAATTTATTTAAATAAATTTATTTAAATAAGTAATGTGAGATTGGGCAATTTGAACTTATTCAACAAAATTTGGGCACATGTGGCATGCCTCCAGACTCTGCTTGATACACTGCAGGAGATACAGAGTTGAGTAAAATGGGGCCTATTCCTTCACAAAGGTACGAGATATAAAACAGGTCAAAGATGGAGGTAAAACAGCAGTTGAATAATTCAGGTGTCTTGGTGATATTACTAACAAAGGGAAATGGGCAGAGATGGCAAATAGATGCTGTATTCTGTTCTGGCACCCATGGCAGACATCACTAATTGATTGTGATGCTCTCTGTCTCTCAGTCAGATCTGACCTCTGCTTTCTTCTCAACAGAGTCTCTATAAAGTTGCTGCCAGTGAATCAAAATTAAAACACTTGCTATTCTTCAATAGATGCTTTAAGGTGGGAGACTGAGGACCAAGGAAACCTTCCTGGGAGAGTAATGTTTAAGTTAGCCTAAGAAGAATAAATGGGTTTTCAAAGGTATTCTGAGTGTGAGTTGTGGGT
The DNA here is from genome assembly GCF_963455315.2 of Globicephala melas. Lineage (NCBI taxonomy): Eukaryota > Metazoa > Chordata > Mammalia > Artiodactyla > Delphinidae > Globicephala > Globicephala melas. The sequence continues at coordinate 10,435,568 of NC_083324.2, read as the reverse complement.
GGAATGGTTTCAATAGCCCAGGCAGCAAAAATGAATATATGGCCGCTGGCAGGTTTAGTGAACTAGATGAACAGTAATTATGCATTCTGGATGGAATTTAGTCTGTGTGTAAGGAAGGGATGACAGATAAAGCCAGAAGGGGATGGTTGGGCTACAGTGTATGCCAGATACAAAGATTATAAAGTTAAAACAGCTAACATTCCCTGTGTGCTTACAGTGTTCCTAGCAATGTAATGTTCTAAGACATACACACACACACACACACACACACACACACACAATGTATCAGACAATGTGTATAATAAGCAAGATATACTGTACATTTGTATTTATATATTTATTACTTATAGTTATTTGTTAATATACTTAGAAATTATATTTTAAATATATATCTTGCTTATTATATAATGCATTATGTATAATATAATATGTACACATGTTATAAAATATATAATGCACATCTTGCTTATAATACATGTTTTATACATATAATTCCCTACAGTATATAGACAAATAAACTGAAAACAGAGAAATAAAATAACCTAGTTAAGTGTACACAGGCAATAAAGGGCAGGGTCTAGGTTGAAAAGCAAGCAATCTGACTCTAGGTGCCATGCTCTTAAACATTATACTACACCGCATCCGTATATTTTATAGTACTATTTAATTTGTAGATACTGAGGAGCTATCAATTTCCGAGGTAAATATCAATGTAATTTGATTTTGGCTTTAGGAAGATCTGTCTAGAAGAAGGATATAAATAGTTACATAGTGATGGTGGTGGAATAGATATATAGTGATGGTGGAAATCACTGGACTTTGCCTGTGTGATTTTGTGATGCTATAATATAGAAGTGCTTTTATGAATTGTCTTATGAATAATTAAGAACCTCCAAATTCCATTTCCCCCAGGGGTACTATTGCGTGCATAAAAATAGGAGGAAGAACTGGTAGCAATACTTGAAAAAGGAATTGGAAAGCATCCGTCATATCAATATGCAGCGTGAAGTGAATTCCTGAATCTCAACTTCCAATCACATGAACAAGATTTGTGGCTACAAAGGTGGCCTACTGGCACGTTTCATTCAGGCAAAGGGGTGATCCATGGGGGAGGTGGGGGAAGGTCTATCAGCCATTCTTTGAATGACAGCATGTCTGCACTTGTGAATTTAAATAAGGTCGAACAATCACCTATCCTAGTGGAAGAAAACACGGCTCAGATTTGTTACGTGGAAGCACACACACAAGAGCTCCTTTTCTTCGACTACCCTCTAGAATTCTTCCTTGACACCAGGTGAATGAGCACAGGTAGTTGTCTTCCCTAGTAGTTCCAGAGAGCCTGAATCGATCTCACTGAAGCCAAAGCTTCAATACATCTCTACTGTCACTAGGCAGACCATGGATCAGGCAACATGTCTAACTGGATGAAAAAAATGTGCCACTTTTATTAGAATGTCATGGAAGCTACTACAGTGAAGTTCACAGGACGCTACTTGACTGTGCTGTTCTTGTCCCAGGATGCTTAAATGGGATCTGTGGATCAAGACTTTAGTTCTTGGTGACCTTCCTAATCTCTGCTGTCAAGTACATAGCAGGAGACTGGGTGTCAAATGATGCTCCCAAGTGTTGCCATGGAAATTATCCGTGATCCCCACATTCTGTATATTTTCAGTGACCTGAAGAGAAGTTAGCAGGAATTAAGACTTGGGATGGAAATTTTATAGGGCCGAGCACGTTGGTTTTAGGGGTTATAAGCTTTAGAAAAAAACTTGTGAAAAGCAAATGTCAGCTACATGGCCAAGCATTCTAATTCTAGTCATCTCTCAATGCCCTAGTAAAGGGGTCACACTCTGGGAGAGATGACAGACTCTGTCTTTCCCTTAGGGAAAATTGACCTCTCATTCCTTTCACTGTCACTTTAAACTGAAGGAATTTCTAGCATAGATTTTGTAAGGATGTAATGAATTTGCAGGTATTTCTGTCCGAACCAGATTATCAGTCCCATGAGGGCTGGGATTGTGGCTTGTTCACTGTGGTACCCACATGGTTTAGCACCAAGCCTACTGTCTGTGCACTCATTGAAAGTGAACAGACATCAGTTCAACATATAGTTTTTTAGAACCTATAACATTCCCTTTGCCTGCTTTTATGGCCTTGGCCTCTGCATTTCACTAAGTTCATCTTAAACAGGAAATACCATTTTAAAGTGCTTTAATTGGTCTTTAAATTGCATTTTTGAAAACTCTAAATGCAGGTGTGTAGTAACTGCGTGCTCATTGCACAAGACCTAAATCATGCATTATTTACAGTTAAACCGGAAAGATCTCTTTGCCCTTCCTCAGCACCCCATCCCCCAATTCTACTCCTGCTTCACTGTGGTCTCCATGACTAGTTTGAGAGAAGGTATCTTTCCATCAGGGGCTTATTTTGGATGAACGAGTTAGCATCACAGTCCAGAAAGTCCTAGATCTGCCTACTCTCTATGCAGATATAGAGCACAGAGCAGGGAGGGGTTGTCAACTGTGGATTACTGGTCTGCAGCAAGATAAGAACCGAAATAAAGAATTCAGAAGATTTTAGAGCAATTTGACAGTTATTTTTATGTCCTTTGAATTTAATAAATAAGAAACCAGGACTTGTATCTATTTTGCACATCTTTTTAATTTTTATTTTCACTAATAATTTACATATATTGCAGTTTTGAAAGGTTCAGTCCATAATTGATTGGGGAAAAAAAGAAACCAAACTGATCTTTCATCACTGTTAGTTTGAGAAGTATCTTTCCAGATCATATGTAGTGGAAATCACTCCCTTAAAAGCAAGGCATAGTAGGCATTGTTTTTTTGCATTTTCACTCTTTTTGGTAGTGTGATGTGATTTATACATTCAGAAGTCAGAGATTTGGAAGTTAGGGTTTGCTCAGAGGTAGTTACCATAGCTCATGTACAGAGCACCATAAAATACGAGTCTGATGCTTGGGACTAAGTTATGACCGCTCTGAGCATGATAACTTTGAGCACCTTAGCTAGCCAGCAGGTTTTATATTATTACCTATAACGTTGCATTAATGTGATTTGGGGATTATTGATTTCAGTCAATATCTTCACTTATATGTTTTTTTTTCTTGGCAGCTTTTCTGTGAACCCTTAAGACATCTTCGGCTATTTCTAGGTTCAGTAAATTATCTTGTGCTCAAATCTAGGTGTCACTTGTGGCAGGGAAAAGCCTAGGGTGTTTCATCTCTAAGATGAACAGGACTTTCCCTGGCCATGATGAAGTTGTAGACCAGGAAAGGAAGCTGTGTGGATCAGACACAGGCAATATCTGTCTTATCCAGAGGTAGGAGAATAACATGCTCTTCTGCATGAACAGTTCTCCCTTCCTCTTTTCCTTCAAGAGCATCTACATAGAGGAAGGTATAAATAACAAGTCATTGCACTGAGCTGGACATCTAGCTCCCTGTGATAACAATGGAGGCTTTCTCATCAACCACTGCGCCACCAGGGAAGCCCAGCAAAGGGGATATTTAAAAGGAGGTCTGTTGGACTCCAAAGACTTCTGTTAAATATTCTTCTAATCCTAATGCTCAACTGCTGTTTGTACTACCATGTTTAAGTAGGAGGGCTGTCAGGTAATCGGTTTAGAATGCCATGTTATAGAATAGGCATATTTGAGAATCTTACAGACCTCATAGTCCAACTCAGGGGTTGGCAATCTTTTTCTGTAAGGGACCAGATAGTAAATATTTTAGGTTTTGTGGGCCATACAGTTTCTGTTGCAACTAGTCAATTCTGCTGTCATAGCTTGAAAGCAACAATAGACAGTATGTAAATGAACGAGTATAATCATGTTCCAGTAAAAGTTTATTTGCAAAAGCAAGTGGTGGTCCAGATTAGGCCCACTGGCCATAGTTTCCCAACCCTGGTCTAAATGGCTAGATTTACAAAGGATGTTGCTATGACCAAGAATAGGCGTGGACTTGTCCCAGGCCATAGAGGCAATAATGACAAACACTGATTCCTTTCAGACTTCAGACTCCATGTGTCTTCTCTTTGATCACTTTGCTCCTTCCTCTGATGATTCTTAAGCATTTTGCCTAATGTGATACATATTATTATTATTTTTTGCCCCTCTAGTATTTTATTGATTACAATCCCATTTAAATCACACGTACTGACTTTCTAGCCTCTGGGGAAGGTCATAGAAAAATGACATTATAGCATCTGTGAGTATATTCTAAGCTCCTCTTATCTCTGTTTCATATGTTCATAGACTTCTCTGAAGTATTTGAGACTGGCAAAAATGAAAAAAAATCATTTTCAGGAGAGCCATTGACACATTATTTTTTGACATCTGTGTATATAAAGAGATATATTTCTGTTCATAGATAAAGTTGCAATATACTCTTTTATCATCCACTCAAAAAAGCTTATTTGAGTACACGAGTGAGGACAGTGTCACTACAGAAATAACTCTGAATTTATCCTGATTAATTAAATGATAGTAAAGTACTCATAAACTTCAGAAATTTGTCATTAAAAATAATCACTTGGGCTTCCCTGGTGGCGCAGTGGTTGAGAGTCCGCCTGCCGATGCAGGGGACATGGATTCGTGCCCCGGTCCGGGAAGATCCCACATGCCGCGGAGCGGCTGGGCCCGTGAGCCATGGCCGCTGAGCCTGCGCATCCGGAGCCTGTGCTCTGCAACGGGAGAGGCCACAACAGTGAGAGGCCCACGTACCGCAAAAAAAAAAAAAAAAAAATCACTTGGAGCACATTTCTCAACTGATCGTGACCTCTGGACACACAAGTGAATCGTGATGTGAAGAACTGTTGTAGTCTTCTTTGGTGCCAGGTAAAAACACATATTGATTTTATTTTTGTCCATCCGTGTCCTCTTAAATTTAGCTTTTCACCATCACGTCTCTCAGTGTTTTCACATTTGCCACAGAAAATGGTTTTTTACTGACTGCAAATTTTCCTTTATCAAACCTGCAAACAATTAAAGCAGTCTCTTCTAAATGAAGAAAAATTAGGCATTTTCCGTATTTAGTATCCTTTGTGGATTGTCCATTGCAAATTTTCAAAGAACCTATCCTGCACCTGGACAGGCATTAGTAAACGTGCCAATATCCTTTTGTCTTTAATTTTAAAATGTAAAATTGATAGAGTACAGACCTTTAAATGATGACCTTTTCAAGTCTGAATCTGTAAAAAGGAAGCAGGATTTTTGTTTGTTTTTCTTAGAGAGTGAATGCAATTAGAAGAAAGTTTGTTACTGCATAAATGCTCATTAAAGCCTGTGGGATTCAGTGAAAGTGTTCCTTGAATACTTACATGTTTTTATCCAGAAAAAAAAATGACCTCAAATTCATAGAAAGCCAGCTACAATCTATGCTCCACATTTTATGTTTCGTATCTAATTCAAATGGGGATGCTGTCACTGATTATTGCTTACAAAAGGCTTTGCAGAAAATTTAACACCCAACTTCTACTCCCAAAGCAGGGCAAACAAGGCACAGTACGTGCCATCCTAATGGTGGTGTTTTGAAGCACTTCCAAATAAACTTTCCCTCCTAGACTGGATTCAGCCCTTTATTAAAGAGCCACATCTTCATCAGCTGGCTGGGTCTTAGTTGTTTGTGAGACTTTGATAGGTCAGATAATTCTAAACACAGGGTCTCTTTCCCCCATCTTTCCAAGAAATAGGGACTGGCATTCTGTCTGCCATGGGTTTGATGGTAACATTCTGAATCTTGCTGGAGAAAATGGGCTGAGGAAAAAGTTCTACTTAGCCATTGTAAGGATTTATTTATGTGATTGTAGCTTCTTGAAGATTCATGATATGGAACTGATTTATGGTCCCTATGTTTCCTCTTTGGTCCTAAATAAGGATCTTGGGAATAGTAGGTGCGCAGGATGCTACCAAGTTCCCTTTCGTGGTGATGTACCGCCCCCCACCCCCTGCAGATTCATCACAAGTTACATACTGTAGTTGTTTTTCCTTCTGTGTTTCTTACCTGGTTGTGGACATCAGAAATATTGCCAACATATTTTAGTGCCTCTGAGTGACTCCATGCTAGACTTCCTGTACTAAAGTAATGATTTAGAAAACTCTAAATACTCAAGGAATGTTCCTGGGGCATTAGAGGGTAAAATTGCTGGCTAAATTATTTTCTGGGCACTTATTTAGCCTATGCTGAAGATACTGATATGAGAGCAAATGGCTCATCTGTTTAAATGAAAAGGCTTTTCAAGCTCAGCTAGCCCCCATGGGAGGACTATGAGGTGGTGGTGTAGACCATGGAGTGCAGTCTCTAGAGTCAGATGGCCTGGATTAGAATCCCATTTCTCCCTCTTCCCAGTCTTGTGCAATTTAGTGTGTTGCTTTATCTTTAAGACTCCATTTCCTTTTAGGAATATATGCCCATCAACTAGGGCTGTTCTGAAGATAAAGAGGTGAACCATGGAATGCACTTAGAAGTCCATAAATACTTGTTATAATTCTGGGATTCAGGAATCATCAAACATATTTTTTTCACCTGAAGACTATACTACAGCTTAGAAATATATCCACTTAAAATTAAACTGCTTCTCTTCTGTTTCATGAGCATAAAGTTACATAAAGTTTGAATCAGACCACACTCTTAGATATTTAGAATTAAAATATTCTTGCTGTTTTGATTGGTGTCTGATTATTGCTACCTCTAAAGGGATTTTCTTTCGGTTTGCCTTGGATATCTTTCTCTACCTGGTTCTCCTGAAGGTGCTAAGTGTTTCTCACTCCCTTGTATCTTTGCTAATCTAGTCCTTCTCTGAAGTTTTTGAAAGTTAATGCTCTTGAGTAGTAGGGAACTGCTGGTCAAGAGAATAGATTCCCCTGTAGATCTGAAATTAAACAAAAGCAAACAAGTAAACTAAAAAAGACATACTGGCACACTCCCAGTAAGCATACCTCAATCCCATGACCTTGACTTAACTGCAGGGGAAGCTGAGAAGTGTTCCATTGTGCACCAACAAAAGGACAATGAAATGGGATTTAATGAACAGTTAGCATTGTCTCTTGTATCCATCCTTAAAAAAAAAGTATCACATCTTAGTTGTCATTCTCATCCTAATCACAGCGACTGATCAATTTAAAGATTGAGTTTTAAACAACTTGTCATTTTCTAGGTATTGTGTGGACATTAGTTGGTATATTTTAAAATTTCTGTATGATTACTATTTGTTTTTTGCTATCACTGAACATACATTGTAAGCTGAGTGCTCTGACATTCATTTCATAAAGCACAAATTGTTAATGGTTATAAAATGTGAGATTGAAAATTATTGGCTTCAGCATATAATTTTGACAAGATGACATTATGACTTTAAATTAATGACACCAAAAATACTGATAAAGTCCTATTAAGACAAAAAAGTAGACTTGGCGTCAGTCCCCAGTCCAGTTTTTTTTTTTTTTTTTTTTTCTGGCCTAAACATTCTTACTTTATTAGGGTTAAAAATCTGTTACTTGCCCGTTGCCTCTAGATGCCTCAGTAAGTTGATAGATTTTCTTTCCCCTGACTCAACCCTGATTGTTTCTAAGCTTCTCTCCCATTATTCCAGTGCACAAAGTCTCTCTTTTAGTGATGCCTCTCTGAACAATCTACCTACTCTACTAGAAATATATTCTCCAAAAATGCCTTTCTGATAATGTCCTTCTTGAGATGCAACTCTCTATGTGGTCTTCCTCCAAAATTCTTAAGTCCATGTTGCTTTCTTACTTCTCAGTTTCTAGAACTCCAGTCTGTTTGTCCTTGAAGATAAAGTCCTTGTCGAGTTGAGCACAGGATCGCAATGTGTTCAATAGCTATTGGTTGGACAAATTAATGCATTTATATATTTGACCCTTATTTTTGTTTCACTTATTTGGGTACTGTATCATTCGGTACAGGGTAAATTAATCCGTGTTACCAGACAATCTCAGTGGCTTATAAAATGAAAGATTCTGCATGTTCTTTGTGAATCAGCTGTGGTTCTGCTTCAGGCTGTGTTCATTGAGGAGCTAGGTTGCTGGAGCAGCCTCTATCAGGAACATTTTAATTGTTGTATCAGGGGGAAAAGAAACATGGCTTCTGCTTGGATATATATATCATTCTGCCTTCTTTTGTTTAGACAAAATGAAACATCTTGAGTTCAGCAGAATTGGAATGTATCAATATAATCCACCCTCAGGGAGGAACATGCTAAAGAACACTGGCACACACTAATACAATTTACCACTGAGAGATAACTACAAATCAGGTAGCACATTTATTTAATTGCTTTTGTTGCATTTAACCTACATACCTAACTGTAGTGTAAAATCATGTACACGAGTAAGAAAGTTCCTTTCAAAAGTTAGTAGCAGGCAGTCTACCATGAATAAATAACAAGAACTTACAGACTCATGAGTTAGGGTTGATGACATTTCTGATAGCCTGGAACATAGTTTTTAGAACATCCCTCAGATGAAATACTGACAACAGGGGACTTCTTGCTTGTCCTTTGGTATGAGTAGCCTTGTTTCTAATTTCATGTTTTCCCAGATCTGAAGAATAGGGTGTTGAACGAACTACCTTCCCTGGTGATGACTTTCCAGTCTGGTGCATTTCTCCACAGTCTACTCCCTCCTTCCATTCTTGCTATGACACAGACCATTCATATAACTGAACATTTGAGCGAAAATTTCCACAGTACAGGACAACAAAGCAATTAGATCCCATCATCATTTGTCCTTCCCTCTTCGATCTGTGTTAGCATTGTTAGCTTTAATTTAATAACACCATCTCTTATTATTAAATACATTTAGAATTCACTTTGACGGTTTAATTTTTAAAAATTTTCCCTTCTGGAAAACCTCCAAAATGTTTTGTTAGAATATACTGACTTTCTCATGACCACTTTGCTTCCTCTTTTTATTCTTTCTCTCTCTTCCTCCTTTCCCCCCCCTTCCCTCCCTCCCTCTCTGTCTCTACCTTCCTGCCTTTCTCTCTCTCCCTCTTCTCCCTGTTTTCTCTCTCTTTCTTGCACTCACCCTCTTTCCATCCCTCTCTTCCTTTCTCTTTCTCTTTTCCCTCTCATTCTTCTTTCCTCTCTTCTTCCCCACTTGTTTTTCTCCTTCCTTCCTTCCTTTCTTTCTTTTTTCTTTCTTTCTTTCCTTCCTTCCTTCTTTTTCTTTCTTTCTCTCTCTCTCTCATCTACCTTCCTTCCTTCCTTCCTTCTCCTCCTCTTCCTTCTTTCTCCCTCCCTCCCTCCTCCTTCCCTCCCCCCTCCCTCCCTCCCTTTCTTCCTTCCGACCTCCCTCCCTCCCTTTTGTCCTTCCTTCCTCCCTTCCTTCCTCCCTCCCTTTCTTCCTTTCTTTCTTCCTTCCTTCCTTCCTTCCTCCCCACTCCCTCCCTTCCTTCCATCCTCCTTCATTACTCTTTTTAAAGTTTTTACTGGCAGGCAGATAGGGGTTGGACTCTATTGAGTCTTCCCCTACAGTACTGAATGTCTACTTAATACTAGGTACTTTGCCAAGGATGTTGGGTCTTTTGTCACATTCAGATCAGACTCAGTATGACATGTTTATGCACACAAAATGTTGGTTCTGCCTCTAGTACAAAAAAAATTGTAAACTAGTGGCTGAAAGGCATTTAGGGCCTTATCTAAAGGATTCAGACATGCTTACTTCTCTGACTCATCCCCAGAAAGGATAGAAAAGGAATGGCTCTACCTCTCCATGTGTACTTATTCTGAATGCCCCCCAAATAACTCATCTTTAATAGGTCCAAGCAGTTCGCACATTTGCTTTCATTACTGACATTACAGCTCTAGCACCACCTTGGGCCCTTTATATAGTAAAAAGTACCAGAGTGCAAGGCTCTTTTAAAGCAAAGTAAGAGCACCTGTTCTCCAATGGGTTTCAAGCTGATTATTAGTACCTCAGTCCTTCTTTTTCCTCAAACTTGTAAATATGCTATCGTCAGGATTTATGTGCAGTTGTTCCCCTCAGCAAGATGCAAGCCCTTATTCTCTCTTTTCTGCCAGTTCAGTACAGTTCATGTCTTAGGATTAATTCATATACTGATCCATTCATTTCACAGATATTTATGGAGCACCCCCATCTGTCATGTACACTGTTAGGTACTAAAGCCCTGTAGTTAGAGGCTCAGCTCCTGCCCTCAAGGAATGGAGGAGACAGGCTAGAAAATAATCATGTTGAGTCCAAAGAGATAGATCCAAGTAAGCCCCAAGGTCCTCTGAAAGTACAGAAGAGAGTCACCAACTCACCTGTGGGGAAATGGCCATCCTACAGAGAGGGACCTTCCATTGTTCTATGATGTATACTATCGTCATCATTCCTCTGGCTTGAGGCAGTCTTTCTGCCTTCGTTTGTGAATCTTTCAGATTCCGTCTTGGAGAAAGACTTAGCTTTTTGCTGGTGTATGTGTTTGCAGAGAGAATTTTAAAAGCAAATATGTCTTTGAAATACATACAAGAAAAGTATGATCCTAACTGTACAGCTTGATACATTACAGACAATAACCATGCCTGTGTCCAGGACCTAGATTAAGAAACAGCATGTTTCCAGCCCCCAGAAGTTCCCCTTGTGCCCCTGCCCAGGTGCTACTGCCTCTAGAATGGACACTATCCTATTTCTACCACCACAGATTAGCTTTGTCTAGTTTCGAACTTTGCGTAAGTACAGTGCAGTCCTATAACTGGTATTCTTTTGTGTTTGTCTTTTCTGAGCCAGCTTTGTTTGTGAGATTCATCCATGTTGTAGGGTGTGGTTATAGTTTATACATTCTTTATGATTTGTAGGGTTTGATCTAATATTCCATTATATGACTATACCACAATTTATCTGTTTTCTGTCAAGGGATATTTGGGCTCGTGGGCTTTCAAAACCTCTAATGTCCTTTTCAATTCAGAGCCTTGGCAAATGACAATAACCACCTGGATTTGAATGACATTGTTTTCATTTTCTTATCTTTACTTTTTTGCTTATTTTCTACTTATGGCAAGTTATACTAGTTTTTGTTATTTAAGTGGTGATATAAAGTTTATTTTAAAATAATTTTGATTGAAATAAATGAATTGATTTTTAAAATCTTTTAGACATAATAAAAGTATAATATTAATATTATGACTAATATCATAGAAGTGTTTAGGAAAAAATAGGTTTAGAGCCTTGGTGTTTTTTGTTAGAAGGTAATAATTTACATGCCTAGGAATTTTAGCAATCAGCATCCTCAACGAGTTGGTTTAATAATTTATCAGAGTCTGTGGGATTAATACAGGCTCACTTTGTGACCATCCAAGGAATCAGCATGTCAAGAGTTGAACACACCTGGGTAAGACCTACAGCAAGAGTTCTGGGTAATGGGGAGAGAGACAGGGCAGAGCAAGGACAGCGACCGCTTGGGATGGATTGATGAATGGACTAAGAAGCAATGCTAACTCTTTACACACTTCTCCCTGGATCTTGAGACCCTGATCCACAGTTTGTATTAGGAGGTCGAATAACTGACTTGAATCTTATTTTCTCCTTATTCCCTCATGGTTTAATAATAGTACTTGGCAGTTTAAAGTGCACTCATTACGTGCAAAGTATTTTCTACAGTTTATGCCATTAATTCTTACAAGCCTGAAAGGGAAGTGTATATTATTGTGATAGGCAGAATAAGGCTGCAAAGATGTCCATGTCCAAAGCGCCAGGACCCATGAGTCTGTTACTTTACAAAGGGAAGATTTTGCAGGTGGGCCCAGTGTAATCACAAAGGTCCTTAAAAGTGCAACAGAGGGGCTCAGAGTGAAATGGTGTGAGAAGGACTTGACCTGCTCTTGCTGCCTTTGAAGAGAAAGGATGGGGGCCAAGAGCTGAGCTGGAAGAAAAATGGATCCCACTCAGAGACAATAGGAAGGAATGCAGCACTGCAAATGCCTTCCTTGGTTTGGGGGCAGTGAGACCCAGATCAGACTTCTGACCTACAGGATTGTAACAGAACACGTTTATGTTGTTTAAGCTACAAAATTTATGATAATTTGTTATGGCCGCAAAAACAAACTAATATAGTTACATAAGAATAATTGTGCAGAGCCAAGGTAAGGCATTGATTTGAAGCTGATAACTAAAAAAGGCTGCACTGGAAGTAAGATCTAGGAAGTAAGATCTATCTGACTCCAAAACAATACTCTTGATTGTTAACTCCAGTGATCCAGGACTAGAACCCAGATTGGGCCATTGAATAATTTCGATATTTTAATTCACCCACTGGAAAGGAGAAAGAAACTTAGATAGGCTTCAAAAGTCTGAGAACTGGAAAAGGAAAGTCATCACATGCACAAAAGGATTAATGGACTATGGGCCTTTCTAATACACTTTTGTACAAGGTGATAGGTATCTGTAAGAATGTTCATAATGCAGATAGCAGAAAAGCCAAGTCAAATTGGCTGAACAATAAAGTGAAATTTTTGGCATACATAGTAATAAAAATAAAAGTTTGCTGCTGCTTCTACTTTTAATTTAGACTTGATCCATCGTTACCGTGAGGTCAGAATTTCTGTCTTCCTTTCTTCCTCCCCTCCCTCCCTCCCTTCTTTCCTTCCTTCCTTTCTGTTCTGCCTTACATTCTCTTGTTTACATTTAAAAGCTAGCTTTCCCTGGGTTCCTAGATGGCTGTCTGAGTCCCCTGGGGCTATGTATTCCCTTTGCACAAAAAGGCAGGAAAAAGAGAATGCCTTTGTACCAGGCCTCTCAGCAAAAAAGAAAAGAAACAGAATTAAAAAATAAAAAGAAATTCTCAGTGATTGAAACAGTTTAGATCACATGCCACTACTGTCCTGTGGAATGAGAAGCCCATCTTGCCTAGATCATAGCTGACTCTGGAAAAAAATAAACTTGCCTGAAACCACATATTGATTCTCACACAGAAATCAGGAGCCATCAGAAGGAGGACTGGTACTTAAAAGACAGAGAGGCAGGCAAATATATAATCAAAAGGAAGAAGGAGGTTCTGCCATGGAAGTAGAGGTGATACATGGACAAGAAGGTCATTTCCTTCTCATTTGGGAAGATAAAAACTGAAATCCATTGCATTTACAAAGTCTGTGTCAGAACAATTCAACCACGTGCGGCCTATAGAAACATTTTATGAGAGCTTGATCTTAGTATGTGCAGCCAGTGGTACATGCAATGAAGGACTCTATGATTTGTTTATAGTATTCTCTTTCTGTATCCTTTTTTGATCTATTTAATAGCATTAAAGCATTTCTTGGAAAACATTTGGCAGGACTCCATATAGACAGCTAATCCCTTAATTTGCTTAGTAGCTGTTATTCCTGGCCCAAAGTCACAGATTTTTTTCCATTGCCTTAAGAAAACTTGAACAGTGAGAGGGTGATAATCTTCTAGATTCTATTTATAAGAACTCTCAACTCCCCATTAAACTCATAGCCAAGGAAATATTAATCAGTTGCCAATACACAGCTCTGTGCTGGAGTTCACATATGCTGCTTCTCAGAAATAACATATACTTGAATGAAAACTGTACCCACTAGAGACAACATTTTTGTTATCAAGAGTTTCATTATGCTCTTTTTTTGCCGTGGCTGAACTACCACTTAAAATGTAAAATGTCACTTGGTAGTTGGGAAGGAAAGAAACTGGCTACTCTTTTCAGTGAATGTCCTGGTTGCTGATTACACAGCGGGAGAAGCATGCTAATGTCTGTCTCTGAATTCTGTAGTTGGCAAAATAACTTGATACCTAATAAGAGTATCTCTAAAGTCCTCTTAACCAAATTCAAAACCAGCCATTATTCCATACTAGCTGTGTGGCCACAGCTGACCTCTCTAACTCTGTAAAATGACGGTACTGATAGTGTTAATTTCATCTTATAGGATTGCTGTGAAAAAAATGAGAAGATACATGCAAAGTATTTAGCACAATGCTTGGTATATAGAGAGCATGTGCTGAGTGTAGCAAATATTATCATTATTATTTCTTCATCTGATCCTTACACCAGATTTTACAGATGAGGAAGCTAAAGTTTAAAGAGTTTAAACGATTTACCCAAAGATTCACAATCTAATGAATGACAGATTCATATTAATTTGCCCATAGTATTTATTTCTTGAAGTAGGCATTATACACTTTGGCATGAACTGTTTAGTTTCTTGTTGCATGTATGTCTGTCTCCCACTGAAAGCAAGATTTATGAGAAAAGGAACTGTGGCTATTTTTGTACTATCGTCCCAGGACTTAGCATAGTTCTGCTCACATACGACAGCTCCAATAAGAATTTATTGAAAAAAATATCAATAAATTTTACAAACATAATTTTCCAATCAGAGAAAACCATGATTGATTCTCATAATAATTATATAAAATAATAGGTATATTAATTTTTGAAGTATTTCATATGCAACTTGTGGGCATATTCCATATAGCATGAAATTAACCTTTAGTCATTTACAGAGTTTGCATCTGTTAATTTTGCACACCCATTTGCAATCATTGGATCCCATTGTGAATTAACTATCGTTAATGAACCTGGCTGCCCCAGATGTTAACAGTTCGCTCCTGAACTGCGTCTGTGGAAATTTCTGCCAGCAGACTATTTGAACTAATACCACGGAATTTTCGATATGGAAAAGCAGAGAGAATCATCACTGATATGTGCAGATTTGCAATGTAACATTATATATGCAAATGAAATAAATGATGGCAAAAATAATTATTGTTGCTCATGGGAGGATTAATAGTTACAGTCTGCCCTGTTGTCTGATGAGGTTTAATTTAATTCTGTGGCATGTATTAACTGAGGAAATTAATTTGGGTTTAATTATTGTGTGTACCTGTTAATGTGCACACTTTTGATGAATATTTAGTTACGCTAAACCACCAACCCAGCAGCTATGCTTATGCCCATTTGCTGATAAGGAGTGTCTGATGGAGATGGTTTGTACTGGGTGGATTCCAAGTGCAATGTCATCTGTCATAGGTAGTTGTGATTCAGGGAGAGAAGCACTGGGCTTGGAGGTGAAAGAGCGCAGGATTTGGGTGCTGGCTGTGCCGGTAACAAGCTATATGTATCCCTAAGCCTCAACTGGGGAATTGTAGGAGAAAACCAAGTATCCTAGGGCTTTGTGTTGAGAGTTAAATGAATTTATTCCTGTGAAAACAGATTTATGAACTGTAAACTGCTACTTTAAATGAATGGAATGTCTATAGTAAACTTTTCATTTATCCATTTAATGACAAATTCATTTTAAAAGTCACATAGGGATAAACGGGTGCCTAAGAAGCACTTTAAAAAGCTTCTGTTGATGAATAGAATGTAGGTTGATTAAGTATGGACGAACGTCCCTTTACCACAAATATTTCCGTGAATACAAGAAAGATGGTCAAATCGTCTGAAGATTTGCTCATTTCAAGAAGTAATTGACACCACAAAATTCCTGTATGGCTACAAGTTGTAAGATTAAGATGTGTGCTTCCTGGAGCCAGACTGTTTTGGTATAACAACAACATAGTTTGCCAGCTGAGTGACTCGGCTGTTCATTTCATGTATATCAGCCTCAGCCTCCTCATCTGAAAACTGGGGCCATAACACTTCAAAGGGCTGTTGTGGGGATTAAGTGTGGCAATGTATGTAAAGGGGTATGCACACACATTAGCCCGTAGAAGTGTCTCAGTAAATGTTAGCTCTGCCCCCAGTAGATTTTGCCATTTTAATAGGATTCCTTGCAATGGCATGTAATATTGAAATAGAACAAATGAAGACAGCTAATGTCTCTGTATAAACAATGAGGATTATTGACTCTGGGTGTGGGCATATTTCATGTCCATACACTCAACGCCTTTTCTCTTCCTGTTCTCTTCTTACATCCAGGCCCAGGGGTTTCCTTTAAGTGAGTAAAGTAATAATGTTGATCTGTCTCATCTCACACTGGGGTTCTGTTGGCTCAGTGGCACAGTTACAACTCTGTTTCTTCTTTGTGTGTTCTACTCATCCCTCAGATGTCAGGAAAATAAATGTCTGGGGAGGGGACACATACAAAAGGTACAATGGGAGAAGTTGACCTCAAGTTAATGGAATCTGGGTTCTTTGAAAGAGAACACATTGCTAGAGAAGCTGGCTGTATTCATTCAGAAGAGAGGCTTTCTGCCTTCCTTCATGTGTTTGATTCTCATTTTCTCACCCAGGGCTCCTCTTACAGTGCAGGTCAATTTGGGCAGATATTAACTCTTCCATGCCTTTTACCGTTGTCTGGTGTGGAGGAGATATGGCAGGTAAATCTTTACTTTTACAGGAATATATATATATATTTTTTGCAAGAGAGAATAATAAATTCATTCAGTCGATCAGCAAGTATTTATTGAGTGTGTGCTCCGTGTTGGTTACCGTTTAAAGCGTTGGAAACAGCAGTAGAGAAAACAGACAAAACTAACACCTAAATTTTATTGAGTGCTTTTTACAGAAGCCAGTATGCTAAAGCTTAAATAGTTAATCTTCATAAACCTTATGGGGTAGATGTCATTAGCTCTCATTTATAGTTAAGGAAGCTGAGACTTAAGGGGCTTAAATAACTTGCTCAAGGACATATAGCTAGTGAGTGGTTGAGCTCGGATTTGAAGCTAAGTCTGACTTGCCTTATAAGCATCCTGCTGCAGCCTCCACGATAGGAGCTGGAAAATAGCAAAGGATGTTATAACCCCACAGAAGACCTATTTAACTAAGTAGACAGAGGGAAGCACATTCACAAAGTTTATATCATATATATACATGTATATACACACACACACATATATATACATTTATTTGTTTATATACACACAGGCATATATGCATATATACACAACACACACACTCAGATTTTTTAGGATTCAATTTCTCATCTTTTAAGTGTTCTGTAATACTCAGTTGACACTTAATACATCCTGCAAAACATATTTGCAGAATACAACTCTGAGTGGTATTTATATATATATATATATGTATTTTTTTAACATCTTTATTGGAGTATAATTGCTTTACAGTGGTGTGTTAGTTTCTGATTTATAACAAAGTAAATCAGCTGTATGTATACATATGTCCTCATATCTCCTCCCTCTTGGTCTCCCTCCCACCCTCCCTATCCCACCCCTCTAGGTGGTCACAAAGCACCGAGCTGATCTCCCTGTGCTACGTGGCTGCTTCCCACTAGCTATCTGTTTTACATTTGATAGTGTATATATGTCCATGCTACTCTCTCACTTCGTCCCAGCTTACCCTTCCCCCTCCCCGTGTCCTCTAGTGCATTCTCTACGTCTGCATCTTTATTCCTGTCCTGCCCCTAGGTTCTTCAGAACCTTTTTTTTTTTTTAGATTCCATATATATGTGTTAGCATATGGTATTTGTTTTTCTCTTTCTGACTTACTTCTGAGTGGTATTATATTTGTTAGCAAAATGAAATATTTTATCCACCCTCAGGATGGATCAAATGATAATAAGAATCCAGTGTCCAGTGCCATGCCCAACACTTGGTTGTCAAAGTTATTCCCGCCACCCCCTTCCATGGTCATTACTTTTTAATACAGATGCATTGTTTTCCTCTGCTGTATTTAATGTTGTTAATGTTGTTAATCTAAAACAAACAGACTGCCAGTTATTTCTCCAGCAAAAAAAAAGGGGGAGGGGGTTTATTTGGGATCAGCAGAGAATTAAATTCAGGGTCTGCAAACATGGTGATCCATGTGCAAATCTCCTGCAAAGGAAGAACTCTTTTATAGAGGGGAAAAAGAAGTTGGGAGGGCTACAATAAACAAGAGTCCATGGCTTTTCATTGGCTGCATCCTTGCCAGGAAAGAAGAGCCTTTCCTCTTCCTGTAGGGCTCTCCTATAATTAAAGGGCGTGAGAGCGCCCTCTTCTGGTCTCCCAACTCTGATTAATCCTTCTGTTAGTGTTTTACAATGTAAACCAGTTACCAACAGGAACCAAGTCATTCCAACATATTTAACCTCTTTCTTTATGCCCACTCCTCCCCCCGCCCCCTTTTAGATGCTGGGTTACTGATTTTCTTCCCATGATGCTAAATACTACTTGACTACATTTTCACTTTTACCAGGTTTGGAGGAAATAATCTATGTTTTCTCAAATTCATAAACACACCAGTCTTATATCCTCACATGTGAAATTGATCTGGATGAAGAAGTTAATTATTTTTATCAGTAAAAAATAATTTCTCAAAGTCAGTTTTGATCACCTGTGAAACCATCACCACCATCAAGGCCATAAACACTTCCATCACCTCCCAAAGTTTCCTCCTGTCCCCTGTTATTTGTGTGTGTGTGTGTGTGTGTTAAGGCTTTTTAACGTGAGCTCTACCCTCTTAGCAAATTTTAAGTATACAGTATGATATCGTTAGCTATAGACACTTATGTTGTATAGCAGATCTCTGGAAGTTACTTATCTAGCATAACTGAAACACTATACCCCTTGACTGTCACTTCTCCATTTCTCCTCCCTCCAGACCCTGGCAACCATCACTGTGGGCTTCCATGAATTTGGCAATTTTCCATTTCTTCCCAGGGTGTCTTCCCGTCCCTTTGTGTCTCTTTAGGGGGTTGTCTAACCAAATGCTAAATTTTACTACCTGCAGCTGGTAGAATGGATTTATAATGATAAAGCAAATGTCTCTTTACTTTCCTGAGCAGTTGAAGAATAATTCTCTCTCTCCTGTGCATTCCTTTTTTCCAGTTAAAGTGCTTGTCAAGAGGAGTAGGCAACAGCTTCAAAATCTGAGGCCCCCTGGGCCTTCAGGAATGTGAGCTTTGTGGACTAGGAACTCACATTGTCTTATGAATTCTGATAAGGCCTTTGAATTTGAGAAACCTGGAAACCAAGTTCTTCTTAGCTTTTCTTCTCTTTTTATGAAAACTTTTTATTCCTTTTAGTTTTTAACACTCTACACTACATAAGTTGTTAAAGTTTGTCTCCGTAGCCTGCTTACCTAGAAAGCATAATGAATGATACATTTTGAGAAGAACCAAGACTGGGTTCTCAGAGATATAGTTTCTCCCATTCAGAAAAGACAGGACAGGGGGCTTCCCTGATGGCGCAGTGGTAGAGAGTCCACCTGCCAATGCAGGGGACATGGGTTCGAGCTCTGGCCTGGGAAGATCCCACATGCCGTGGAGCAACTAAGCCCGTGTGCCACAACTACTGAGCCTATGCTCTAGAGCTTGCATGCCACAACTACTGAAGCCCGCGCTCCTAGAGCCCGTGCTCCACAACAAGAGAAGCCACTGCGATGAGAAGCCCGCGCACCGTAACAAGGAGTAGCCCCCGCTCGCCACAACCAGAGAAAGCCTGCGCACAGCAGCAAAGACCCAACACAGCCAAAAATAAAATAAAATAATAAATTAATTAAGAAAAGACTGGACAGTCTACCTAAACTTATAAACAGATTACAGATGTTCCCAAACATTTCCTTGGTGTCTGCCCCTTCATGGGTTCTCAGACTTTTCTGACAATAAAAAAAGAAACAACCAACCACAGAAACAAACAAAAAACTCGGGTATGGCATTTGGGTGCTTGGAAAACTTAATTCAAAGACTTGGAAATAAAAATGCAGTATCTTGAGAAAATCTTAAAAGAAAATGATATTCGTTTGTGTCCTTCATTCAATCTAGTATTCTCACTCATCAGGTTAGTGTGACAAGGGGACACTCACAGCCCTCCTTTCTGATTAAACCGAAAACCATTCCAATGGCTACTCATGCATTTTAAACTTAAAGCAGCTCCTAAGGAAATATACTGAATAATATTGCTCTTCTAGTTTGAAAAATCTGAGAGAGGAGTCCCTCAGGGCTTGGATGTACCCTAGGAAGGTTTTTATTTTTTCCTAATTTATTATTGTGAAATAATTATAGATTCACAGAAACTTGCAAAAATAGTACAGAGAGGTCCCTTATACCTGTCAACCAGCTTCCCCCAATGGCTATATCTTATGTAAATGTAGTAAAATATCAACAGCAGGACAGTGACATGGGAGCAGTGTCTGTGTAGACTTCTGTGTCTACAGGTGTAGATGCATGTACCGCCACCCCAGTCAAGGTTCAGGGCGTTTCCATCACCACGAAGGTCTCCCTCCAGCTACCCCTCATAGTCACCCCCATCCACACCCACCCCGTCCCTCAGCCCTGGCAAAAGAACAAAACGAAAACATAGAAGTGGTTGTTTGTACAAAGGGAGCTGTCATAATATAAATAATTTCTTTCCACCTCCTTTCCTTCGTTCCTTCTTCCCTTCCTTCCTCCCACAAGTAGTTCTTAACAATTCCAAATGAGGACACATAATAAAACTGAGGATTTGGACAAAGCCTTAATATAGGCTTATATGGGAGACTCCGAAGCTCTATGACATTTCCACGAGCTTCCCTCTAAAATAGGGTAAAGGAATTAGTACTGCATTCCCATTTGCTACAGTTTCTTCCCTGAGGAAGCAATCAAATGGGTGGGAACACATTTCTTCTTTGACTGGTAGCACAGTTGTTATGGCTGGCCCTTTGTTGCAGGTAGCAATCACTGTTCTGTCCTCTACCACCAAAGTTCCAAGAGAATTTGTTTATTTTCAGTAATTGAAGGCTTCAAACTTCAAGTAAGAATAGGAAGCATGTTTAGTAATTAATTGTTCATGGCTTGCCATTGGATATTGTGAAGAACAAAGGACATTTTAAAAATTAGTGTAAGAGAGAATGAAGAGAGAATGAATGAGAGGTGCTTTAAAGCTTGGGGAAATAAAATCATTTGAATATGATTACATATTATCAGAAACAGGTAATGAAAACTAAAAACTGGCTTGATATTTTCCCCTGTAGAAACATAGGAAATGATTGATCTCCAATGGTTATGGGACAGTCACTTGTGACTTAGTTTTACTTGGTGTCTTAAAAGAAGTGTGGCTTTTTGTTGACCCTGGAACAAAGAGAAAAAGAAATATAACACTGGGCTTTACGGTTCAATAACAGATCAGAAAATATAGGAGCCAAACTTGGTTATTTAACTCATCTCTCTGCCTGTATGTTCTAAAATTAAATCCATGGGATTAAATAGAAAAGTTTCAGCCAAATGAGGTTGTAATGCCAAATTTTGGCAGATCTCAAACCATAGAATTTGGAAAGAAGAATAAAGACAGAATACTTAGCTTGGAGGATAAAGAAAACTAAGTGTGTGTGTGTGTCTGTGTGTATATATATATGTATATATATATGGAAGTGTGTGTGTGTATATGTATATATATATGGAAGACTATGTATGTGAAAGACAAAATGCCAATGTATAATAGGCACACATAAAAATCAGTTAACACTAATGAGGTTAGAGCTGGATTTAAAGGAAACACCGTGAAAAGTGTTCCAACTTGTTTCACAATCTTTAGACTTCTAGCAGCAGGAAGTACTGGTATTGAACCTTCTTCTCAATGAGGAGAAAAGCATGAGCAGAGTCTTATTTTTCTATGTGAAAAGGAAGAAGCTCTGAATACATTTCAAGGCTTTATTTGAACTCTGAGGAGACCGAGTGTTGCCTTCAAAAGTGAAATGGCTGGTTTGAAGCTTTTAATGAAGCTTGGAGGCAAACAGTTTATAACCCTGGAAATATTCAATTTGGGGAGGTTTATGTTAAGATAATAAAGTAATTAGCTTTTCCTCATTAGAGGCATGCAGAGCAGTAGGGTTGTGTGTTCTGGAAAATTACATTTCTGCTGCTTCACTGACTTAACATGTGTGGATTGAGGCGGATCAGATAGCCGACAGGCGCTATACGCGTTTACCTTGTTTTAACTAATTGTCCGTTCAGAGTCACTGGAGGTTCTGTTTTAAATTAATGACTGTGTGGTATTAAATGCAAACATGCATCTACTGAGAAATTAGGGAAGAATAACAAATTCCACCTCGTTTCTTATCAGGGCTCTCAGTTCTTGGTTGCCTGACACATTAAAGCAGCAGTGAACAGCAAATTGTGGCCCTCCCATCAGATCCAGCCCATCGCCTGTTTTTGCAAATAGATTTTATTGGAATTTAGCCCATTTGTTAGTGTTGTCCATGGCTGCTTTCCCATTACTAGGACAGAACTGAGTAGCTGCAATAAACACCGTTTTATGTGTACCATAAATCTTGTTAATGTGACATGAAAAAAAGAAAATAAATCTTAATTGACTCCTAAAACCAGAATCTTTGTATCTTTTTTTGTGTGTATTAAACTAGAAAGTTTAGATTTTATTTTATTTTAACTTCTTTACTGGAGTATAATTGCTTTACAATGGTGTGTTAGTTCCTGCTGTATAACAAAGTGAATCAGCTATATGTATACATATATCCCCATATCCCCTCCCTCTTGTCCATATTTCTATGGACAAGGTAGTTGTCTTGTGCTTTATTTATCTAACTTGACAATTTCTTTTAATTGAAGTGTTTAGACAATTTATTTTAATTACCAGTAGAGTTGCTGTATATTTTTATTTGTGCCATCTGTTCTGTGTTCCATTTTCCTTTTTATCCTTCTCTTTATTTTAATTTTTAAATTGAAGTATAGTTGATTTACAATGTTGTGTTAGTTTCAGGTGTACAGCAAAGTGTTTTATAAATAAGTTCTTTTGTATCATTATTTTTAGATTCCACATATAAGTGGTATCATATATTTGTCTTTCTCTGTCTGACTTACTTCACTTAGTATGATAATCTCCAAGTTCATCCATATTACTGCAAATGACATTATTTCATTCTCTTTTATGGCTGAGTAATATTCCATTGTATATATATACACCACATCTTTATTCATCTGTCGATGGACATTTAGGTTGCTTCCATGTCTTGGCTATTGTAAATAGTGTTGCTATGAACATTGGGGTGCATGTATTTCTTTTTTAACATCTTTATTGGAGTATAATTGCTTTACAATGGTGTGTTAGTTTCTGCTTTATAACAAAGTGAATCAGCTATACCTATACATATATCCCCATATCTCTTCCCTCTTGTGTCTCCCTCCCACCCTCCCTATCCCACCCCTCTAGGTGGTCACAAAGCACCGAACTGATCTCCCTGTGCTATGCAGTGGCTTCCCACTAGCTAGCTATTTTACATTTGGTAGTGTATATATGTCCATGCCACTCTCTCACTTCGTCCCAGCTTACCCTTCCCCCTCCCCATGTCCTCAAGTGCATTCTCTACGTCTGCATCTTTATTCCTGTCCTGCCCCTAGGTTCTTCAAAACCATTTTTTTTGTTTGATTAGATTCCATATATATGTCTTTAAGGAGGGAACAAAAAAAGGAAGGGAGAGCATAATTGTGCTATAATAGAGTATAGTAATCCTATGCTTGTTTTAGTTAACTTGACAGTTCCATAGGAGCCATTCAACTCATCAGAATCATCAGAAAATCCTGTCATATTTTATTTCTGTTCCACAGTAACATGGAGATTGGTTTGCTTATCTCATGGGATCTGAGACTTTATATACAAAAGATATAAAGTACTATTAAAATTAATCATTTTGAAATACAAAAAGTTTATTGGGAGCAGTGCTGCTATTCTGAAGATTTATTAAGTGGTTGGCACATAGTCATCACATGCAGAGCTACATTGGGTTTTTATATTTCATACTAAATACTTGTTGTTTTTTCAAAGTTATTATTAGAGCACATCTAGAGCTCATTGCATGTTAAATTAAAACGATGTGATGAGGCATATTTGCCTGACATCATCAGTTTTCCACAGATGCATCCTTTATGGGAATTTATAAATGAATACATTGGTGAGGAGATTCAAGAGCCTAAGCATAAAGAAAAAAAAGTTAAGATTTTGGAGGTCAGAGAGGTCTGTGTTTGAATCCTGGGTATGCAACATGGAATCATAAGCCCTTAGGAAAGCCACTAACTTCTCTAAACATTGGATTAGAACACGTTTCACACTCTTTTTCTGTGGGTAGAACTCAGTCTATGAGGAAGCTCTAGAGCCAGAGTTAACAAACTTTTTCAGTTGAGTGCCAGTGCCTTAGTCAGCTTGGGCTGCCGTAACAGAATACCACATGCCTTACACATACATTTATTTCTCACAAGCTCAAAATGTGAGGTCAGGGTGTCAGCATGGTTGGGTTCTTGGTGAAGGTCCTCCTCCTGGCTTGCATATGGTCACCTGTCTTGCTGTGTTCTTACACAGCTAAGAGAGAGAGAGATCAAGCTCTGGTCTTCATTCTCTACTTATAAAGACACTGCTCCCGTCAGGGGGGCTGTACTTCACGAATTCATCTAAAAGTAATTACTCTCTAAAGGCCACCTACACATACTTTCACATTGGCAGTTAGGGATCCAACATATGAATTTTGAGGGTACACATTCAGTTCACACAACCAGATAGTAAATATTTTTTGGCTTGGTGAGTTTCACAATCTCTGTGAAACTCTGCCTTTTAGTGCAAAAGTAGCCACAGACAATACTTAAAACAGATAAACATGGCTCTGTCCAGTAAGGCTTTGTGTAGGGACACTAAAATAGGAATTGCATATAGTTTTTATATGTCACAAAATATTATATTTCTGTTTTACTGTTTAAAAATGTAAAAAATATTCCTCACTCATGGAACATTAAAAACAACAACAACAAAAACAGTAACCAGATTTAACCCCCAAGCCAGAGTTTGCTGATCCCTGCTCTAGGGGATTTTAGATTCTCATGGTGAAAGGAACCTTAATATCTGAGTCACCACATGGAGGAAGGCTGCCTACAAACTAGGAACATCTGTCTGA
Source organism: Globicephala melas (assembly GCF_963455315.2). NCBI lineage: Eukaryota > Metazoa > Chordata > Mammalia > Artiodactyla > Delphinidae > Globicephala > Globicephala melas. Next base: position 10,410,772 of record NC_083324.2, on the reverse strand, counting down.
TTTTTCTGTGAGAAATAAATCTCTAGTATATGAAGCTCTGAAATTAAGGATTTCTTTTGTGGGAGCTGCTAGCATTACCCTATTTAATATACCATAGCCAAGGAATATGTGAGGATAAAAGAGGAAAAATGGATGAAAACACTTAGCACTGTGCTAGCACATAGTGAAGAATGTTTAATGCAGTGTTCTTGAGCATAAAACACAGGCTGAGTCCATGTGAAAGCACTAAACTCGCCAACTCGGAGACACCGTGCCAAGTTGGAGAAGTTCATGTCAGAGTAATGGCAGATATCCGTTAGAGCAGGTGTCCCCAACCCCCAGGCCACAGACCAGTACAGGGCTGCACAGCAGGAGGTAAGCAGCAGGCGAAGTTTCATCTGTATTTATAGCCGCTCCCCATCGCTTACATTACCACCTGAGCTCTGCCTCCTGTCAGCATCACGGTGAGTCGTATAATTATTTCATTATGTATTACAATGTAATAATAATAGAAATAAAGTGCACAATAAACGTAATGAGCTTGAATCATCCTGAAACCATCCCCCCCCGCCCTGGTCTGTGGAAAAATTGTCTTCCACATAACCAGTCCCTGGTGCCAAAAAGGTTGGGGACTGCTGGGTTAGAGGATCTCCCATTGTTGACTTAGAAATGTCCTAGAGTCTAAGACAATCTGGCTTAAAATAAAGTTAACCAGTGGTGACCTCATGATCCTGTAATGCTTTGCTACACTGTTGCCAACAGGCCAAACTCTCTCTCTAATACATACACACTGACCCATTTTTGTAGCCAAGTTATGTTCAAGATGTGATTAAGGAGAGTTCTACACTTTGGAAAACGTCTCCTTTGTGTAGAGCAGAAAACCCGATGAAATCACTTGCATTTTTCAACACAAGATATCACTCATTAAAAATTATATATATATATATATATTTTTTTTTTTTTTTGCGGTACACGGGCCTCTCACTGCTGTGGCCTCTCCCATTGTGGAGCACAGGCTCCGGACACGTAAGCTCAGCGGCCATGGCTCACGGGCCCAGCCGCTCTGCGGCATGTGGGATCCTCCCAGACCAGGGCACGAACCTGTGTCCCCTGCATCGGCAGACGGACTCTCAACCACTGTGCCACTAGGGAAGCCCAAAATTATATTTAAGTAGGATTTATATGTGGAAAGTATCTTGAACATTTTCTAATCATTTGCGTCATACATGTTCTTACAGGTATTATATTCTAACCATTACCATCAAATGTTATTTAAAATCACAGGTTATTAAGTACCTTATGCTGCCTTTCCTGATGGGCAGAGTTAGAGTCTTCACCCTTGTCCCAAACCAATCCTACTAGGTCCCTCAGCAAATTCCAATCTTAGAGCTTTATTATTTTACTTACTGATCTATAGAAATTAATTATCTTCACACTATATAGTTATAAAACAATAATCAGAAAATGGGTTGGGTTCCTTTACATATTACATCTATTTGGGCCTTTCTGCTCCGCTTGCCAATAAGATGATTTAACAAACTCAATTTGTGTGAATAAGTAACATGAAAAAGAGCTCTAAACCTAGAGTCAGGTGACTTGGTCTTTTAGTCCCCTGGTTACTCAATGTGTGATTTAAGGAAAGTTATGAACATCTGTGAACCTCTATTTTCTCATTTATAAATTGGAGACAATCATACCTACACCAAAGTTTTGTAGTGAGGATGAGGTGGAATTATGTTTGTGAAAATGCTTTGTAAACTGCAAGTCATCAAAATGATGTGAGCAGCTGTTTTTCAGTAAAGACCTTACCAGTTTGTTTATAAGGTTTTCCTTATTCACTTCCTGTAACAATGGATGTTTTGTTTTCCAGGAACTAATTAACTCTCTCTCCCCCCACCCCCGACTTTTATCTATCCCTATATCTGTCACACACACACACACACACACACACACACACACACACACACACACACACACACACACACACACACACACACACACACACACACACAGTGATGCTGCTGGTCTGGGAGAAGCATTTTGTCCATTGCTGCAAAAGCAACTTCTGCATATATTTCCTCTTTCTCTGTGGGTGGAGTGAGGAGAAATCTGGATAGGGCTGCTAGAAAATGAGAACAGCTGAATGAACATTGGCATGCATTCACTGAAATTTTATCCCTTCTGTGCAACTCTGGAGAATTTGATTTGCTAACAGGCAAAATTTAGAGCAAAATAAAATAGTTTCTTCAACAGTTTTGGGAGTTATGAGTTTGAAACAATATATGTATTGAGAGATGCAATAAGAAGTAGATAGAACATCAATTCTAGAGCTCTTCTGAGAATTACATGTTGACAAAATGACTCTCTCCGCATATTTTCTCTACATCCTCATTTTCCCCACAGTTCCTGTAGGGACTCACTTTAATGTATCTCCTTTTCAGACTTTCACTGAGGAAATTGTATTTGGTAATTCTAAAATTAATAAATTGTGTAAAGTTTACTTTATCATTGGGAATAAAAGATGTCCCTTGGGTTAATTTAATGTGAAGAAAGGTTGATTCAACTTAATGAAAGCTGCGTCATGGCCTGTTTTTAGCTGTATGCAACCACTCAGACACCTAACTGGTCCAGGCAGAGAAGTGATTTTCAAGGTAGCGCTGATCCTGGGGTTGCATGAAGAAACATGAGCTCTCATTTGCTAAGATGGGCCTTTACATGAGAGGCCCATCTCCAGCTATCTGAAATCACAGCACTCACATCTGGGTCAGTTCACTGAAGGAAGGCCTGCTCAGATCACTTTAAGAACTGGTGCTCCTAAGGTACCTCAGCTACTTAGTGGTTCAGAAAGTCAATCCTGTATAAGTTTTCACTTGGTTCTAACAGCCTCCCACAGCTAAAGGAAGGGAGGTGAAGATACTGAACCTGTCCTAGTCTGATGCCAGTACTCTCAAAGAATTTGGTGTTTCCCAGGTGCCATTTTGGAAATTTGTGGGTGGGCTTTTTCCTCTAGTTTTTATAATGAGGGTGGAGAAGCATTAATGGATGGAGGCCAGGGATGCCAGTTGTTCTACAATGGATGGATTACCCAGGAACAAAAAGAACTGTCCTCTATCTTAAATGACTGTTTAATATCACCTGGGCTACTCTGTATAATTACATGAGCGTATAATCTAAGTCCATCATGCATATAACAGAAAGCATTTTTTGCCTAGTTTCAAAATATACTGAATTTTCTAGGAATGAACTACTCTGTCAACTAAGCTAAGATTGTATTCTGTTTTGCTTAGAAACTTTACCAAGAGATGTTCATTGTTACAAAAAATCATGTTACCAACAGCAGTGCTGCTTGCAGATCTTGAATCATTGATAAAACACTCTGGAATTAGTCTACCTTTGTTATCGTCACATTCATGGTGATTCTATACATGTAGTACGTACATCTGTGTGTTTTTTAGTGTAGTTGTGTCAATTTATTTACATATCGACATGCATATTATTTTATTATAAATTGCTATTTTTTTCCTTTGAATATAGTTATGACATTATTTATTAGTTTTGAGATTATGTATATAGGTAGGATATATTACCTATGAATCTAATGTGAGGACAGTGAAAGAGCATTACAAGAAATTTATCATCAAGTGGGGTATTGAATTCAAAAGACTAAGAACAACTAGGATTCACAGTCGTGGTTATAATGCTCATGTTTTGGGGGAAAACTAATGGGACCCAAGAGATGTAACCAAGACTCAAATCCAGTGATACAGATATCTTAAAAACCTCCAAAGCAACCAGTAGCATTTTGTCTCTCCTTGGTAAATGCATACTGAGTTTATAATGCAGTAGCAGCCCAGGTATCTCAGAGAAACTGTAAGTTTTTTCTCTCAGGCAACCAGTAGCTCTTTTGCAACAACCTACTTAATAGTAGACTCTTTCTCAGCTTCTTAGAGATAGAAAGGACCACAGGAACAACCTTTTTCACAGGGAGAAGATTCTCTTTGTGCAACATCACTTACAAGTCCAAAAGCTGTTGCTTTAATGCCTCCAGGGATGGAAAGCATACTATCCTATACGATGATTTTTTTACAGTGTCAAATACTCCTTTTTAGAAAGGTTGAGTTAAAATTCTGCCCTCTAGTCTAAGTTTGGTTCTCGTTAGTAATCAAACCAGTTGTTTTTACTCCTTTACATAACAGTCCTTCATGTACTTGAAAAGGATGCTCACCTAGTGTTGAAATAAAGTCCGTGCTGCAGTCAAAGCAATACATGAAGGCATGAGTGCTATGGGAATGGTGGGTGTAGAGGCTCCGTGTTACGAATCTGAGTTGAGGCTACCAGCCAAAGGCAAGGAGACGATGTTCTTCAGCTCCAGCATTAATTGCTTCAGCAACTTCTCCCTTAGAGTTGCCATGGTTAACTCCACCTCCTCAAGGGCTAAGAGTAAGTTTTCAGAAGAGACCACTCAGTAAGAGAAAGGAGCACACAGTGAAAAACATATCTATTAGAGATGTTGAACTTTATGAATCTCTAGCCTCTTATATATCAGTTCCCTGTGCTTTCCATGAAAGCCAGAAGGCAGTCTCAACACTCTGTCTTGGATGTCGTTGGGAGCTCGTTAACTCCACTAGGGAAGGAAAAGAAACATTTTCCTCTCTTTTTGTTCATCTTTCCTGAAATCCAAGAACTCAAATCATACAAATAGATTTTTTTCTTCTGAATCATCTAACTCATACCCTACTTAGCACTGCTGGACTAGCTGGACTTGACTACCTGAAATGTTTTACACTCATATCCATACCCTTGTATGTCAAACTGTGTCATCTAATTCAGGTGTCAGTCCAAATGTCTCCTCTTCAATAAGATCTTCCTTGACAGCATTGGTATAAAACAGATTCCTCCAAACCCAGTTCTTCTCTATTAGATTAGCCATTTACTTCCTTTGTAGCACTTAACTAGGTATGACTGAAATTTGTTTAATGGTCTGTTTTATCCATAATTTTTTTTTCTTATTAAAATTTAAGTTCTGTGGAAGTTTGGAGCCCATTTGTCTTGTTCATTGATGTATATTCAGGGCAGTAAACAGTGTCTGGCACATGACACATTCAATAAATATTTGCTGGGTAAATGAATACATGAAGAGAAAATATAGAACTCTTTGTTTTGCACTTTGGAGTGGCTTGTTGGATTTTAATTGGATTTTTTTTTTTTTCTTTTTTGTGGTACGCGGGCCTCTAACTGTTGTGGCCTCTCCCATTGCAGAGCACAGGCTCCGGACGTGCAGGCTCAGCGGCCATGGCTCACGGGCCCAGCCGTTCCGTGGCATATGGGATCTTCCTGGACTGGGGCACGAACCCGTGTCTCCTGCATCGGCAGGTGGACTCTCAACCACTGTGCCACCAGGGAAGCCCGGCTTGTTGGATTTTATATTGAGGTCCATTTTTCTTTCCAGTTATGCTGATCCTGTAGTCTTTTCTCCAGGTTGTGAGGCTTAATTCCTTGCAGAAGACACTTCCAGTCTCACATCCCTGGAAAGGCTCTCCTGGTTTTTTCAATTTTGTTCTTAAAATATGTCTTGTAGCATGGAACACAATATGTCTTCAGCTTAGAATATGGTTATGTGGATGCTGTGCTTCAAGCTTAGTGGTCCAAAAGGTTTAGTGAGGATGTGGAATTTTCTAGTTTTATCCCTAGGAACGGTTAAACTCTGGAAACAACTGGTTAAGTCTAGCTTTGTGCTGTTATGCCTTTTATATTGATTAATTTTTTTATGTTTTTAATGTATTTGCATTTCTGGACTGTGTCCCCTTGTGTATTCAAATTATTAGCTGGTAGTTGATTTAAATAAAATAATATCATTTATAGCGGGAGTACTGTGTACCTTTGGTATAGAGTTCTTTGTTGCATCCACAGTCTTATGTCTGTTGTCTTTACAAATGTTGCAACAAAGGCATCATATTTTGATTTATTTGGAGAGAACAACAACAGACAGGAATGTTAAAAGTTTACACTGATATTAACATTTCTGTTTTTGAGGTTCATGTGACAATGACACTTGTCAGACTACTGTTCATATGCTCTGCAGCAGGACTTCTGATTTGCTATTGCCTATACATATGTCATGTATCTCTAATTTCCCATGCTTCTCACTATCCCTGTCAACTGGTGACTTTGTGGCTTTGTGTATCTGTCAGATCACAGCATGGACCACAGCATATCTGACTGGTGATTAAGTGGTCAGCAGAGCAGCAATGCCAAATCTTACTTCAGCACCACTCAAACCAGGAGAAGTGGCTCACTTGGTCTGATATCTCATTATCAAGTGCATCAAGATGTGCACCTGATACTTAACAACATTCATTATGTTATATCAGAAAAGGTTCAGGAAAGATGAGGTGGGAGATGCTGTTGATCTTTCACATTTAGTTTTTGTTAAGGTGTGAACTCTGCTCACTTCTCTATTCAACACTGCTGGACAATTCCTGGCAGAAGCTGCAAGTACTAAGTGGAGGTGTATCAAAGCCTAAGCTTGTTCTGGTGCAACTCAAAATAATAGTACTTTGTTATGAAATAACGAATCCTAGACAAATGCTAGGACAATAAGTCCTGGACACACTGGGATGTATGATTGCTGTACTTAGATACACTGTGACAGAGAAACAAAGCCTCCCTCTGCCCTTGAGTGCCACCCACATCAAAGATAGGAACTGGAGCATCATCCCTAGCCCTCAGTCCTTGATACTTTTCTCCTTTGTTATTTTCTGTGGGTGCTGTTTTGAAAGTACTTTATTGGACCTAGAGATCAAAAGTCAGTCTAAGAGCTATAGACTTACCATACAGTAATCTTTCAAGGACCTTTGAGAGATCAGCAAAAAACAGCATGCATGTCACCACTTCCTGTTGCTACAGGTATGAAAGACACCCCTAATTAATCCCTGATCGATCTTACAGTATCCAAGGCTGCCTTATCTGATGTTTCTTTCATACACACACACACACACACACACACACAGACAGACGCGCACACACACACACGCACACACACACACACACACTTTGGCAATGTATTTCTGAAAAAGTTGTGTTACATCAATTTTGTTAAATCATACTTTAGTTGCACAAACACTTCACTATTTAAATGAATCCCACTGTGAATATATTTGTAAATAGTCATTAATTAATGTTATTCTTATACGAGTTTTTCTTAAAATGAATCCACTCTCCAAAGACATAATTATAAGCAGTGTATGTCATTATTAATCGGCCAGGAAAGGGGGACCAAGAACCTTCCGAAATGACCAGAACCTCAAACTGTGCTTCTGACAGCACTTCTGTATGTGGCTTTATCTTTGTGAAAGTCAAGCACTGGCTAATATTTCCTCCACCTGTGAGCAAGGCAATGCATTCTTTCTACAGTAATTGTTTACTCATTTAGGGCTTTCAGTTCGTTAAAATGCCACTTGTTGAGATTAGTAGATGTTAGTGTTTTATTTATTCCTTTAATGATTATTCATTTTATGGATCCAACCATTTATTGAGAACTAGACATTCAACACTGTAATTAGCACGAAAGTTACAGAAGAGAATCAGTGTCTGGAGGATCCCGCAGCCTAACTGAGGAAAATGGAAATGATGTAGATAGTTTTGTAAATTGTTACAATTATTTTCGAAAGGAATTTGATAATATTTCATGATCATCTATTAGGTTTCAGGTCTTTGAGGCATACTTCAGCATGTTTAATTTTTACAGACACACTGAAATGCAGATAATAACCCCATTTTAAGGAGTAAGAACGTTAAGATTGGTGGAGTTTAAACATCTTGTCCAAAGCCATTCAGCTGTGAGGTGTGGTAGTGATAGTAGCAGGTAGTCAAGATTTGTTTCAAAATTCATTTGATGATAAATACCATTGATTTTATCAACCTAATTAGCTAAAGTCTATCTGATGAGATAAAGATACAGGATTTATCAGCAGTTAACATCTGTCCCAGAAGAGTTTATCATATCTTTCCATCAGGAATTAGACAAACAATGAGAAATAAAATTGAGGAGGGCTGGGTTGAAAAGCTTCTTGAGAAGCCCAGCTGGCTGGGTGGGTGGGGGCACTGGGCATCGCAACGTTGTTGTAAGATCGTTTAGCAGGGGGAGCGAAACAGGTGCCAAAATCTATTAGCAGAATTCTTTCTTCCTTCCTTCCTTCCCCCCTTCCTTCCCTCCTTCCTTCCTTCCCCCTTTCTTCCTTCCTTCCTTCCTTCCCCCTTCCTTCCTTCCTTCCTTCCTTCCCTCCTTCCTTCCCCCCTTGCTTCCTTCCTTCCTTCCTTCCCTCCTTCCTTCCCTCCTTCCTTCCCCCCTTCCTTCCTTCCTTCCCCCTTCCTTCCTTCCTTCCCTCCTTCCTTCCTTCCCCCCTTCCTTCCTTCCTTCCTTCCTTCCCCCCTTCCTTCCTTCCTTCCTTCCTTCTTTCCCTTCCTCTGGCCCTTGCTTCTCCCCTCCACCCCCAACCAACCCCCCAACTAGGAACTTTCTGAAATGAAAGGAAACAAAACTAAAGGGAAACAGAGTCCAGCCAGCCACCAAACACAGGGTGCTAACCTTTTAACCTATTTATATTTTCCCTGCTCTCTTTATGCCTTTGGTATGAGTTAGCTTAACATTTTTTTTTAATTGAAGATTTACAGTATTGTGTTCATTTCAGGTATACAGCAAAGTGATTCAGTTTTATATGTATATAAGTATAGTTTTCAGATTATTTTCCCATTATAGGTTACTACAAGATATTGAATGTAGTTCCCCATGCTGTACAGTAAATCCTTGTTACTTATCTATTTTATGTATAGTAGTTTCTAGCTGTTAACTTCTCACTCCTAATTTATACATCCCTTTTATCCCTTTGGTAACTGTAAGTTTGTTTTCTATGTCCGTGAGTCTGTTTCTGTTTTATATATAGACTCATCTGTATTATTTTTTAGATTCCACATATAAATATATATTGTATATATACACCACATCTTAAACCGATCATCTGTTGATGGGCATGTGGGTTATGTGGGTTGTTTCCATGTCTTAGCTATTGTAAATAGTGGTGCTATGAACATTGGGGCGCATGTATCTCTTCAAATTAGAATTTTCATCTTTTCCAGATATATGCCCAGGAGTGGGATTGCTGCATCATATGGTAGCTCTATTTTTAGTTCTTTAAGGGATCTTCATACTGTTCTCCATAGTGCCTGTACCAATTTACATTCCCACCAACAATGTAGGTGAGTTCCCTTTTCTCCACACCCTCTCCACCATTTATTATTTGTAGGCTTTTTGATAATAGCCATTATGACAGGTGTGAGGTGACATCTCATTGTGATTTTGATATGCGTTTCTCTAGTAATTAGCAATGTTGAGTATCTTTTCATGTGCCTGTTGGCCATCTGAATGTCTTCTTTGGAGAAATGTCTATTTAGGTCTTCTCCCCATTTTTTAATTGGGTTGTTGGGGTTTTTGTTTGCTTTTTAGGTTTTTTTGTTTGTTTTGTTTTGTTTTGATATTGAGTTGTATGCACTGTTTGTCTGTTTTGGATATTAACCCCTGTGGGTTGCATCGTTTGCACATTTAGGTCCCATTTGTTTCTTTTTAATTTTATTTCTTTTGCCTTGGAAGACTGATCTAAGAAAATACTGCTATGGTTTATGTCTGAGAATATTTTGCCTATGTTCCCTTTTAGGAGTTTTATGGTGTCATATCTTATATTTAGATATTGAAACCATTTTGAGTTTATTTTTGTATATGGTGTAAGGGAGTTTTATCATTTCATTGATTTACATGAAGCTGTCCAGCTCTCCCAGCACCACTTGCTGAAGGTACTGTCTTTTCTCCATTGTATATTTTTGCCTCCTTTTTCATAGATTAATTGACTGCAGGTGTGCAGGCTTATTTCTGGGCACTCTATTCTGTTCTTTTGAATTATGTGTCTGTTTTTTTGCCGACGTCAAACTGTTTTGATGACTGTAGCCTTGTAGTACTGTCTGAAGTCTGGCAGGGTTATGCTCTTTTTCCTCAGAATGCTTTGGCAATTCTGGGTCTTTTATGGTTCCATATAAATTTTAGGATTATTTGTTCTAGTTCTATGAAAAATGTCATGAGTATTTTGATAGGGATCACGTTGAATCTCTAGATTGGGTAATATGGCCATTTTAACAATATTCTTCCAATCCAAGAGCATGGAATAGCTTTCCATTTGTTTGAATCATCTTCAATTTTCTTTATCAGTGTTTTCTAGTTTTCAGAGTATGAGTTAGCTTAACTTTTGCTGCCTAACAAACCAACCCAAAACTTAGTGGCTTAGAACAGCATTCTTTATTTCTCACAAGTCATTAGGTTATCTAAGTAGTTCTTTTGGTATGGAATGGCTTACCTGGGACCGGTTGGGTTGGGATGTGCACATTTACAGGTTTGGAGCCTCACATGGGACAGCCGTATCTCTCTGTATGGTCTTTTATCTTAAAGAAGTTAATGCAGGCTTATTCACATGTTGGCTGTTTTCCAAGAGAGCAAAAGCAGAAACTTCAAGATATCTTAAGGCTTAGGCTCAGAGCTTACCCAGAGTCCCTTCTGCTTCATTCTGTTACTCAAAGTCACAAGCAAGGCCAGCCCATATTGAATGTGTGGTGGGGAAATGATACCTGATTCTTGACTGGAGGAACCGCAAGGAATCTGTGGCTGTTGACAATATACAACACTTTTAGATAGAGAAGTAAATGTTTCTGGTCTGTTATCAGTGACTGCCAAAGGCAGATGTCTTCTTGAATGCCTAGCTAATCTGTATCAGTTATCAATTCCAATAACTATGACACTAAAGAACCTCAGAAAGCACTGTTTCCTGTGCAGAGCCATGAAAAGTTTTCTACAAACAGAAACACATTTGTTACATTAAATTCCTGGAATCAGCCACATTACAGTTGAACATTCAAACATGGCTTCACATTTTAACCAGGTTGTTTTCAAGTGTTGGACGTTGAGGAAATGTTACTGTTTCTGTAGCAATAATGTTCTTTGAATTATAGAAGTGAGGCATGGGTTCTTCACTAAATTGAAATGAGATTTTTCAAAGGGAAAACTTGAACAGTTCAGTGAACATTATCTCTTGAAAATTCTGAGAAATTGATAGTGCTTCAAAGTGATAATCAAAAATAAGCACAAGTGTATTTTCCCAGGTCGCTGGAAATCCAAGAATAAACATTATTAGACCTCAACATCCCAGAAAGTAGAAGTGATTACAAACTTGCTCATTATTTCTTCATATTCTCCAATTTTTTAATAGCATGAGCCCCTGATCACTCTGATTACCACAAGTTTCATTGCCAAAATAACTCCCTAAGAGTGTCTTGTAATTGTTGCGGTGATTACTTCAAAGACTACTTAATGTGTAAAGCAGTAGTCAGCCCTGTGTTTTGATTCATGTTCCACATTGCCAAGTCTTTTAGACTCATTATGAGTCTAAAAGATGAATGCATGGGGCATCGGAAGTGGCTACCGGTTTGGTCAGTTGATTGAGTTAAAGCAGGGAACTTGATGAAATACCAAACAAATAGCTAGATTGCATTTTTCACTTTCCATTTGGGCACCTCAGCACTTTGTTGTAAGAATCAGGGAGTGAGTCTAGCATAAATGTAACACAACCTACCTGTTTTATGTCTCAGAGCAAGTTACATTCATTGAGTTATGTAGTATTTGGAGGGAAACTTAACAGTTTGAGTGAATTTGTATGAAGTCTCTCAAAATAGTGGGATCCATAAATATTTTAAAGTAAGACACATGAAAAGGTACAGCATTTGATCTGGGATTAGAAAAGAAACAGGAAAGGTTTCTGTATAAGATAATTGTTTCTGAAATAGGAAGTAGAAGGTAAGTTCTTTTGCTATGTATTTACATATACAACCAGCTCCCCAATAGAAAGGAGAAAGCTTTTTTTTTTACCTTAACATCTTTATTGGAGTATAATTGATTTACAATGGTGGCCTAGTTTCTGCTTTATAAGAAAGTAAATCAGCTATACATACACATATATCCCCATATCTCCTCCCTCTTGCATCTCCCTCCCACCCTCCCTATCCCACCCCTCTCGGTGGTCACAAAGCAACAAGCTGATCTTCCTGTGCTATGCAGCTGCTTCCCACTAGCTATCTGTTTTACATTTGGTAGTATTTATAAGTCCATGCCACTCTCTCACTTCGTCCCAGCTTACCCTTTCCCCTCCCCATGTCCTCAAGTGCATTCTCTATGTCTGCGTCTTTATTCCTGTCCTGCCCCAGGTTCTTCAGAACCATTTTTTAATTTTTTTAGATTCCATATATATGTGTTAGCATACGGTATTTGTTTTTCTCTTTCTGGCTTACTTCACTCTGTATGACAGACTGTAGGTCCATCGACCTCACTACAAATAACTCAATTTAGTTTCTTTTTATGGCTAAGTAATATTCCATTGTATATATGTGCCACATCTTCTTTATCCATTCATCTGTTGATGGACACTTAGGTTGCTTCCATGTCCTGGCTCTTGTAAATAGAGCTGCAATGAACATTGTGCTACATGACTCTTTTTTGAATTATGGTTTTCTCCATATATATGCTCAGTAGTGGGATTGCTGGGTCGTATGTTAGTCCTGTTTTTAGGTTTTTTTGTTGTTGTTGTTGTTTTGCGGTACGCGGGCCTCTCACTATTGTGGCCTCTCCTGTTGTGGGGCACAGGCTCCGGACGTGCAGGCTCAGCGGCCATGGCTCACGGGCCCAGCTGCTCTGCGGCGTGTGGGATCTTCCTGAACCGGGGCACGAACCCGTGTCCCCTGCATCGGCAGGCGGACTCTCAACCACTGTGCCACCAGGGAAGCCCTGTTTTTAGTTTTTTAAGGAACCTCCATACTCTTCTCCATAGTGGCTCTATCAATTTACATTCCCACCAACAGTGCAAGAGGGTTCCCTTTTCTCCACACCCTCTCCAGCATTTATTGTTTGTAGATTTTTTGATGATGGTCATTCTGATTGGTGTGAGGTGATACCTCATTGTAGTTTTGATTTGCACTTCTCTAATAATTAGTGATGTTAAGCATTCTTTCATGTGTTTGTTGGCAATCTGTATATCGTTTACGAGAAATGTCTGTTTAGGTCTTCTGCCCATTTTTGGATTGGATTGTTTGTTTTTTTGATATTGAGTTGCATGAGCTGCTTGTAAATTTTGGAGGTTAATGTTTTGTCAGTTGCTTCATTTGCAAATATTTTCTCCCATTCTGAGGGTTTTCTTTTTGTCTTTTTTATGGTTTCCTTTGCTGTGCAAAAGCTTTTAAGTTTCTTTAGGTCCCATTTGTTTATTTTTATTGTTATTTTCATTTCTCTAGCAGGTGGGTCAAAAAGGATCTTGCTGTGATTTATGTCATATAGTGTTCTGCCTATGTTTTCCTCTAAGAGTTTTATAATGTCCGGCCTTACATTTAGGTCTTTAATCCATTTTGAGGTTCTTTTTGTGTATGGTGTTAGGGAGTGTTCTAATTTCATTCATTTACATGTAGCTGTCCAGTTTTCCCAGCACCACTTATTGAAGAGACTGTCTTTTCTCCATTGTATATCCTTGCCTCCTTTATCAAAGATAAGGTGACCATATGTGCATGGGTTTATCTCTGGGCTTTCTATCCTGTTCCATTGATCTATATTTCTGTTTTTGTGCCAGTACCATACTGTCTTGATTACTGTAGCTTTGTAGTATAGTCTGAAGTCAGGGAGCCTGATTCCTCCAGCTCTGTTTTTCTTTCTCAAGGTTGCTTTGCCTATTCGGGGTCTTTTGTGTTTCCATACAAATTGTGAAATTTTTTGTTCTAGTTCTGTGAAAAATGCCAGTGGTAGTTTGATAGGGATTGCATTGAATCTGTAGATTGCTTTGGGTAGTAGAGTCATTTTCACAATGTTGATTCTTCCAATCCAAGAGCATGGTATATCTCTCCATCTGTTTGTATCATCTTTAATTTCTTTCATCAGTGTCTTATAGTTTTCTGCATACAGGTCTTTTGTCTCCTTAGGTAGGTTTATTTCTAGGTATTTTATTCTTTTCGTTGCATTGGTAAATGGTATTGCTTCCTTAATTTCTCTGTCAGATTTTTCATCATTAGTGTATAGGAATGCAAGAGATTTCTGTGTGTTAATTTTGTATCCTGCTACTTTACCAAATTCGTTGATTAGCTCTAGTAGTTTTAAGGAGAAAGCTTTTAGTTTTATTTTTTTTAGTTGCCATTTATTGATTACTTAATATGATGTACCATGTGCCAGAATTTAATGTCTGAAAAATACATTATATACATGTCACTATAAGCTCACAGTAAATGAACATATAGATATTAATATTACTGTTTAACATGTGAGGAGACTGAAGTACAGAGAGGTTAAGTGACTTGACAAAGATTGCACAATCTACTGGTGATAGGTCTTTAATTAAAAACAGAGAACTTAGATTTCTAAGCCATGTTTTAAAAACTCCCAGTCAACACTGCACTCTGAAATGTGTATTTCCAGAGCTAAGGGCAGCATCTTCCATATCATAAAGGTTGATTGGATTTTGAAATCTGTATCCCTCAGCTCCAGATTTCTCATCTGTGAAAAGAGGGCAATAATAATTGCCTTAAGAATAAAAAATGAAACAATTTATGTGGAAGAACAAATACATTTTTCTAGTACCAGTCACAGGACCTAAAAAAGTAGTGTTTGGTTCACAAATATTTATCGAGTTGAATATGATATAGAGAAACTATTTCATTTCTCTAAAGAGAAACTTTAGCCAAGTTTCAAGGGGATGTTGCAATAAAATTACAGACATGGTGACCTTAACTTGAATATTTATGCCAAATCTAAAGTGAATATAGTGAAACCAGAGGTCAGGAATGCTAAGAGGAGCCAAAGATAATCCCCCCCACCAAATTCAGTGAAATGTATGAAAACGACTGCTTCATAAAAAAGATGAAGTGATTTAATGATATGTATATATAAATAATAATATTTTTGGCTGTGCTTTAAATAAGGATGTATGTGTATATAACAGGGATGAAATATTAATACATCTTTTAAATACTTTTCTGTTTATGACCATATATTTATGCCCGTCCCATAGCAAAATACTAGTATATAAAGCCAGTTTCACATTTTAAGTGAAATGAAATCTCATTCCTATAAAAGTTATTACCTGATTTTGCCCAAACTACTAGACAAGTCCGAACCTTGTAACATAAACAGTTTGAATCAGTATGACTCTGCCTATTAATATGGTTAGCTATCTCTCATAACAGGTATTTGTTTTATAAATTGAATCACAGTATACTTGACTTGATTCATAACAGTGTTCTAAGAGGAATGATACAAGTCACCAGTGACATTTTGCCTGGAGAAGAGAAGTCTTGGGGGACGCAAGAATTTTGTACAGATACTTGAAGCAGTGTCATGTTACAAAGAGAATCTGGTTTTATGTGGCCCCAAGGAGCAAAATTAGGATGGTAGATGGAAGCCATAGGATGACAGATGTTAGTTGAGTATAAGGAAGACTTTTCTAACAGTTTCAGCTGTCCGAAGATGCCTCAGGAAGTGGTAAATTACCAGCCTCCAATCTCTGGATATGTTCAAGCAGAAGGGATTCTAGCAGCTAAAGGGAAGCTGGGTCTTCAGTGCTTCAGGACTTCTGAGGAACTCATGCCAAAGCCAGAAGCTGAGGAAAGGCTTCTCCACTTTGCCCACTGTGAAAAATCTTTGTTACAGATCTTACACACCCACTGATAAAGCTTGCAGCTCTTTTAGGTGTTTCAGTTCATGTGGAAAACATGGTAACTAACCCAAAGAGAGCTGGTGTTGGTCTTGGCTAATGAATCTATTGTCTTGAAATATAAACCCTTCACTAGCCAAACTTTTTCATTTCTTTTGATGGCCTTTCCTGATCTATCTGATCTTTACATATTATTGTTCCTTAGAATTTGGTTTTTTGCCTCTTTTCCAACTCTACCGTTTTACCATTGGTGAGTTTTCACCCCCATGGTTTTAAATGCTACCTATACCTGAAGACTTACATGTTTACATCTTCTGAGATTGAAACCCATATATCCCACTGTCTGCTTGACAGCAACATTGGGTTGTTTTAGAAGCATTCCAAACTTGGTACATCCGAAATCAAATTTCTAGTCATCCTCCAGTAATATTGTTTCTCTTTTAGTTTCTCCATCTCAGGAAATGGTACTATTCAAACACTCATGCAGGAAACATGGGAGTCCCTTTTGATAGATCCTTCTCACTCATCCTCCTCATAAAGATTTTAGTTCCAGCACTTCTCTCAAACACACACCCTTGTTTCCACCTCTACTTTTAACACCTTTACCAGGTCACCATTATCCAGGTCTGGACCACTGTGATAGGTTTTTAACTGCTTCCTTTGATTCCAATTTTACAACCCCCACCCCACCCCCTGCCCTTTCCTGCCTTCAGTTTATTGTTTATGGTTCAGTAAAAGGAGTCTTTTCTGTTCCTTTGTGCCTCACTTTAAAAAAAAGAAAAAATATTTTAAAATAATTACAGACTCACAGGAAATTGTAGAACAATTCCAGAAAGGTCATATTCAAAGTAATATTTTAAAAGTACATACCTTGTTATGTTACTATCTTGCTTAAGTTCTTCAGAGTTTTTCTAATTTTCTTAGTAAAGAAAACATTGCTATTGTAGCCTGTAAATCCCAGCATGATCGCTGCCCTTAGGTCTGGTTCTTCACCTTTCGTTTTGATCTGCCCTCCCTCTCACTCATGGCACTTCATTTATTCTGACTTTCTCTCTGTTTCTTGCCCATCGGAAACTCTCTCCAGCTTAGTATCCTTTCTCCATGCTGTGCCCTCCTACTCACACTTCAAATCTTAGCATAAATGTCACATAATCAACTCATTGTTTACTAACCCCACAATCTAAATCAGGTCCATCTGTTATGCCTTCTCATTTATGTGTCACTTTTTCTACATAGCGCTTATTAATATTATTTGCCTAATTACTTTAATATCTGTGTCTCTAGGTGAACTGTAAGCAGTCTTCGTCATTGTTCTAAGATCACCACCTTGCAAATTGTAGGTTCTTCATAATTTTCAAATCAATGAAGTATATAGTATATCCAAAAGGGAGAGTTGTGATTGATACTTAGAACTTCTCCGTGAGCACTGAGAGCTCTGTGGGGAACACGGAGTTAGACTTGGATTCAAATATTAGTTAATTACTTGATGTATGTCTTTGATCAAGTTACTTAACTACCTGGAGCCCCAGTTTACTCATTCATAATATCTATTACTGATTCTTGCAAAGATTAAATGAGTAAAGGCAGGAAAAGTGTCTAGCATGGTCCCATGGGTACACTGAACTCTGCATGTTAGGAAAAGAGGCACATGCATAGTCACATACATACAAAAACTCAACAACACGGTGTCTAAATATTCCCCAGAATATGGCGTATGCTTTCCTTTGCTTTCCAAATGGCATCATGCAGCTTATGATGCTAGATTGTCAGATTTTTTTGTATCATACTTTTATTTCCCTAAAGTTGGTTTTAATATATAAATTACATCTTTGGGCTTCTTTTCCTTTTGCCTTCATTTGACCATGAAATACATGATAAACAAATATAAATTCCCCTGGGCTAAGATTCTTTTCTACATTTCCAACCTAAACAAGTCTGTTTCCTTTGAAGAAGAACCTTGGACATCAGGACTTATGTAGACCCAGTGTTAATCTGTAGAGTACAGATAAGGCAATGAAACATCCTAAGAGCTGGCAAATGTGGCAGTGTCACCATGTAGAAGCTGATTTTTATAACTGTCACTGAATTGATGGATCAGAGATATTTTTTTTTAATGGTTGGGCTGATGGCAACAAAAATGACAGAGAAGTGACTTCTGAAAATTCTCTCCTCCATAAAAGTAATGAAAACACTGGAGAAAATTGTCAGAATCAGCTTTTTTAAAGCTCTGGATATTAATCAAAGGCTTTGAACAATCTGAAGAGTGTTAATTCAAGAGAAATGGCTTTCTTGAATAATCTCAGTAGGAACAGAGTGCTCTGGGGCATTTTAACTTTTCCTATCCTCATTCCCCTTTCTCAGCTCTGCAGTAGCCTTGAAAACCAATAACCCACAATCATTGTGAAAAACAGCATCCTGGAAGCCACTGGAGGTAGCAGAACTGGGTTGGAGCTATTTCAGAATCCCATTATCGGGAAGTTGCCATCACGCTACTAGTGCAGTGGTTCTTCAGAAGACCCCATTCACAAAGCCATCTTTGACCTGGCTCACAGACCAGTGTGACCATCCCTTTCTCCAGAAGCATTTATAAAAAAAAAAATCAAATGCAGTTGTTTAACATCATGGATGCCTGAGATGGTTGACAATAGTTGTGTCAAACAATAGGTTAACCAAAAAGCTTAAAAGGAAAAGTTGAAAAATTAGATGTCCGTAGGAGACTTTGAAAAATTCTGATATATATCTGTGAATATAGAAGGCTATGTGCATATATAGACCTGTGCACATTCTTGTGGTTGTGTGGATCCTGAAGACCTGATAAAGCTCTAAGGTCTCGTCTCTGGCCAATGTTGAGGTTCTGTGCACACGGGAAATAAAGGCTAGGCAGAGTTGTAAAAATTTTGACTCAGAGTTGAGAGCATACCCCAAAATTCACAGAGTCCTTGGCAAAGATGGGGAGACTTATTGGTTGTAGGCTTTTGAGAAAATAACTGCACAATCGGTATCTGACCACTAAGCTAAAAATACATGGACTTCAGTGGCCATATGCAACGAAGAATACAGACTTTAAAGAATTAGTTTTAAAAAGTCATTAACAACCATGCCAACAACAAATTGCCACAACAATATACATGGGGGAAGGAGAAAAACCTAATGTCCAGAACTGCAACATTATGTTATTTAAAATGATCAGTTAAAAAAATATATGAGACATGTAAACAAATGGGAGAGTATGACCTACACACGAGAAAAAAAGAAGCCTATGGTGTATGTCTAAGAGGAAGCCTAGATTTTTTTGCTTACAAAACAAAAATTTTAAATTAAATTTCAAAATGTTCAAAGAACTAAAGGAAACCACTTGTAAAGTACTAAATGAAAGTATGAGAATGATGTTTCACTAAAGCATATACAGAGATTCAAGTTATTAAAAAAATAGAAATTCTAGAATTGAAAAGTAGAAGAAGTGAAGTGAAAAATTCACCATAAAGACTTAACCTTAGGTTTGAAGAGACAGACAAATCAATGAACTTGAATGTAGATCAAAGGAGATTATCTAGCTTGAGAAACAGAAGGAAAAAAGAATGAAGAAAAGTGAAGAGTCTGAGAGACTTGTGGTATACCACCAGGTGTATCAATATATGCATTACTTGAGGCTCAGAGGAAAGAAGAGATGGGAAACAGAAGTAATATTTGAAAAAAATAATGGCTGAAAACTCCCCAAATATGATGAATGACGTTAATATATCATCCAAGAAGCTAAATGAATCTTAAAAGGGTAAACTCAAAGAGAGCCACACCAAGACTTGTCACAATTAAACTTTAAAAAGCCAAAGAAAAAGAAACCTGAAAGCAGCAAGGGAGAAGTGACTCATTATGGACAAAATACCTCAATATGGTTAACACCAATTTTCTCATTAGAAATCATGGAGGCAAGAATGCAGTAGGATGACGTATTCACTGTCCTGAAACAAAAAAAAACCACCGAGCCAAAAATTATATACCCACCATAAATGTAGGAGAAAGAAAGACATTTCCAGATAAACAAAAACTGACAGAATTTGCCACTAGCAGACCAACCCTACAAGAAATATTATAGGGAGTCCCTTAGGCTGACATGAAAACACACTAGCAATAATTTGAATCCACAAGAAGAATTAAAGAACACCAATGAAGCTAAAAATGTACTTAAATATAAACATACAGTATAAATGTATATTTTGTTTGTAACCCCTTTTTTATTGTATCTGATTCAAAAGATAACTGCATAAAGCAATAATTATAAATTTGTGTTGATGAGCATCAATGTGTAGAGATGTAGCTTGTATGACAATAACAGCATAAATGAGGAGGAGGTAATAGAAATATATAAGAGCGAAGATTTTTGCTTACTATTGAAATTAATCCAAACTAGATTGTTATAAACTGTTAATTATAATCCCCAGGGCAACCGCTAAGAAAATAACACAAAAATAGTAAAAGGAATGACTAGGAAATTAAAAAGGTACACAAGGAAATATACTTAACACAATAATGTACTTAACACAAAATAAGGCAGTAATGGAGAAAGGGAAGAACAAAAAAGATGTAAGACATATAGAAAACAAATAGCAAAATGGCAGGAGCAAATTTTATTTATCATTAATTATGTTAAACGGAAGTAGGTTAGACACTCTAAGAAAAAAGCAAATTTGACAGAATGGTTTTTTAAATTGGTACAGCCACTATGGAGAATAGTCTGCAAGTTTCTCAAAAAACTAAAAATAGAACTGCCGTATGATCCAGCAATCCCACTCCTGGGCATATCATCCAGAGAAAACCATAATTCAGAAAGATACATGCACCCCAGTGTTCTTTGCAGAACTATTTACAATAGCCAGGACATGGAAGCAACCTAAATGTACATCAACAGAGGAATGGATAAAGAAGATGTGGCACATATATACAATGGAATATTACTCAGCCATAAAAAAGAATGAAATAATGCCATTTGCAGCAACATGGATGGACCTAGAGATTGTCATACTAAGTGAAGTAAGTCAGACAGAGAAAGACAATATCATATGAATTTGCTTATATGTGAAGTCTAAAAAAGGGTTCAAATGAACTCATCTACAGAACAGAAATAGAGTTACAGATGTAGAAAACAAATTTATGGTTACCAGGGAGGGGAGGGGGGGATAAACTGGGAGATTGGGATTGACATATACACACTACTATATAGAAAATAGATTATCATCAAGGACCTACTGTGTAGCACAGTGAACTCTATACCCAGTACTCTGTAATGGCCTATATGGGAAAAGAATCTAAAAACGAGTGGATATATGTGCATGTATAACTGATCCACTTTGCTTTACAACTAACACAACATTGTTAATCAACTATACTCCAATAAAAATGAAAAAACAAACAAAAGAAAGCAAAAAAAAAAGATCCAAATACACAATGTTTATAAGAGCCATACTTCAGATTCAAAGACACAAATAGGTTGAAAGCAAAAGGCTGGAAAAATACATACCTAGCAAATGGTAACCAAAGGATAACTGGAGATTTAGCAACAAGTGTTTTATCACTAAAATGCCCTTCTTTATGTCTAGCAACAGTGTTTTGTCTTTAGTTTATTTTGTCTGACATTAATTTATATTAATATATTATTAATGATTAATTGTTATAAATAGCAACTTTTAAATTAATATTAAATATATTGTCACTTAACACAAAAATGAAATCTTATTTTTTTATGTGAGATCCTTTTTTAAATTAAATTAAATTTATTTCTTTATACAGCAGGTTCTTATTAGTTATCCATTTTATACATATTAGTGTATATATGTCAACCCCAATCTCCCAATTCATCACACCGCCACCACCACCCCGCCACTGTCCCCCCTTGGTGTCCATACATTTGTTCTCCACATCTGTGTCTCTATTTCTGCCCTGCAAACCAGTTCATCTGTACCATTTTTCTAGGTTCCACATATATACGTTAATATACGATATTTGTTTTTCTCTTTCTGACTTACTTCACTCTATATGACAGTCTCTAGATCCATCCATGTCTCTACAAATGACCCAATTTCGTTCCTTTTTATGGCTGAGTAATATTCCATTGTATATATGTACCACATCTTCTTTAACCATTCGTCTGTTAATGGACATTTAGGTTGCTTGCATGACCTGGCCATTGTAAATAGTGCTGCAATGAACATTGTGGTGCATGTGTCTCTTTGAATTATGGTTTTCTCTGGGAATATGCCCAGTAGTGGGATTTCTGGGTCATATGGTAATTCTACTTTTTGTTTTGTAGGAAACCTCTATACTGTTGTCTGTAGTGGCTGTATCAATTTACATTCCCATTAACAGTGGAAGAGGGTTCCCTTTTCTCCACACCCTCTCCAGCATTTGTTGTTTGTAGGTTTTCTGATGATGCCCATTCTAACTTGTGTGAGGTGATACCTCACTGTAGTTTTGATTTGCGTTTCTCTAACAATTAGTGATGTTGAGAAGGTTTTCATGTGCTTCTTTTCCATCTGTTATGTCTTCTTTGGAGAAATGTCTATTTAGGTCTTCTGCCCATTTTTGGATTGGGTGTTTGTTTTTTTAATATTGAGGTGCATGAGCTGTTTGTATATTTTGGAGATTAATCCTTTGTCTGTTGATTCATTTGCAAATATTTACTCCCATTCTGAGAGTTGTCTTTTCATCTTGTTTGTAGCTTCCTTTGCTTTGCAAAAGCTTTTAAGTTTCATTAGGTCCCATTTGTTTATTTTTGTTTTTGTTTCCATTACTCTAGGAGGTGGATCAAAAAAGATCTTGCTGTGATTTATGTCAAAGAGTGTTCTTCCTATGTTTTCCTCTAAGAGTTTTATAGTATCCAGTCTTACATTTAGGTCTTTAATCCATTTTGAGTTTCTTTTTGTATATGGTGTTAGGGAGTGTTCTAATTTCATTCTTTTACATGTAGCTGTCCAGTTTTCCCAGCACCATTTATTGAAGAGACTGTCTTTTCTCCATTGTATATCCTTGCCTCCTTTGTCATAGATTAGTTTACCGGAGGAATGTGGGTTTATCTCTGGGCTTTCTATCCTGTTCCATTGATCTATATTTCTGTTTTTGTGCCAGTACCATATTGTCTTGATTACTGTAGCTTTGTAGTATTGTCTGAAGTCAGGGAGTCTGATTCCTCCAGCTCCATTTTTTTTTCCCTCAAGATTGCTTTGCCTATTCGGGGTCTTTTGTGTCTCCATACAAATTTTAAGATTTTTTGTTCTAGTTCTGTAAAAAATGCCATTGGTAATTTGATAGGGATCACATTGAATCTGTAGATTGCTTTGGGTAGTATAGTCATTTTCAGAATATTGATTCTTCCAATCCAAAACCGTGATATATCTCTCCATCTGTTTGTATCATCTTTAATTTCTTTCATCAGTGTCTTACAGTTTTCTGCATACAGGTCTTTTGTCTCCCTAGGTAGCTTTTATTCCTAGGTATTTTATTCTTTTTGTTACAGTGGTAAATGGGAGTGTTTCCTTAATTTCTCTTTCAGATTTTTCATCATTAGTATATAGGAATGTAAGAGATTTCTGTGCATTAATTTTATATCCTGCAACTTTACCAAATTCATTGATTAGCTCTAGTAGTTTTCTGGTGGCACCTTTAGGATTCTCTATGTATAGTATCATGTCATCTGCAAACAGTGACAGTTTGACTTCTTCTTTTCCAATTTGTATTCCTTTTATTTCTTTTTCTTCTCTGATTGCCATGGCAATAATTAACAATTATTATGTTGTTCAATTATCTGATAAGGATATAGTATCCAGAATATATAAAGAATTTTTACAACTTAACTATTAAAAGACAAAAAAAAAAAACCCAGTCAAAAAGGGATGAAACAGGGCTTCCCTGGTGGCGTAGTGGTTGAGAGTCCACCTGCTGATGCAGGGGACACGGGTTCGTGCCCCAGTCTGGGAAGATCCCACATGCCGTGGAGCGGCTAGACCCGTGAGCTGTGGCTGCTGAGCCTGCATGTCAGGAGTCTGTGCTCCACAACAGTGAGATGCCCGCGTACCGCAAAAAAAAAAAAAAAAAAAAAAAAAAGGGATGAAACATTTGAATAGATAAATTTCTTCAAAGAAGATAGAAATGGCCAGTAATCACATGAAGACATTTTCAAAATCATTAGTCATCAAGAAAATGTAAATAATACAAATCAAAACCACATTGAAACACCATTTTTAACCCACTAAGATGACTGTAATAAAAAAGACAGAGAGTAATATGTATTGATGAGGTGGTGGGGAAATCAGACCCTCATACCTTACTAGTAGGAATGTAAAATAAGGCACCTGATTTGCAAAAGGGTTTGACAGTGCCTCCATAAAGTTAAATACAGAGTTTCTGCATGACCCTATTTATTTACTGAAGAGAAATAAAAATATATCTACAAAAATAATTATACACAAATATTTATCGGCATTATTTACAACAGCCAAAAAGTGGTAACAATTCAAATGTTTATCAATTGATGAATGAAGAAAGAAATGTGGTATATGCAAACAATGGAATATTATTCAGCCATAAAAGTGAATAAAGTAATAATGCATGTTACAATTGGGTGAACCTTGAAAATGTTATGATAAATAAAGAAGCCAGACAGAAGGCCATACATTGTATGGTTCCATTTATATAAAATGTTCAGAATATGCAAATCCATAGAAAAAGCCAGTGGACTAGTGTTTGCCAGATGCTGGGAGGCAGTATGGAATGTAGGGGGTACCAAATGGACTTTTTTGGGGTAATGAAAATGTTCTAGAATTAGGTAGTGATGATCTTGCTTAATCTTCTGAATATACTAAAACCCACTGAATTATACATCTTAAAAGAGTGAGTTTAATAGTATAGGCATCATATCTCAATATTTTTTGTAAAGAAGTAATAAGTAAAAAAGATGCTAACATGCATTTCTGCACTTTTTTGTGCCACATACCATTACAGCTTTATCTCATTACTTCGTGCTGCACACACTATTTAATATATGCTGAATGTGAGTCTCAAGAAGGTGAAGTGTCATGGTTAAAGTCACACTAAATCATTCTAGCAAATCACAGAAACATTTCCAGAATTTTGCTCCATTTGAGTCTGTAGCATGTTTAATAAAATGAGGTGATCCTTAAAGTTGATAAACATTCAGGTATTATTTAATAAATTTGGTCAAAGCAACCAAGCAAATTTGCACATGTGGACAGCTTGACCATGAATTGTATATATATATATTTAATAAACATGCACTGAGAATCTGCTCAGGTACCACTGCCCCTACACTTTTTTTTTTTTTTTTTTTTTTTTGCGGTACGCGGGCCTCTCACTGCCGTGGCCTCTCCCGTTGCGGAGCACAGGCTCCGGATGCGCAGGCTCAGCGGCCATGGCTCATGGGCCCAGCTGCTCCGCGGCGTATGGGATCTTCCTGGACCGGGGCACGAAGCCGTGTCCCCTGCATCGTCAGGCGGACTCTCAACCACTGCGCCACCAGGGAAGCCCTGCCCCTACACTTTTAACATATATTTGTTAGGATCAACAAGTGTCCATTGCTTTGGTCTTTGGGAGATCACACATCTGAGAGAACATATGTCTGTTCCTCACTATCCTATAGTTTGTTATTATCCATCCTGTATTAGATTCCAGGCAATATGCTGGGCCCTGAGGCTACAAAGTTGAGTACACCTTCACAAATTCTACTAAGAAAATTTGATTTTCCACTTAATAGAGAGTTCCCAAGAATGGAGGGAAGAGGCTTGGTGGCTGGGTGAAGAATAGAGAAATCTGTGTTTCCTCTCCTCAATAGTGGTTTCTGATTAAAAATCTTGCGAAAGTGATGACATGCTGTGTTTCCCCTAGGTCTCCTTTATTTATGTTGGCTTTATCATTCACGTGTAGAAACATTTTGGCTTGTTCCTTTGCACATTCAACAAGAATTGATTCAAACAGAAAAAAAAGGTCCATATGCAGAAAGTAAATTTTCTATGAACAACATGTTGTCACTTTCAAAAGAAAATATATGAGAGGATTATTGGTAGACATCCTGTGAATATCCAAGCCAGAATTTGTCGAGGACCCTTAGGCAATATCTAATTCTGAAAATATTATGGCATCTTAAATAATTTTAGCTTTATATTTTGCTTGAGACATTACTATGGTGGATGATTCCCTTGAGGGCCACCCTGGGCCATTATTTATGTACTGATTCTGAGTCACCAATTCCCTTCCATTTTGAGCTCTTTATTTCTTTATTTTCCCCTTGGAATTATAAACCTGAAATTTGCTTGTGTGATACTTTGGCTGTTTCCTTGATCAGCTAAATTTTGTGCATTGTGTTCCAAATACTTTGTTTTTTTTTTGCGGTACACGGGCCTCTCACTGTTGTGGCCTCTCCTGTTGCGGAGCACAGGCTCCGGACGCGCAGGCTCAACGGCCATGGCTCACGGGCCCAGCCACTCCAGGGCACGTGGGATCTTCCCGGACCGGGGCACGAACCCGTGTCCCCTGCATCGGCAGGCGGACTCTCAACCACTGTGCCACCAGGGAAGCCCCCAAATACTTTTGAAGAGTCAGAAAATGGAAAAATTCCTTTATATGTTTCAGCTTCCCCAAAGGGAAACAAATGATTTAGCCAATATAATCAGTGACTACATACCCTAAAAGAAAAACTGATATACAATATATTGTTCAGAATGTTTTAGGCTGCAAGTAGGAAAACACACTGACTCAAATGGACTTAACAATAAAGCAAGTTATTGTATTAGAAAAAAACAGGAGTTTCAGATTAAGGCAGATTTTGGCAAGGCACCAACAGTGGTTTAATGATGTCATCAAAGCCCAAGGTTGTTCTGCTGCCTTTAGCTCTGGCTTCATTCTAAGGCTGGTTTCTCACATGGTTGCAAGAAGGCTGCCAACAGCACTCATTCCCTGTGGTCTGAGCCAATTTAGGACACGTATTACATTTTTCAGCTGCACCCCTGCCAATTGCCGGGGGAATTCATGTACTAATTAATTTAGACTAATCTGGTTCTATCCTTGGGTTCAAGGCAACCTTACCCTGAGTTATGGATTGTACACCTAAAGGAGAAGAACTCTGAATAGGTGATCAATATCTTTGCTACATATGTTTTGATTCTTCATCTGAAAACAGAGTAAGGGATTTAAAATTTGAACTAGTCGGGTTATAAGATCTTTATATAGATGTGTAAAAAAGAAACAATTGAGTTTAAGCTTAACTAAATTTAAGTTTAACACTGAATTTGAGTCCAGGAGAGGTCGGACTGAACCCATAGGGAATTTCCTTTTATAGCTTGAGAGGCAGTGTGGCATGATAATTTGGCTTGTTTTGAAATCACAGAGTTCAAATGCTTGTATCCCTTACCACCTGCATAGCTGTGGGCCAGGTATGCAAGTATGTAAACCTCAGTGTTCACATCTGTAAAAAGGGAGGAATTGTGCCTAACTCATTAAGTTGACATTTGACAGTTGTCAAATTGCTGACATAAGAAGTTTTCCCAGTTTCCACATCTAAGAACTGAACCAAAAATCATTCTTTAGTTTATGAATCCTCTGGTAAGTGTATTTAATGGGTAGCTGAGACTCCCTGAGCTTTATGTAAATAACTTTCATAGGAAATTCACATGGTTCCATTATGAGAGCAGTGCTTTCCACTGGCTTCATAAAATATCTTCCCAGTCTCCCCCAGAAAATATCCACCAGGAGAATGGATTTTCCTCATATCACAAGGACAGTAAAGCATGAACTTCTTCCAAACTTTCCAGACTTTGCTTTAGAAATATCAGGGGAGAGTGCAGTGGAAGCAAAGGTCCAACTGAGACGTGGACGTCATAGTGACATACCTGGAAACTTTATGCCTCAGGTATCAGTGGGAAGCAAAAGTTGCCAGGTTTTCAATTACAGAACATACACTTAAACGAAGATGCTTTGCAACATGAATCCAGGGATATGAACTACTGTCTTTTTCTTTCCTTATTCATTTAATTTAAGATAGCAATGAAGAAGAATATGCTTTGCACTGTGTATCATGGAGTAAAATGTTTATGGCTTGCAAACTATTTTAGGTTTGCTCATTCTTTTGTAATTTATTTTAATAAATCGGTTGGTTTGAAATATCTGTGGTAGTATTAATGAAGTGTTATTATTATTATTTTTAAAATTCTGTACCCTTAAACCAGTTTCTGGGGATTAAAAAAAGAAGGTTAGCTTTACACAGTGGCTCATCAGTTCTTTATTTATTTTGGAAACAGCCTTTTGAATTAAGTCAAATAAAACTAGGTATTAGTAATTACCAAAACCTGGTTTAAGCCATAGCCAAAGTAGCAATTTAAAAGTCTCTCTAACCTACCACCACATCAAAGCAATTTTATGTAAGTGGTTTGCTTTTACTATGACACACTGAAAACATTTAGCTAGAGATGAGACTCCAGAAAGAAAGCATCTTATGATTTAATGGAAGGGGATGTTCATGCAGGTGTTGAAGAGCACAGTCTTCTCCTGTTCCTCAAATGAACCCTGTACACAGCTAATTAGAATTACAAGGATCCACGTGGAACTGAAGTCATTGGCACCTGCTGCTTTCCATTCCATTTTGCAGATGTATTATTATTATTTTTAACGTAGAATTGACCCATTCTGTTATCAGCACCACCTGCCACTGGTAGTAAAATATTTCTATCCCCCTGCCCTCTGCTTATCACCTAATAATACATATAAGAATATTAGGGCTTCCCTGATGGTGCAGTGGTTGAGAGTCTGCCTGCCGATGCAGGGGACATGGGTTTGTGCCCCGGTCCGGGAGGATCCCACATGCCACGGAGCGGCTAGGGCTGTGAGCCATGGCCGCTGAGCCTGCATGTCCGGAGCCTGTGCTCCGCAGCGGGAGAGGCCACAACAGTGAGAGGCCCGCATACCGCAAAAAAAAAAAAAAAAAAAAAAAGAGAATATTAAAGATTAATTGATTTTTTAATTTTATAACTTATAAATCAGCTAAAATATCTCTTGTAATTGAAAAATTGAAATATATTTCACACACACACATATATGTGTGTATTTATACGTGTGTGTGTGTGTGTGTGCACACGCTCTCGCAGAGGAGGACTATACAAGAGAAAACTGTAAATTTAAGTAAAAAAGAGTGCCTCTTGATATATGCTAAACATAGGTTAACCTTGAAAACATTATGCGAATGAAAGAAATCAGTCACAGAGGACCACGTAGCGTATGATGCCATTCATATGAAATATCCAGAATAGGCAAATCAATAGAAACAGAAGGTGTATTAGTGGTAGGCCAGAGCTAGGGGACTAGATAGACTGGAGCATGATGGCTATAGGGTGTGAGGTTTCTTTTTGGAGTACTGAAAACGTTCTAACTTTGTTGAAGTGAAGATTGTAGGAATCTGTGACTATACTAAAAGCCATTGAATTGTGCAGTATTAGAAGTAGAAAATAAAATTGTAAAATTATTAATTAAAAATACAAGTATTGAAACTTTAAAAAGTTAAACTTTTTTTTTTTTTTAATTTAACTTTTGCGAAGGCAAAAGGTGAGACTCAACCTTCGCAGGTCAAAACTGAAACTTCTCAAGACAGGCCCAGGGGCCAACCAGCAACAGTTTCATTCTGTGGCTTTTTTGATTTCTTCAGAAAATGGATACTGGTTTTGGTTATTTGGGGGTTTCAATGAGGCATCCTCAAGCAACTTGGAAATGTAAGGATGTGGCCCTCACACTGTACACAAGTTATGAGAGGAGGCATATATCCAAAAGAACAAAAATTGGGCAGAAAAAAAAATGAAAGCAATTTAGTTTTGCTATGGACTCTCAAAAAAATCTATATGCCAAAAGAGGAGTATGATCTTTGGACCAGTGACTCTGCATGAGCTTCTTGACCAGGTAAAGTTAGGACAATCTAACCTAAAATTTCTAATCTATATTTCTTGGTACTATAACACATAAAGTGGATGAGAAAGCTGAGACTTGACTCACGTCACAGAGCTAGAGAATGGAAAAGCTGGGATTCAAGTCAATATGTTCTGACCCCTGACTTCCTTTATTCTCATCTTAAAACCTCAGCTGGGGCTTACCTGGTGGCGCAGTGGTTGAGAGTCCGCCTGCAGATGCAGGGGACACGGGTTCGTGCCCTGGTCCGGGAAGATCCCCCATGCCGCGGAGCGGCTGGGCCTGTGAGCCATGGCCTCTAAGCTTGTGCATCCAGAGCCTGTGCTCCATAACGGGAGAGGCCACAACAGTGAGAGTCCCGCGTACCGCAAACAAAACAAAACAAAACAAAACAAAACCCTCAGCTGATGATCTGAATATTGGTCGTGCTGCAGCAGCACATATAGATTTGGGCTCTGAATCTATCTTCCTGTGATCTTAATATCTCAGAGACTCACTTTCCTCTTTTATAAAAGCTAGACTTTTGCACTAGATAGTTTTAAAGATCTCTCTGAAGACAAAAAGATGAATTATTATTCAGAATCCTGATACAAAAGAGTTAAATTTCAGAATGACTAGTGCTTTTCACCAGCACTGGTTCAAATTACCTCAAGGATTTAAGAAACTCTTTCAAGTAATAAAGCTGTTTAGACAGTTTAAATCCACATTTGGCAGCTATGAGCTTTTTTCTACTGAGGATGCACTTTTTGTGGGAAACTGAATGTTACAAAAATTCCTGAAGGGAGATCCTATCCAAGCTTATCTGACCCAGACATGAAAGTGACAAGACAAGGGAAAGCTGAATAATAACGTTTTGCTCTTAAGGAATGAAGTAATGATTAGAGACAGATTTGTAATGTAAGCCACAGAGGTTGTACAAAAGGAAAATTTGCAAGGTCATTGCCTGGAGCTTGTATAAGAAATTTGTTCCTGGTACGCAATCCTGTCTGATACATGGGCAGATCCAGCTCAACAGTAGATGAACTGCCACAGTAACTTGCTTTAACCTCAGCTGAAAACCCTTCTGATTCCTAGTTGATACATGTGTTGTGTTTCTGAATTTAAAAAGAAAATACAGGAGCTGTCTCCTACAGAATTTCATTTCGTTACTTGATGTAAAGAATTTTTATGTTGACAAAGCCTAAGTGGTTTGTAGGGGAATTTGAAACAACTCTGATTGGAAAATGGTGGTATCAAATTGGTTGAAACTGAAAAGACACCTCTGCTGTGATCCCTTTACACTTTTTATTGAAATAGCATGATAGCATTTGCTCTACAGCGTTCCTATCAGTGACAATTTGTTTAAATATTTATAATAATTTAGTGAATTCTGATCTTAATATTTAAAAAAATTTCATCTCAACTTCCTTTTTTCTTCCATACATTTTGTTTAATAGACAGGAAAGAATTCAGTTTAATGCTTGTCGTTTTATATAAAATAAGATTACTCTTACTCCAATGGTCAGCTTATGTGAGGTAATCCAGTCGACCCTCCCTAAATCCAAGAAAAGTAAAGGAAGTGGCACAATAGGGGTTTAGCTTCATTGTTCTCTCAAATTTTACTGCTAAAAAACCCCCAGTAGTTCTATTTGGGGAATTTAATTTTACTGGATTCAGAGTGAGGGTCAAACCCATCCATTAGGTTCCTTTTTCATGAGTTTATGAACTTGAGCTTAAAAGAAGGGGTGCTTTGTGCCTTTTTGAGCTGCCATGCAAAACCAAACCAGAAAGGTGTTTCCTCTGAACAGTTTGTGCCAACAGAGCTACCACAGAGGAAAAGCACTGTCCAATTTGTCTCATAAAAGTATGCACAGACCTCGAGGGCATGTGAAGACTGCTCAAATCCGCACCCTTTAATGGCTTTTTCTTCCACTTCTCAGTCCTGAAACTGTATGATAACTTGCCCAGAAATTCTTCTTATGGAATCTGTCTTTACGTTGGAACAACTTGGTAATATTTGTACAGCATCTGGAAGAAAGGTCTTTTCTGAGATGTACAAATAGGCAGTGTGATCTCTGATTAGACAAGGCAAACCAGAGCAGAATATAAGAGGGCTGGAATAGAACTCAGCTTAAGTCAAAGAAAGTCATTTGACCTATCTTTACACTCAAGTAGAAAATAGAAAATGGTGGGAATATTGAGATTTCACTGTAAAATATGGTAAAAGAATTCTACTCAAATTGCAGTTACAGCAGTGGCTGTTGACTTCTTATGATGACATTGGCAAAATGTAAAATGTCCTCATATTCCCATGCTGTGGTAACGCTGATATTTCTAATGTTTCCTGAATTACTTACGGAAATTTCTATAGAAACCTAAAGACACAGTTTTGGAAACAGGTGAATTAAAAATATTCCATTTTGAATCAGCAGGTGCTGCAGAAGAAATGACAACATATTTATGAAAATGAGTCCTTTTTAAAAAGTTTAGCATAAACATGAAATACATGAAATTCCATTACTTAGGAGGAAGAGTACTACTCACAGAAATTACTGGCATTATATCAAGTACTTAATGATTCACAGAAGTCTCATGTTCATTATTTAATTTTTTTCCAGTCAGGAGCCTAATGCTCATTATTTCATGTTTTTTGTCATCTCCATTTTACAAAAGTGTAAATTGAGACTTGGGGAAGTGAATCAGCTCCATTTCTATACCAACATTTTGCTTTCTTTCAGGTTTGCTGATAGTGTAGAAATAACTCTGTAGAATGTGGAACTGGGTTCAGATTTCACTTAATAAAGTCATTCCCTACTAAGACTAAACAAATAAGTGCACAAGCAAATAAAAAAAACTCTGAAGGAACCTAGGAAACAAAAGAAGATCACCAGTGTGGAAAAAGCTCTTATATTTTTGGAGCAGAATTTTATGATTTGGGGAATGTGAAAAGATTATTCTGAAACTTTTGTTAATTTCTTTTCATAATGAATAAAGCATGATTACTTTTGTGTTGAATAGTTTCCAGATACGTCACTACATCAAGTAATTCTTTGGATACCACTGTTTGGATTATTGTGGAGGAGATCGTGATACTTATGTAATCAGTAGAAATTCAAGTAATTATTGTCTTTCTAGAGATAGTTTAAAATTTCAACTATTTTTACGAAATTTTGGCCAAGGAAATTTGTAATATGTCTCTGAAGAAATTTAGCTTTCCTGTTATTTCTAAGTAATCATTTTTGCATATGTACATTTTAAAGTCCTTTCCAAATAAGTCTGATTTTTTCAGAAACCAATGAGCAGGACTCTGGAAAACTGGTGTCAAAGGGCCGTCTTTTTTGAAACTCTCTAAATCCCCACATAAAAACAGATTGCTGCAATAAAT
Source organism: Globicephala melas (assembly GCF_963455315.2). NCBI lineage: Eukaryota > Metazoa > Chordata > Mammalia > Artiodactyla > Delphinidae > Globicephala > Globicephala melas. Next base: position 10,377,703 of record NC_083324.2, on the reverse strand, counting down.
AGCAGGACCAAAAATCCATGGCAATGTTTGCAACGAGACCAGATGAAAAATATCCCACACATTCCAAAATACACATAAATGAGGATAGCCATAAAAAGCTATAGGACCTACATGGTGGTGTTGGGGCAGAGAGAAGCAATGGAGTGTCTGATAATCATGAAAACCATAAGAACAGAGAAACCCCAAAGAGCCAGCTGGTCTGCAGGTGGGTCAACATGTGAACAGCAGCGGACACCAAGAGGGTTTTGTCCTGTGCTGTAAAGGGTAAATATAAAGGACAGAAGAACCCAGAGCTCTCATGGATTTTCCAAACTTGTCTTCCAGGGCTCCCATCCAGGATAGGACCTCAAACTGAAAAGAAACTACCATGCATGGAATCTAAGTTGAGCAGGCCAGGCACAATAGAGAAAAGGACAGAGAAGGTCTAGATCAAAGTAGGGAGGGAACCGAGCCAGTAAATCCCAGAAAGTGAGCTGTCATATTTTTGGACATGGTGTATATACAATGGATGAACAAACTCTGTGACTTTGTAAATGATAACTCTGAGCTGTGCCTCCTTAGAAAGGTTCAGGTCAACACGTATACATAAAAATATATAACAAAAAGGGCTTCCCTGGTGGCGCAGTGGTTGAGAGTCCGCCTGCCGATGCAGGGGACACAGGTTCGTGCCCCGGTCCGGGAAGATCCCACATGCCACAGAGCGGCTGGGCCCGTGAGCCATGGCCGCTGAGCCTGCGTGTCCGGAGCCTGTGCTCCGCAACGGGAGAGGCCACAACAGTGAGAGGCGCGCGTACCGCAAAAAAAAAAAAAAAAAAAAAAAAATATATATATATATATATAAATATATAACAAAAATTATTTTGAAGCCAAATGCCATTCAAAGTTATTATAATAAAAAGCAAAATAATTTCCTTACAGACAATCAAACATGCCAGAAATATATGTCCACAGACAATTTGTAGGTGCAACATACTATTTAATAACGAGGTAGAAGGCATTAATGAAGTGATACCAGCCTGAAAGAATAACAAAAATCAGAATTTTTCTAAATGTTTCTATTTTTCTAAAGTTATCAATAAAGTAGCTACTTTCTCAGACAATGTACATACGACAAACCACAAATAAATGAGGAGGAGATTGGGGATTGCGTATAGAAAACAGTTTTAATTTGTCCTAGGAATTCGATTGGTGGCAGTGGTAATAGCATCATATTTTTAAATTATTCTGTGTAATATGAAAAAATTGAGTAATTATGAGGTATTCTACTTCTACTCTGTGTCCATGTAAACCATTGTCTACATTGTCTGCATTGCCAATGTAGAAGAAAGGAGCTATAGATGTAAGATATAAGAGATATAGTAAGATCCTGTAGTCTTGTGTTGTAAGTAGAGGTATTACATCAACTCAATATATATTTTAAATTTAATAACAGCATATATCCTTTATATAAATTTTGTATATACATATATATATATATATATAGTTATGTGTATATTATAATAGAACATACCTTTATCTTGCCTGGTCCTGAAAGAGATATGAAACTTTGCTCACAGTAACACAGCATATTGATTCCAGATTGTGTTTTTTAGAATACCACTTCCTTCTCTAAGAAACCAAGACTTGTTGGGAAAAAGGCTGATTCCAGGTCTCAAGCAGGAGATATACAAGATGAGGAAGCTATTAAAAACTACCAGGGTTATGTCAAATATACTCAGGAGCCTGCTGGTAGAGGCTCCTCCTGGCCAAAGATGAGATCATTTGAGCTTTAAAAAGTATAATATTGCAGCTGATCAAAACCTATTCAATCTATTTCAATTCATGGATTCATAGTTGTGTGTTGTGTGTGTATGAGTGTGTGCGTGCACATGTGAATCAGCTTCTTTCAAAGGATGATAGAGAATCAGTGATGTATCTTTAAAATTGGAAAAAAGAAATAATTAAAAGGCATTTATTCTGCCTTTTGTATAAAAAGTGTACCATTGGTGATGAATCTATTTGCAGGGCGGCAAAAGAGATGCAGACAAAGAGAATAGATGTGTGGACATGAGAGGGGGAGGGGGGTGAACTGGGAGATTAGGATTGACATATATACACTACCATGTATAAAATAGATAGCTAGTGGGAATCTGCTGTATAGCACAGGGAGCTCAGCTCGGTGCTCTGTGTTGACCTAGATGGGTGGGATGGAAGGGGAGGGAGATCCAAGAGGGAGGGTATATGTGTATACATATAGCTGATTCACTTCATTGTACAGCAGAAATTAACACAACATTGTAAAGCAACTGTACCCCAATAAAACAAAAAATAGTACATGTAAAAAAAAGTGTGCCATTGGCTAACCAAATAGAAGATGAGAAGAATTTTTTAAATAAAATATCCCTATTATGAAAAAACTAATAGAATTAGACTTTCACCACTTTGCAATCCCCGGTGCGTTATTAGATCTAGATTTTGAGCATCAAAAGGCACTGAGATAACAAAAGAGATAACCTAATTATGTACCTCCTGGTATACCATCAAAAGTCTTTTAAAACAGAGATATAATCCACATACCAAAAACTTCATCCTTTTAAAGTGTACAATTTATTGGTGTTAAGTATATTCACAAAGTTGTGAATTGTCATTTTCTCATTCCAGAACATTTAACCACCCTAAGAAGAAAGTTAGTGTCCCTTAGCAGTCACTCCTCATTCCCTCCCCAACCCCTCACAGTCATTAATTTATATTCTGTCTCAAGAGATTTGCCTGTTCTGGGCATTTCATTTAAATGGAATCATATAATATGTGGCTTTTTAGTTATTGGCTTTTTTAATTTGGCATAAATATTTTCAAAATTTATCCATGTTGTAGCATTTATCAGTACTTCATTCCTTTTTGTTGAATAATATTTCACTGTTTACCACACTTTGTTTATTCATTCATCAGTTGATGGAGATTGGGTTGTTTCTACCTTTTTTTGGCTATTATGAATAATCTGCTATAAATGTTATAAGCATTTTTGTATGTATATTTGTGTAGACATATGTTTTTAATTCTTTCGAGTATATAAATAAGAATGGAAATACTGGGTCATATGGAAACTCTGTTTAGCACTACTGAGGAACTGTGAAACTATTTCCCAAAGAGACTACCTATAATCTTTCGAAAAGAACTGAACCCAACTTTGATCAAGTTCCTCGATTCACCTGCCAATTTGCAAGTAGTGCAAAGGACAGAGCAACTTGTCAATATGCACCGTAATGGTACAGTCAGCAAAGTCCAGTCTGTGAGAAAATACTAGTGAAATGACTTGCATTCATCAACAGATAAATTATAAGGAAAGGAAAGGAAAGGCAAGGGATGGAGGTGGTACCTGTAAATCAAGAGACTTAGAAAATATGTGAAGCTTGAAAAAATAGAGTACAGAGTAAATAACATGCCTAGAGATGATAAAGAAATGAAAAGAGCACATTTAAGTGAGTTGAGATAGTCTGTGCAGTTCACCGGTTTTTAGTCAGGAAAATTGGTCTAAATAAGTTTTTAAGAGTTTGAAAAGTTGTGGACATAAGAATTATTTAATTTTTTTAACTTATGCATCTTTGTTATTTGAGTTATTTACTTGGAAATATCTTATAGCCACTGTTATATTTTCTTTTATTCATATGTATTTATCTATATTTTCTTATAACTTCAAATTAACCAGTTTTTTAACCCAATTCTGTATGTCTATGTTTACATTAGTCTCAAAAACAGTATCATGAAATTATTTCTGGTATGGTTAGCTAAGGAAAGTCGATGCATTGGAAATGTTCTCTACATCCCCAAACCACAAATAATAATGATGAGATGTCACAGAGTCAACCTGTGTAATGATCCCTGTAGAAGGAACAGGGCCAGATTTTAGGTGATTCTTGAAAAGGGATTTTATTTGTATCTGGAGATTTAAAAATCATTAGGAGAAGAAAATTTAAAACAAAAACAAAAACTCAGCCATGTGTGGAAAGACAGCCTAGAATTTCTAGATTTTAAAGCCTGGCTCTGACTTAGAAAAAAAAATCAATTTTCTTTCCGAAAATGACACTTGACTGGATCTTTCTTTCTCATTCTAAGCTTTAAACCGCTGCTGCTCTCTCAAAGCTGGTTTTCTCTGTGACAGCTGGAGAGAGAGCAAATTCACCACATTTTGGGTATAGCAACTCCTAGGTACTGTAATTGAGATGCATCAAAGAGATACGGCAAGGTCATTAAAAGAGACTATGTTCCCATTTTCAAAGCAAGGTAAGGAAGCTGGCTGTATGGGAAGAGTCTGACAGTTTTTGATTTAGGGGATACCGTGCATGCCGTTGGAATAGGTAAATGCTCTTCCTCTTTCCATTAATGTGGTACACACTGAGCATCCGTTAAAGTAGGTGGACTGAAGGGCTGATTAGCTTTGCACAATCAAGTACATTAGTAGATTAGTACCACAGGAACAATCTGGTTTCTGGAGAACTTAGAAACTGGAAATATTGCCTTTCAAAACAACAATTAAAGGATGAGAGAGAAAAGAAGGACTGTGGAGATTACAAGGAGGAAGTAGCCCTGGTACGGTGGCATTCATATTACTCTCTTAGCTTTCCCTACAAATATCACTAATATAGACCCTGGGCTAAATTCTAGGTTTGTTTTGCATCTAACCCCTTAAAGGTTTCTACTGTCGGTTGTTATGTGCCATCTGTAGCTCCTAGGCATGTGTGGTATATTTGCATCAATGGTGGCTCCAATTATTCATCTTTGCTTTAGGCATATCCACTTACTGTGAGTTGAGTTGTGTGAATCACCAGTGCTGAGTTTGGTCTTCTGACTTCGGGCAATAGAAGGAGCAAAAGAGACAGTTCACTATTTCTAACTCTAGTTCTCAAGAAAACTAGCTTGCTTCTGTTTACCCTCTTACTCTTCTGCCATTACCAAGAAAAAAACATGGTCCCAGGTGGTGGGTGAGAGGTATATAGAGCAGAGACCCCAGTTAATCCACAGACACATGAACAATCCTTGCCAATATCAGCATTGTATAGCCTTGATTCAATGAACTCCACATATGCATGAGAAATAAATGTTTACTATTGTATGCCACTGAGTTTTAGGATAGTTTGTTACATAATGATAACTAACTGATGCACCGTCCTTTCTCAAGCATGCAGGCTTTAATTCAAGACTTTCCTTTTGCCTGGTATGTTTCTGCCATGGTCTCCCTCACTGTACTCAATTGTGAGTATATACCACTATCCATCATGTCTTACCTTAGACATCACTTCTTCCTGGAAAGTTCTCTGTATCTCCCAAGAGTATATTAGATGCTCCTTCTTTTTCTGTTATAACCTTCTTAACTTGTTTCTGTTATCACTGGTCAAGATAGTTAAGAAGGTAGGCCATTGAGTTAGATGACTTGGGTTTAAGGATTTAATTCGTAATTCAAGTACTTTGTAGATGTGTGACACATTCTTTAAATGGCAGTTTTCTTGTTTTATAATGGGAATAATACCTACCATTGTGACAGAATTTTGTGAAGTTTGAATTATATGATATATGTAAAATGTTTAATACAGAACCCTATACGTAGTAAAGCATTCACTAATCCTTCCGTGTTATTGTTATTACCATATGTGTAATATGCTGTTGACATCTAAAGCTCTGGCAGCCTTACTTATTCCAATCTGAAAAGAGATGCATCCCTTAATTAAGTATTTGGTTACTCTAGGATGTAGTTCATATAGGTGGGATAGGTTAAATATTTGATTCATCCTCCTCTACCCCCCCACATTTATTTTTTACTAGTTTTTGAACTAATGAGTTGGTTCACTAACATTCTTCTTTAAAAGGGAAACAAGATGTTTTTGTTCCCCTTTTTTATTATTTTGAATTCAGAGGTTATAGAATACTCAATGTGTTTCAATCATTGCAGTTACTCTTACAACGTTTGATTTCCACCTCTTTAGCCATAGGAGATCTGTGTTAGGTCCGGAGGTCTTTGGTGTAAATGAGTTAGTTTTGATAATTTCCTTCATTTGTGGTTCATCAGTGCTCCAGGCATATCTTGTACATTTTCTACCCCAGTTATTTCTCTAAAGTTCCCCAGTTCCTTTTATGGGAGTGAGACGGTAGAGACCATGCTCCAAGTGTTAAGAGTTTTGCTAAGCTGGCCATTAAGTGTAAGCCTTTATAATGGACAGAGTTAGAAACTTCTTTTTAAAGATCCATGTCATGCAGATTTGAAATTCATCAGAAGTGTAACCTTTGTATTATAAGTTCATCAGAGTTCCTACTTATTTTTCCCAGCTAGTCTAATCATAATATCCCAGACTTTGGAAGTACAGTCTTTTTTTAAACTTAAAATACCTTGATCAGTTATTTATAATAGAGGAGATGCCTAAATACAGGTTGACATGATTTCTAGTGTAAAGTAGAGAGAGATTGTCATAGGCTAACAAATCAGGAGAAAAAACCCACCTTGTCTGGATGATGGGTTGAATCATTCCCTAAATCTCTTTTCCATTTAAGGGCCCTTAGACAGGCAACTTTATTTTTATAGATTGCCTTTTATTTCAACTCTAAGTCTGCATAACTATTATTTATTCAGCTTAAATTCCAATGTTTCTAAGGGTTATCCCCCCAAATCTAAATTGTATTCTTATGTTAGACAATCTTATAACACCTTCAGCTTTTCTTTAACACCTCTTATTGCAGTTGGTAATAATGTATGTGTCATATTGTTTAAGAATTGTATCCTATATTAAATTCTAAGTGCATATAATCAAGTAATTTGTTTGTTTATTACTTTAACCTCAGTACCTGGCATAGTGCCTCAAATATATGTTGAATAAATGAATAAAAGAAGATGGAATTCATTGTTTATCCTAATCACTAAGCCTAAGGTTCTTCAATAATATCTGACACAATTCAAATTTAATTGCACAGTAAAGAAAATTATTTTAAGCTTCTTTGTAGCTTCCTGTAAATTCTACTAGGCATGGTGCCTCACTTTATTTTTTGTTTGCCAAGCTTTGCTTTCTGTTTTTGTTTTTGTCTTCTCCACAAGTTTCACTCAATCAAATAGCAAGGTGTCCTGACCCCCACTTGTTGGTACTTGATGATCAGTGTTGATTTCTCTCTCACTGGATTTGGTTGAGATGTGGGTAGCTACTCCCAGAGGATATTTGGGCTAGACTATTCTGAAACTGTTGCTGTTAGGTGATTGCTTCCAGATTTGGCTAAGACCTGGCTTCACCATAGCTTCTTAATGTTTTTTATTAATTTTTATTGGAATATAATTGCTTTACAATGTTGTGTTAGTTTCTTGCTGTACAACAAAGTGAATTGGTCATATATATATATATATATATATATATATATATATATATATATATATATAAAAAATACATGTGACTAAAAAAAGAGTGTAAAAAAAAGAGTGTGTATATATATGTTTTAGATTTCCTTCCCGTTTAGGTCACCCCAGAGCACTGAGGAGAGTTCCCTGTGGTATACAGTAAGCTCTCATTAGTTATCTATTTTATACATAGTAGTGTATATATGTTAGTCCCAATCTCCCAATTCATCCCACTCCACCCCCCCTTGGTAACCATAAGTTTGTTCTCTACATCTGTGATTCTATTTCTGCTTTGCAAATAAGTTCATCCCTACCATTTTTCTACTGATAGATTACACATATAAGTGATATTATACGGTATTTGCTTTTCTCCTTCTGACTTGCTTCACTTTGTATGACAATCTTTAGGTCCATCCATGTCTTGCAAATGGCACTATTTTGTTCCTTTTTATGGCTAATATTCCTTTTGATATATAGGTACCACATCTGTACCCATTCCTCTGTCGATGGGCACTTAGGTTGCTTCCATGTCCTGTCTACTGTAAATAGAGCTGCCATGAACATTGTGGTACATGACTCTTTTTTAATAAATTTATTTATTTTTGGCTGTGTTGGGTCTTAGTTTCTGTGAGAGGGCTTTCTCTAGTGGCGGCAAGCAGGGGCCTCGCTTCATCGCGGTGCGCAGGCCTCACTATCGCGGCCTCTCTTGTTGCAGAGCACAGGCTCCAGACGCGCAGGCGCAGTAGCTGTGGCTCACGGGCCCAGTTGCTCCGCGGCATGTGGGATCTTCCCAGATCAGGGCTCAAACCCGTGTCCCCTGCATTGGCAGGCAGATTCTGAACCACTGCACCACCAGGGAAGCCCCATGACTTTTTTTGAATTATGGCTTTCTCAGGGTATATGCCCAGTAGTGGGATTGCTGGGTCATATGGTAGTTTTATTTTTAGTTTTTTAAGGAACATCCATACTGTTCTGCATAGTGGCTAATATCAATTTACGTTCCCATTAACAGTGAAAGAGGGTTCCCTTTTCTCCACACCCTCTCCAGCATTTGTTGTTTGTAGATTTTCTGGTGATGGCCGTTCTGACCGGTGTGAGGTGATATCTCATTGTAATTTTGATTTGCATTTCTCTAATAATTAGTGATGTTGAGCAGCTTTTCATGTGCTTCTTGGCCACCTGTATGTCTTCTTTGGAGAAATGTCTATTTAGGTCTTCTGCCCATTTTTGGATTGGGTTGTTTGTTTTTTTAATATTGAGGTGCATGAGCTGTTTATATATTTTGGAGATTAATCCTTTGTCCATTGATTCATTTGTAAATATTTTCTCCCATTCTGAGGGTTATCTTTTCATCTTGTTTGTAGTTTCCTTTGCTTTGCAAAAGCTTTTAAGTTTCATTAGGTCCCATTTGTTTTTGTTTTTTATTCCATTACTCTAGGAGGTGGATCAAAAAATATCTTGCTGTAATTTATGTCAAAAAGTATTCTTCCTATGTTTTCCTCTAAGAGTTTTATAGTGTCCGGTCTCACATTTAGGTCTCTAATCCATTTTGAGTTTATTTTTGTGTATGGTGTTAGGGAGTGTTTTCATTTCATTCTTTTACATGTAGCTGTCCAGTTTTCCCAGCACCACTTATTGGAGACTGTCTTTTCTCCATTGTATATCCTTGCCTCCTTTGTCATAGATTAGTTTACCGTAGGAACGTGGGTTTATCTCTGGGCTTTCTATCCTGTTCCATTGATCTGTATTTCTGTTTTTGTGCCAATACCATATTGTCTTGATTACTGTAGCTTTGTAATATTGTCTGAAGTCAGGGAGTCTGATTCCTCCAGCTCCGTTTTTTTCCCTCAAGACTGCTTTGCCTATTCGGGGTCCTTTGTGTCTCCATACAAATTTTAAGATTTTTTGTTCTAGTTCTGTCAACAATGCCACTGGTAGTTTGATAGGGATTGCATTGAATTTGTAGATATTGCTTTGGGTAGTATAGTCATTTTCACAATACTGATTCTTCTAATCCAAGAACATGGTATATCTCTCCATCTGTTTATATCATCTTTGATTTCTTTCCTCAGTGTCTTATAGTTTTCTGAGTGCAGGTCTTTTACCTCCTTAGCTAGGTTTATTCCTAGGTATTATATTCTTTTTGTTGCAATGGTGAATGGGATTGTTTCCTTAATTTCTCTTTCTGATCTTTCATTGTTAATTATAGGAATACAAGAGATTTCTGTGCATTAATTTTGTATCCTGTAACTTTAGCACATTCATTGATTAGCTCTAGTAGTTTTCTGGTGGCATCTTTATGATTCTCTATGTATAGTATCATGTCATCTGTAAACAGTGACAGTTTTACTTCTTTTCCAATTTGTATTCCTTCTATTTCTTTTTCTTCTCTGGTTGCTGTGGCTAGGACTTCCAAAGCTATCTTGAATAATAGTGGCAAGAGTGGACATCCTTGTCTTGTTCCTGATCTTAGAGGAAATGCTTTCAGTTTTTCACCATTGAGAATGACATTTGCTGTGGGTTTGTCATATATGGCCTTTATTATGTTGAGGTAGGTTCCCTCTGTGCCCACTTTCTGGAGAGTTTTTATCATAAATGGGTGTTTAATTTTGTCAAAAGCTTTTCTTGCATCTATTGAGATGATCATATTCTTTTCACTCTACAATTTGTTAATATGGTGTATCACATTGATTGTTTTGCATATTTTGAAGATTCCTTGCATCCCTGGGATAAATCCCACCTGATCATGGTGTATGATCCTTTTAATGTGTTGTTGGATTTTGTTTGCTAGTATTTTGTTGAGGATTTTTACATCTATATTCATCAGTGACATTGGTCTGTAATTTTCTTCTTTTGTGATATCTTTGTCTGGTTTTGGTATCCCGGTGATAGTGGCCTTGTAGAATGAACTTGCGAGTGTTCCTTCCTCTGCAGTGTTTTGGAAGAGTTTCAGAAGGGTGGATGTTAACCCTTCTTTAAATGTTTGATGGAATTCAACCTGTGAAGCCATCTGGTCCTGGACTTTTGTTTCTTGGAAGATTTTTAATCACAGTTTCAATTTCAGACTTGTGATTGGTCTGTTCATATTTTCCATTTCTTCCTGGTTCAGTCTTGGAAGGTTGTATCTTTCTAAGAATTTGTCCATTTCTTCTAGGTTGTCTATTTTTTTTGGCGTATACTTGCTTGTAGTAATCTCTCATGATCCTTTGTATTTCTGTGGTGTTCGTTGTAACTTCTCCTTTTTCATTTCTAATTTTATTGATGTGAATCGTCTCCTTTGTTTTCATGATGAGTCTGATGAAAGGTTTATCAATTTTGTTTATCTTCTCAAAGAACCAGTGTGTAGTTTCATTGATCTTTACTATTGTTTTCTTCATCTCTATTTCATTTATTTCTGCTCTGATCTTTATGATTTCTCTCCCTCTACAAACTTTGGGGTTTTTTTTGTTCTTCTTCCTCTAGTTACTTTAGGTCACCATAGCCTCTTTAAAATTCTAATTTTACCAAGTTAACCATGTGACAACTTGACATATGGGCAATATTTAGAATCTGAGAAAATTTAAGAAGAAAGTAATCATCTTCAATCTGTTCTGAAATCTCATATTGTAAATTGAAATATGTAGAGAATAACTAATCATGATATGGCACACTGGTGTGTAAAATTTCACTGATATGAGTTATATGTGAAATCTTCCTTAAATGTCTTCTGTGGCCAGTTACTTAGAAATGCTAGATTCTATTTGTAAATTAAGTTAAGCAGATATCTCTCTTTGTTTCAAGTGATTGTCCCCAGAAATGTAGGATATCCAAGTCAATTTATTTTGTTTTTGTTTGTTTTTTGGAGCTGAGGTTATTTGTTTTTAAATTATAAAATCAACTGGTGGATACTTAGAAAGTTTAAAGAGCATCACAGGATATCTGAGGTATCTGCATATGTTTAAACCTCTAATTCCATGCATATGTATGTATGTATAAATGAATGTATTTAGCCTTACTCTGAGGAAAAAAAAATTGTCATTTATGGGTCACATTTTAGAAGTTATCTTTAGATGTTAATTATATCTCTGTAGATAATATCTCCCCCATCACCACTCCCTTCTTTATGTTTATATCAGATATATTTACCTGAGTCTTGAAGAATAAAAGGAGATGTTGTCTTTGACATTATGAAATATATTCTCTGAAAATAGCAGCCCGTAGATACAGGTTTTTGATGGGGTTGGAGTTCCTCTTGTTGGGGTGAAATTTGATTGGTCAAAACTAATTAGGATAATAACACTCCCTTGTCATAGTCAGTGGATCAGATAACTAAAGCCTGAGTTTTATTCAGGACATGGCATTCCCTCTGGTCCCAGGGACTGGATCAGAAGTGACCCAAACAGCAGGAAGTTTAGAGCTTCTGTTTAAAGGTCATTGGAAGTGACCTGTTTTCTCCAACTGCATCTGAAACATCACGGATACAAACATACTTGTTGCTGGAAGTCATCTTACTCGTGAATGGGGCCATCTTGATGGCAGTGAATGGCAGTGTAGAGAATCAGGCAATTGAAGACATTGTTTAACTGCCTCCATTGCCCACTGGTCCATTCTAGTTCTGGACTGCCAATTTGAGCCAACCCCAAAATATTGATTTACTTTCCTGAGAGTGTTGGTCTCTATCTAGACAAACCTCTGTCTAAAGTTGGTAGGTTTTAGTGCCTCCAAGCGACTACATCTTCTTTCTTTTTTCATTCAGCTTATATCCCAAATTCATGTTGCATCTTCAAGTTATCTATGCACTTTGGGCTACTGTCAGTGTATGATTTCTGACTTCATACCTCTCTCAACAGCCATTCATAATTATAATTTTACAGCCTCAGGTATAGTAAATCAACACCAGTTCATTAATGTTACAGTCCAATTATTGAGCAAGTACACTGACAGCCATTAATATAAATTACAACAAATATGAAAGCCAGAAATATTGAACATTTCCCCATAGGTACTATATTAATGATGCCCAGATTTATCTCTAATCATTAGATGCTTGTAGTCTATAAATCCTTCCAGCCCATCTTGGGCACATTTGGGATTTAATTCTATTAAGGTTATTTGGAAACAGAAGGAATACAAGGTGCTTTCTGTTTTCCTCCTATTTGTCTTAGCACAACACTGACTTGGCCTTCATGTTGACTGCTGTCAACTTTATTTCTCTAAGTAATAGACCCTGATGATGGCAGAATCAAGAGGTTATTTTTCTCCACTGAGCAGCTGTACCTCAGCTATCTTTAGAAATAGATGCATTTCTTAAAATATTGTTGGTAAGGAAGAATTCCATATAGCTAATCCAATTTTGCCATTAACTTATATAAGTTGAATTCCTACAGCTGCACAAATATTAGGCCCCATCCACCAAGCTTGAGCAAGAAACTTTCCAGAGAAACTTGAGTTTATTAGAAAACTAAAACCTCCAACAGTTTAAGGCCTCAGACCAATTCTCAGTTTCCAAACTCCAGTTGTCTTTTTTTTGTTTTTTTTAAGTCTCCACTGCAGATTCCTAAGAAATTAACCTTCTCTAAGTTAGTATTTCAAAACTGCCACACCAGTCTTTTCTGGGTTTCTAACCACTCCCACGCAGGACTAGTTAAGAAGAGGGTACCTGTCCGTAGGGATTTGCTTTCTCAGAATCTTCCCCCCAAAGACTGTAATTCCATTTTATGAGTCAATGTCAAAGGAAAAGAGACAACAGTATAGGAGAAAAAGATGATTAAAAAGTTAAAAAGTCAAAACGGAACAGTTTATACTCATTGTATAAATAGCCAGCATAGTGTAAAAGAATGAGCACCAGCTTTGAAATCTCACAGATCTGGGTGAATCCATTATTACCTGGTTCCTAATTATATAATTCAGTTGCTTTTGCAGCTTTAGTTACTTTATGTGTAAAATGAGGTTTATAATGCCCACTGGAAGATTTCTGTGAGAATTAGTAATATGAGATGCCTAGAACTATTGAGTGTCCAATTCAAAGAGTTGTTATTTTTGAGTTTGATCTGAGGGGCGAACTGTCTTTCTTAGGTGATCGCTAGCAGTCTTGTTATATTGCTGAAGGCAGGGTCATCAACCTTTCCTTCTCTGTAACATGTAGGTAAGTAATTGATTAGGGTACAATAAAAGTGTAAACGAATGGGTCATTCAAGTGTTCAGCAACAGATGACCGCAGAATTGGGATGTAATTGGTTTCTGAAGAATGCTTCAAAGTCCATTTTTGGGGGTTGGCCTGTCTTAGTTCATGCGGCTTGCCCTTGAATTCAAACGTCTTGTCACACAGTTTTCGTCCAAAGTGATCATTACTTGCTTAAAGTGAGAATGGCTATCTTTTTGAAAAGATGGTGGGTCAACTCAACTTGGTTTTGGCATCAGTAAAAATTGTTGGGATAGTTTTTCATAGAATAGTCTGTTGAAAACTAGTTCAGTGAGTCATTAAATGATCTACTGTTTAGGTTTGGGAAATAGTAGGTTAAACTGATTTCTTTCAGTAGTTTTCAGAGCATTTATATGCTCACATCACAGTAATCTTCAGAAGCGGATTATTATATGAAGGATTTCCAGGTTTATTTTTATGGATACATGTAGCTAACATTTGTTGAATTTTTTTTTGTTAAGATTTTTTTTGATATGGACCATTTTGGAAGTCTTTATTGAATTTGTTACAATATTGCTTCTGTTTTGTTTTGGTTTTTTGGCCCCGAGGCATGTGGGATCTTAGCTCCCCGTCCAGGGATCGAACCCACACCCTCTGCATTGGAAGGTGAAGTCTTAATCACTGGACTGCCAGGGAAGTCCCTCGATGAGTGTTTAATTCATACCTAGCACTGTTCTAAGCCTTGTATGTGTAATAATCTAATTTAATTCTTGCAATAATCCTATGAGGTAGATATTATTGGTATCCACATTTCACAGTAGTAAAATTTAGGCATAGAGGTTAAAATATATGCCTGTGGACACATGGGTGTCAAACTCAGGGGACTAACTGCAGAATTAATGCTCTTAACTACCATCTTGCTTCGTGATGAGTCTGTATTAATCGCAGAACCGTTTGGGGGAAATTTTCTTGGAAGGAGTGCTCTGAAGAGAGTATGTTGGGAAGCACTCTATCAGATGGAATTTGACAAGTTTGGGTCATTTTTGTCAGGAGCTTTGTGTGTAAAAGAGAGATTGTGTCACTGGAAGCCCACTGGGCAAATCATTGTAAGTCAGGTGGCTCCTGTCTCGAAAGAGTGGTTTCCAATGTTTGGGTCTCCCAGTCTAACTAAATTCCTTCTCACTTGGCCCTTACTGTGTATGGAAAGGGACAGTTTCCCACATTTCCTAACAGGACCCCAGACAAAAGGCATTCAGGTAGGGAGGCCCCTGTGGCCATAGATGGCTGCCTAGAGACAATTACTGCCTGCATTCTTGTAATGACAAAATGTGATCTCAACATCTTTGCCAGTGGGAACCAATCCATTTTTATTTCCCCAGGGTCTCTCCTAGGTTAATTTTCCAAAGCTTAAATTGTCCAAAGCCAATTTAGTCTTAACACATTTTCTAACAAATGTTATACTTTATCAATTCTAAAAATATACCCCTGTGTATATCAGTCATAAGGCAGCTTCAAAATTTCGGATATAGCATGACATAATGGTGCCATAAACTTCTTATCTCTGTGACTAGTGATAAAAGAGATTGGAATTGTTCAAATGGGAATGAAAATCTTTGTGTCTCTAAGGCTGTCATCCTTAATTGTTTGTAAGCTATAATAATATCACTTTTTGGAAAAGTTTTTTTTAACATATTTTCCATCCAAGTTTTATGTCTTGTGGAGACAAATATTAAATGTATTTATTTACTTATTATAGAAGTTAAACCCAGTTTATTTAGAGACTTAACTAGGTGAGGAGTGATTTGTGTGGTGCCTCAGATTAGTTGAAGACAGACTTGGACTACTGATAAATTAAAGTTCTTGGTCCCAAAATATATTTTAAAAGTTAACTTCTATGAAGATAAAATCCCACAGAACAATTTGTTTTTCTTTTTGTAGCTCTAAAGACTAATGCATTATGACCTTATAAATAGATAAAAATATATGCTAGTCTACGTCTTCAAGTGTTAAGTGAGTGGAAGTATAAAAAACGTAATTATTTCTCTTAGACTTGTATCCTTGTGAATTCATATCAGCCTCAGGCATACAGGCCAATTTCATTCTGAAAACATTGTCTATAAAAAGTATAAACAAGATTTTGTCACTTAACAGGATGTTGAAATAAATATTCAATTCCAGTTGTTATAGTTATTAACTTAGTATGAATGGATATGTGGAATAGATATATCTCATTATATTAGAATTTATATTTTGTTAAGAACAAGAAATTATTTTTGAATAACAAAACACAATATCCTTAAAAGAAATTTAATTTTCTAACATTAAAAAATAAGCACACTTATGGTCTGTCATTCTCATCCTTTCCACAGTATTGTCCCTGTATACTTCCCAGCTTGTTTCCTCACTTTATTTATTTACTTACATACTTATTTGACTGAGACTTAATTGACATATAATATTGTGTAAGTTTAAGATGTACAACGTGTTGACTTGCTGCGTTTATACATAGCTTTAACTAACACCTCTATCATGTTACATAATTATCATTTCTTTTCGTGGTGATAACATTTAATGTCTAGTCGCTTGGTAATTTTGAGGTATATAATACAATATTGTTGACTGTAATCTCTGTGCTGTGAATTAGATCTTCAGGATTTATTCATCTGGTAGTTGCAAGTTTGTACCCTTTAACAATGTCCCCCCAGTTTCCCTACTCCTAGACCCCAGTAACCACCATTTCACTCTTTTTCTATGAGTTCAACTTCTTTAGATTCCACATATAAGTGATATAATACAGCATTTGTCTTCCTCTGTCTGGTTTATCTCACTGAGCATCATGCCTCAAGGTCCATCCATGTTATCACATGGCAGGATTTCTTTCTTTCTCTGTTGAACAGTATTCCATTGTATATGTATACCACATCTTCTTTATCTATTCATCCCTTAAAGACACTAGGTTGTTTCCACCTCACGGCTATTATGAATAATGCTGCAGTAAACATGAGAATGGGTATATCTCTTTGACATCTAGTTCTCAGTTTTGGGGGGATATATATCTATATATATCCAAAAGTAGGATTGCTGGATCTTATGGTAGCTTCACTTTTAATATTTTTGAGGAACCTCCATACCGTTTCCCATAGCAGCTGTATCAATTTACCTCCCCTCCAACAGTGCCCAAAGGTTCCCTTTTCTTCACATCTTGGCTAACACTCGTTAGCTCTTGTCTTGTTGTTGATAGACATTCTGTCAGGTATGAGGTGTTACATCATTGTGGCTTTGATTTGAATTTCCCTGATGATTAGTGTTGTTGAACATTTTTTCATATACCTGTTGGTCATTTGGATGTCTTCTTTGAAAAATGTCTATTCAGTTCCTCTGCCCAGTTTTTAATCAGATTGTTTGTGGAGTTTTGTTGCTGTTGTTGTTGAATTGTATGAGTTCTTTATATTTCAAAATTTTTATTGTTATTTTTCCATTAGCTGGAGAATTTTGTTCATTGTTCAAGTGAAAGCTTTGGCTGAAATCTCATGAGCATTATATCTTGTATAAATTGTAATTACAGCACAATTAGGAAAAAACACCAAAAAACTAACTTCCTTTTGTTCAGTCTCTGTTGACCACCCACCTGTTGATAATGGTTTTAATTTGGCTCTAAGAGGGATATAAAACCACATATTAAAGAACTTTAAGGAGCACAAGCTCCAGGGAGATAGAGAGAGATAGTATCTGAGCATTAATCATCATAAATTCAAAGAAAAGTAATGTAAATGCCACTAGAAGAACAGAGATAGAATGTTATAGGAATTTAGAAAAGAGAAAAATTATTTCATACTAGGAGGAGACAAACAGTATTTGTGCTTCTCCCAAAATGAATATTCTTCAGTTATCAATTGGTAAAACATGTTATTATAGCCAAGGTCGGTGAATTGAGGATGTACCTATTTTGAAATGCAATAACTTATTCAAAATACAATGAATCTTCAATATTCATTGTTTATCCAGGCTGAGCGTAAAGTTAACTGGCTTATGTAAGCAGTGTATAGGTTAAGAGTACAATCTTTAAAGTAGGGTAGAATCAAGAAATTTAATCCTAATGTGAAGTCACTTGACTGTTATTGCCAAGAATGAAAATTAAAAATTGGTTGCTGTACTATTCATTTATGTGATACTTAAAGAGTGCACCCCTGTCACTTTGTGTGCTGTTTTATTCTTAAACGTTTTTGAATCCATTATAGAAGTAAATTCATCTGGCATTATATAATATACATGTAAGATACCCCCCAAAACTAGATCCTTTTTTTTTTTTTTTTTTTTGCGGTACGCGGGCCTCTCACTGTTGTGGCCTCTCCCATTGCGGAGCATAGGCTCCGGACGCGCAGGCTCAGCGGCCATGGCTCACGGGCCCAGCCGCTCCGCAGCATGTGGGATCTTCCTGGACCAGGGCACGAACCTGTGTCCCCTGCATCGGCAGGCGGACTCTCAACCACTGCACCACCAGGGAAGCCCTAGATCCTTTTTTATATCATCCTTTTTTATATCAAACATTTAAGTTTGCCAGTTTTAATACAGAGGAGGCCATCAACATTATAAATGGACTAGAGGACCATTTACAACATTTTCATTCATCATGAAGTCATTTCCATATCTTATTCATTACATGATCGGCATAGTTCAATCTGAATTCTACTTTCTAGAGTTTAAAATATTAGTTCCTTTCTCTTTCCATTCCCTCCGTACAGAAGCATCAATTACTTGAAAATTTTCCAAGGATTCCTTCTGTACCATCATTTCTGTCATCAGTCAGCTCATCTGGAGCACTATCATTGTATGTCTATGTCATGGAAATGACTTAGTGTTGAAAATATTGGAGAAGGTCGAATTACGGTGTGGGGAGTTTCTAAAAGGTCAGAATGCTCTAACAAAGTGAGTGTGGAAAAAGCATCACATGTTCAGATACAGTGACTAACAGAGTGAGTACAATCACTTCAAAAATCAGAGAAGCTGTTATAAGTAATAACCACCACTAATCCAGTGTTTCCTTGGTGTGCAGTACACTGTTAAACTTTGTGCACGTTTGCTCATTTAAATATATTTACTGTTACTAATTGAAGAACCACATAGTTATCTTCTTCCCCCTCTAAGCTAAGCAGACTTTGTTCCCACATTCATGCCCCTCAGATTCATTGAATCCCTAATATGTGTGAGAAGTTATATGAGCATGTGATGTGCAGAAGTGATCTCATTTTCTGTACTCACTCTAAATTAGAACATCTGAGGTATTTAATGTTTATTTTCACTTTTTATAAATTTATTTATTTGTTAATTTATTTATTTATGGCTGCATTGGGTCTTCATTGCTGCATGCTGGCTTTCTCTAGTTGCAGCAAGCGGGGGGCTACTCTTTGTTGCAGTGCGTGGGCTTCTCATTGTGGTGCATTCTCGTTGTGGTGCCTTCTCGTTGCGGAACACGGGCTCTAGGTGCGCAGGCTTCAGTAGTTGTGGTATGCAGGCTCAGTAGTTGTGGCTCGCGAGCTCTAGAGTGCAGACTCAATAGTTGTGGCACTCGGGCTTAGTTGTTCCGCAGCATGTGGGATCTTCCCAGACCAGGGCTCAAACTTGTGTCTCCTGCATTGGCAGGCGGATTCTTTACCACTGCACCACCAGGAAAGTCCATTAATGTTTAAACTCAGGGATGTTAGCGTAATACTGATGTATATTCAGACTGTTCATGCTATACCTTAATGTCATCCCCATGTCTGAAGTACTTGTATAGACATTTATGGCATGTTATACATATAAAATATTTGCCACTGCTTTGGAGTGGTCAGGAATTATTATTACTATATTCCAAAAAAGAAATGAAGGCTACTAGAGCAGGCATGCCGAGACCAAGTTCCTTTGGGTGTTAAGGTGGGTCCCGACTTCTAGTCTGTTACTTCTGTGAACTGCGGCAGCCCTCCACAGAAAGATTGTTAAAAAAAAAAATCACAAATGATGATTTATTTTCCCTTGCATTACCTCTCAGCTTTCATTTAAATATTTATGCTGTGTGAACCATCGTCTCTGCCAAATTTTCTCCTATTTAACTGCTGGTGCCTTTTGGGCCGACTGAGTTGTCATTAAGAGGTAAGAAGAAAGCGGTGAGCAGAAAGTTGCCCATGAAGCTTATTGGAAGCATGATCTGCCCTCAGAATGTCCAAATCAGGTGCCCTTGGCTTTGATATGTGACTTTGTCTCCTCTACTCTCAAGTCCAGAGTTGTAAGGTGTGACTGAGGAGGCTTGAGTTTTAGGAAAGTAGGCCTGAATGTATATCTTTAATGAGGCCCGTGATCAACCCCAGCTGAGGAGTTACACCTACAGTAGAGGGAGAAGCCCTGGCCTCAGGGCATGGGATTGCAGACCAGCTCCCCTCATGATCCCCATGGGCCAGAAGTGCCTAGGAGGGGCTAGGCCCAGGTAGAGGACGGAGGCAGTTCCCACAGGAGAGTGGAAGAGAGATTACATATTGAGAAAACAGTCCAGAAATATGGTAGCTGTGGGTTTGTCATGGACGACCTTTATTATGTTGAGGTATGTTCCCTCTGTACCCACTTTGTTGAGAGTTTACTTCGTAAATGTGGATTGAAGTGCCTTAGTGTGGGCCAATGATTGTTGATGCCTATAGGGAAGGAGGGTTCACAGTTTTCCTTCGTGTTTGGTTGGAGTAGAGAGGTTATTGTCTAAAAGCTTTCTGTCTCGCTAGGCTTTCCTGATCCTTTTGCTAGAAAGAGCAGGCTTTTCTTGGCAGATTGTTTTTTTGTCTGTGCACCTTGGAGTTTGCAGGTTGCTGGCTTCTCCATCTCATAGTCTGGGATATATGAGGCAAGAGGAGAATCCAGGGAACTCACCACCCTGTTCTTCTTTGAGTCACAGGCACCCTAGCTGGTCTGCCTTCTTCCCTGTACCTCTGAGAGTCTCTTTATGATTGTTCATGTGTAATGGATTAGGCTATTAGTTGTACTTAGTGGGAAGATAGGGAAAATTATATCTATTCCATCTTCCTAGAAGGGGAAGTCCTGTCTTGATAAGCTTTCTTTATTGTTATTTTTACAAAGAAAGAGAACACTTTAATTCTCACTTTCTCTAGTGTTTTAAGTTACAGTGTACTAAATAAATATTAGTTTTACTCTTTTTTTATTTCCCTATACACATATAAATGTTGGTAAGAGATTTTTTATTATTTTGACAACAAATGTTTACAGCTCACAGAACAAATGTAATTTCTCCCTTTATTAAAATTACTTTGCACTGTTACAGCTGACAGTCATGTTTCTTTTTTTTTTTGTTCCTGAATTACCATGTAAAATGAGGATGCTATGCATTTTAATACTTTGAGACATATTTTGAATTTTACCCTTTTTTACTATCTTTCCTTTTCCCACAAAAATGTATTACATACCGGGAACTCTGAAAGGCACTGGGAATACAGGAAGGGACTAAAATTCATCTTTATCTTCCTGGAGTTTATGGTCAAATGGCAAACATAGGTTCTTTTTAGTAGAAAAAATACTGAAGATTTATTTTTCTCCACTATTACTTAAATATATACAAACTGTAAATATTACAGTGTTTATATAATAATAAAGTAAAAACATGATACAAATTAATTCACTGCAGTTTCAGAAACACATAAAAATACAAAAGAGGCCCAAAGAAACAAGTGGATAATAATAGCAATATTAACGATATGGTGTTGATTGAGCCTTTACTGGATTCCCTACACACATTCTCTTCTTCAGGCAGGTGTCATGATTAACCCGATTTACAGATGAAGACAGTCTTAAATGTGAAAGATAAATCACACTCCAGAAATGTGGAGCATCTTGCACCATAAACATGTTCCCCGGTGTGCTTATTGGGTCTGATGGAAAATCAGCAGGTTTTTGTGTTTTTATTTACTTGCTAAATATTTATGCTTATATGTGTAAGTCTGTGACTTGTAACTGAGGCTGGTCCAATTTGCATCTATCTGCACAGCTTCTAATCCTCATCACCATCTCCACCAATAGGTCTTAACGCCTTCCAATTCTCTTCCATCTCTAAACCTCGCAACAAATAAGAACCCCTTTGCCACCTGTATTCAATATGTCACCTCTCTAAAATGGATATGATTTGTAAACCTTGCCTTTCGTTACCAGTTGAATGGTTTTGTTCCTTTTGTGAAATAATTTGAAATATTTGAAGGAACTACATATGCCTTAAGTCTAGTATTTAAGGTGCCGTACGATGTAGTCCCAACCTGCATCTCTTCTTCTGCCCCTTCTGCCAGCTCAGTCCCCAACTTCCCCTTCTGCCAGCTCAGTCCCCAACTTCCCCTTCTGCCAGCTCAGTCCCCAACTTCCCCTCATTTCTAACTGCATCGACCACAGACTAGTCTGTAAACACATCCTGTGTTCCCGTCTCTAAGCCTTTGTGTCTATTATTTACTTTGTCTACAGTTTTGTTTCTCATTTTGTCTTTCACATCCTGCTTCAAATGTCACCTCATTAATGAAGTCTCAGAGTAGTCAAATGGATTCTCTTCTGGGTAACAATAATAGTTTGTTCCATTAGCATGGTAGGATTTGTTTTATGTGCTTCAGAAACAGTTGAGGTCAGCGACTTTGTGTCTCTGACTTCAACCACAGTGCTTGGTTCATAATAGTTGCTCAACAAACATTTGTGGAATTAGATTGAAGACTATTTTTCAGTAGCAGCTGGGATGCCTCCTCCAGATATATTCTTCTCACTTCCTTGGAGAGTTCTCCTCTTTAATTCAGGCCTATGTGCATTTCTATCATTGAACAGGATCTAGAGGCGACTGTTTTAATTTTAAGTAACAAATTCAGTCTTTCGGGGCAGTGAGATATTATAAAAGATATTATTTTCATCTAATAAAAAAGATTATTTGTTGATGTTGACTTATCCTAGTGTATTTCTCATGACATATACATCTTTTATAAAATTAGCTTCTAGAAGAATGTACAAAGGGATACTATTGTAAATAAAGCAAGTAAGCATTAAATGTTTTTGTAATATTTAAGTTGTTCTAAAGCCCTTTAAATTGAAAAAAGCAAGTATTTATATGACTAACTAACTGCAGATTCAGAGATTTCTTTTCAGCACCTGTTGAGCTGCTATCATCAGCAGATGCTGAATATTTTTGTGAAATTAAGCCCAAGGAAAAAGTGCTTTAGGCATCACATATTTATTTGCATACTTTGATTTTCTGAGGAAAGAAACCTGACATTTGAGACCTATAATTGCACAAGATAAATTTCATTTAAAAGCACTGGTGTCCTAGTAGGAAGACTGAAGTTGAAGACATCTGAGGTAACATGATGCCATCCTAGTGCTGTATCCTTATTATTGCTGGACATAACTGCAGAGAAACACCTATTTTTTAAACTCCCAGTTCATAATACAGTGCAGGTACCTTTCAACATTGTCTTCATGAGCAAAAACACGCAGTTTCAAAGGAGAGTTTCTATGAAAATTCAAATACCACTCAACAAAGTTTCATTTTTTGTATTCCTTATTCATCCTCCAATAGAATGGCCTGTTAGTAGTGAATCAGTCATGACATAGGTTCCTGAGACAAGAGTTAGCCTCATTTGACTTAAATAAATGCTCACAGGTATCAATACACAGACACACAGACACACACACACACACACACACACACACACACACACACACACACACACAGAGAATCATGAGTTGGAAGGCGTAACTTAATTCCCAGGCTGCATCTCTTACTGAGTCTGGACGGTGTTACTTAACTTTTTTTGAGATTCTATTTTCCTCATCTACAGAATGGTGCTCATAATACTCTTGCTTGCTACATCACACAGTTGTTGTAAGAATCAAATGAGGTGATGATCTTAATGACTTATTTAATGAGATATGTAGAAATATTTCCTGTTCATCAAGTAGGGTCTACTTATGCATTATTATTGTTATGTCGAGAGATCTTTTTATATACTCTAAAGTTGTATATAAAAGTGAGGTGGCATTATTCTTTTAGTGTTTTCAGGGCATTACTCTAATACTCTGGTCTATTCCACAATATTGCCTGACTAGGCATTCTGTATACAGTGGATACTCCATAACTGCCATCAGACTAAATTGTGTAGTAGACTGTGCAATCTACACTGAGGATCTTCCATTCTTCATACAGCTTGCATTTAAGAGCCTTTCCTTTCTTGTTCTTTTTGGCCTATAATAATGGTGAGCTCCTTCTTTTCTAGGACGCTCTGTTCATTTGAGCATTTTATATTATAAAAATGTGGGTTCTACTAGGGATGGAACTTGTCTTTCTTATTTACTATTAAATTCTTAGTGCTATCTCAGTGCTGGTCACAATACTAAGTACTCAATAAATATTGAATGAAGTGATGGATGAATGGATGGATGGAAGTCCTTCCCATGAAAGCTGTGAACTCATCTAGAGAAGAGCTGGCTTTTATTAATGTCTATATTCAAGTCACCCAGTAATGAGTAATGTTTGTTGATATAAGCAAATGCTAGGATGGTAATTCTCCCTGGTGATATATTATAACTTCATTTCTAATTAGGTCAAGTCATACCTTAACCCAAAAGTAAAATTTAAGAGAGAGAAAATAGAAAGCAGGTCTTGTGGCACTTGGTAGATTTTGTATAAATATTCTCTTTTCTATAAATATTCTCTTTTTCCAAATAGGACCAGGGGCCACTGGGAATTTTTAGGCTGGAGAACAGAATATTCAGGACAGTTGCAGTAACTATCTTAAAAAATACAACTTGCTGTCACGAGGAAGAAGCCAGATTTCTTCTGTATGGCCTTATATCTATAGATATAAAATCTATAAGGTGAAAAATTGTTTAATGTGATCACAAATCCTGGAATGATTATGAAACAGTTATCTTGAAGTTAGTGACTTAACTGTCACTCAAGGTACTCAAGTAGACACTGCATGACCATCTGGTGGTCTTTAGCAGTATGTTGGGGGTTGGCAGAGGATGGGACCAGTTGGTCTCCAAATGTATTCCTAGTTAGAAATAACTCACTATAGTTAAAACTATTTTTTAAAAATCAGAATAATAAAATCACAGATTGAAAAGCTCCATTTTGCCTATATGTAAGTCCAGGCAAACCTAACAGTATTGAAAAACCTTTGTTTTCATGACTTTCACGGCTGAATTGAAACTTTCCTTGAGATTCCCCAAGTCCTAGTCCCATTATACATATGCCACTGGGTTAATCCTCAAATTTGGCAATTCCAGAGACACAGTCCCTAATAATTATGCATTATATAAACAGCTGAAGAGCTGAGAACTTATGAAGAGCTACCTTCCAAATACCATTTTTTGATTAAGTTCAGGTGAAAATACTTTTCACCTTTATCTTCTTTATTCTCATCTCACCATGTGGAAACTTTGTTTCTCTGGTATATAAACTCTTGATTAAGAGAAATAATACTCTAAGTATTTCTGAGTAGATTCTGGCAATGTGGTATAATAGAAAACTCTCTAGATCACTGCAAAGAGAGCTCCCAAAAGGATAAATTCTCACTCTCTGTCAATATTGTGTGTATGACAACTAAAGCAGTATCTAGAACATAGTAGGTGCCCAATAAATATTGGATGTCTGAGGGCTATGAATGCTAATAAGTCGAGCATAGATTTTTTTCAAGTGCCAGGAGATCTTATGGGCTTTTGCTTTAGCCATTTTTTTCCCCCATCAAATGATGCCTTTTAAAATAGTATTGATTGCAGCAGACAAATGCAGAGAGGCCACCCACCATCCTGGATACCCAAACTAGTGAGTGGGAAGGCAAATCAGGAAGTCAGGGTAATGTAACTGCTTCTTGGGCGGTCTGTCCCTAGAAGAAAAGAGTTCACTCAAAATGATGATGAAATGGTGCTTTGACAGGAGTTCAAAATGGAATGGGCAGGTGTGAACATTTACTGAAAGAAGTGCCCAAGAGAATGTTAATAACCTAATGGTAATACTGCTCTGCCATTAGAGATTCAGATGGTTCTTGAAGCCATGTTCCAGTCTAATAGAGTCTCAATCTATTAGTATTTTTAACAGTGACATAAGTGGAGGACATTAGAATTGGTTGTTCACTGCTGTCAGGGTTGCAGAGGGATTTGAGCAAAGGTAAAATGATTGACTGGTACATTTAATTTATTACTTTTATTGACTTTTGCAGCTCCAGTGCAGTTGTACTCAGAAGGCCCATACCAGCTAATAAAATAGGACTTCAGAAATGACGTAGCAAATAAAATGCCAAATAACAATGCCATTGTGATTAAAATGGAGCAAGAATATTGATTTAAAATAAATATAGTTGCCAGTTTGCTGTGCGTTTTGGACTGGACCTAACTGTTGAAGGCACCTTTTGGCTTACTGGTTTATATGACAAATGAAAGGCCTCTTACCAGGAGGAGTAACGCAGTTTTATGTGACAGAATTGCCATGGAAACGGAAATAAATCCTAAGCTAAAAAGGGCCACGAATATCCTGTCAGCTCGCTGGTGTGTTCCACAGAAGAAATTCACAGGAAGCTTACCATGCTTTCCCTTTTAAATGAAAAATTATACAGTTGGTATTTCTCAACTCATATCATTATTGAACATTTTCTTTTCACTGTAATTGGCGTGAAGATGGCAGGCTTAGACAAAACAGATCCTGCCACTCCTCTCACACCTCCATTCAATTTTCCTTTTACACACAAACACACACACCTCACACCTCTGCTTTACAATTCCAGATAGTGTGTAATCACCTATATTTCTGTATGAGCTATAATTCAGGCATGATCTTAAGCGGTTCTGAGAAATATAGATGTCTTCTAAAATGTCATAGTGATACGTTGATATGTTAACCAGTGTCATATATAACCACCAGGGAGCATGCTCACATGAGAGCAGGAAATTTTCCTGCAATTCAAAGTGTCCTTGATATACATGAGTGTGTGGATGTGTGTGTACCTTTTGCTTAAAATGACCCCAAATCAACAAATTCATAAGTTCTTAGTATTCTACTGTTTTTAATTCAACCAATTAAGAAAGTGTGATGGATGGCTTGCCTTCTTCTCCTTCTTCTGATTCCAGTGCTCTTGGACTGGCATGATCTTCTATAAATAAATGCCCATCAGCCTGGGTTATCAGCCTAAGACATCAAAATCTCTTAGGACTACTTTTTACCTTTCTAAAATAGTTCAAAACATGAAAAAGTAGCATGGAAAGGGTTCATTGTCCTTTAGGTCTTTTTAACCCTACCCCAGTGCTGAATACGGTAAAACTCTTGTTTGCCTCTGTGAAGGCAAGAACCAAATCTATTTCCTTTATCACCATGGCAATAGTGTCTAAAACTGTGACTGACACATAGATGCACAATGAACATTTCTGGCATGAATGCGTTGAGCCAAACAAGTAGTTTCAGAAGTAGAATTGCTCTCCTAATAACTTCAATATTTATAGGAGATAAAAGGGCATCCTGAGGTAGTCTGCAAGCAAAGATTGGCGAGGATTGTTAGGGACTGAATATTTGCCCACACCCCCAGCAGTTGTTGGGAGGTGATTAGGTCATTAGGGTGGAGCATTCACGAATGGGATTAGTGCCCTTATAAGAAGAGGTGGAGAACGAGTTACTGTTCTCTTTCTGCTATGTGAGGACACAGCAAGAAGCCAGCAGTGTGCAACCTGGCAGAGGTGGTCCTCACCAGAACCCAACCATGCTGGTGCATTGATCTTGGACTTGGAGCTTCCAGAACTGCAAGACATAAGTTTCTGTTGTTTAAGCCACTCAGTGTAAGGTACTTTGTTATAGCAGCCTGAATTGACTAAGAGAAGTACTTCTGCCTCTTCACTTCTCATGGCCTAGCAGAATATGGACACAATTGCAGAGCCAAAGTATATGTGAGTCTTAACTCTGTTCCCAGTAGGAATGTTTGAATAAAAGAAATCCTTCCCCTGCTCAACAATTGTTCAGTGGACACAGGGTCAAATACTGCACCCTCCCAGTGAAGTACACAGGAAACTGACCTTCCAGAAGCTTCCAGCTCTATATCTTTTTTTAAAAATTATTTATTTATTTATTTTTGGCTGTGTTGGGGCCTCATTTGTGTGCGTGGGCTTTCTCCAGTTGCGGCAAGCGGGGGCCACTCTTCATCGCAGTGCGCAGGCCTCCCACTGTCGCGGCCTCTCTTGTTGCAGAGCACAAGCTCCAGATGCGCAGGCTCAGTAGTTGTGGCTCACAGGCCCAGTTGCTCCGTGGCATGTGGGATCCTCCCAGTCCAGGGCTCGAACCCGTGTCCCCTGCACTGGCAGGCAGACTCTCAACCTCTGCGCCACCAGGGAAGCCCCCCAGCTCTATATCTTTTATCTCAATTATTTATGCATTTTAGATGTGAGGGTTAAGAAGAACCAGAATTATCCAGAAACTTTCCTCAGTTTTCTAATTTGCTTTGAATGACTAGACACAGCCTAGAATATGGAAGTGTTTTGCTATTGTGTGGATCTACAGTTTACGTTTAAAAATAGGTGAAAATCAGATTTGCTGTTCTTCCTCTCATTCCAATTTATAGCTTTTACATAAAATTACACTGAAGTTTTTTACTTATGAGTATATTTAGTAGGTATCTCAAAATAATTCTTGAGCTTGAGTTGAGGAGTGTTTGTTTCTTTTACATAGTAGTATTTTAAAAATCCAGTTAAACTCCCAAACTCATTCTATGAGGCCACCATCACCCTGATACCCAAACCAGACAAAGATGTCACAAAGAAAGAAAACTACAGACCAATATCACTGATGAACATAGATGCAAAAATCCACAACAAAATACTAGCAAACAGAATCCAGCAGCACATTAAAAGGATCATACACCATGATCAAGTGGGGTTTATCCCAGGAATGCAAGGATTCTTCAATATACACAAATCAATCAGTGTGATACACCATATTAACAAATTGAAGGATAAAAACCATATGATCATCTCAATAGATGCAGACAAAGATTTCAACAAAATTCAGCATCCATTTATGATAAAAATTCTCTGGAAAGGCATAGGGGGAAACTTACCTCAACATAATAAAGGCCATATATGACAAAGCCACAGCCAACATCGCTCTAAATGGTGAAAAACTGAAAGCATTTGCACTGATATCAGGAACAAGACAAGATTGTCCACTCTCACCTCTATTATTCAACATAATTTTGGAAGTTTTAGCCACAGCAATCAGAGAAGAAAAAGAAATAAAGGGACTCCAAATTGGAAAAGAAGAAGTAAAGCTGTCACTCTTTGCAGATGACAGGATACTATACATAGAGAATCCTAAAGATGCTACCAGAAAACTACTAGAGCTAATCAATGAATTTGGTAAAGTAGCAGGATATAAAATTAATGCACAAAAATCTTTTGCATTCCTGTACACTATTGATGAAAAATCTGAAAGAGAAATTAAGGAAACACTCCCATTTTCCGTTGCAACAAAAAGAATAAAATACCTAGGAATAAACCTACCTAGGGAGACAAAAGACCTGAATGCAGAAAACTATAAGACACTGATGAAAGAAATCAAAGATGATACAGACAGATGGAGAGATATACCATGTTCTTGGATTGGAAGAGCCAACAGTGTGAAAATGACTATACTACCCAAAGCGATCTACAGATTCAATGCAATCCCTATCAAACTACCAATGGCATTTTTCACGGAACTAGAACCAAAAATTTCACAATTTATATGGAAACACAAAAGACCCCGAATAGCCAAAGAAATCTTGAGAAAGAAAAATGGAGCTGGAGGAATCAGGCTCCCGGACTTCAGACTGTACTACAAAGCTACAGTAATCAAGACAGTATGGTACTGGCAGAAAAACGGAAATATAGATCAATGGAACAGGATAAAAAGCCCAGAGATAAGACCACGCACGTATGGTCACCTTATCTTTGATAAAGGAGGCAAGGATATACAATGAAGAAGACAGCCTCTTCAATAAATGGTGCTAGGAAAACTGGACAGCTACATGTAAAAGAATGAAATTAGAACAGTCCTTAACACCATACACAAAAATAAGCTCAAAATGGATTAAAGACCCAAATGTAAGGCCAGATACTATAAAAGAAACACATAGAGGAAAACATGGGCAGAACACTCCATGACATAAATCGCAGCAAGATCCCTTTTGACCCACCTCCTAGAGAAATGGCAATAAAAAACAAAAACAACCAAATGGGACCGAATGAAACTTAGAAGCTTTTGCACAGCAAAGGAAACCATAAACAAGATGAAAAGACAACCCTCAGAATGGGAGAAAATATTTGCAAATGAAGCAACTGACAAAGGATTAATCTCCAAAATACACAAGCAGCTCATGCAGCTCAGTATCAAAAAAACAACCCAATCCAGAAATGGGCAGAAGACCTAAATAGACATTTCTCCAAAGAAGATATACAGATTGCCAACAAACACATGAAAGGTGCTCAAGATCACTAATCATTAGAGAAATGCAAATCAAAACTACAATGAGATATCATCTCACACCAGTAAGAATGGCCATCCTCAGAAAATCTATAAACAATAAATGCTGGAGAGGTTGTGGAGAAAAGGGAACCCTCTTGCACTGTTGGTGGGAATGTAAATTGATACAGCCACTATGCAGAACAGTATGGATGTTCCTTAAAAAACTAAAAATAGGACTACCATATGACCAGCAATCCCACTACTGGGCATATACCCTGAGAAAATCATAATTCAAGAAGAGTCATGTACCACAATGTTCATTGTAGCTCTGTTGACAATAGCCAGGACGTGGAAGCAACCTAAGTGTCCTTCGACAGATGAATGGATAAAAGATGTGGCACATGTATACAATGGAATATTACTCAGCCATAAAAAGAAACGAAATTGAGTTATTTGTAGTGAGGTGGATGGACCTACAGTCTGTCATACAGAGTGAAGTAAATCAGAAACAGTAAAACAAGTACTGTATGTTAATACATACACATGGAATTAAAAAAAAAAAGGTTCTGAAGAACCTAGGGGCAGGACAGGAATAAAAACGCAGACGTAGAGTAGAGAATACACTTGAGGACACGGGGAGGGGGAAGGGTAAGCGGGGAAGAAGTGAGAGACTGGCATGGACATATATACACTACCACATGTAAAATAGATAGCTAGTTGGAAGCAGCCGCATAGCACAGGGAGATCAGCTCGGTGCTTTGTGACCACCTAGAGGGGTGGGATAGGGAGGGTGGGGGAGAGACGCAAGAAGGAGGGCAATGGGGATATATGTATATGTATAGCTGATTCACTTTGTTATACAGCAGAAACTAACACAACAATGTAAAGCAATTATACTCCAATAATTTGTTAAGAAAAATCCAGTTCTGAATATCATTTCTGAATGAAGCCTTGTGAAATTAGTTAATTGACACATTTTGCCTATTATGTCTCAGATACTGAGGTTACTGAAATAGAGAAATACCCATCTTCTCAAGCACTCACTCACCCAAAAGTAGGCGGGCACCTACTGTAGGCCAAGCACTATGCAGTATGAGGAACTTTAAGGTCCAGCTAAAAGAGTTGATAGTTAATGAGAGTGAGACAAAGCAGGAGGAGGTGTAATCCATGGCATTCACTGATTAAGCTCTTAAACGTCTCTCATAAGTAAGCTGTCTGTTTAATGTTGCTCTAGTTAGAAATTTTTATAAGAATGGCCCCCACATCTGTTCTGAAAGACATAGTTTTCACATATGTTGCAGTGCAACTGAAGGTAAATTATTTTCAGCTTTATGAGAAATGGAATACATTTAACAGTTGGTTGCCTTCTTAAGAAGCCAATTTTAGGTGTGTTGTAAGAAGCTGTTGGCAGAAGACTTGCACGAAAGTCACAGAGCCTTGTCTAAACTCACTAGGAAAAGTACAGCCACATCCTGAGTTTCAGTTTTTGTGAGCTGAATGTTATACACATCTCTCTTTGGGGACCAGGGTCGAAGCCCATATATTTGTGTGTCTTAACTTAGTATCCAGTAGGAAGAGCTCTTCTGTTTAAAGCCATAAACAAGTCAGCAAAACTTGCAGTGTCTGTTTGGGGCATGATAAGGAGATCAGCTCAACAGTTAGGGTTGTCTCTGTTTGTAGGAAGGATAGGGAAAGCACTCTCAGAAAAGAGCTTTGGAAAATGGCAAGTGAGGGGAAGAAATATCGTATAATGAAGTGAACACTGGACTGGGGTCAGACAAGCTGAGTTCATGTGCCAGCTCCACCCATTGATCCAACTGGAGCTTCCGTTTCTTTGTTTTTGAAAAGATAATAACAGTATCTGCCTTACAGAATTGTTGTGAGCACTTACAAGAGAATTGTGTGTACATGTGTGAGTGCATAAATATACATCCATACACATATAAGCACATGTGAGTTTACACACATGCACACACACACACAAACATACCACAACCTTGCCAGTGGTTGGTGATTGTCTTCCCCTTTCTTTTTTGAACCACCGTTTGTTTGTCAAGGAATAATACATGCCTTGCCTCCTTCACTCACAGAGCTGCAATGAATTTCTAACACAAATATAAGATGCTAACAGAGGTGTTTGTTGTATTTTTTTTTTAAGTGATGCTTTCATATCTCTATGTCTAGGCCACTAGTTTAGAACCTTGGAGGGTACAGTTCACAGCAAAACCCCTGCCCTGGAGGAGTTCATAACCCACTTGAGCAGTGGTCCCTGTAGAGTTAAACAGCAATGTGAGAATGCAGTACTGATAGAGGACCACCATATCCTTTACGTCGCATCTTCAAAATACTCCAGACCCTTCATGATCTGGTCTTCAGTTCCTTGTCCAGCCTTTTCTTGACTTATAGTTGTCCCACTAGACTGGTCCATCAGTCACATCACATAGTCTTATTTCCTAAGGTTATCATGACTCTTTTGACCTGGAAGTCTTTCCTTTGCATCTTTCACCTCTGATTCAGATTGTGGAAATCTAGTTCTTCACATGAGTCTAAGTTTGAATGCCGTCTTTGTCAGGAAATTCATCTACATTCTGCATTATTTAGAAATACTCTCTTTCCTTTGAACATATTCCACACTTTAAAGGTCCTGAGGATTTCCTCTTCTATGAATTGCCTGCTCATGTCCTTTATATCAGCTTTCTTATTTTCTTATTTTTGATGTGTGGAGTCTGGCTATCGATTCCCATCCCTTAAAGACCATCAGAAAAACCTGTTGATTAAGCAAAGCTAAGTGTGTTAGACCTGCTGTATAAGAGAGAACACACACTGACAGAGTATTAGTTGAGTCTCAGAAGAAGGATTTTGGGGCTTATAGGGTTTTAGGATCTGCCCTGAGCAGTTTAAAGGCATATCTTGCAAGGTGGGGAACAGCTCAGAACTGGGCTGGGTTTATGATATAATGGCTGTTGAGGCTTTTGGAGTGAATATTGGTAAGCGTCAGTTTTGAAAAGGATGGTGTTTTAGTATTTAGTTTCAGGTCTTTTCGTCCAGAAGTGTATTTTTTTGGAGCAAAGAGCTAAGTGATTTTTTGCTTGTCCTCAGTCTTCTTTTACACAGGGATGGCAAAAGTATATGATTAGTTTTTTTCTTCTTTTTTAATAGATCTTTATTGGAGTATAATTACTTCACAATACTGTGTTAGTTTCTGTTGCACAACAGAGCGAATCAGCCATATGCATACACATGTCCCTATATCCCCTCCCTCTTGAGCCTCCCTCCCACCCTCCCTATCCCACTCCTCTAGGTTGTCACAAAGCACCGAGCTGATCTCCCTGTGCTGTGCAGCTGCTTCCCACCGGCCAACTATTTTACATTCGGTAGTCTATGTATGTCGATGCTACTCTCACTTTGCCTCAGCCTCACCCTCCCACCCCACGTCCTCAAGTCCATTTTCTATGTCTGTCTCTTTATTCCTGCCCTGCAACTAAATTCATCAGTAAAAGAAACGAAATTGAGTTATTAGTAGTGAGGTGGATAGACCTAGAGTCTGTCGTACAGAGTGAAACAAGTCAGAAAGAGAAGAACAAATACCGTATGCTAACACATATATATGATTAGTTTTATATCTCAAACCTAATAGCAGTGTTTTTTACACTTTATAAAAGTGTGACTTCCATTTTTTGTCACTCTCCCTCTAAGAAATGAGTTTGGGAAAGAACAGCCAATAGGCTGTTTGTACTTAAGGTGATTTGAGTCTTAAGCCAGAACAGAACTTAACCTTCAGTAAACCTGAAGGTGGTGTGGTCATGGGAAACAGAACTTGCTTTCTCAGAAAAAGAAGGCAGCAAAGGGTTAAAACTGGATTGGACCCCTTGGGAAAAATAGATTGGTAGGAGGGGAAGAGCAGGTGGGAGTTTAAAACAGAGTGAATTTAAGTGAGGCCAAATTGGCTCTGGCTAAAAGCTAACCAAGGAGGGGGAGAATGTAAGCAGTGTCAGGTAGTATATCTATTGGCCTCCAAGTGTTTTCCTGTTTGGCTGTAGATAAGATAGGTTCTTTCTGGTGCTGGCCAGTTTGCAAGGTGTCAGTCTTGCACAAATTAACCCTCACTTCTTGGGAATAAAATTTGTACCTGCATGAAAGGGTGGTTATAAGGAATGAATAAGAATGGAAATGAGAACTGTATCATGGCTCACTAGTTCACAAATATTGTTTGGAATAAGCTGGTGCTTACCAGCAGTAATTTTCACAATGAATGTCTCTGATTGAAGTTCTGCTGAAGCATTTCTGGGATTATGTAAACATTT
Source organism: Globicephala melas (assembly GCF_963455315.2). NCBI lineage: Eukaryota > Metazoa > Chordata > Mammalia > Artiodactyla > Delphinidae > Globicephala > Globicephala melas. Next base: position 10,343,453 of record NC_083324.2, on the reverse strand, counting down.
TATTAAGTTGAATTTTTTTTTTAGTAATTAAACATGTAATAATCATATGGCAACTTTTAAAATACTGGAGATCACCAGTGCTTTAATTGTGCGAGGCTGTGCACAATTCAGAATAAAGCTGCTTCTGCTATCTTGAACCATATTTTTTGAGTTTTTATTTATTTTAAAATGTATACATTGATTGGAAAAGTTGTAGAGACTTTTTTTTAATCTTTGTAATCTCAGGCTTTGCATATCTAGTCACTTAAAAATTGCATATTCACTCACACAGAATTATACAGTTCATGGGCATTACATTTCCTTAAAATATTGTGCAAAACTCAGGTCATCTATCTATGTATCAGCAGTGCTCTTGTCAATAAATATCAGATGAATGTATCCTGTGGAGTTTAAGCACATATTATGCACCTATTCTAAGTTTTAGTACTTCTTGTGTAACACATTTATGTAATTAAATGTGTTAGATGTTTTTAGTAGACACGTTTGAAACAATAATCCCCAAATATTGCTACTCTTTTAGGCATCTAATTTAGTTAATTGAAGAATATCCTATGATTGCAAATGAGTTGTTAAAAAGTATCAGAAAAAAATTCCTCATTACCATTGCCAAGGAGTACTTTGTTAATCAGAATTTGCTTGGCCTTACCGAGCCCCAAAGAGACTTCTACAATTTTCTTCTGAACACCCAAATTGACATTTTGTTTAACAAGAGATTTCCAGTTTTGTTAACAATGTAATAATAAGGTGATATAATTCATAAAATTCATGATTGCATCCTCATAGAATGTTGTTTTCTGATTTTAAGATTTCAATTAGAAAAAAAAATTCTCTGACACAAAATGTTTAAAGATCACTGTGGCCTGTGGATGGAGTAAGGAGGTTCCCATTGACCCTAACTACCCTGTAGGGAAACTGATTCATAAAAAGGAATAGGCTGGAAGCTGTAGAGAAATAAAATTCCGTAAGGCCTGCCTCTGACCTAGGCTGCATGATCTCTAATATTTTTAAATAGTCATTCTCAACTGGAATTATTCCCTGCGGAGTCTAAAGAGTAGGTATGATAAATCTAGAAAGCAAATCCCTGTTATGAGGCTAAAGCCCTGGATTTCAGAGTCTTGTGGTTGCATAAGATACAGGTTATGACCATCTGACTATAGGTCAGACAGGCCAGGGATGATAAATCAGAGAGATGTACCGGATTTATACGAGAGCGGTCTGGTTGGCCTGGTCCTTAGTCATAGATGAGAATGGAGAAATTCATAGCAAGCCAATTGCATATTATTATTCCTGAGCAGCTGGACTTTGACTGTCAAGACTCTGCCAGCAAAGCAAGCGTTATCTCACTTTACATATTAGGGGATCTTTTGGACAGTCTTTGCAAAAATCCTTGAATAATATATAGAGAAAAATGGGTTCAAGATGCATTGTTATCTAAACCTTCAAAGAAGGGACTCAAGTCCTAGATGGTAGGTAGGCATGTGAATCAGGCTGTTAAAGGTAAGTTTGGTTGTTTTCAGAAGCCATTGTGAAAGTATGTGAAAGTTGTGTAAATATGAAGATACCATACCAGGGGGAATACGTCTATAGGTGTCATTAGCTGGGGGAGCCCAGCCAAGACATTCAACCTCTCCGAACTCTATTCATCTGAGTTGAGGGGACTCTTCACTATCTACTTTCAATAGATTATCTTACAAAGGAGCAAAGGAAAAAATGTATAAACCATATATGCATATAAAGAGGTATTTTTTTCATTGATAACTGATGAAATTCATAGCGTGATCATTTGTCTATGAAAAATAATATCAGTATACTGTCACAGGTTAGTGTTGACGTAGATAGCTCGTCTAAAAACTCCTTCTGTGAATGCAAAAGACCAGGTATTCAATGCAAGTGCTTGGCCTTGCTTCACCTTTCTTCTGAGCTCTCTTTGAGAAGTACTGTTTATATAGTAGGTAACACTGCCTGAGGACGAAGGACGTTCTGGGTTTAATAACTCTGCCTGTAATTTATTTGGTGTCTGTGAGTCCGTCTCTGAATTTACAGGACCCTCTGACTCTACCCATAAAGCCAAGATGTCAGGGTAGGTTACCTCCATGGCTCCTTTCTGCTTCATAGGTTGGATTTAAACCATAACACTCGCAGGTAAAAAACTTGCAGGACAACACCAAGCATCCAACTCCTTGTCACTCTGGTCTTCAAAAACCATTTGGATAAAATACCAGGGCAGTGCTGTTAGAACATTTTGACTGAGGTCCCCTTCAATTCTGCATTAGACACAATGATAGCTTCATTTAACTTACAGGTTAACCAAGTTGCTTTGTTTCCTAGAAATTCAATAAAGAAGCAGCATTCACAAAACATATGGAGGAAAATGTGAATATTAATAATGTAAAGCTGTTTTTTCTTTAAAAAACACAGGCAGTCATTCATTCAGGAACCTTATTGCTTTGAGGCATGTTAATTTATTGCCTGTGTGCCCAGCTCCATGTGGATACAAAATGCTCTGCAGGAATTGGTAGTTTTAAATTACAGCATTAGTCAGACAAATGATATACATTTTTCACTTCACTTTCTCTGGGCTCTAACATCAGCCACATAAAGGGAATGATAATGCTCACCTCATATGTTTCCCAAAGTATAGGCAGTTTTTATTTATGGAACTTCCACTTATACTGTGCACTGGATAGGGAAATTTTCACATAAACATTTTCCCAGGGACCTTTGCATAACATGTGGCCATACATTTCAGTTTTAAATCAAAACACTTTACAAATGGGATAATTATAACCCAAGAGAAAAGGGATTATGTTTCTTTTACCGTCTTCATGGGCTAGACTCAGTGTTTCTCCAGGTGTGGTCTGTGCATCGCCAGCATTAGAAATACCGGGCATAGTTATTAAAAATTCAGATTTTTGGACTTTTCTCCAGATTCAAAATCAGAATATCTGAGAGTGAAGACTAACATTTCCTTCAATGCTAGAATAAAAATAGCATTTTAAGCAACTCCCAGGTAGCTCACAGAACAGTGGTGTTGCTGAGAGAGCAGGGATAATAAATAAATATTATGTGTGGATTAAGTGAATGCAAAAACACAGTAAAGAGAAAAACCTAGGGAACCTCTGGCCAGTTTTGTGGCCACTTCCACGAGCCTTGATAAATCTCCTCACTCTCCTCTGTAAGACAGGTGGCTAGGTCTAGAGGTAGGCAGTGCTTTTTGCCTCTTAAACGCTGCTGGAGTGGCTATCAGGTATTTTCCAGCATGTCCTAGCTGGTCATCTCCAGGATTGTTGCTTTTCCCATGTGAAGTGACTGTTACTCTTACTTCTATTTCATAAGTAAAAGAACAGAGGATGACAGAAGTACAGTGACTTGCTAAAATTTGTAGCTTTAGTATCAGAGCACAAACCAAACCATTATTCTATGAGTCTGACTCTCATTTTACAGAATTCAGTCACACTTTGGGATGCACTATAAGGCTTATGCTTGTGTGGCATCACATATTCAAATTGTATTCTATCACAGAATTTTAAATTAGTTTCGTTTAACACCCGCCCCACCACACACATGTACACACACACACAACCGGAGATGTAAGTTTCAGGTTATGGCTGGTGGATATATATTGAGAAGGAAGGAGGATGATCCTGAGAACCTGGTCCAACAGCTCAGGTACAAATAGAATAGTACGATACTCAGAAGGAGGTTAGAATTACGCGCTTAGGTACAAAGGCAGTATGACCCTCTGGAAGCTGTCTTTATAAGAATTTGGTAGAAATTGTAAATCCATGGAGTGATAAAGTCTTATGACTTTTGTGCTCATTCTTGATCGAAAAAAATGGAGGTAGGCATTTTGATCTTTAGGTTGTAAGTGACGGAAACTGACTCAAAGAGACTTAAGTAAAAGGGGAGATTTATTGACTCACATCACTTAAACATCCCTGATGAGTTGGCTTTCAGATATGGCTGGTTCCAGGAGCTCACAGAACAGAATCAGAAATCTCTTTTTTCTCTTTGCCCTAGTTTCCTTTGCTTTATCTCTAGGCAGGTTCTTCTTGTGATGTGAGAAAAGGCATGGCAGCAAGTCAGACTGGTACCCTCCCAGTGGTCAAATTAAAGAAAAAGAGAAATTTCTCATTCTAATTATTTGTAGGAAAATCCCCAGGCCTAATTTGCCAGGAGGGAGATATGCAGATTAGGCAGGCCTAGATCAAATGTCTACCCATGGGCCAGAGAACAGGGACAACAGAGACCACCCTCACTGAGAAAGGAAGAAGAGGGGTGGCTGATGTCAGAGGACCCCGCAGGGCACAGCAGCCTCTGGCGTGGAGTCAGTGATTGTTCAGTATTAACTTATTATCATTGCCATTTTAAATATTATCATCATTATTATACTAAAAACACAGTAACTAGTGCTACTACAACTGTTAACTTTTCTATTCATGTCTTTCTTACAGATATGTTATTTTAATGAAAGGATGGAAAAGAAAAGATTTGGGTATTAGTTTATAAATGATGACTGCATGTGGACTGGCCATAATAAGATCCATCACCAGTTAGATGTGTGTTATTAGATTTGAAATCAAGTTTGCTTTTTAAAACCTGGTCTGTATGTCTAGACAGGGCTGAAGGTTGACTTGAATTTACTTTGTGATATCTGGGTTCTCGACCTCCTTCCAACCCATGAAGTAATTTCTAAAAATATTTTCTATCAAGTAAACCCTGTAAATGAAAAGTGTATTATGTATGCGGTGATGGAGAAACAAGAGAAATTTTAAATGCTTTAATAGCACCTGTGTTTATGAAACTTTTATTTTCTCATGTCACTGCCAGTGCAATACAAATGTGGTATTATCTCTTCTGTTTTCAGATGAGGAAACCTCAGTATTAAATGACTTGCCTTAGTTTATTCCTTCAGCCACCAGGATTGAGCTTATCCTGAGTGGCAAGCAATAGGCTAGGGCTGCCACTGGGACTTTCTACATACACTCATCCCTGCTACTGCTAAACCATGGAAAACCTAAGGTTAAATTGTGGGTATTCTAATACTTAGACCTTTTTTTAGACCTTCCTTTGTCCAGTCACACTGCCATAAAGAAGAAAATTTGGACACTATTACATGTTAATGAAAATCACTGTATTCCCTCCTTAGGAAGCTTAGCTCTGTTTATAGCACTCTGACAGTCTCCCATAGATACAGTTCCTACCATAATATCCTTAAGAAATTAGTTTCAGATGAATTGTTTGTTTCTTTCATCAGAGAACTAATGCAGAATATTAGTTAACAAAAATGTTTTTTGTTGCGCTATCAATTCTCTGACTGCCAAATGGAGAACATATCAGGTAGTGTACCCAGCAGGAGTTGGATAGGAAAGAGGGCAGCTAAAAGCCTTTGGTTCTGACAGCAGCTGTCTTATAGACCATCATCAGTTGTTGAAAATTTGTCTACAAAATGAGCGCATGCTATAAAAGGGTGGCGGACTTTCTCATACACCTAATGTGGGAAATAATTAATAAAATGTAAATGTTGCTCTCACTTTATCTTATACTTGGAATATTAATATATAAAGCTATGTGCCCGGCTCTGTGATAAGTGTTTTCCTTGCCTTGGTTTATTTATCTCCACAGTAGTCCTATGCTCGAGATGCTATATTCATCCTATGAGCTGAGTGCCATTTTTCAAATGAGGAAACTAATGCACAGAGAGGGTGATTAATTCACCCAAGGTCTCATTTGCTAAGTATTTGGTGGAGCTGGGGAGCAAATCCAGGCAGTTTGGGTCTATTGCCTGAGCTCATGACCCGTCCAACATCTTGCTCTCCTACCTGAAGAAGAAATGAGGTATTTCTGTTATCGTGTCATTTTCTGCAGATTTGACCATGAATGGGGGGAGGCAGAATTAGTCACCCCAAAATAAGCTTCTTTGACATAAGAATCATTTTAGGCTGATTATTTTTATTTTTTTGCGGTATGTGGGCCTCTCACTGCTGTGGCCGCTCCCGTTGCGGAGCACAGGCTCCGGACGCGCAGGCCCAGCGGCCATGGCTCACAGGCGCAGCCGCTTCACGGCATGTGGGATATTCCCGGACTGGGGCACAAACCCGTGTCCCCTGCATTGGCAGGCGGACTCTCAACCACTGCACCACCAGGGAAGCCCTAGGCTGATTATTTTTAAGAAATGTCATAAGAAAAGCTCTACAAACTGAGTAGAATTTGCCCTGTTGTAAGAGATGTTTAAATTTATAAGAGAAATCTCCATTTGTAAGGGTGTCTCTCTCTGTACCAGGAAGAGAAGGATGACTCTAAATTTCTAGAAACTCTTGTCAGTAGAGAGGATGAGGATTTAAATCTGCATAACAACCTAAATTTTGTTTATTGTGTTTATCCTGGTAACCTTCCATAGCTGATGGGCCCCCCTCCAGCCCTACAATTTCTTTTGTCTTTAGCTGGAGGTGCAATTTAAGTTGATGGTTTGGGCTATTTTGAGGAGTTACTGAGTTTTCTTGGGTATCTCCCATGTCCGCAGGAGGTAGATATTAAACTTCTGTTTGTTTTTCTCCTGTTAATCTGTTTTTTATTATAAGGGCATCTCAGTCAAAAACCTAGAAAGGTAGAGGGATAATTATTTTTCCTTCTCCACAGTTACATGCAGTATTTTAAGTTTTCTTATAATGTGTTAAAATGTCTCACATAACAAAGGAGGTAAAAAGGTAGAGTGTTAGATTCTTTAAATAGAGTCAGAAGTTAGAAGAAACATATATGGCCATGGTGATATTTACCTTAAACACTGTGTGTTTTCTGGGCTGTTGTAGAGATTCTGAGAAACTTCAGTCTAGGTTTAATTTAAGAAGAAGCTGCGTAATTTCACAAAGCTACTCAATCATCTCATTATTTATTCAGCAACTATTTGAGGGGCATCTTCTATATTATCTGCAAATCATGGTCTTGATGCAGTATAAAGATTCATAAGTTCAACAGCTGCTCTTAAGAAGCCCAGAGTCAATGAGAGAGTAATGAGTGTTGTGTCTGTACCTCTTAAAGATACACATAAGTACACAGGAGTCTGAGTGTATAACATCCCTGGGCATATCAGAGGGGTCATATTTGCCATACCTTGAAATCTGAATAGGTTACTCTACAAGGAAAAACACATTACTGAGTGAGCTTGACTGATAACTGATTTGTGTAGCTAGAGCCTTTAAGCCAGTACCTTTCCTATTGCCTATCCTGTCCTACACTTAATGTCACCTCTTGGTTCAAGTGACTGTTGGTCTGAGAGAAACTCATGTCCAGACAGGACACATATATGGTTTGGAGCTCATTATAAATAACATATATGTTGTTTAGATCTCTGACTTAGATCTTACCTAAATCGTACCAAGACCCCTAACACTTGATTATTCATTTTCTCAAGTAAGATCTTGATTCCTGCAGTCTGAATTTCTAGACTTTGCTTAGAACTACTGTGATCATCCTACCATAGATGCTGTTACTAGACTGAGCACTTGTCTGAGCACAACTGCTCTTTCTAGCTTAATGTCCCTACAACTCAACCTACCTTCTCCTTTAAATATTTCATCCCACTTAGGATCTTTGAATACCTTGGAATGATTGCAAGTGAAAACAGTGTGGCAATTTGTTATAAATTTGTCACATGTAGTGGATGAGTAGAAACATTTATACCTATTATGAATGAGGGATTGATAAACTCAGGAACGAATAGGAGGAACTAGTAGCAAAGACCTGAACGAAATTGAACAATGAAGAACAAATTTAAAGTATTTTAAAAAGAGAAAAGAAAAGAAAAGCAAATAAGAAAATACCACAAAAAATCTTGGAGCAAGAAGGGACAGGATCAACCTATAATAGTAAATTAACTGGATGTGAAAATTTGGTGTTACATTTTCTAATGTTATTTTTTGACTAATGTTAGATTTTGGGAGTTTTTTTACTTTGCCAATGCCAGTGGCTTTCAAAACACTATACATATGTTCCTAATGTTTAATTTAAAGAGTTGCCTTTTACAGTGACTTAATGGGAATTTCCACAACATAGTAGTTCTAGCGTTGTGATATCATTGAAGTTGTAAAGACTCAGCAAGGAGGCAAATGAAAGGCATAGCAGCTGCCTAAATGCCTCCAGAACATCAGGGGAGAGGCCACAGTATTTGCAATGAGACAAGAAAAAAGAGGAAAACCATTAGATGATGTACATTTATTTTTCAGCTTCAAAGGGGATTTGCATGTGATAATGACAGAAAGTTAAGGATCTATGTGAGTTATGTTTACTTTTTGGAAAATGAATGCTACAACTCATTAAAGGGTTCAATAGGGAGATTGAGATATTGGTGTTTCATATAGATGTTTCCCCATTTGAGATGGTTATAAAGTTATATATATATATATAAAAATAGGTATTTATATATAGATACACATATATCTGTCTACACAGACCTGTGTCCTCTAACCTGGGAATCAGGAGTTCTGAGTAATCCTGTCACTATTCTGCTCTCAATGAGTGATCTTGAACAAATCAATTCAGTATTGCTTTTCTAGATAAAGTCCAAATTATCTAACATGGTATATGAGGTCTGTATTGTCTGGCCCACCCAGCCATACAGAATTACACATGGTTTCCAGAAAGTACCATGTTCTCTCATGTGCTGCCATGGTTTTTAAACATGATATGTGGGGATGTGGCACTGTGGGGCCTTAGTTTTGTTTTGTTTCGTTTTGTTTGCCTGAAACACATTTTCCCATCTGCCTCATTAACTTCTCTTTGCCTTTATAGGAAACTTGGATATCACCAATTCTTTTGGTGCTATGATCCTCAACTTGTGGTTGTAGACTTTCAAGCTTCTGGATTAATTTAGAAAAGATAGAGGCTGGTCTCTTGGGAGACTTCATTGATGTTGAGAAACATCTTTGTCTCCTGAGAGGATAGCTAATACAATACCCTATGCCTGGCCCAAAAAAGACATTAATAAAGAGGTTATAAATAATCTCTTGCCCATTATTCTTATGTCATGCCCTTTATCCTTCCATTGCCATGACAACCTGCCTCCCAGGAAGAGTAGCTGATCTTTAACAAAAGAGACAGGAGGGGTGGACTCTGATAATTGCCTTTTCCTGCTATTTTTGACTGCCAATGAAGTCATACCCAGCAAGCTCAGTGTTATTTTAACTCTCTGCCACCACCACTCACACCAAAAGTCCTACAAAGTTTTTACAGGTAGGGGAAGGTTTTATTATTATCTTTGTCATAATGTCTTGAGATTTGGTATCATTACAATATCATCTAGTATGGACTGACTTAAAGCAGAACCCCAAAGGGTGAGATCCATATATTTGTACTTGTAAAAACTCACAGCAAGTTTACAGAGGAGGCAGTGGAGTTCCTCAGAGGCAGAAGCAGCTTGCCTACAGATGAATACCTGTGTTGTTGTGGCAGAGAGTGGAGGAAAAGTTTATTCTAATTCGGAGCTCATTATCCACACCCATATTTGACAGTGAGACATGAAAGTCTTAATGAACAGAGGAGCTCTTCTTCCCATCAGAGAGACTGACAAGCTGATGTTTAAGGGACAAGGACTCAACAACCTTTTAGGAGTGGTGGGAAATAAATTCGGAAACAGCAGCAGATCTTAATTTGGGTCACACTTTAGAATCATTTTGAAGGTTAAAATAAAATGCCAATGCCCTGGCCCTCATTACCAAAGATCGACTTATTTGGCCAAGGGTATGGCACATTTCACAAATATTGTGTGCCGTCTGTGGATCATATAGTAGATTATTTAACCGGTCTGTGCCCTGGTTTCCTCATTTGTAAAATAGTGATTATAACATGTATCTTAGCGGCTTCCCTGGTGGTGCAGTGGTTAAGAATCCACCTGCTGATGCAGGGGACATGGGTTGGAGCCCTGGTCCGGGAAGATCCCACATGCCGCGGAGCAACTAAGCCCGTGTGCTACAACTACTGAGCCTGTGCTCTAGAGCCCACAAGCCACAACTACTGAGCCCACGTGCCACAACTACTGAAGCCCGCACACCTAGAGCCTATGCTCCACAACAAGAGAAGCCACTGCAATGAGAAGCCTGCACACCGCAACAAAGAGTAGCCCCTGCTCGCCATAACTAGAGAAAGCCTGCATGCAGCAATGAAGACCCAATGCAGCCATAAATGAGGATGATTATAATTTTTGTGACTTTCTGTTTGAATAAAAAAAAAAATCCCACAAGGACTCAGAGGCAAAAAATATACAAATCAATTTTCACTGCAAAGTAAAGAAGCTGATACAGTGGAGGATTACTGGACTGAATGTCAATATTATGATATAGTACGAGTGTGTTTTGTGTTTGGTAATTGCAGTCATTGTTGCTTTTGTTGTGGTCATCCATTTACAATGCTTGGTGTCAGTTTATCTCTTGTAAAAATAAAATACAGTGTGTGTGAAAAAGAAACAAATGAATGAATAAATAAATTTATTTTTAAAAAGGTACCTTATTGGGCGATGGTGAGAAATGGATGAAATCTTCCACATAAAGTCTTAGAAGAGTGCCTAGAACAGAAAAATTATCCAATAAATGTTAGATACTGTTATTAACATTATTGTTAATATGTTTTCCAATCTTCCATTTGTTGAAATAATGCTTTAGAGAGGGGGTTGGCATTTCAGGTTCAGTATGTATTTCAGTTTGGATTTAGTTCATCAATCAGAGTGAACTTTAGAGTTTTTTAGAACAGGGACCTTGACTTATTCACCAGTGTATTTCCAATGCCTGGCCCAGTATAGACACTAGGGATGCTCAGGAAATATGCACCAAACAAACAAATGAACCAACAAACTAAGGAATATCAAATATCACTGAACAGTTATTTAAAATAATACCTGGATAGAACTGTAATCTAGGCTAGAAAGAAATGAATCTAATGGAGAGAACTGAAACCATGTATAACTGAAATACATAGTTAAAGCTGCATTCTAGCACCTGGCTGGAGACATGTTCAAAGATCAGAACTGCATTTCGTGACTGTAGAAAGAAATAGGTATTGCTGTAGCATCTCAAGAGCAGATAAGATGGTAGTACAAGTGTTTGTTAGAAAAAATAAAATCAGAGCAAAAGGATGATCTACTTTGGAATTAAAGGAAAATTTAAAAGCTGACCAATAGATATGTTACTAAAAAAAAAAGTTGGGAAATGAGAAATATAAGAGATGTAGAAATGCCTATACTGCCAGAAAGGATTTTAAAAGCTTGCAGGCTCTATGAGTTCATAATTTTGTGAAAGCAAACCAGTCAGAGAGTCAAAGGTCCAGCTAGAAAAGAACATGGAACTTATTTGGTCTATTTAAAGAAACAATGAGAGATTTCTCCTCCTGCCCATCTCTGCTCCTACGGCTCAGAGCCACCTTCTTCCAGCTGACTTTACATTTTCAAAGTTGAGAGAGAAGGCAGCCGTGTGGCTGACAGGGTCTTGGTGCTCCGGCTGGGTGTGCAGCCTGAGCCTCTGAGGTGGGAGAGCCAAGTTCAGGATGTTGGTCCACCAGAGACATCCCAGCTCTACATAATATCAAGCAGCAAAAGCTCTCTCAGAGATCTCCATCTCAACGCTAAGACCCAGCTCCACTCAATGACCAGCAAGCTACAGTGCTAGACACCCTATGCCAAACAACTAGAAAGACAGGAAAACAACCTCACCCATTAGCAGAGAGCCTGCCTAAAATCATAGTAAGTTCACAGACACCCCAAAACACAGCACCAGACGTGCTCCTGCCCACCTGAAAGACAAGATCCATCCTCATCCACCAGAAAACAGGCACCAGTTCCCTCTACCAGGAAGCCTAAACAACCCACTGGACCAACCTTACCCACAGGGGGCAGACACCAAAAACAATGGGAACTATGAACCCACAGCCTGTGAAAAGGAGACCAAACACAGTAAGTTAAGCAAAATGAGAAGACAGAGAAATACACAGCAGATGAAGGAGCAAGGTAAAAACCCACCAGACCTAACAAAGGAAGAGGAAATAGGCAGTCTACCTGAAAAAGAATTCAGAATGATGATAGTCAAGATGATCCAAAATCTTGGAAATAGAATGGAGAAAATAAATGTTTAACAAGGACCTAGAAGAACTAAAGAACAAACAAACAATGATGAACAACACAATAAATTAAATTAAAAATTCTCTGCAATTAATCAATAACAGAATAACTACGGCAGAAGAACGGATAAGTGACCGGGAAGATAAAATAGTGGAAATAACTACTGCAGAGCAGAATTAAGATAAAAGAATGAAAAGAATTGAGGACAGTCTCAGAGACCTCTGGGACAATATTAAATGCACCAACATTTGAATTATAGTGGTCCCAGAAGAAGAAGAGAAAAAAAAAGGAACTGAGAAAATATTTGAAGAGATTATAGTTGAAAACTTCCCTTATATGGGAAAGGAAATAGTCAATCAAGTCCAGGAAGCACAGAGTCCCGTACAGGATAATTCCAAGGAGACACACACCAAGACACATATTAATCAAACTACCAAAAATTATATACAAAGAAAAAATGTTAAAAAGCAGCAAGGGAAAAGCAACAAATAACATACAAGGGAATTCCCATAAGGTTAACAGCTGATCTTTCAGCAGAAACTCTGCAAGCCAGAAGGGAGTGGCAGGATATATTTAAAGTGATGAAAGAGAAAAACCTACAACCAAGGTTACTGTACCCAGCAAGGATCTCATTCAGATTTGACGGAGAAATTAAAACCTTTACAGACAAGCAAAAGCTAAAAGAATTCATCACCACCAAACCAGCTTTACAACAAATCCTAAAGGAACTTCTCTTGGCAGGAAAAACAAGAGAAGGAAAAGACCTACAATAATAATCCCAAAACAATTAAGAAAATGGTACTAGGAACACACATATCGATAACTACCTTAAATGTAAATGGATTAAATGCTCCAACCAAAAGACATACACTGGCTGAATGGATACAAAAACAAAGCCCGTATATATGCTGTCTACAAGAGGACCACTCCAGACCTAGGGACACATACAGAATGAAAGTGAGGGGATGGAAAAAGATATTCCATGCAAGTGGAAATCAAAAAAAGCTGGAGTAGCAATTCTTATATCAGACAAAGCAGGCTGTAAAATAAAGCCTCTTACAAGAGACAAAGAAGGACACTACATAATGATCAAGGGATGAATCCAAGAAGAACATATAACAATTGTAAATATTTATGCACCCAACATAGGAGCACCTCAATACATAAGGCAGATGCTAACCATAAAAGGGGAAATTGACAGTAACAATCATAGTAGGGGACTTTAATACCCCATTTTCACCAATGGACAGATCATCCAAATGAAAATAAATAAGGAAACACAAGTTTTAAATGATACATTAAACAAGATGGACTTAATTGACATTTATAGGACATTCCATCCAAAAATAACAGAATACACTTTCTTCTCAAGTGCTCATGGAACATCCTCCAGGATAGATCATATCTTGGGTCACAAATCAAACCTTGGTAAATTTAAGAAAATTGAAATGGTATCAAGTATCTTTTCCAACCACAACGCTATGAGACTAGATATCAATTACAGGAAAAAACCTGTAAAAAATACAAACACATGGAGGCTAAGCAATACACTACTAAATAATCAAAAGATCACTGAAGAAATCAAAGAGGAAATAAAAAATACCTAGAAACAAATGACAATGAAAACATGAAAACCCAAAACCTATGGGATGCAGCAAAAGCAGTTCTAAGAGGGAAGTTTATAGCAATACAATCCTACCTCAAGAAACATCTGAAATAAACAACGTCACCTTACACCTAAAGCAATTAGAGAAAGAAGAACCAAAAAACCCCAAAGTTAGCAGAAGGAAAGAAATCATAAAGATCAGATCAGAAATAAATGAAAAAGAAATGAAGAAAACGATAGCTAAAATCAGTAAAACTAAAAGCTGGTTCTTTGAGAAGATAAACAAAATTGATAAAACACTAGCCAGACTCACCAAGAGAAAATGGGAGAAGACTCAAATCAATAGAATTAGAAATAAAAAAGGAGAAGTAACAACTGACACTGCAGACATAACAAAGGATCATGAGAGATTACTACAAGCAACTCTATGCCAATAAAATGGACAACCTGGAAGAAATGAACACATTCTTAGAAAACCACAACCTTCTGAGACTGAACCAGGAAGAAATAGAAAATATAAACAGACCCAATCACAAGCACTGAAAGTGAGACTGTGATTAAAAATCTTCCAACAAACAAAAGCCCAGGACCAGATGGATTCACAAGCGAATTCTATCAAACATTTAGAGAAGAGCTAACACCTATCCTTCTGAAACCCTTCCAAAATATAGCAGAGGGACGAACACTCCCAAACTCATTCTACGAGACCACTATCACCCTGATACCAAAACCAGACAAAGATATCACAAACAAAGAAAACTACAGACCAATATCACTGATGAACATAGATGCAAAAATCCTCAACTAAATACTAGCAAACAGAATCCAGCAGCACATTAAAAGGATCATACACCATGACTGAGTGGGGTTTATCCCAGGAATGCAAGGATTCTTCAATATACGCAAATCTATCAATGTGATTAACCATATTAACAAATTGAAGCAGAAAAACCATATGATCATCTCAGTAGATGCAGAAAAAGTTTTCAACAGAATTCAACACCCATTTATGATAAAATTTTTCCAGAAGGTAGGTATACAGGGAAGTTACCTCAACATAATGAAGGCCATATAAGACAAAGCCACAGCCAGCATTGTTCTCAGTGGTGAAAAACTGAAACCATTTCCACTAAGATCAGAAACAAGACAAGGTTGCCCACTCTCACCACTATTACTCAACGTAGTTTTGGAAGTTTTACCCACAGCAATCAGAGAAGAAAAAGAAATAAACGGAATCCAAATCGGAAAAGAAGTAAAGCTATCACTGTTTGCAGATGACATGATACTATACATAGAGAATCCTAAAGATGCTACCAGAAAACTACTAGAGCTATTCAATGAATTTGGTAAAGTAGCAGGATACAAAATTAATGCACAGAAATCCCTTGCATTCCTATACATTAATGATGAAAAATCTGAAAGTGAAATTAAGGAAACAATCCCATTTACCATTACAACAAAAATAATAAAATACCTAGGAATAAACCTACCTAAGGAGACAAAAGACCTATATGCAGAAAAGTATAAGATACTGATGAAAGAAATCAAAGATGTTACAAACAGATGGAGAGATATACCATGTTCTTGGATTGGAAGAATCAACATTGTGAAAATGACTATACTACCCAAAGCAGTCTAGAGATTCAGTGCAATCCCTATCAAACTACCACTGGCATTTTTCACAGAACTATAACAAAAAATCTTAAGATTTGTATGGAAACACAAAAGACCCTGAATAGCCAAAGAAATCTTGAGTAAGAAAAACGGAGCTGGAGGAATCAGGCTCCCTGACTTCAGACTATACTACAAAGCTACAGTAATCAATACAGTATGGTACTGGCACAATAACAGAAAGATAGATCAATGGAACAGGATAGAAAGTCCAGAGATAAGCGCACGCCCATATGGTCACCTTAATTTTGATAAAGGAGGCAAGAATATACAATGGGGAAAAGGTAGCCTCTTCAGTAAGTGGTGCTGAGAAAACTGGACAGCTACATTTAAAAGAATGAAATCAGAACACTCCCTAACACCATACATGAAAATAAACTCCAGATGGATTAAAGACCTATTGTAAGGCCAGACACTATAAAACTCTTACAGGAAAACATAGGCACAATACCCTATGACATAAATCACAGCAAGATCCTTTTTGACCCACCTCCTAGAGGAATGGAAATAAAAACAAAAATAAACTAATGGGACCTAATGAAACCTTAAAGCTTTTGCATAGCAAAGGAAACCATAAACAAGAAGAAAAGGCAACCCTCAGAATGGGAGAAAATATTTGCAAATGAAGCAACTGACAAAGGATCAATCTCTAAAATATACAGGTGGCTCATGCAGCTCAATATCAAAAAATCAAACAACCCAATCCAAAAATGGGCAGAAGACCTAAATTGACATTTTTTCAAAGAAGATATGCAGTTTGCCTACAAACACATGAAAGGATGCTCAACATCACTAATCATTAGAGAAACGCAAATCAAAACTACAATGAGGTATCACCTCTCACCAGTCAGAATGACCATCACCAAAATGTCTACAAACAATAATTGCCGGAGAGGGTGTGGAGAAAAGGGAACCCTCTTGCACTGCTGGTGGGAATGTAAATTGATACAGCCACTATGGAGAACAGTATGGAGGTTCCTTAGAAAACTAAAAATAGAACTATCATACGACCCAGGAATCCCAGTACCTGGCATATACCCTGAGAAAACCATAATTCAAAAAGAGTCATGAGTGGCTTCCCTGGTTGTGCAGTGGTTGAGAATCTGCCTGCTAATGCAGGGGACACGGGTTCTAGCCCTGGTCTAGGAAGATCCCACATGCTGCAGAGCAACTAGGCCCATGAGCCACAACTACTGAGCCTGCACGTCTGGAGCCTTTGCTCCGCAAAAAGAGAGGCCGCGATGGTGAGAGGCCTGCACACCGCGATGAAGAGTGGCCCCCACTTGCCACAACTAGAGAAAGCCCTCGCACAGAAACGAAGACCCAACACAGCCAAAAATAAATAAATAAACAAATGTGGGGTTTAAAAAAAAAAAAAAGTCATGTACCACGATGTTCATTGCAGCACTATTTACAATAGCTAGGACATGGAAGCAACCTAAGTGTCCATATGAATGGATAAAGAAGATGTGGCACATGTATACAATGGAATATTACTCAGCCATAAAACGAAATGAAATTGAGTTATTTGTAGTGAGGTGGATGGACCTAGAGACTGTCATACAGAGTGAAGTGAGGCAGAAAGAGAAAAACAGACACTATATGCTAACATATATGGGATCTGAACAAACAAAAAAATGGTTCTGAAGAACCTAGGGGCAGGACAGTAATAAAGATGCAGACGTACAGAACGGCCTTGAGGACACGAGGAGGGGGAAGGGTAAGCTGGGACGAAGTGAGAGAGTGGCATGGACATATATACACTACCAAATGTAAAATAGCTAGTGGGAAGCAGCCACATAGCACAGGGAGATTAGCTCGGTGTTTTGTGTCCACCAAGAGGGGTGGGATAGGGAGGGTGGGAGGGAGACGCAAGAAGGAGGAGATATAGGGATATATGTTTATGTATAGCTAATTCACTTTGTTATACAGCAGAAACTAACACACCCTTGTAAAGCAATTATACTCCAATAAAAATGTTAAAAAAAAAAAAGACTTGTATCCCAATAGAAATGTGAAGAAAGCATACTGAAAATTCACAGGAAAAAATCATGACAAAATATAAGATGTTCAACTTTCTTCACAATTAAAAACTGAAATGAGTAAAAAATAAAAAGGGAGGGCTTCCCTGGTGGCGCAGTGGTTGAGAGTCCGCCTGCCGATGCAGGGGACGCCCCGGTCCGGGAGGATCCCACGTGCCGTGGAGCAGCTGGGCCCGTGAGCCATGGCCGCTGCGCCTGCGCGTCCGGAGCCTGTGTTCCGCAGCGGGAGAGGCCACAATAATGAGAGGCCCACGTACCACAAAAAAAAAAAAAAAAAGGAAAACAGAGTTTTTGACTTACCAATGGGGATAAATGATAGATGTGGGAGATGGCATAGAAAAAATCTGGAATGTGAGTGGAATATTCTTTTCTGCCTCAAAGTTGTTACAAAGATCAAGTGGACAGTGCAGATAATAGAGAAAAATTGCAGTTGGTGAGGTGCTACATAATTCTAGATTTCTTTGGCAGCTGAGGCACCTATGGTGGTGGTTTTAATGGGTATGAAAACATGACATAGAAAATCCCCTGATCTTTCTTTTTGTGAAGGAGAAAAGAGAAAGGAGTAACTTCATTCTGCTCCTACTTACCCCAAGTGTCAACCCATATGAGAACTGTAATGACCAAAAAAAAAGAGAAAAAAAAAGGAAAGGGAATATAAAAATTAGAAAAGTCCATAAGAGGAATAAAATTGTAAAATCATTGTAGATATTATTTGTAATGAAAGCAATCAGTCATTAATACTTAAAAACTCAGTTTTATTCAAGCTTCCATCCAGCAAGCAGAATAGTTGTTCCAGTTTAAGGAAGAATGTTTAGTCTGTGTCTATGATTAGTCCTCCATCACTGTTTATTAGTTCAGTTGTTACAGTTTTCTTAAAATTTTAAATACATGCACACACACACTTCTTGAAATGTATGTACATTTCAAGAATATATTCTCTATCCTTTATTTTTTATTTTGTCTCATAAAAGAGCCTTTGAAAAATCCAAAGCAATTTTGCAGTGACTGAAGTGCTGGTGAATGAGCCCATGAGCTTTAAATTAAATCTCACTGAGCAAACAGCTGAACTTCTTTCTGCTGCTGAAGCCAATTTGGTTAGATCTGTCTGAGGATGTGCATCTGACTGCTTTCATGAGGTATGACAGTTGCTGCTTGCCTGAAGAGGAGAAGAGCCAAATGTATGAATTATGAAGACATTCTGGACACAGATCTTGAAATTCAAGTCTGGGAAAAGTAGAAAGCAAAGGCAGTCAACAGAATAGGCCATGTGGATTCAAGTATAACAGATAATTTTACTATGGAACACTTGAGGAACAAAACACTCCAAATATTTGTGGTTTTTAAATCAGATCTAATTTAGCTCTGAACCCCTAATTCCTAAAAATGGTACAAAGTTTTATAGTAGTTTTATTTTAATAATGCCATTCAGCTGAATTTTATTTAGAACATTGTGATATTGCGCCATAATAACCAAGTATCCATTTTACTCAACAAAATGAGAAAGGAATATAACTTTAGTTATAATAGAAAGCATTATAAGAAACATTATATGTTATAGTAAGAAGCAGCATAGTGATTAAGAGCTCAGAATTTGATATTTGAGTCCCAGACTTAACCTTGGTTAAGTAGCTTTGCAATGCTGGGAGGGTTTTGAACATCCTAAGGGCTCAGCCTCCTCTCTATCTAAATAATGTAAAAACACAGAAATTCAATGGTACGTGGTAATTTCTTACAACATATCTGATATCATTTCAATTTTACTTGATCTCCATCTGACAGTTTTATCACAAATTCAAACAGATCTATTTCTATATATTATTATCTTTAAGAATTCCAAAGGAAACAAATGCACTTATGGTATCTCTGTTCAGACAAATATAATGAAAAGTAGAAGAGGTTCTCTAGTGCTAGTACTTTATTTGCAAAGTGCTAACCCAGGGCAGTGAGAGTGAGATAAGAGAGAAAGGAAACAGAGAAGGATGGGAGCAATACCAGGGGATGTGTTATCTGTTTGCATTATAACAAACCGTGAAAGATAATAACGAAGGTCACTGTTCAATTACAGAGGCACAGCCTCATGGTATGCCTTGGGAGAAGTGATAGAAAGAGACTATGCCTAGGAGCAGTCCATTGGAGGAGGGAGGGGGAGAAAAATGTTATCTGGCCATTCTCCTTATATTTCCTGTCTTATGTGGATCAAACTTTTTACTGTGGGAAGGAAACACCCTCTCTCATGGCCAGTCTTCCCTAAATACCCCCCCGCAAATTATTTTGATGAAAATTCCAAATATCATCTCCTATCAGCTATTAATATTTCACTTATATCTCTAAAGATAAGGACTACATTATAAAGTTAGTTTGGATATTTCCAGTTCAGGCCATGAAAGAGTATTTTGTACACAACAACTATAAAATCTGGACAAGATGTATGAAATAACTATTTAAAACATTGTTGAATGGACTTCCCTGGTGGTGCAGTGGTTAAGAATCTGTCTGCCAATGCAGGGGACACGGGTTTGAGCCCTGGTTCCAGAAGATCCCACATGCCACAGAGCAACTAAGCCCATGTGCCACAACTACTGAGCCTGAACTCTAGAGCCCATGAGCCACAACTACTGAAGCCCCCATGCCCCAACTACTGAGCCTGTGTGCCTAGAGTCCATGCTCAGCAACAAGAGAAGCCACTGCAATGAGAAGCCCATGCACCACGATGAAGAGTAGCCCCTGCTCTCCACAACTAGAGAAAGCCCGCACGCAGCAACGAAGACCCAATGCAGCCAGAAAGGAAGGAAGGAAGGAAGGAAGGAAGGAAAGAGAGAGAGAGAGAGAGAGCGCGAGAGAGAGAGGGAGGGAGGGAGGGAGGGAGGGAGGGGGAGAGAGAGAGAGAAAGAAAAAAACAAAGCCAAAAACATTGGAGAACAACCAGCATGGAAGAAAAGCACACCCCAGATATTTTTTCTGAGGGTGTTTTGCAAATCATAGCATAGTAAGAGTAGGACCCAAGCAGGAACAATCATTGAGTCCAAGGCTGTCAAAGTTGCTGAGAACAAGGGAAACCTTGGAGAGGGAAAAAATACCGAAGGCTACCCAAAATCTGCATACAGATTACCATTAAACCAGTACTTAATCCTAAATTATATATGTTTCAGGGCAAGGCTCTGGGAAATCCAACAGCAACATCAGCGAAAACCCAACAAATAGCAAAGTAAAGAGCAGAACAGAGAGTGCAGTAGGTGTGCAGTGCTGGGGAAAGCAGTTGGAATTCAAGCCCCACCAAAACAAGAAATCAGATATCTGGGTAAATGCAGATTCCTCTTATTGAAATGGAGGCAAGAGCAGGAGAAGCAAGAATTCAGGAATCAGGGATACCAGTGTCCATGTTGCTTATTAATACCATGAATCTCATTCCCCAGGAGAAAATCTCCAGTGAGATTTTTCCTTCCTTTTTTTGTTTGGTCTAAAATTACAGCTACTGTATAACTTTTATTATAATCATGTAACATTTTGAAAATACAGGACTTTCTTAATTCTACACATTTTTTTAAAAAAATTGTTAATTAGCTCATTCTCACCACTCCCTGACACCCTTTTCAATGTCTCACAATTTTAGTAGGGAGTTTTTTTGTTGTTGTTTGTTTTTAAATAACAGCAAAGCCTCTTTTAAATGTTTCAACAAAACGTTCGGGATAGGATTTTATTTTTGGAAAATTCCTGTCTTAAATAGAATCAAAGTACTAGTTTAAGGTTTTTTCGATTGTTCTGGTTTGTTTTTGGATGACTTATCAGAAATATTGCATCTTCTTCCCCGTGTAAGTTATTTTTGAGTTGAATTTGATAGTCCAGAAACAATTAAGGACATTCATGGAGGCGCAAAGTCAGCTCCTTCCTCCCTCCTAACTTGTACATTGACTGTAAAATCCTCACTGTTCTCCAAAGTAATATTATTCCCTTATAACTTGTTTTGAAAGCCTATTTTTAAGTTGCAACTCTCTTAAGATTCTCTGTGAAGAATGAAATTGATATTGTATCAATCAGGAGTGGGGCATGGTTTTACTATGGTAACAAATGACCCTAAATTGTATTGCTTCACACAATAGCATTAACACTTTCCAATAAAAAGCCTGCTGCAGGCCTAGGTGCTCTTCCAGGACAATTTCCTTTTGTGTAGTTAGGTGGGGATCTAGGGTTTTCCATGCTTTGTTTCCTCCATGTCAATATAAGTCTCCCACAAACCCTCTTGACAGGAGAATATATAGATTGAAAAGGTCTATTACAGCAGCTATTACTATTTGTGGCCTGGAAGTGACAAGTGTCTCTTCTGCTTATAACCCATTGTCCACACAAATCTTAGTGATTTGAACAACAGCAACCACTTATTTTGCTCACAGTCTTCAATTTGAGCAGACCCCAAAGGGATGACTCCTCTCTTCTCCATGCAGCGACAGCCCAAGCTGGAGAATCCAACTCCAACATAGCTTACTTACACGGCTTGCAAGTTTATGATGGTTCACGGCTGGTGACCATAGTTCCTCTTCATGTGGGCCCCTGCACATGGACTTTCTCATTGCATGACAACTGGGTTCCAAGAATAAATATAACAAAAGACAGAAAATGAGTGTTGCCATTGTCTCAAGACCTGGGTCCAGAAGCTGTCACAGCATCCCTTCCACTATATTTTATTAGCCAAAGCAGTCCCACAGACCACCCAGATCCAAGTAAAGAGGATATAGGCATGATTCTTGATGAGAAGAGTGTCAGATGTGTGGCCACAATAAATGTAGATTTCAAGGACAGTTTTCATGTGTCTAGAGATAACAAAAGATGATTACATGAGATCCCTTTTATTTCATATGCATTTTAAAGCATCTGTTAAATGTAAAATAATTTGCCAAATTGTTGAATAAACAAGGATCTAGTCAGTCATGAAAATCACACTTTAATAAATATGTTCTGGAAATACTAAATAGGGACAAAGCAACTCTTAGTGGAGTTGGGGGTAGTGAATTAGGAGGTATCAGATAAGGCTTCCTGGAGGAAGTGGCATTTGACACAGGTTAAAACAATGTTTGAGACTCAAGAAACTAAAATCAGGGGCAAATAATTTTATTTGGAGTGAATATGTCTCTAAAACATTTTGAAACAGGAAACCTAGGCTTAAGCTGCCTGACGGCAAGCAATTAGATCTGACAGTAATTTAAACACATAAGATAATGCTGGAAAGGAAAAATGGAGAGGATCTATTTTGGAGAGCCTCACATGCTAGGCTAAAGAGATTAGACTTGATTTACTTGGTCAACTTTGTGTACATTTTCAAATAGTTTTGAAGAACACTTGGATAAGAGTAGCAACACTGTCTCTCTTTCTGTGACAAGGCCACGTTTCCTCTCATCCCTTTAGCTCTGAGTGATGTTACATTGGCAGCCTCTGTTTCTGGAAGTTCTGCATCCTTTCCTGGTATTCTCAGACCTAACTCTTCCTGCTGTGATACAGAATTTCAACCCTAATTCCAAAGAAAAAGTAAAATTACTACTAAAATATTTAAATTAATCCCTGTCTTCTTGATTTGATGATATTATGGGTGTTCGTTGTACTCTGGAATGGCTTATCTTTGTTTTTTCCTTTCAACACTTAAATATTTTGTTTCACGCTCTTATTGATTGCATACTTTCTGAAAAGTAGTCTGATGTAATTCTCATCCTTATTGCTCTATAGATAAAATATTATCTCAATTCTTCCAAGATTTTCTCTTTGAGTTTCTGCATTTGAATATAGTGTGCCTAGGTGAAGGTTTTTTGTTTACTCTGAGTGGTGTTTACTGAGTTTCCTGGATCTGTATTTTGGTTTCTTATATTTGGAAAATTCCATCATTATTATTTCAGATATTTACTCTGCTCTTCTCTATTCCCCTTTGGAATTCCCAGTAAGTGCATGTTAATTTTATAACTGTCTCACTTGGACATTCTGACCTGTTTTCCCTCTCTCTCTCTCTTTTTTTTTTTTTTGTTCTTTTTTTTCAGCGTTGGAAGTTTCTACTGACATATCATCTAGACTGCTGAATCTTTCCTTGGCCATGTCCATTCTACTGATGTGCCCATCAAAGGGATTCTTCATTTCTGTTGCAATGTTTTTTATTTCCAGCATTTATTTCTGTTTGATTCTTTCTTAGAATTTCCATCTCTCTGCTTACATTACTGATGTTTTCTTTCATGTTGTTCACTTTTCTCATTAGAGCCTGTAGCATATTCATCATCGTAACATTAAATCCAAAGTCTAATTCCAAAATCTGTGCCGTATCTGAGTCTGGTTCTGATTTGTTAAAGTAATTAAACAAGAAGTTGGATGAGACTGAAGTGGCTCTGAAGCTTTGGTAGCCTACATAAGCAAACCAAAACTTAAGCTAGAGCCAGTACACTCAGATCTGAGAAAATGGAATTTAAGTACAACCAATCATAAATAACCCACTAGACTTTCCCTAATCAAGCAGCTGCTTAAGCTGTAGCCAATCACATGGTTTCATTGTGTTGTTTCTGTGTCTTCTGTCTATAAAAACCTCTCCCCCAGCTACTTATTGTCAGTGGAGCACACTTAACCACTTTTGGTTTGCTGCTGCCTGATTCAAATAGATGTATATTCAAAGAAACTCTTGAAAATATTAATGTGCCTCAGGTTACCTTTCAACAGATGCTTGCCTTGTCTCTTCAGACTGTGTTAATTGCCTTTGGCATGCCTTACAATTTTTTTTGAAAGCCAGACATGTTGTATTGAGTACAAGGAACCGAAGTAAAATAGGTCTGTAGTATGAATTTTAACTGTATCTGGTGTATAGTTAGGCTGTGTTTACTCTTTGTTATACCAGTAGGAGTTAGGGTCTAAAATTTCCTCTCTGTGCTTGTTTTTGTCTCCCCTGCTGTCTTTGTGTTTCCTAGATACTCCTGAACTGAGTCTGAGCCTAGCATTTTTTTTCAGCTTTGATCCTTTGTTATTATACAGATGACTTGCTGATTTGGTGGTCAAGTATGGGGAGGGGAAACATTCTATATTCCTGTAATTAGGTATCAGTCTTAGTTGGTCGTGCCCCTTCACAGGTGTGACAGTAAGGCTAGAGGAGGCTGGAGATGGGTATTTCATTTCCCTAGTGTCAGTTAGGCTCTGGTAAAACCATGCTGGTTAGGCTCCAGTAAAATTTTTCTCCTTGAAGGCAGGCCTTTGTTAATGGAAACAGTATTCTGGGTTTACTTCAAATGACTAGTTTTCACCTGTCCCTGCCAGAGAGAGGAGGGGATTTTTTTCCAGTCCTCCCCCTGAGAACCTGGTAGGGCTTCTGGAAGTAAAATTCACAAAACTATAGAGGCTCCCCTAAGGATGGGACCGCATGACATTTTATCTCTCAGCTCGTCTACACCTCCTGCCCAGCAGTTAGTCAGTTACCCTTCCAGTGCTCCTCCCAGGAGGCAGCTGTGGCTTCTGCTCCTGATAAACTCTGATTCTCTGTATTGTCCTCTCTCTGTCGTCTCTCCAGTTTTTGAACTGACAGTTTGCCTTGTGACTTCAGTTCTCTGATGGATCTCAGAAGAGGTTTGGCTTTCAGTTTGTTCAGGTTTTCTTTTATTGCGAAGATGGGAAAGAGGACTTCTAAGCTGTTCTGTTTTGGTTTTTCATTGTGAAGTTTTTCTAGCCTAATTTTTTAAAATTAATTTTTATTGGAGTATAGATGCTTTACAGTGTTGTGTTAGTTTCTTGCTGTGTAAGCTTTTTAAATGTTTGACCAGAAATGAGAGGTCTGACGTTATTGCTTCTAATGAGTCTTCATATTCTATCCTCTCTAACAGCACTACACTCCCTCTAGCCATTTGAGTGTACCATTTCCTCTTCTGCCCCAGGACCTTTGCACATGCCATTCTCCTCTGCTTGGAATGTTTTCCTTGAATCTTTAACCTTACCTGACCTCTCTGACTAAGCTGAATCTCACATAATAGGCACTATAATAGCATAATATAACCCTTTCTTAGGACTTGTGGTCATTTTATTTTTTGTGCATATGTGTGTATATTGCAATATGACAATTACTTGAGTCATTCTCTTTCTCCTCTCTAGATACCTCTCACAGGAACTGCATCTGATTTTACTCACCACTGTATACCCAACAGAATGTCTGTCACATGGTAAGCACAAAATAAATGTTTGGCAAATGGGCTCTTTTTGGCTGCATTGTTTTCAATTCAAAACTGTAAATGTCTGTATTTAAAGTTATGCAATACTTGGCATCCTTATTAATAGTTACTATATTTCAGTGGAAGAGAGCTTAATATCAATGTATACAGCCCAGGGAAACTTCCCACACTGCCATGCCAATCCAACCTAAGAGCCTTGACATCACAGAGCTCACAGAAAAATCCATCACCATATTTTAGGGTGGTCAGTAATTGGAATTTTTTTTCCAAGTTGAATATATATGCTGTGTGACCTCCCTTTTAAAGGTTAATGGAGTTTTGCTTTCTTACTGAACCAAAAATAATTTGAGGTATATTTTATTTGTAGATTTAATGCATTAGAATTCTCTTCCTATTTCAATATGAGTATGCTTGTTTCTCTACATGTGTGTGGATTTGTTTTTCCCTTGGGCATTTTTTGAGAGCTGTAAACAATTCCTACTCCTGACGTGATGAAGTCTTAAATAGAAATGATTTGGAGATTTATTAAATATAAAAAGGATTAACATCAATCGGGCTTAATATATGCAGTTGAATAACCCAGACTCTTTCCTTTAATTAGCAGGGTATAAAGGAAACATCTCCAAAGTGCAGTGGTTAGTATGTAGGGGTCTTTAGGAGATGTTCTTCCTCCGTACTATAAGAAAGAGATTTTTTCAGCAAAAGTTAGTCATGGATTTGCTTCCAAAAGGCTAACTTTGTCTGCTGGCTCTTAAAAGGTTGGGGCTGCAGCATCAAATGATGTCTGATACACAAATGAGTCAACTAATTTGTGACGTTGTTCTTCATTTCTCTGTGGAAGGGGCAGAGATGTATTTGATGAGACTGAAATAGAAGACTAGTGATGAACTGTGAGCTCAAGAAATAGGTTTATATTTCCCTTCCTCTATTTTCTCTCTCGTAGCCTCCAAAACATTAGAAATTCATTAATACGAAGTTACAACTAAGATTTTTTAGATCTTATTTCTTAACTCACTTCAGATATTTTATAACTAAGTAGTCACAATCGTTATAAAATGTTATGATGTGAAATGTAGAATAACGTTCTGATGACTGGCGATCAAGTGTGATTCTAAATTATATTGGCATAAGAAGGAGACAGAAAGCAGGTACGTTTAGGTAATTTTTTCCTATAACAATTCTGTAACTTTAGGAGTTGACTGTATTTTGATAGTGCTGCTTATTTCTTATTTATACCAGTGAAACAAAGTAGGGATGGCTGAAAATACATTGCCCCTTGAAGGGCTTGTAATAGATTGTGGCAGCAGGTTTGCTTGTATCATATGGCAGATTATGGCTGTGACGAAGGTCTGAAGATGCTTTTAATCCTTTCAACAAAATGAAGGTTGTAAAAAAAGGCTCAATGGCTGGTACTGTTTGCTTTAATCTGAACACTAAAGCTGGCTTTTTTTTTAATGGGTCACCACGGCCATTCATGCAATTTTATTAACCATAATGACACTTTGTACTGATACTGTTTCTTTCATCTAAACATCTCAGAAGATTTTACAAACAGAAATTTTTGAATTTTATACAAAATATTTTATTATAAAACATGTGATTTCATATTTATTCTCCAGTCAGCCCTGCTTCCAGAGAGTATGAGAAAGAGAGCTCAGGGGAGGGGTCCCTGTGATGCACCTCCATCAGAAAATCCTTAAACTCTGAGAGGTTCTTGAAGTCCTTCTGAGTATTGTTTGCTACTTTCTATTCTTTCACCTATTTTTTCCTCTCTGCCTTTATTTTTTTCTTTATCTACAAATTTGAAAAATATATATATGGTAAATGCAAACAAAGATATAAGTCCTATGAAATTACCAACACTACTTAAATGTGATAGATGATCATGTTTGATTAAAAAAAATTGTTCATGTTGAGGTTAATAATGGAAATATAGAAACTCAGGTCTGTTTGGTACTTAATTTATTTCCTTTTTTTTTTTCTTAAACATTACTAATGCTTGTCTGCCTTGTATGTTGTATAAAACATGATTAACTTTAAGGTTTTGTTAGCTAGGATCGGGACATTCAGACTCATCATTGACTGGTCAGTAAAAGTGCCACTTTTAAGACGATAAT
The DNA here is from genome assembly GCF_963455315.2 of Globicephala melas. Lineage (NCBI taxonomy): Eukaryota > Metazoa > Chordata > Mammalia > Artiodactyla > Delphinidae > Globicephala > Globicephala melas. Next base: position 10,315,746 of record NC_083324.2, on the reverse strand, counting down.
TCCATACAGTGGTCTGGTTTAATTGAAGATATGGTTAATGTTACAGTGCTATTAAAATTCAAATTAAATTAATATCCAATCTAATTAATGAGTGAATTAGGGACAGAAAAATTCTTCTTGGTGTCTTTACTACCACATTTTCTTTAAAGGATCTGTGGTAAGTTGGTATAAAGTTGAGACTGACTGAGTATATCCATTGCTATGTGAATTGTACTACTTGCTACAATGCAGATTAGTAGGCACCTGGCATGTCTACACTATTGTGCTTTGAATTAATTTCCCCATCTGTTTCCTTTTGCACATTAAGATGGTAATGTTTTCAGTTGCCCCAGGACTGAGGGGCTTGCTGGGACACAAGATTTTCATTACTGAAACTGGGACAGTCCTGAGAGGAAACAGGGATGGTTATTCTCCCTATTAGTTATTATGTATCTAGAAGGAAGAATGCTTAACTTAGGCACTCAGTAAACCAAAGTGATTAGCACTAATGCTGCTTTTGAGTCTACTCCCTTCCTCCCAATATATGATGAAAATATTGGTGAGAATTAGGGAGCTGCAAACACCAGGTAAAGAATTCTGACCTTAGAATGAATAAATTGATTAGTTCTTTATAAAATTCTGTAATACCTGGGTGTTCACTTTTTACAATATCTTAGAAGCTATCTAGCTCTGCAATTCTAAAACCTTAAAAAACAGTACCATTTTTTCTTCAAACAAAAGCTCAGGTGAGAATATTTTATGGAAAAATGTAAAAATGGGTGAAGAGTTCCTGAACTTTATCTATTATTGCATCTTTTAGCCTTTTTCCACTTTTCAGAAATCAGAGGGTTCCACAGTTGGAAAATAAGTGATCTTCTCTAATCCCAGTCTGTTACACATGGAAAAACAGACCTCAAGACATCACTTCATGCCTAGGTTTTAACAGCTAATACATGTCAGAGCAGGAAATCAAACTCCAGACTCGTTTATTGTTAAACACAGACTTCAGAATTTCTGCCAAAGCCATTGATTCTCCACCTTGGTTACCTGTTGGGAACAGTTGGGATGCTTTAAAAAAAAAACACAGAATGCCTGGGTCCTATCCCCAGAGGTTTTGATTGATAGCACTTACTTGTGTCCTGGGCATAGGGATTTTTAGAAACTCCCCTAGTGAGTCTAATTCAAGGGAAGGGTGAACACCATTGGCCTAGGATGAAGGATAATACCAAACAAACAGACCAACCACACACACACACACACACGCACACACGAACGCACGCACGTACGCATGCATGCACTGGCATTGCAGTCAAGAGATGTGGATTTGATTTCAGCTCTATCAGTCATTGGTGTGTGACTTCTAGTAAGTCCTACACTCTATGCTTCATGAGATATTGCTCAGTTGGTTTCAAACTTTTTAAATCCATGGAATCCTTCACGTGAAAATTTTGTGATACATCACACACGTAAGGGCAGAGTTGCTTTGGTTAAAAAGGAGAAGACAGCCAGGAGGCTCAACATTCTGTTTAGATGCTACCAAAAGCTACTGAAACGTTTGCAGAAGGTTTCATGCTCTGAGGAATCCACAAGGCACTATGATCCTTAGAGCTCTATTTTATTTCTAAATTATGACTTGATTGGATAAAAGTGAATACTTGTTAGGAGGTCTGCTTGCACCTGATTCCACACCTGATCCACAAGCAAGGTGTATTTTGGTTGTCTGATAAAAAGGGAGTGTTGACCTTTGATCAGTTTTACTGATAAGTAGAGTCATTTCCTTCTTACTAGGCAACCGCAATGCTATGATTGCATTTGCTCCAGTGTTCTACCCTTCATAACAGTAGGACAGAGTATTTCTAATTGGAGGATCTGTAGTCCCTTTCCCCTAGCCAATCCCATAAATATTTTATATCACAACTGGAGCTGAAGGGTGGCCTTTGAAACTTTGAAAAATTGGGTCACAATTGGTTTGACTTGAGTAAATTCATGAGAGGCTACATCATCAAGAAATAGTTCCCCTTTATTATTTATAAGAACACAGAGGCAGATGTGCAATTGTTCCCTGTATAATTTTCATACATAAAATATCATGTACATGGAGAATAGTGTCAGATAACATAATGCACTGCATTTATATTGGGGATCGCGTCATCTGTTTGTCACTGTGTTTAGTGAACACATTTCCATTATGGTGAGTGGAGGGCTGTCAGTTCTCTTGCCTTTGCAAATATCCTGTGGCTTTCAGAGTTGCCCAATGTCTTGTTTTGTTTTCTGTAAGTTGCTTATTTATTTATTTAATATTTATTTTCTTTCTTTCTTTCTTCATTTATTTATTTGTTATTGAACTTATCCTTGATATTAGCAAAAAGCTTTTCATCAGAGACTATTTCTCCTCCTCGGTTTTCTGAAACCCAGCACTTTTACAGATTCACGTTGCTATGTGTGTGCTGAAGATGTCAAATGGCTCTTCACCCCACCTCTCTACCCGCTCTCATTTGAAACAAGTTCCCAAATGCTGTGTATTCATAGAAGCAGTTTAGGGTTTCTTCCTCACAAAGTCCTTATCAGTTAAAATATAGACTATCAATAGAGCCATTTGCCTTTTCAGACAGAAGGTAAACATGCCTGCCTCACAAAATCCAATATATCTTTCTCATTGCTCAATTTAACTCGGAAAGAGAGAGCCTTTTAATTGAAGAGGAATCATCTCCATGGATGAGGACTTTGAGGCAAGTTTAGAAATGCGGTGATCTAGCTTCCTTGGCTGTTCATTTCCATAACTGAAGAGTCACTCTTGCTTTGTCTTTTATTTCCTCATGATTAGACCTCTCTGATAATGTTGTTGTTGTTTAAGGAGACATCAGGGCTGAATCATATGTATAACTTTTACTATTTGTCAGTAATTTCTGTATATAGATTTTTCTATTTTCTATGCAAAGCATATCTGTATAAAGCTTTCTGGGAATCCATAATCTGCTTCCTCTTGTTTCCCCAAATTGCCCATGGACGTCAAATATCTCTACACTGTGCAGGTTTTCTGGACTAAACTGAAGAATAATTTCTAGCTATGCTATACTCCCAGAGTATTTTTTTCTACAAATTTATTTCTCATTGCTTACAGTAATATATTTGATTTGCTATATTAAAATGTGGGAAAGTGTGCATTTCAGTATATTGGAAAGTGTTTTATAATTGCTTTGTTCATTTAACATGGTGATTTTTTTATTATTTCCAAACTTTTATAGAATTAATGGTATTTACAGTATAAGATATAGAGTATTCATAATATCTGTCTTAGAGAATATGAACCTATTCTTTAAATTTTTTACAGTTTTATTGAGATATAATTGACATGTAATATTGTATTAGTCGAGGGTGTACGACATAATGATTTGATATATGTATAGAGAATATGAGCCTTTGAGGGCAAGGGCTATTATTCCAAATATGTATATTCTTAGCATCTTTTATAATACCTTGTTATTAAGTCATTAGCAATGAAGAGTTTGTAGAATTATTGACTAAATGTAAACTTTTTTTTTTTTTTTTGCGGTACGTGGGCCTCTCACCATTGTGGCCTCTCCCGTTGCGGAGCACAGGCTCCGGATGCGCAGGCTCAGCGGCCATGGCTCACGGGCCCAGCGGCTCTGTGGCATGTGGGATATTCCCGGACCGGGGCACGAACCCGCGTCCCCTGCATCGGCAGGTGGACTCCCAACCACTGCACCACCAGGGAAGCCCCTAAATGTAAACATTTATGCACACTTTTAGGTGGGTCTAACAACCCCTAGAAGAAATGCAAGAATTAGAAGGGAATTTTTCACCTAGTTTTAGTAGATTAATTCATGGTTGGGATTATTCTCTCTTGCCCTGAAACACTGCCACTGGGATCGTCCTCTCAATGCCTTTGGAATCTGCCTCTCCCAGATGATTCTGGAGGTGCATCCTCTCAAAGTTCTCCATGTCTAAATTGGTCCCATGACCAAGAAGATAGTTCTATCTTCACTGACTACAGCATGGGCTCCTTCTCAGGCAGGACTCATCAGTGTCCATTTTTCCAAAATTGATAAGTTTATCTCTTTCCAAGGTCCACCTGTAAGAACCGTATGTGTATAATCTTAGAGCTTCTAGGAAGCATGTTTTCTACTGTGTGTAAAGTAAATCAAGTCAAAGAAAGATAAGCGCTGGCAGAAGGGGAGGGAGTTAGGGGAATGATGAGGGGGATTAGCAGAAAGGCGGAGGAGAGAGAGAAGGGAGGATTGAGCACTCCTCAGGACTTGGTTTGAGTACCTGGATGCAGCCTTGCCTGTATCCAGACACTCAAACAATCAACAGTGTTTGTTTAATTATATAAGCAAGTAATTTCTCTTTCTAGTCTCTCCTATTTCTCCCTCCCTCCTTCCCTTCCTCTCTCTTTCATCTCTCTCTCACTTTTGTCTCTCTTTCTTTCCTTTCTTTAAAAGCGTGTAGCTTACATTTGTGACACCGGCAAATAAATGAGACTTGATAATAAGAAAACATTTAGTTATGGAAAAAAATCTGAAGAAAGTTCAGATGTTCTGTTTTTAAAATGAGTAACAGAATATAGCCTAGAAAAATTTACCTCCGATGATGATAATGATGACAAAAGTGGGAGATCTTCAAATGATACATTTTGTTTTGCCCTTATGACTTCAATTTTGTTTATCCAGAAATGTGAAGCCACTGGCACAAAATATTCGGGTATTCTCTGAGGAGCCAAACAGCCAAACAAATGAACTCGGCCGGTAAAATGGGTAGATGATTATTTTCATTATGCTTAGAAAGTACTACATTTTCAATTTAGTGCCTCTCCTTCTTACAACTACTTATCGAATTTCAAAGGTAATTTATCTTTTGAGATGATCACCCTGGAGCTATAGGATTTGTAGTCTTGCTGAGTACATTTTTAAAATGTAATATATATGAAGTGTTTCCTTAATTTCACTGTATTCCCCAAACTACATGATGCATAAAAAGCTTCTTTTCTCAGGTATCACATATTAAATCTCAGCAAAAATTACACCATGGGGAGGAAACCTGGCTAAATAAACTAGGATGAAATTGTCTGTTTGGTGTGTCCTTCTTTACTCTTCACTCCCTTTTGTTTATACAAGCATTCTTTAACATTTCATTCTTTTTCAAGCTAAAATAAAAAAACGTGTGCCTAATACACATAAGGAAAAAAAATGGCTGCTAAAGATTCTCAGTAATCTCATTTTGATGTTGATCACCCAAGAAGCTTTATCATGGCATGTTTCTTTTTCCAGTGAGAGGCAGAGTAACACAGTGGATAAGACTATGGACTGTGGAATCAGACAGGTAGAAGTGTATATTCAGATTTTGTCAGTTCCTGATGTGTAATTTTAAGAAAACACCTTAATTCTTTAATCCTCAATGCTTTTTTTAATGGTAATAATAATATTTCTTAACATATAAAATGATTGAGAGGCTCTGATGACCGTATTTAAAATTAATTAGGAACAGGATCTAACCCATGATAAGCAATCAGTGTGTTAGGTATAATTATTTGAAAGCTTCTCCCTATTTCTCTCCCCCCACACCAATTTCATTATCACCATGATGTAGTTATTGAGCTACTGGTATTAATTGGAGCTATCATCATTCCTCAGGTGAGTCGAGGAAGAAAAATGTTTGTAAGCCATTATAATAAACTAAGTCCCATAAAGAAGGAATTTGGTTGGTTAAATTATACCACTCCAGGGATTTATATTTAACAGAGGAGTTTGAAGATGGTACAGCCTTAATGAAAAGGCAGATGGAATAGATGGACATCTCTTACAAGTCATGGTCCCATTGATTCTCTAGGGGAGATGTCTTGCTCTTCAGCCAGCAAATGGGGGTGGTTCTTCAACTTCCCCTTAGACCCTGCTGTGGGGCATAGGAACTGATACACCCTGCTAATGCCTCAAGGAAAACTTCAGTCCAACTCCGTACATCCCAGGCTGCATAAACCAGTCTACCAAAGTGTGCAAAAAATTGGTCCAACTCTTTCAAGAGAACAACTAACCAAACAGATCTTTAAGCAGGAGCCAGCTGTAATTCACTGGAAGTCTATTATATGCTTGAATGAGCCCTGAAACAATACTGCTCTACTTTATTCAGAGAGTTATGCATGGTCAAATGGATAAGAACAAGTATCAGCAGTAGCCTCTGCATAAGGTATTATTGCCTTATTAACCCAACTATTGGGCATATGCAAGGTGTGAGATTGAGCCCAGTGTGTTTGTGGGAAAGGGAGATGAACGCTCTAAAAATGTAGTTTGTATACAGTCAGAATCTGGCCAGATAAGGACTTCCATTGCAAAGTGCACATTATTTGGCTCTAAAGAAAACATTCATGGTCTTTGAATAGATGGAAAACACCTGCCTTTTTCCTCTACTTTCTTTTACTAGTAGGACATCTTTGGACTTGCATATTGATTTCTAGAAATAGACCTTATACATACTATATAAGGGTTCCCCTGGAATGGTTTGGTGTGTAGTAATAGACATCAAGAATGCAAACTATAGCCTGGTGTTTGAAGTTTTCCATAATCCTACCCTAAACCCCCTTTTCAGCATTATTTCTGCTATTCTCTTTCCTGGACCCTACCTTCCAGCTAAGTTGGACTCTTCTAAATCCTCTTAACTCAGGCTTTATTTATTCCACTCCCTTCCCCTATTGTGTCTCACAGTGCTCCTCCCATTTCATGAAATCCTGCATTTTTAAGGATAACTCAGTGTCATCTCTCTCTTAAAGCTTTACCGTGGTCTCTGTAGGAAATTCTTTGTTGCAAATTGGTGGTATTTTTATCTTGGTTATGTCTTATTTCCCCTTTTAATGCATTCATCTTTGTCAGGAAAGATCCTGTCTTCTTTATCTCCTTATTTCCCAATATGCCTACCATACCACAATAGTAGTGCTTCTCCAAACATTATAACAAGAAAAAGACAGACTGCAGGTTTGTGACTTTTCTTGAAATTATTGAAGTCTCTTGGCAATTAACTAAAAGAAAATCTGGAGAGAGACAGGCAGGGACACATGGGATGGAATCACTTGCTTTTACTTGGAGCATATGATCTATACATTTTTGCAGAGTTCACTACCTCACCTTTTTACAACTTTCAGTCAGTATTTCTGAAACTTCAGGGGTGATTTATCTTTACAGACAGTCACCCTAAGTTTATAGTGTTTGTAGTCTTACTGACTAAATTTTATTATTTTAATAAGCGTGGAGAAAATTTCCTTACTTTCACTGTCTTCCCTGTAACATATGATCCATGAAGCACTGAATCTCAACCAGGGGCAGAAACCTTTACCTGGTCAAGCAGGTTAAGTCGAAGATGTCTTTTTGGTGTGGCGTCATCTTTTCTTCACTCCTTTTTACCTATACATGCTAGCATTCCTCAACATATCACTCTTCTTCAGGATAAAGCAAAAAATGTGTACCAAACACACCAGAGAAAAGAAACGTCTGGTGATCTTCAGCCAAGCTGGGAACTGGGCAATGCAGTTTTTCGGAATTCTGCTCTCAACTCCTGTACTCTCAGCCAGTTCTAAGGACCACTGCATTTCCCTCCTTTTGACACTAGATAAAGAGACTAGTTGATGAATTGGTGGATGTCAAGTGTGGGAATCTGGGAGTCTGTCCAACCACAGGAATGGTGTATACGAGGGTGATTCACGAGGGGGTGGGGTAGTTCACAAAATGCAGATGTTTTTACCTAGCACTCCACCAGCTTCGCACAAGGAAGACGGTATTGGATTCTAAGAAATCTTCCTTCATGGAGCTGGCTGGAGGAAGGCAAGAGCAGCTGTTGTAGTTGAGGCACTGAACTCCCCTGAGCCCTTCTCCCCACCTCCTAGATAGAAAACAGTTCTTAATTTGAGAAGGAAGGGTAACAGAAACTGTCATCCCTAGGGTACTGCGTAAAGGGAATTAAAAAAAAAATACTTACATTTTCCCAGAAGAGAGGCAGGAATATGTGCAGGAGGAACTAGAATGGTAGGCAGGGTTGGAGACCTGGACAGGCCACACCAGGGTACCAGGAGCACAGTTCCTTCCCCAAACGGAAGATTAACCAGATGCTCAGGACCCTCCCCTGCTCCCCACCACTAGGCTAAGCAGCATCCCTAGCAAGCAGCGGTGGGGTCCCGCCCAGGGAGCTGGAAGGGAAAGGCTCTCACTGACGCACAGCATGAAGGGAAGGTCTAAAGCTGAGATTCAGAGAGACGTGAATTAAAACGCTGAAAAACCAGCTCCCTGCTCTCAACACAAGACATACCTAGACGTCTTGAAGCCTGTGCTGCGCTGAGGGTAACCACCCCAACAGCAAACCTGAAACCCAGGCCGGCTCCTGACCAGGAGCTGACACAAAACCCAGCACTGAAGGCCTAGCAGAAGAAAAGGCCTGCCCCTTTCCCAGTGTGAAGACTGCTTTCTTCAGTGTGTACTTACTGACATGATTATCTGACCTGCAAGAACAAGAGCAGCAACGAAACCTGTAAGGCAGAGACTCAGGGCTGTGGTCTCTGCCACACAGCTGTTGGGGCCGCTGCTCACCACGCCCAGAAGAGCCCAGTGTGCTTCTCTTTCCTGCGTTTTCACCCAGGATTCCATCCAGGATACCTCATTCCATTTAGTTGTCATGTCTCCTTGCAGAATCCAAATTGTGATAAATTTTCAAAGTCATCAGTCTGATCCCAGCGTGGCTTCTGAGATACCCCAGGTGGGACAGGGGTCTGCAGAGTACCCCCACCTCTCAGAGGCTCTGAGGCTTTTCATACAGTCAGTAGGTATCTTTAATGTGTGTGGCATTCATATTTTAATTTGAAAATTTGTAAAATATATTTTAAAAATAAATGCTAACCCAAAAGTTTGGAACCTGTGAAAAACTGTAGAGTTCCACGGAACAGAGTCTGAAAACCTCAGAGCTGTAGAATCTCTCTTATTTCCAATTCTCACATTCTAGAATTCTAAGACGTCACATAGGTAGGGGGATGTAGGTTTTCTCAACAAATGTTTATATTACAGCCACATTTGGTGGAATAAAACGATTCCAAAAGCAAAAAGAACTCAAAGTAATCCAACTGCAAGGTGTATGAACACTTATCCCCTAGATATTCTGATTTCGAGTTTGTGAAACAAACCAAGGAGTGAGGCAAGCCTTTGCAGCTGCATTCCAAGTAAGCGTTTGCTGCAGTTGCTGTTCAGTGTTTTGATTTTGCCTTTTTCTATGGAGCCCGAGAGCATTATCCTTACAAATAAGGTAGAAAGTTCTGCCTGTTAGAAGTAGGTAAAGAGATTACAAGCTTATCTCTATGGTATCTCAGCACCCTACAAGCTGGGGAATTGAATACATCCCTGTTCAAACAAGCAGTTTGCTCTACTTCTCCACTCACTTTATTCTGTTCTCTTTACAAAATTAAGTTGTAATAGACTTTCTAACAAATATAGTGATTGCTCAGATTAGTATTTTACTGATTCTTGGAGAGTAGATTGTAATCAAGCAAGTCCTTCTTTGATGTTAACAAAGAGGGCAAGGAGAGCACAAAAACCCATTGAAAGAAAAATTATTCAGACTTCCATTATGACTACAATTATAAAGTTGGATGGTTATTAATAAACAGCCCTAGGGGAAATTTTCTGTATTCATTTAGGTTATCTTTTTTTTTTTTTCAAACTAACCATGCAGTAACTCACTATGAAAGAGTGACATAGATCTCTTGTGAATTATGAAACCTCAAACATGCTGATTGAGAAAAACTCCCTTAATGATTCCTGAATGTATTTAATTGTGTATACCTGTAGTTTTTCTTTTAAAAATGTGATTGATAAGATTCTTGTCTTGTGGAATCACGTGACACCTTTTCAGGAAAGACTGAATAAGTACACCATGTTCTTTTGCCTGTTTGTATAGGATGGTCCTTTAGCCAGGACTTTGTGCCTGCTGTTTTCAAGTTTACAAAGTGTGGTGGTCTGGTTATTCATGGCTATATAACAAATTGCCTCAAAACTCAGTGGATTAAATAACTATATTATTTTTGGTCAGGAATCAGGAAAGTTCTAGAAAGCAACAGTACTTACTTAGTGTTTCTCTTATGCTGCCAATGGTTTGTTCCCTAAGCCTACCATCAACTGAAGGCTTGGCTGGGCTGAAACATTCAAGATGACTCACTCCCATAGCTGGCAGTGAATGGCCGGCTGTTGGTTGGAACACCTATATAGGACTGCTCCATGTGTAATGAGCACATCACAGCATGAATGTTTGGTTCCCAGAGAGGTGGTCCCAAGGGGGAGAATCTAGAAAACAAGGTGATTCACTCAACCTTTTATGGAACACTGTGTTCTGTGGCAAAGGGGAGAAACAATAAAATGTGTATCAGGATCTGAGTTCAGACACCATTTAAAACTCTTTTACCCCAGCCCCCTGAAAACAAAGGTACTGATGCTTCGTTGTACTTGATTTCTATGAACCAATATTCTAAGCGAGGATTAATTTTAATGTATAGCGAGCTTGGAATATGAAGGGGGCAGAATAAGACCAACTGACTTACACGTGCAGAAGCCAGTTTGGAAGCGGGGGAGACTCTATGAGATTTTTTTATACCAGTTAGAGTCAATATATTTCTGTTGGATCCACAAGGTACTTCCAGTTACTTCTAGGAATAATATTTTGTCCTGATAATTAATAATTAAAAACATTTTCATGCATTTAGGGTCAACTAAGTAATGCATGGAACCCAGTGCAAAACGAAAATGCAGATCTTGTTTAAAAAAGTAAGTAAAAGGGCCATTAAAGGCACCAAAATATAAAGATTTTTTTCCTTTCTTTTGTGGTCTTTCTTATCTTGTCATAGTTATTTGATATTTTAGTGTCCATTTAAAGAAAAATTAAAATTTTTAGCATGATTTTACCTTTCATCTTTATATTGGGCAATGCTGGTTATAAATGAAAATATAGGAGTATTTAATTCATAGGTGGACACATCAAAATTACACAGTTCATATTTTCTAGCTCATATATGTGTATGTATTTCATTCTTAACAGAAGGATAGAAGCACTACACAAAACTAACCCAACAGTCTTTACTTACTTTCTTGATCTGTGCACATTGTACCAACATTATTTTTAGCTTAGAGTAAGTAATGGGGGCGGAGAAAAGAAAATAAACTATGGGTTGCCCTATGTTTCCGTTTCCTTCTGTGTCACCATTTTTGCATAAGTAGTTGGCTGGCACAGGAAGAAAATATATGATAGGAATCCTTAGCTGTTTGTGTTTCTTAGAATGCTGTTGTCTTTTCATCTTCAAAACATGTTCCAGTTTGAACAGAAAGTGTGGTCTCTCAGAGCTGTCAGCACCCGACTTACTCAATCATAGAAGGAACATGCTTACGTTGTACTACCTTCAAATCTCCCTGAGTTCCCACATATCACGGATCCATCAGAATTTTGTGTTTATGGGGCATCAGCAGCACTGTATGCAGACAGGATGGCAAGGAATAGCAGCGGACAGACATATTGTGTGTCTCCTCTGCTCCTGTCATCTTCTTATCATCCCATCAGCCCTCACTCACAAAACACACGTGCAGAGAAAAAATCATTAATAATTTCAAGACAGCAACAACAAAACTTTAAATCAAGAGTGAGGCCCGTCTGAGGGTGGCTGCCCAGTTCGCACACTCATGAAGTCACCTCTGTCTACATCTTACTTTTGTTTTCTGGAGCAAATCTAACTCAAGAGTGGATGGTGAGGGAAAAAGAATGAAACAACCTGACCCCAGATTTAGGTCTCATGTCAGGATTTTTAAATAATGTGGACACATGCATCCACTACTAGAGATAATTTCATATTCAACCAAACATTACTTTAGTGAGAATATGTCTTATCCTGGAGAAGAATAAATAAATAGAAAGAGCTACTTGGAAAATACACTGTGCATAAACAGATGTTGCCTAAGTGGGAAAGTTAAAAAAATCATCACAGAAGGATATCAGATGGTTTCTAAGTTATAAACTCAAATTCAGATGGTGTTTAAGATATTTTATTTTCTCTCTCCTCTTTATTAAATTCCTGAATCCTAAAAGATAATAGCCATGTGCCATAAATCCTGACTCACAAAGCTTCTCCTATCCTAGATTTGAATTATGATTTCCTTAGAAGGTTCGCTCACTGAATGAGGGAATGTGGAAGGAAACATGTTTAGAACCATGAATGTCTAGACAGATTGTTCCAGCTTACTTTGGGCATCTCTAACCTATGATTCTGAAAACATAGTAACCCAGAAGTGGATTTGTACCTTTTACACCTCATTAGCTTACGTTCTCCCTGCCTGTCTGGCAGGGCAAAGGTTTATGATTCAGGAATTCTCTGCTTCACTGCTTCTCTTTCCCACCTGGGATTGCATATTTATTTACACCTTCCACCTTTGACCATTGAATTTGACTCAGTGAAACATGTATGATGATGACTGTTACTACTACAGTTGTTTATTGTCCATTGATGTATGATCTTTAAAGGGTTAAAGTGGCAATATGAAAATTAAATGGCATAACATAACCAGGTCAATAAAGCTGGGAATTTTCTGTTCTTCAGAGATATATCAGTGCATTTTGGAGAATTTATCTTTGTCTGTGAAATCAAAGCTGGTGAAATGCAGGTGCCTGGATGGATAATGGGATAGGTCTTAAATTTCAAACACTTAGGCAATTTTCACATATTTCACTTCAGGGGAAGTCAGTTTTCTTAGCTTACTGAAAATGATAAAGTATTCTAAATAACTTTACTTCTTAAATTTTTAAGTGAAACTTGAGGAAGGAGAATTTGTATCAAATCTTTATATGAAATATTTATTAAATGCAGTAAAATTCTTTGTTGCATTCGCCATAGTTGAATAGCCAAAGGAGCTTGACCTTGTTTATGGCCAAACACATTTTTTTTAAGCTACAGTGTAATGACCGGGGAATAGGGTATGTGAAGTCCGAGACAATGTTTGAGTCACAGAGAGACGTTATACTGCATCAATCTTTCAGAGCCTCAGTGCCCTTGCCTGTAAAATGCTCATCATAATTTATACCTTGGTTGTGAAGGCTGAAGAAAAATTGTTGGATGCTGAACGTTGAAAGAGATAGAGCCTCTGGCATCTGCACTCAACCATCCTTGTGGACTAAAAGTGGTCTATGCAGAAACGCATTTGATCCTCACAGCCATCCAGTGAGTCTGGTTCAGTGTGTTTGACCTCCCATTCGAAAGGAGACTAAGGTACAGAGAAGTTTAGTAAGTTTCCCAAGTTCACACAAATAGGAAATGATGAGATTGAGTCTGAAGGACTGATTATTTGATTCCAGAGTCTGTAATCATGCCTTTCATATTAGAAAAAAATTAAGTACTTAATTTTGTTTTCAAATCTTCAGAAGTAATTTTGTACTCATTCCAGGGAAATAGCAGTTCTGTGTTTCATGGGCATTTGCTAGTCATTTCCCTCAATAAAACATGACCATAACATAATTTATGTGTTGAAAAACCACAAGTGGGAGGTTAGGATAACGCAATAAATTAAGATCCCAAACACAGCAGAATACCAATTACAAATAAATTGCTAGTTGCTTATCTGTACACATTTAAGTTTCAGTATAATTTCAGGAACACAGTTTTTGGTTTGTTCATAGATGTGGTGACATTTTAAACTGGCTTTCTCACTTATAAAAACAGCCCAGAAAATAGGCAAACACAATATTCCAAAATAAATTGATCAAGCTTAAGCCATTTATTCACACACGTGCAAATTCCTTTGAAGACGGTGTAAAAATAAATGTTGGCCGTTATTTTAGGGCTGAAGTTCAATGGTTAGAAAGGACTCAATTAATGTGAATATATTTTAAATGTCAAAAAACAATGGTAATACGTCATTTACTTCAAACTAATGTCAAATATCATGACATGAGACATAGTTTGCCTAACAGACTAAAATCAAAACCTCCAGGAGAATTTTTGAGAAGTATTTTCATGAGAGTAAAAATGTTTACTCATGTTTTGGCATATTTATTTTAGCATAGTATTATAGTGGGCTGTAAGAGGGGCTTTAGAAACAAGAAAGCTCACTTGAGTTCTGTTGCTTTTATCTATCATTGTCAATAGCAGGTCATTCATTTAGCAGATTAATGAATATTTACTGAGCCATGAGTGTGCCAGACTCTACACCAGAAAATGACTAATAAAATGGTGAACCAAGTGGACATGGCCTTAGTCAGTGATGCTTTGTCAGGGAGGCCTGATAGGTAGTGGGAGTAGCTCACCCAGATGCAGGCAGTAAGTAAATGCACTGCATATAAAGAATTTAAAAACAAGAATAAAATGTAATAAAGTTGGTCTGCTTTTTTATCATTATATTCTAGCAATGCTAAACACTTTCAGCCTTAACATAGCCCTCCGTTTGGGGGCAGACTTTTCTAGGCACTTTGCCTCCTTTTTATAGAAAGATATTGAGAGCTTTACTCAAAAATTGCAACAGCCTCAGTATCAAATAAGAGGAATGTTCACAGAATGAAATATTGCTCAGTAATAAAAAAGAAAAAGTTAATATCACATCCAACAATATGGATAAACCTGAAAAATAACATGTAATGAAAGAAAACGTACACAGGAATACCTTCTGTATGATGCCATTTATATAAAGATCAAGAAGAGGAAAACTAGTGCACGGTGGAAAATGATTACAGTAACAGTTGCCTCTGGAACAGCTGGGTGGAATTTGATTAGAAGGAGATATGAGAAATCTTTCTTGGATGGTGGTCATGTTCTATATCTTAATAGGGTTTCACGTTAGAGAGATATATACATTTGTCAGAGTGCAACATATGGATGTTATTGTATGTAAATTTTATGTCAAAAGAAGAAAACTGTAATCAAATACTTGGTTCAGTTATATAAATGTGTATGGCGAAATCCATTGACCTCTGAAATTAACTTTGAAATGCATACAAACAAGATGGATTGATGAATAGATAGGAGAATGAGTAGATAAGATATTAGTGTTAGAATGTAGGTGGTGGGCATACAAGTTTACTATAAAATTCTTTCAATTCTTTTATGTTTGATAATTTTGATAATAGAATGTTAAAAAATAGATGATTGATAGATGATAGATAGATAGATACCTAGATGATAGATAAATTTAAAAAATGACCTAGCATTCTTGCCAGGTGAATTCCATGTACTGATTATTTAAGGGCCTGAACTTACAATTTCCAAAGGGGACGGCTTACATTCACTGGTCTAGGCCAACTGTCACGCACTCCAGAAACTGAGGATCATATTCTGCCAGTGCCCACTGCAGTCCGCTTCATTTCTGAAAATATTTTCATCGTCTGTTTGTGGTTTATTTTGTCTGCCTTTAGCAACAACCACTGTTCACCTCCAAACCCAGGATACAGAAGGGTGCTGATCTTGGTTGTCTCCATCTGTAAGCTGAGGTCCAGGTTTTTAGGCCATAGGTCTTTATGCGGATCATTCCTTGAACTGAATGGGTCCTCCAAGCTGCTGGTTCTCCAACTTGCCTTTCAACTCACTGAGTTGGGCTGCCTCTGGGGCATGGAGTAGAAAGAATTTTCTACTTTTTTTCCTGAGTTCCGAGAGTGCTTTCACCAAGGTACCAGTCTGTGGTTTCCCTTTCAACATTTGTTGTATGTAGTTGGAGGTCTGGAATGGAAACTTAGCAATCTTCGACTCCGTAATGACCCCTTCCTGGCTTTTGTTAGTTCATAGAAATAAACCTTGTCATTCAGCAAATCACATCTTACTGGCTGGACCAGGCAGGCTTCAGGATAAATAGATCTGTTTGTTTCCTCAAGATGTCCTTTTGGTAGCACAAGCTCTGAAATAAATGTCTCAGTACATTTATAGCACCTGAAACCCCGAATTGCCTTTGGCTGGTTCACAGCAATATTTTAAAGTCTGCATGACATATTTGTTCCACATTTGAAAGCTTTAACTGTACTAAATATAAACTACTTACTGACAATACGCTTTTGGAAAAAAAAAAAGAAATAAAGAAAATATACCTCTGCCATCCTTTTCTTAACAAAAAAGTTTTCTCTTGTATTGAAATATAATTTCCTAAAGTAATGTAAAGGAAAACATAATTATGTCCCAGTATTATCAGTGGACTATGTATTCTTCTAAGGACACTAGGATCCTGCACTTAGCCCAGGCCTCCAATGGGCAGGAATGTGGAAATAAGGACAGAGAGAAAGTCTCATCTGCTCTTCTGCTTATTGTGCCTACAGAGTTGAGGGCTGCAAAGTTTTATTTTTATTCATTTATTTATTAAATGAGTAAAACCTGTGGACATCTGTCTGTTAGCAAGATATCAACTGAACAATCCTATGCTAGACTCCATGGGGTTAGGAATAATCAAGCTTTGACACTTAGCAGAAGAATCATCTGGACAATTTATTAAAACTACAAAACGTTAGACCTCAAAACTCCACAGATTTTGGTTGAAGACCTGGAGTTGGGTCCTGAATCTGAATTTTTAACAAGTATCACACTTGATTGTGATGCACGTAATTTCAAGGGCTCTACTTTGAGGAACACTGCCTGGAGTACAGTTCAAACTTAGTAGTTACATAAGAATTCATACAAACCGAGGACAGGAGTTAGAGGCAGAGAGTCCGCATTCTAACTATTTCACTTATTCTTTTTTTTATTTTTAACATCTTTATTAGAGTATAATTGCTTTACAATGGTGTGTTAGTTTCTGCTTTATAACGAAGTGAATGAGCTATACGTAAACATATATCCCCATATCTCCTCCCCCTTGCGTCTCCCTCCCACCCTCCCTATCCCACCCCTCTACGTGGCCACAAAGCACCGAGTTGATCTCCCGGTGCTATGCGGCTGCTTCCTACTAGCTATCTATTTTACATTTGGTAGTGTATATGTGTCCATGCCACTCTCACACTTTGTCCCACCTTACCCTTTTCCCTCGCTGTGTCCTCATGTCCATTCTCTACATCTGCATCTTTATTCCTGTCCTGCCCCTATGATCTTCGGAACCTTTTCTTTTTTTTTTTAGATTCCATATGTATGTGTTAGCATATGGTATTTGTTTTTCTCTTTCTGACTTACTTCACTCTGTATGACAGACTCTAGGTCCATCCACCTCATTACAAATAACTCAATTTCATTTCTTTTAATGGCTGAGTAATATTCCATTGTATATATGTGCTACATCTTCTTTATCCATTCATCTGTCAGTAGACACTTAGGTTGCTTCCATGTCCTGGCTATTGTAAATAGAGCTGCAATGAACATTGTGCTACATGAGTCTTTTTGAATTATGGTTTTCTCAGGGTATATGTCCAGTAGTGGGATTGCTGGGTCGTATGGTAGTTCTATTTTTAGTTTTTTAAGGAACCTCCATACTGTTCTCCATAGTGGCTGTTATCAATTTACATTCCCACCAACAGTGCAATAGGGTTCCCTTTTCTCCACACCCTCTCCAGCATTTGTTGCGTGTAGATTTTCTGATGATGGCCATTCTGACCAGTGTGAGGTGATACGTCATTGTAGTTTTGATTTGTATTTCTCTAATGATTAATGATGTTGAGCATCCTTTCATGTGTTTGTTGGCAATCTGTACATCTTCTTTGGAGAAATGTCTATTTAGATCTTCTGCCCATTTTTGGATTGGGTTGTTTGTTTTTTTGATATTGTGTTGCATGAGCTGCTTGTAAATGTTGGAGGTTAATCCTTTGTCAGTTGCTTCATGTGTAAATATTTTCTCCTATTCTGAGGGTTGTCTTTTCGTCTTGTTCATGGTTTGCTTTGCTGTGCAAAAACTTTTAAGTTTCATTAGGTCCTATTTGTTTATTTTTGTTGTTATTTCCATTTCTCTAGGAGGTGTGTCAAAAAGGATCTTGCTGTGATTTATGTCATAGAGTGTTTTGCCTATATTTTCCTCTGAGAGTTTTATAGTGTCTGGCCTTACATTTGGGTCTTTAATCCATTTGGAGTTTATTTTTGTGTGTGGTGTTGGGCAGTGTTCTAATTTCATTCATTTACATGTAGCTGTCCAGTTTTCCCAGCACCACTTATTGAAGAGGCTGTCTTTTCTCCATTGTATTTTCTTGCCTCCTTAATCAAAATTAAGATGACCATATGTGTGTGGGTTTATCTCTGGGCTTTCTATCATGTTCCATTGATCTATATTTCTGTTTTTGTGCCAGTACCACACTGTCTTGATTCCTGTAGCTTTGTAATATAGTCTGAATTCCAGGAGCCTGATTCCTTCAGTGCCATTTTTCTTTCTCAGGATTTCTTTGGCTATTCGGGGTCTTTTGTATTTCCGCACAAATTGTGAAAATTTTTGTTCTACTTCTGTCAACAATGCCATTGGTAGTTTGTTAGGGATTGCATTGAATCTGTAGATTGCTTTGGGTAGTAGAGTCATTTTCACAATGTTGATTCTTCTAATCCAAGAACATGATATATCCCTCCATCTGTTTGTATCATCTTTGATTTCTTTCATCAGTGTCTTATAGTTTTCTGAGTACAGATCTTTTATCTCCTTAGGTAGGTTTATTCCTAGGTATTTTATTCTTTTTGTTACAGTGGTAAATGGGATTGTTTCCTTGATTTCTGTTTCAGATATTTCATCATTAGTGTATAGGAATTCCAGAGATTTTTGTGCATTAATTTTGTATCCTGCTACTTTACCAAATTCGTCAATTAGCTCTAGTAGTTTTCTGGTAGCATTTTTAGGATTCTCTATGTATTGTATCATGTCATCTACAAACAGTGACAGCTTTACTTCTTCTTTTCCGATTTGGATTCCGTTTATTTCTTTTTCGTCTCTGGTTGCTGTGGCTAAAACTTCCAAAACTATGTTGAATAATAGTAGTGAGAGTGGGAAACCTTGTCTTGTTCCTGATCTTAGTGGAAATGGTTTCAGTTTTTCACCATTGAGAACGACGTTATCGACGTTTTTTTATCATAAATGGGTGTTGCATTTTGTCAAAAGCTTTTTCTGCATCTATTCAGATGATCATATGGTTTTTCTCCTTCAGTTTGTTAATATGGTGTATCACATTGTTTGATTTGTGTATATTAAAGAATCGTTGCATTCCTGGGTTAAACCCTATTTGATCATGGTGTATCCTTTAAATGTGCTGTTGGATTCTGTTTGCTAGTATTTTGTTGAGGAGTTTTTCATCTATGTTCCTCAGTGATATTGGCCTGTAGTTTTCTTTCTTTGTGACATCTTTGTCTGGTTTTGGTATCAGGGTGATTGTGGCCTCATAGAATGACTTTGGGAGTGTTCCTCCCTCTGCTATATTTTGGAAGAGTTTGAGAAGGATGGGTGTTAGCTGTTCTCTAAATGTTTGATAGAATTCGCCTGTGAAGCCATGTGGTCCTGGGTGTGTGTTTGTTGAAAGTTTTTTAATCACAGTCTCAGTTTCAGTGCTTGTGATTGTTCTGTTTATATTTTCTATTTCTTCCTGGTTCAGTCTCAGAAGGTTGTGCTTTTCTAAGAATGTGTCCATTTCTTCCGTGCTGTCCATTTTATTGGCATAGAGTTGCTTGTAGTAATCTTTCATGATCCTTTGTATTTCTGCAGTGTCAGTTGTAACTTCTCCTTTTTCATTTCTAATTCTATTGACTTGAGTCTTCTCCCTTTTTTTCTTGATGAGTCTGGCTAATGATTTATCAATTTTGTTTATCTTCTCAAAGAACCAGCTTTTAGTTTTATTGATCTTTGCTATTGTTTCCTTCATCTTTTTCATTTATTTCTGATCTGATCTTTATGATAACTTTCCTTCTGCTAACTTCAGTGTTGTTTGTTCTTCTTTCCCTAACTGCTTTAGGTATAAGTTTAGGTTGTTTATTTGAGATGTTTCTTGTTTCTTGAGGTGGGATTGTATTGCTATAATCTTCCCTCTTAGAACTGCTTTTGCTGTATCCCATAGGTTTTGGGCCATTGTGTTTTCATTGTCATTTGTTTCTAGGTGTTTTTAGATTTCCTCTTTGATTTCTTCAGTGATCTCTTGGTTATTTAGTAGTGTATTGTTTAGCCTCCATGTGTTTGTGTTTTTTACAGATTTTTCCTTAATTGATACCTAGTCTCATAGCATTGTGGTTGGAAAGGATACTTGATACGATTTCAATTTTCTTAAATTTACCAAGGCTCGATTTGTGACCCAAAATATGATCTATCCTGCAGAAAGTTCCATGAACGCTTGAGAAGAAAGTGTATTCAGTTATTTTTGGATGGAATGTCCTATAAATATCAATTAAGTCCATCTTGTTTAATGTATCATTTAAAGCTTGTGTTTCCTTATTTTCATTTTGGATGATCTGTCCATTGCTGAAAGTGGGATGTTAAAGTCCCCTACTCAGATTGTGTTACTGTTAGTTTCCCCTTTTATGGCTGTTAGCATTTGCCTTATGTATTGAGGTGCTCCTGTGTTGGGCGCATAAATATTTACAATTGTTATATCTTCTTCTTGGATTGATCCCTTGATGATTATGTAGTGTCCTTCTTTGTCTCTTGTAAGAGTCTTTATTTTAAAGTCATTTTGTCTGAATATGAGAATTGCTACTCCAGCTTTCTTTTGATTTCCATTTGCATGTTATATCTTTTTCCATCCCCTCACTTTCAGTCTGTATGTGTCCCTAGGTCTGGAGTGGTCCTCTTGTAGACAGCATATATACGGGTCTTGTTTTTGTATCCATTCAGCCGGTCTACGTCTTTTGGTTGGAGCATTTAATCCATTTACATTTAAGGTAGTTATCGATATGTGTGTTCCTATTACCATTTTCTTAATTGTTCTGGGTTTATGATTGCAGGTCTTTTCCTTCTCTTGTTTTTCCTGCCAAGAGGAGTTCCTTTAGCATTTGTTGTAAAGCTGGTTTGGTGGTGCTGAATTCTTTTAGCTTTTGCTTCTCTGTAAAGGTTTTAATTTCTTCATCTAATCTGAATGCGATCCTTGCTTGGTAGAGTAATCTTGGTTGTAGGTTTTTCCCTTTCATCACTTTAAATATGTCCTGCCACTCCCTTCTGGCTTGCAGAGTTTCTGCTGAAAGATCAGCTGTTAACCTTATGGGGACTCCCTTGTATGTTATTTGTTATTTTTCCCTTGCTGCTTTTAATATTTTTTCTTTGTATTTAATTTTTCATAGTTTCATTAATATGTGGCTTGGCATGTTTCTCCTTGGATTTATCCTGTATGGGACTCTCCGAGCTTCCTGGACTTGATTGATTCTTTCCTTTCCCATATTAGGGAAGTTCTCAACTATAATCTCTTCAAATATTGTCTCGATCTCTTTCTTTTTCTCTTCTTCTTCTGGGACCCCTATAATTTGAGTGTTGGTGCATTTAATGTTGTCCCAGAGGTCTCTGAGACTGTCCTCAATTCTTTTTATTTTTTTTTCTAAATTCTGCTCTGTAGTAATTATTTCCACTATTTTATCTTCCCGGTCACTTATCTGTTCTTCTGCCTCAGTTATTCTGCTCTTGTTTCCTTCTAGAGAATTTTTAACATCATTTATTGTGTTGTTCATCATTGTTTGTTTGTCCTTTAGTTATTCTAGGTCCTTGTTAAGCATTTCTTGTATTTTCTCCATTTTATTTCCACGATTTTGGATCATCTTTACTGTCATTACTCTGAATTCTTTTTCAGGTAGACTGCCTTCTTCCTCTTCATTTGCTTGGTCTGGTGGGTTTTTACCTTGCTCCTTCTTCTGCTGTGTGTTTTCCTGTCTTCTCATTTTGCTTAACTTACTGTGTTTGGGGCCTCCTTTTCGCAGGCTTCAGGTTCGTAGTTCCCGTTGTTTTTGGTGTCTGCCCCCAGTGGCTAAGATTGGTTCAGTGGGTTGTGTAGGCTTTCTGGTGGAGGGGACTAGTGCCTATGTTCTGGTGGATGAGGCTGGATCTTGTCTTTCTAGTGAGCTGGAGCACATTCTGTCTGTGTTTTGGGGTGTCTGTGACCTTATTATGATTTTAGGCAGCCTCTTTGCTAATGGGTGGGGTTGTGTTCCTGTCTTGCTAGTTGATTGGAATAGGGTGTCCAGCACTGTAGCTTGGTAGTCATTGAGTGGACCTGGATTTTAGCATTGAGATGGAGATCTTTGGGAGAGCTTTCACTGTTTGATATTACGTGGAGCCAGGAGGTCTCTGGTGGACCAATATCGTGAACTCGGCTTTGAACTCACCTCAGAGGCACAGGCCTGACACCGGCCGGAGCACCAAGACCCTGTCAGGAACATGGCTCAAAATAAAAGGGAGAAAATTAAAAAAAAAAAAAAAAAAAAGGGAGAAAATAAGAAAGAAAGAAAAAAATAAAATAATTCAAATAAAAAAGAATTATTAAAAATAAAAATAATTAAATTTATTAAAAAGAAAAGAAAAGCAAGAACGAAGAGAGCAACCAAACTAAAAAACAAATCCACTAATGATAACAAGCGCTTAAAAGTATACTAAAAAACCCCACAAAAACGGACAGACAGAACCCTAGGACAAATGGTAAAAGCAAAACTATACAGGTAAAATCACACAAAGAAGCATACACATACACACTCACAAAAAGAGAGAAAGGAAGAAAATATATATGTCTTTTGGGAAGGGTGACGTCTTCTGCCAGCGTTCAGTAGGTGTTCTGTAGGAGTCGTTCCACATGTAGTTGTTTTTCTGAGGCATTTGTGGGGAGGAAGGTGATCTCCCCGTCTCACTCCTCCGCCATCTTGAAGGTCTCTCTTCACTTATTCTTTGAGAGATTATGGCCAAATTACTAACTCTTCTGAGACTCAGCTTCAGTAGCTTTATCAAAGGAGTAATGCTAATATCTGCCACACAGTCTTCAGAGATGATTAAATGGGATTAAACATAAAACACAATGCCAGTAAATGTGTACTTTTTTATTGGACACAGGAATTCGTTTAATTCACAGAAACA
The DNA here is from genome assembly GCF_963455315.2 of Globicephala melas. NCBI lineage: Eukaryota > Metazoa > Chordata > Mammalia > Artiodactyla > Delphinidae > Globicephala > Globicephala melas. Next base: position 10,292,791 of record NC_083324.2, on the reverse strand, counting down.
TCAGTCTTCAATTTGGGAAGATCTACCTCTCCAGAATCTAACCTGACTAAATATCTAAGGATGCTGAGTTTTGAATTGGCATGGGAAAGAAAAGAAAGAAAATGATTAATTATTGGGCACCTCATTATATTTAGACATTATGCTGTACACTGAGGAATAGTCACCTCATTTCCTCATCATCATAACATTTTTGTCTCTAAGTGAAGGGATACGGGACACTGAGATGCTAAGGAACTTGCTCAAGGTCTCATATCTGATTAGAGGTAGAGTTTGTTTCATTTCACATCTGTTTGATTCACAAATTCCTTCAAATAATGGGAACACTTCCTTTTCCAGGCATGCTAGTGATTTTGGAGAGATTTTCCTAAGAAGTCACCTGAACCTGAGGCAGTGATGCAGTGCAGTAGAATAGAGAGGGCCCAGGATAGAGAAGGGGAAATAACTAGAGTGAAGCTGTAAATAATAACATTATATCTGTAGCAATGGTTCACCCCATCATTTCTCCCCTGGATGATGCTCATTTTGTCTAGCCTCTGTCAGGGAGAGCTGGTGTACCAGTAGACTCTATACCCCAACATGCAACAATGACAGTGCTTCAAAGAGGACCTTACTAGCTCCCACAATGTCAGTGTGAACCTCAAGTAGAAACCATGAAGCTAAATCTATCAGGACTTACATGGAAAGGGTGCCCCGTTAATATATCTTTAAGGTCATTCCCAATCCATGTTCCTAAGGGAGTAGGAGACTGAACAGGACTAAGGTGAGGGCTAATTATGATGCATTCAGGAAATAAGTTTTCAATTGTCGTATTTCTCCATTTTCCTTTTGGGCCAATATACTTTGTTATTTCTTATTTATCTCTAGGAGTAAGCCCAGGTTCTCTGTAGTAATTTGTTCCTGGTTGAAGTAGATTCCATTAGGAAAGAGACTTGGTTGACTACAGTCTGATCATTTAGTTACATGATTCAAGTCACTAAATGAGTTCATTTGTGAGATGACATCATCTTATTATCAGGAGAAAACTGATTTTTGCCAAAATGTATATTTCTATCCCAATTCTTAAGGCTTAATTTTTGGATTGAGTGCACGGATTGGTCCAGGGGACAATTACAACTGTCTTTCTGGAATGTTAATTTTTCTTGAAGATTTGGAAGAAATTATCTTTAGAATCAAACAAGCAGAGATGTATCATGGAGTCAAATATAAAATTTACCTGCACTGTAGTAGTACAGCAGGCTGACATGGGTCTGTGCACTCAGATGCTAGGGCTTGGTTTATTTCCATAGCTAAGGTTTACAGAGTATCTACTCTGTGCCAGGAAATAGTGAACATTGATATTACCAGTACCCAGCACCTGTTATAAGCTTCAGTGGACATATTTAACAATTCGTGATTAAGAATGAAGGAGCATCTAGCTAAACAAGAAGTTTCATTTCAGGAAAGCCTGTGTGAAATTGATCTTTTAATTTCCAAAAGCTCAGCTGATACATTTTTTGTTTGTTTGTTTAGGCTTTAATAGGCTTACTGTGAGAATTAAAGAGAAACAGGGCGTATTTCCTACTCCATCTCAAATATCAACTACCTGTTCTTTTAGGGTAAAGAAAAGTAACGGTGGCTCCAAAGGGTACTTTTTTTTCAGCAACTGAGATATACAGTGGTTTCTGGCTCATAACCAGTGCATTGCCTGTGGAAAGAGAATTTTACGGTATTTCTCACAGTGGGGAATTTCAGAGTTAAAATATACTTGCTCTTATCAGTAGAGAGTTATTATTTCTGCTTTTTTCCCAAGTTAATTCTTTGTGCCCGTTGGTTTCAAATTCCGTGCAATATCCTTGAAAGTCAAAGACAAGTTGTTAGCTCCTCTGTTTCAGAACTAACCATTCAGTATAATTTTCCAAATTATACATATGAGATCAAGGTGTGAAAACTTGCAATTGTCTCTTGAAAGTGGTTTGAGTCTCAGTTGTCTCTGGGCAACAAAGCCACCTCTTTGGGTCTGCCTCGTGCTTCGTCATTCATTAGGAGGCTTCAGGTACACTGTCTCATTTAGTACTCACAACAGCCCGGGAGGTCTTTTATGATTATGCACATTTTGTGCATTCTGATAAGTTAACAGGCAGCTAGAAAGTAGAGGAGGCACTCCCCAAACCAGGTCTTCTGATTCCAGGTCTGATCTTCCCCCTAAATAATTTCTCTCTGCCATTGCTCTTTCCACCTAATAGAAGCTGACCAGGTGTATTGTGTGATAAATGCTGTGGGTGGTGAACAGGCTCCTTCTGAGCCTAAAGGTCATAAACTGGCTGATAAGAGAAAGAGTGAGATGGTTGATTTTATGTGTCAACTGGGCTAAGGGATATCAAGATAGCTGGTAAACATTTGTTTTTTGGGATGTGTCTGTGAGGGTGTTGCTGGAAGAGACTAGCATTTGATTCAGTAGACTGACCAAAGAGATACACCCTCATCATGTAGGCACACCTCATCCAACCCCGTGGGGGCCCAAGTAGAACAAAAAGGCAAAGGAAGGGCAAATTCCCTCTCTTTCCTGTTGAACAGAAAGTCCCTAGGACGACAGAGCTCCTGGTTCTTGGGCCTTTGGACTCTGGGATTTACATCAGCATCCCCTTGGTTCTCAGACCTCTGGGCCTCAGACTGAATTATGCCACAGACTTGCCTGGTTTTCCTGTTTGTTGGTGGCAGACTGTGGGACTTCTTTGCCTCTGTAGCCATGTGAGCCAATTTCTGTAATAAATCTTCTCTGATCTGTCTATCTATTGGTTTTGTTTCTCTAGACAACTCTGACTAATATAAAGAGTTATCAGTGATTTGTGTTTTGTGACCTTTTAACTCTCCTCTTCACTGTTTCACATTCATCCCTGCTCCTGGAATCTTCTACTGGTCTTAGTTGTACAAAAGTCCTTGAATTGTAACCTGCTGGCCAACCCTTCCCTCCACCATGCTCAAGTCTCAATGACAACGTTTACTTACTGGTATCCATTTTACTCAGGTTTTCACTTCTGAGAAATCAGATAAATAATTTTCCAGCATAGTCTTTGCAACTAATGGTATAATCATTCTTACTTCTCAGAATTTAGTTTAGTTTTGATCAGAAGATGCCTAGAGACTATAATGGCTTGACCCAAAGGCATAAATCATTATGCCTTCTTTCCTTCCTCCCTCCGTCCCTTCCTCCTTTCTTTTCTTCCATCCTCCCTTCCTTCTTTTCTTTTTCGCTTCCTACCATCTTCCCTCCATCTCTCCCTCTGTCCCTCATACCCTGTCTCCATTCTTTCCTCGAAAACATCCATAAATAAGTGATTTTTACTAGCAGTGGCTAAACATCCTAAATGTACCAGGCAATATGCCAAACATTATGGATAAAAGAATGAAATGACACAGCTCCTACCTGGAAGTCTCATGAGGAGGTCAGGCATGTTGACAACCATAATGCCAATAAGTGTTGTGTTAGAGAAGCACTTTGTTGACTTTCGTTTAAAGATAGTGATGCAAGGATCAAAAATAATAAATGAATTCAGATTTTCAAATGAGTAAGTGGAATATAAATAAATATATAAATAGCATGAATTAATAAAGCACCAAATAAGGCACAAGAGACTTCTGACCCCCCCGCCCCCAAATGTTACGGAAAATTCCGAATGAACATTTTGGCCAGCCCAATATTTTGGGGGAAGGGCAACTTTATTTCCTTGAAATAATGTTGTGAGCATTGTAGCAAACTGCACTTGTAGAAACTATATTTGTAGATTCCCCACTCCCCGTCTTTTCTAAGCAAATAAATACCAGAAAAATTAACCTGAAATTACTTGGGAGAAGTTTTTCTAAGAAGGATAGGTCATATATGAATTACTCAAGATATCCTTCCTTAGAAAAGTGGACCCGTAATCTAGGAAACGGTTATGATTAGCTCTATTGAGTTTTGATTGTTGAGAAGAAAAATCTCATTGGCTTCTACAGATGAATCTCTGGGGAGGGAAAGGAGTTAGGGATTCTGGACCCATAAGGTACAGAATACAAACATCAGTCCTTTTCCTGTCCTATATGCTTCCTGGGCCTGCTGATGTGAATGTGAATTGGAAGAACTAAGCAATTTGAGTTGGAGCTCCAAGAGTGCTATGCAGGCACCTTAGTCTGAGTTTGGCATTAAGGAAGTGATATTGTCTTCCCTTGGAGATTTGATGATTAGCAATGTGGGTCTCAGGTCACTGTAGTGTTATCTCAGTAGTGAACTTTCTTCCTATCTGGGGCTGGATAGATCCCATAAGTAACAAGAGGGACTTTGTGGCAGCAAAAAGCAAAGCAATAGAGGACTGAAGAGATACTTTTTTTTTCCTGATGGGGTATATACAGGAAAAAAGCCCCATTCAAAGCCTATTGGAGATTATACAATTTAAGAAGAGAGAAACTCCAAGAGGGGTATAATGAACTCACCACTAACGTGGCATGCATAACTGTGATTACTAAGATCAATAAAATAATATGGATGTCTTTTTCTAAAACCAGTTTGTGGAATGGTTCATACAAGTTAGATAGATTTGGTGTCAACTCCATAATTTATATTTTCATGTCGATTACTCTGTCCATGGTAGTTGGTGACTCCTACCATGGAAGACAATAACTGGTCTGGAAGGATGTGAAGTAGGTGATAACATTTTCTAACTTGATATTTTACAAGGGACAAATTACACTTCTTTTTATACAGATTGGCCCTCTGAAAGCCTGGCATGTATCATGTAGTTAAAGTCTGAAAAGGGCCTGAGGCATTGAGAACACCTAATCAACCAATTATGATCTATAGCAATTACTTTTAAATGTAAATTCCTATATAAGTGGCTCTGACTAGAGATATTCATCTCTGCCATTAGCCCTCATAATATGCAGTAATGAGGAGACATATGCTGTGCCTATTTCACCTTTTGACAGGCATTATTTGATTACCTCATTTCTCTTTCATCGGTTTAGGGCATTCTGTTTCAAGATGGATGAAAATGTGCACTGCCAAAAGGTCCAGGGTGAGAGTCAGACTTGTAATATGTAGGAAGGAATTTCAGGGGTCATCATGCAAAATAATCATCAAATGCCCTTCATGGCTGTATTTGTTGGATTCACAGAGGGAAAGCTCTTATACAAAAACAAAGCAAAAAACAAAACTAAACCTCCTTGCCCTCTTCTGAATGTGTAATTGGTTATCTTCTCAGTCCAGGTATTTCAGAAGAATTTGTTCTGACATATCTAGTGTGTGCCATTTGGCAGCAAAGAACTTTTAAAAGAGCAATGTCTGAACTACTTACCCCTGCTAGAGGTACCTTAAATAGAGGAGTATATCCCAACTAATCCAGGCATGACCATATGGAGCATGGGAACAATGATTAGTGTATGAATGTGTGTCCAGTTTACCTCCCTCTCAACCATTAATGAGAATTCTTACTTTGCTACCACATTTCCTTCCTCTCACCCATTCTTCACCGATGGCCTTTCCTGGACAGATTTGTTCTTTCGGTTAATGGAAAAGTGAGGATTATGAGTGGAAAACAGGACTAGGTAGGTAATAGAGAGAGGGAAGACCTTAACAAAATAAGTTCAATCTATTTATTAGGAGTGGAAAAAAAGAGGGACTTCCCTGGTGGTCCAGTGGTAAAGAATCTACCTTCCAATGCAGGGGACACAGGTTCAATCCCTAGTTGAGGAACTAAGATCCCACGTGCCACAGGGCAACTAAGCTTGCACGCTACAACTACTGAGCTCGTGTGCCTCAACTAGAGGGAGAAAGCCCACACGCCACAACTAGAGGGAACCCCACAAGCAATGAAGAGTCTGAGCGCCGCAAAACTACAGAGCCCATGCGCTCTGGAGCCCGCATACCACAACTGGAGCCTGCGCACCACAACTAGAGAGAAGCCCACGCGCTGCAATGAAAGATGCTGCATGCCGCAACTGAGATGCAATGCAGACCAAAAAAAAAAAAAAAAAAGAGTCAGTTATACTAAAAAGAAAAAAAAGAAAAAGAGTGGGGAGAAGGAGAGACTACTAACTGAAAGTGGGAGAAAGAGAAAAGGAGCAGTTAAACACATGAGGGCAGGGGATAGAGAAGGGATTTTTCAAGAATTTGAAACTACAGCAGTGATAAAGCAACTGCAATGTAAATACATAAAAGGGAGAGATATCACGAATCTGCTGTGATAGAAATCTTCCCTTTATAGTATTAAAAATTCGAGTTAAGTATGATTTTCAGGTTTCTGAACTGTCTCATTAATTGCAACATGGCTCTAGGATTAGACCAGGTGTGTGATGCTTTTTAAGGGTTACATAATCATTTTCCTAGGGGTTATTTAATTGGGGCCGGGGTCTACAAACTACAGGCCATGGCACAGATCTAACCTGCTGTCTGTTTAGGTGAATAAAGTTTTATTAAAACATAGACATGTTCATCCATTTACTTGCTGTCCATGGATGCTTTCATACCACATGGACAGAGGTGAGTAGTTGCAACAGAGACCTTATGGCCTGCAAAGCCAAATATATTTATGTCCTTTTTTAAATTAAACTCTTCAATTTGAGCTAATTTTAAATTCATATGCAGTTCTAAGGAATAGTATAGAGATATCCCAGGTAGCCTATACCCCATTTTATCATGGTAGCATCTTTCCACACCGTAGTATAATATCACAACAAAGATAAAGTTGATAAAGTAATATAAAGAACAGTTTCATCATTAAAAGGATCCCTCATGTTGCCCATTTATAGCCACATCTGTTTTTCTCCCAGTTCCAACCCCCTCCTTCAACCCTGGAAACCACTAATCTCTTCTTCATTTCTATAGTTTTGTCATTTTAAGAAAGTTATATACATGGACTCATACAGTATGTTACCTTTTGGAATGGGCTTTTTTCACCTACCATAATTCTCTGGAGATTCATCTAATTTGCTGTGTGTATCAAAATTTCAGTCCTTTTATTGTTGAATAGTGTTCCATTGTATGTGTATACTGTAGTTTAACCACGTATACACTGAAGTACATCTGGGTTGTTTCCAGCTTTTGGATGTTACAAATAATGCTGCTTTGGATGTTTGCATATAGTTGTTTTGTTTGTTTGTTTGTTTGTTTTAATAACATAAGTTTTCATTTATCTGGGATAAATGCCCAAGAGTGCAATTGCTGGGTCTTTTGGCAGCTGAAAATTTGATTTTTTTAGAAACTGCCAAGCTGTCTTTCAGAATTGCTCTATCATTTTGTAATCCCATAAGCAATGTTTGAATGATCCAGCTTCTCTACATCTATGACAGCATTTGATGTTGTCACTACTTTTTTTTTTATTTTAGCCCTTCTGATAGGTAATAGTGATATCTCATTGTGGTTTTAATTTGCATTTCTGGAATGGTTAAATGTGTAATTTCCTTTCATGTGCTTTTTTGCTCTTCTGTGAAATAGTTATTCATGTCTTTTGCATATTTTCTGATTAGATTGTCTTTTTAATTGTTGAGTTTTTTAATATTCTTTTTATATTCTAGATACAAATGTACTGCCAGATACGCTCTGTGAAAATATTTTTGCCCACTCTGTACCATGTCTTTTCATCCTCTTAACAGGATGTTTCATAGAACCAAAGTTTGTAATTTTGATGAGGTTCATTATATTGTATTTCCTCTATAGATCATGCTTTCATTGTCAAGTCTAAGAACTCTTTGTCTAGGCCTAGATCCCAAAAATTCTTCTTATATTTTTTTCTAAAAGCTTTATATTTTTACACTTTAAGGGTTTTTTTCTTTTTCTTTTTTGTCTTTGTAGGTCTAATTTCTCAGAACTATTTGTTGAAGATGACTACCTGACATTTTACATAAAAGGTTTGCCAACCATTGATCTAGAATATTATGAAACATGTGTTAGAAAGTACACTATGGAAAGAGAACCCAATCTAACTTACTATCAATCTATTTAAGTATAAATGTATTTCACAAATTTTAAAAAGATATATTAAAAAATTTTCATAAAAATTACTCTCACTCATAAATGAGCAAAAAGAAGAATTAAAATTGGTAAAATAGTGCCGAATCAAATCCATCCCACGTCTTTCCACCAACATTGTTCTGGCTCATTTGAACCACTTCTGAGGACTCCACAGGTGTTTTCTTTTATATTATACAGGAATTTGTTTTATTGTATCAGGATCATTTGCAAGACTTGCAAACGCTTAAAAGTGCATATATTTGTTTGTGTTCAAAGTTCACTTTAACCTCTCGGTTTTATCACCAGATATTTAACTGAGTACATGAAGCTCTGAAAAATGTTTGTCTGCTTCATATATTTATCCAGGTTAGCTTTTCCCTCTTCTTATCTGAGGGTTCTGACATCTTGCATTCTGATTCCTTAGTGTATTGCCGTGAAGTAGAGGCACTTAAAATTTCTTGATAAGATGCATAGCCTTTAGGTAAAAACATGGACAGCATGACACTTTCTGAGTAAACATTATTAATTATTTACTCCTTCCCATCTCAGCTATATCCCTTCCAAAGTTATTCCAGATCAACAATTTAATGACAGTTGCTCTGAAGGTCAGAGTCTTATTATCAAGTATTTTATTTATCCCAGGAGAGAGAATTTTTACATGAGTTTTCCAGCTACGCAAGGCTTTAAGCACCACAACTTTCTTTCACTTTAAACATTGACATCAAAACCTTTCCTAAAGCAGTGCAACTCTTCCCTTTCATCTTCAAAGGAAGATGCTGTGTGAAATCTAACCTTCCGTTGAGAACCAGGAATCATTCTTATGTACATCAGTTATTGTGCCAGATGCTAACACAGTGATTCCTTCAATAGCCACTGAAGTATAAACAGGATGTTCATCCCTCCACTAATTATTCCCAGAATGCTGGAATTGTTGAGATCTTAGGACTGATTTCAGTAGTTCTACCATCTCCACTCTCAGTAACACCTTGCTGCTTACCTTTGCCCTGGCACACCAATATGTTGCTTCTACTTTGTTACGGGGAGTGGTGGGTAGGTAGGGGGCGGGGGAGTGGAGCTTGGAATAACTACAACTGAAACGAAATAGAATTTGTTCTGTAAGGTTCATGAGATTTTAAAAAAGATCTTTCTATCATCTTTTGGAGCCACCAAATGAAAGAAGAAACTAAGAAACTTACATTTATTTTTTTGATGATTGTTTTTAATTGAAGTATAGTTGACTTACAGTGTTTCAGGTATACAGCAGTGATTCATTTATACATGTAACATATATATTCTTTTCCATTGTAAGTTGTTACATGATATTGAATATAGTTCCTTATGCTATACAGTAAGACCTTGTTGTTTATCTGTTTTACGTACAATAGTGTCTATCTGTTAATCCCAGACTCCTAATTTATCTCTCCCCTCATCTTTCCCCTTTGGTAACCATAAATTTGTTTTCTATGTCTGTGAATCTGCTTCCATTTTGTAAATAAATTCATTTGTATCATTTTTTTAGATTCCAGATATAAGTGATATCATATGATATTTGTCTTTGACTTATTTCACTTAGTATGATAATCTCTAGGTCCATCCATGTTGCTGCAAATGGCATTATTTCATTCTTTTTATGGTTGAATAATATTCTATTTTATATATATACATATATATCTATATAGATATATAGATATGTGTGTCACGTCTTCTTTATCCATTCATCTATTGATGGGCATTTAGTTGGTTCCATGTCTTAGCTATTGTAAATAGTGCTTCTGTGAACAATAGGGTACATGTATCTTTTGGAATTAGAGTTTTTGTCTCTTCCGAATATATGCCCAGGAGTAGGATTGCTGGATCATTTGGTAACTCTGTTTTTAAGAAACTTACATTCTGTTAAATATTATGGCTATTTAAAAATTAGAGTGTCTACTGTTAAAGAACTTCTAATTTAGTAAGAGAGGGAAGAATGACCTGCAACTAGTTTTCCTCTTTCCCTTCTTTCTCCACATCAATGTATTTTACATTGGGGTTTGCCCCTGACATTATGTGCTAGTGTATGTAGAACTCAAGGGTAGGTCCACAAGTCCCTTCACAATTCAATGAAAAGCTCATGTCACTTCCTTTTATTGAGACTGAGAAAATATTTAAAAAATAACAAATGCCATAATATTGTTATCAAAGCTGACATAATTTAAATGCTTACATTTAACATATATACAACTTTAACACAAAATATACATGATGATGGCTGTGCAATTCACATGGTAATAATGTAACTCTTGAAAAGTATTGCTCCTATCGTGGAGGGGTCAGGTAATATAACACATGTTTAAAGATGTATAATGAACATACTGTTCTTTATTCCTGCAAGTGTATCCGTCCTGTAAGTATGTCTCCAATTTTGGAGATAATGTCACTATTGTAAATTTGAAACCCTTCATGAGTATAAGGTCTAAGCTGGTGGTTCTACCTTGACCTGGTAGGTGGGATTGAGTACAGCCTTTACAGAGCTGAGTGTCCAAGGTAGAGTATAAAGTCCACAAGCAAATATATCCCAAGGTGGGGGGGATAATCCAGCCCAGTCTTAGGTAAAATAAAACAGTTCAAAATTCCCAGGAAAATAGCTATGGACCTCCTGAATATATGATAAATCAGAACAGCAAGAAGACACCTAAGCAGGTGGGGATATTGGATCCCTTAGATGAAATCCTTGCTGCTGTGCATGTTCTAGGGACAAGTAGACATGCTTCTAGAGCCAGTTTAGCCTTACAGAGTTGGAACTTAACTAAACGAACCCCTGGAGGATAAATCCTGACAGGTTTTATCAGATATGTGTGTCACATCTTCTTTATCCATTCATCTATTGATGGGCATTTAGGTTGCTTCCATGTCTTAGCTATTGTAAATAGTGCTGCTGTGAACAATGGGGTGCATGTATCTTAACTGACCTCTATACCAGTCAACACAGTAAGTACAAATTCAAATTGAAATAGCACAACTTACACATTTAGAAATTACATAGTGGTTTGGAGGATGAGCTTTAGATACAGATAGACCTGAGTTCATATTCCAGTTGTGGCTCACAATGTATATATTTGACATTTTTGAGCAAATGTTTTCACAACTGTAAAATGGGTATATTAATATTGTAGCCTAACTTATAGGATTTTTGTGTGAATTAAATATGATTCTTCATATAAAACATTTAACACTGTGCCTGGTAAAGTGTAAATTACTTATGACTATTATCAACATCTCATTTTAGTTTTTAACATTTTAATAAGATGGATCTTTGTGAAGGTGTGGATAGGTATTACAATGACTAGTAATTTGGTAGAATTACTAGCAGAACTAGTAATTTGGTAGAACTAGTCTTTACACATGTAAAGACTAAATCCTTTAAAAGTGTTTTTCATTTTTGTTTCTTCAAGTTTCTTTGCTTTATTCTGTGATGTTTATTTTCATATACATCTCCATCTTTGCATTTCTATTGGGTTATGCAAAGCTCAAGATTTTAAAATAGTTCAGTTTTCCTCAAAAATGAGGAAGGTCTTATTTTTAGTGGTCGATAGAAGTGTCAGTTGAAGGTAGTATGCCATTTCCCATGTTGTAATGCTTCAGTTATGATGATACAGCCATGATACAGGTGCCAAAGTCAGATTGTGCCTACCAGTTTTGCCTTAAAGGCATGCTTCTGCCTACTAGGAAGCTCTGATGATGCCTTCAGATCATTCTCATTTCCTCTAATAGCCCCGTGCTGCTTGGAGCTTGAGTCTTAGTGGAGGAGGTGGAAATCAGTGGGGAAATGTCTTGCCTTGCTAAAGCCTAAAGGAAGGGAAATGCAGGGATGCTTTTTGCTCCTGCTTCTGAAATGACAGAACCACCGTGATGGGCAGTTTCCACAATGTGGTGCTGCAGAAGAGCCGGATGCCTGGAGTTTTCCAGTGACTTGTATAACATGCATTTACACGGGGAATTGCCTTTCTCAGAGCAACTATGCAAATGGGAGCAAATAATCCCCAGAGGACTTGGACTCCAAGTTTATCTTCTGAGTATAAAATATGAAGATATAAAACAGATCTCTCAGAACTGGTAACTACTGCATTTTAATGACAAGAAAGCTGGCCAGTGTTTTAACAGGTTGAACACAAGTCCTGACAAGCTGTTGAAAGAAAGCAGTATTTAAAAGAGACCTTGAAAAAGAAAAGCTAAATGGAGAACTAGGAGAAAAAGGAAGTTAGTGGTAGAATAGATACAAGCACAATGGACACATTCTTAAATTTGACAGTGGCATGTAAATGAGCCTGGTGGAAGGGCCAGTCTTAAAGATTCGAAGAACTTTTGTGAATTCTCAGGGTTTTCAAAGCTCCGCTACTGACATTTTGCAACAGATAACTCCCTGTTGCTGAGGGCTGCCCTGTGTATTGTAGGGTGTTTAGCACATTCCTGGGACCTACCTATTAGAAGCTAGTAAAAACCCTTGGCCCTAAACCAAAAGGTCTGTGGGCATTGCCACATTCCCCTGGGGAGAGAGCAAAATCATCCTCATATTGATAAAGGCATCTAAAAAATGCTGAAAGAAGGCCCACTGCCAAAGCAAACAGAATAGTAATAAATAACTGATGATTTACTTAGGTTCCATGTCTGGCTTGGCCTCTATTCAAGCTCAGAATCTTTAGTTAAATTACTTACAATGTCTGGGATGTAGTGGCCTTGTATGTACCAGCACATGATTTTTATAAACCAAATGAGACAATATAGTACATAAGAGGATTCCATATAACCTGGCATACTAATGTGCTTTCTTTCCCTCTATGTATATATGTATGTATGTGTGTTATATATGTGTGTGTATATCTATATATACACACACAGTGGAGTACATACATATGCTCTCTTACATATCAATCCATTTGTTTGTTCTGGAGTTCTAGTATTTAAGAACGTCAATTTTTGTAGTCAAAATCTGCCACCCCACGAAGATTACCCACTGATTCTTATTCTGACTTCTGGAGCTGCTCAGAATGTCTATTCACTCTTCAAAAAGATAGCTGGTAAAATTCTGGAAGACAGTTCTGTGTTGGCTTAATTGTTGCTTTTATTGCATGTGTCACAAAACCTTCAATTGCCAAAAATTAATATTTTATTTAGTTTCATGTAAATGTATAGTTAAATGATTGTCTTTCTGAGAATGACCCTGAGGGATGGATATGGACATGGTTCCTGTTATTATTAATAATATTAATAGTAGTACAAAGAATAATAATTGACTACTTACTTTATTTCAATCACTAAGAAGAACACTTTTCATGTATGAACATCTTGTTTCTCAACTGCAGTCTAATGATATATGTGTCCGTTATCCTCCTTTTTCACTTTATTGGTTAGGAAACTGAAGCAGAGGATGGTTATAAAACTCTTACAAAATAATGCCTAAAATAGCCTAAGCTGGTGATGAAACCAGTCCTGTCTGGTGCTGAAGCTTGTGGTGTTTACCCCTCTATCTTGTCCCGTATGGTCAGCCTCCCTAAGCAGTAGGCGCCAAAGTCAGAACCAGAAGAGCTTCATGTCGAGATTTAAAGTAAGAGCTTTCTTGCACCAGTCTCGGGAACAGGGTGCAGTGGGAGAGAAATCCCACACCTGGAAAGCACTAGCCTTCTAAATGGGACAGACTTTGTCTCACAAGCAGACATCAGGGTGACTCTCCATGTTGCTTGGTTATTTCTCTTTGAGGATGATTTTGTTCTCTCTTAATCCTAAGTAAAGGTAGTTTTCAGATTAAATGTCAAGGTATTTTCTGTTGAGATAATGAGTTAAGTTTTCTGTTTGTTCGTTTGTTTTCATTCATTGAGTTGCTTTGGTCTTGTTCTTTACTAACCTGGGTCTAAGAATGAGGAGACGTACTCTAGAGAGGACTGGGGAGCAACAGGCCCTCCCCAAACTCAAAGGTGTACAGGTGTGCGCATGCACACACACACGCACACGTGCACACACAGACACACATGCACACACAGACACTCACACAAGAACACATACACACGAGAACACACACGCACACACACACACCACACATACGCACACACCACAAAGGGAACAAAGGGAACAATTCCTTCTGTTTTTCTGATTCCAAGAGCAGTGCTTCCCAAACTGCGTTGAAAAACGCTTATTATTATTATTTTTAAAATTTCAAGTCTGTTTCAGATGGATACTTTTGTAAAATATAAATATAAAATAACAATGAAATTAAAATAGGATACCCAAAATACAAGCCCACCCTTTTTATTGTTGAATTCAAGGAACATAAATTTATCCAGTTGCTATACAAGTTTCTAAATATGCTTATTTCTGTCATTATCTTGTTGAAAAAACTTTGTATAGCACTTCCTCAGGGGATTTTGTTTCAGAGACTGGCAGGTGAACACATTTGTGCATAAAAGATAGGTTATATAGTTTGACTTTATGTATGTTGCTTGTTTCTAAATCCTGTGAAAGAGGAGGTGGGGCAAATGAAAAAAAGATGCAAGGAAGAAGAAAAGAAATGGGGCCAGACAGGGGATACAGTGTGAGTCGCTGTTCTTTCTCAACTAACTTTTGCTGATGTTCTTCAATTTTTTTTTCTCACTTCCATTCCTTATTTCCTAGGTGTAATTCTTTTCCTCTTGCCACTTGCTTTCTTCTATACTATTACCCATCCCTTTTTTTCCCTCGCAGTGTCTTTCCCCTTCCCTTGTTTGTTTATATATGAAGTATTTCAAATATAGAAAATATCAGGAGCAACACAGTAAAAACACCCGTGAACCTCCTCTTGCTTTAAAAATATTAATGACAATATATTTTTCATGATTTGTTGAGGAAATAAAATATTTTGTATATAGAGAAAAATAGTTCGTTCCTTTTCATACGCCTCCTAGTAAATACTATGCTGAAGTTGAAATGTTTACATTTTGTCTAGGTGTTAGATTTTTCTCCATAGGAACCATACATAAACCATCACATGATACTGTTTCATTATTTTTGAAAGTTGTTCAAAATTTGTGGCATGGTATTGATATATATATATATATATATATATATATATACACATCATTATGAACATTTCCTTTTTAAACTGTAATACTGTTTGTGAATCCTCAAAGAAGACACATGTAAATTGAATTCCTTTACAGTTATTGCTACCTAGTATTCCATTATATGGATTTGACACAGTTAGATTATTTGGTTAGCTATTCCTCTTAAACGTATGTTAATATATTTAAAAAATTTTTTGCTGTTCTAGACATTGTTGCAAATAATATCTTTGTGCATATCTCCATATGGACTTTTAGAAAAGTTTTTCTGGTACAGATAACAAGGAGTGAAACTAGATATTTGCAAGATATTCTCTAAAAACTTTGGGATATAACTTACATGATCACTGTTCCCTCATTTTATCCAACCCTTGGTGGTGTCAGTTTCCTTGAGTTCTTGCCAATCTAATGAAAGAGAAATGTTACCTTTTTAAAATGTGCGTTTCCCTGATTACTACTGAGATTAATATTCTTCATATATTTATTGTCGAAATAGGATTCTTCATTTAAGACTTGTTCATTCATTGTTTGCTCATTTTTCTATTGGATCATCAGTCTTTTTAGTTAATTTGTATGTGTTCTTCAAACATGACTCATTAATTTTTTGTCCATTACGTGGATTCCAAATATCTTCTCCCACGCTGCTGCTTGTTTGGGTGCTTGGTAAATGCTATTCTTTGTTCTACAGAGAATTATTTTATATATGTAGTTAAACTTATTCTTTACCTCTATATTTATGCTTTTAATGGATGCTTTAGAAAATCTTTCCTTATAGTGGTACCTTAAGCATATTTTCCTATATTTTGTCCTAAGAATTTTAGAGAAGGTTTTTAAACATTTCAATATATCATCCATCTGGAATTAATTTGTGTTCTCTTTTCTATCTTCTATTTTATTACCTTTTACCTTTCCTCAGCACTCTCTTTCATTTCTTCTCTCCTCATTTTTTGTACCCTTTAAAACTTTCTAGCCACCTATTAGGATATTTGTTAAATAATCAAATTTTGCCATGTTTATCTATTTAATTTTTTTTCTAGAATGCTGTTGTTTATGGTTCCACCTTCAAATAATAATAGTAAGTATAGTAATAAGGGCAAGACAAAGGAGACTTCATGGTTCGGTAGCAGTTTATATGAAGAAGACATACTAATGTAAGAATCAACAGCCCTATGAGAGACCTGTTACTCTATTTTTGAGATACAAACTTCCAGCCCCAATTCTCTGTGCACTTGCTGTTAACTCTTCCTTATCTGCCCCACTCAAGAAAGCAAATGCATGAATAAGAGAAGTAGGAAATGCAGCAGATTTGATTAAAAATTAGTTAGAGAAGAGAAGCCTATGCTACGTACCTTTCATAAAATCTTAACATTTTTTGACATGCATGGTATTTAAAATCAAAACAAACTCATTCCCCCCAAATTACACAAAAATATTTGAAACACTAAATTTAAAACCTCACATGCAACACAAATTGCTCTAGTCCTTGGAAGTTGATTAATAGAAACAAATTTCTGATGAATCAGCAATGTGGTAAATAGTTCCGTAGTAAATTGATTGCATAAGACAAATCTTTGGAGATGTGGTCATTTTGTTCAGTGGTATTTCAGCAAATTGACGCTAATTGCTTGCAATACATTCGTTATTTGGTGTACTGGTCATGTTTCTCTACATGAGTGTAGCAAACTCTAGTTTATCCCAGGCTCCACTGAGCTAGCTTATTCATGTATCTTGCCTGCCTTTTCCCTGTCAGCACTTGAGTTTGCAGTCTTTGTCTTAAGCTATTTCAGATATGATGGACCAATTTGGATTTTAAAAATACACCTTGTTATTTTTCAACAACTGAATACCTCTTTATAATTTCAGGAATTCCTTTGTTTGAAAGGCAGTTAGAGAGCTTACTCGAGTTAAACCCATTTTTATAGTAATAACCAGTCTCAAATTTAGCGATACTATCCTCTTTGAGTGGAAGATAAACTGCCCTTTCATTAGATGATTCTAAGGTGCTCTTGGCTTTTAAAATAAAACATTTTATTATTGGATGCATTTGAGTTTATAATCAATTAAACTCAGGCTTTGTGTAAGTCTGTCTTCTTCATAAAGATTGCTACCAAACCATGAAGTCTTCTCTGTCCTGTACTTATTACTACACTTATTTTTTTTTGATGTTATAGAAAGAAATATGTTTTGTTCTGAATCTTTCTAACTTAAATCACTTATCTGATTAAGATTTTGTCTGTTTACTTAAGTTTATGTATGATTCAGTGGAATGCAATATTGACAATAGTTTATAACATATTTTATTCATGTATTCACAATGTGATAGAACATTAAGGTTTAAAAGAATATTTGAGACCACTTTGCTCAAATTCCGCCTACCTAAATATTTCCTGTAAATCCATAGCAAGTGGTCAGTATCATCTCACCTCACTTACTTCTAGCACCTAAGAAGGCAAAGTTTTGGAGAGGAATAGCATGGGTTTGGAAAAGAGGTAGCTAAGCCTGGGTTGAATTCTATTTCCATTACTTGTTCCATTAAGTCTCTTGGCCTAGTTTCTCTGTATTTGAAAATGTAGATAAACGTACCTGGAGTATTACCTGTGAAGGTTATACCAGATAAGGATAAGAATGCATGTAATTAGCAACCCATAAATACTAGTCCTTGCCTTTATTTCTTGACAACAGCAGTTAGTGTGATGCAAGAGACCAGTGCATGAAGGGTTTGGTGAACCTTTCAGATGAAATGATTTCCCTTAAAAACTGAGCAAGGGTGGAAGCCAGCAACGTCAGAGGTTAAGTGGTTCAGCAATCGAGCTACATATGAGTTAGATTAAGAATAAATGTGAACATTACAGGCACCTCTAGCCATCCCCAGCAGTGTTAACATAGGAGGCTGTCTGTTTAAAGAGTTAAATAAGTTTACTTTGTTGACGCGTGTTCAGCAAAGAGAAGCTCCGAATCAGTGTTGAGAAGCTGTATTTTCCTGGGTCAGTGTCTAGGAAGACTTACTGACAGCTGATTCCACTTTGCTGCGGTAGGAAGAGAGGTAATACAAGCGTTGCCCAGTGAAGATTGCTCAGGAAATAAACTGGGCATCCAACAGCCTGTGGGTGGATGATGCCTTGCTGAGCCTCTCTGTACTTGATGTATTAGGAAGGTGAATTGAATAGGCGTTTTCAAATTGTAAAAATGGGCATGTTGTTTTTTGAACTCTTTCTAATGAGCCCTATTAGTAGAAGCACTCCCCACTGTGTATTGTTTCTCAGGTCTTCAGAATGAGCCAATTACTTTTGAAATATAACTGGCAGGAGAAAGCTGCCAATGACAGCACATCAATACTAGACCATGCAGTGGTGCACAGACTTTAATGCCTTGTTACTCCGAGTGCCATCTGTGTACCAGCAGCATGGCCATTACCTGGGAGCTTTGAAAAAGGCACCGTCTCATGGCCCACCCCAGACGTCCTGGGTCAGAATCTGCATTCTTAACAAAATCCTCAGACGAGTCCTATGTACCTAAAACTTTGAGAATCTCTGTTGGAGATATGTACATACACACACACACACACACACACACACGTATGATTTTGATTTGATGATTCTGCAATAGGACTTAGGAATCTGCATTTTTTTTTTTTTTACAAGGCAGGTTATCTTCATATCACACTGTAAAGGAGTCTGTTCTCAATTTACTTATTTCATCTTTACAGTGTGGTCATTTCTTCTGGAAAAATTTGGAAGACTGGAAACTTAAAATGTCTGCATTTACTGGTCAGCCCACTAGCACCACTATGTGCACAGTGTATGAATGTACCTTAATATATGGCTTTGAAAGTAACAGTGATACATATACTTATGTGTGTGTATGCACGTATGTTCACTTTGGTTTTATTTTGTAAATTCTCTAGGTACCTGGAAAGAATACACTAGAGGAAGAGAAACGTTATATTTTCGAGAAAATAAAGCTCTGTTAAGTAAATGGACACATTTCTTTAAATGTTAGAAGCTCCTTGGAGTCTACGAGTGCCTGTAGAATTAGAGCTTGTCTCTGCAAAGTAAATTGAAAGTGTTTAATCAATTTGCTCCGGGGAGAATCATCAGCTTCTAGTGGGAGGCCTTACGTCAGGGTTCCTGATTGCTTGCGAATGCTTGCTTTTATGTGTGTGGTGTTTTTTTAAGAGGAGTGGTAAAAAAAAAAAAAAATTTGATTTTGGAATATCTACGCCAATCTTCATTCCCAACTGTAAAGAGCCCTGCCAAGTCTGAAAGGGAAAAGGGAGCAGAATCAGAATTAAAGGGGAAGGAGAGGAAATGCATTACTGCAGAGAGAAACCTAGAGGAATTACTCTGAGAAAATGTGCAGAAGGGTAGTTTACTTGTGAGAAACAGTTTGTTTAATCTATGAAAGGACAGAAGTGTGTGAAAGGATATACCCCAATATGAAACAACAGAAATGCAGTTTAGAATTGTAGAATGACAAAGGTGGCAGGATGCTTACACAGCATGGGGTCCTCCTTTTTCAATAGATAAGGTAACTGGGACCCAGATAGAGGTGATCTCACTAAAGATATCTAAGAGTTTAGAGAGGGTTCAAAGTTGAATCCTCATCTCTCCAGATTCTTTTAGAAATTGAGAGTCATCCTTGTCTCTTTTCTCTCCCTCATGACTATTTAATCCATCAGTAAGTCCTGCCACGTGGATTTCTACATTTACCTGTGGCTCCTACTCGCTATGCTGAGCCCACCCAAGTTCAAGCCACCATCCCAGTCTCCCCTCCGCCTAAGCTCCAGTCGCGTGGGCTGCCCTTTATTTCCTCTAACTTGCTAGACTGTTTCTCACCACAGGGCCTTTGCATAAGCTAGTTCCTCTGCCTCCTTGTATGCTGTCCACACTTTCCCTGCTGGTTCCTGCTTACACTTCAGCTTAAATGTCACTTCTTCATGGAGGCTAGCACTAAAGCATCTTAAGTATGTCTTCCCTGTTATTTCTGTCAGTGCGTGCTTACCGTTTATCATTACATTTATGATAACTTATACATAGTTTTCAGTCTGTTCTACTACAATATATGATAAAAAACAAAATAATTAGAGTGACCACATAATTTACTGTTCAGATTCAGATACTTTTGAGAGTGAAAGGGGTGCTGTTAATGAATGACAAGGCAGCAGGCTTCAGGCAGAACAAACTGGGACATATGGCAAGGATAGTAGTAATGGTACTCTAATATGGAAATAGTGTTTGTTCATACGTGATTTTTCCTAGGCAAGAGAGGCAGAATAACTGCAGCAGGGTTTAATACTTTGCCAGGAAGGAAAAAGCTCTAAGCTTGAGTGCTGCACAGAAATGTTTCAGCTCTATTTTAGGGCTGAAAGCTTTCAGGCTGAAGGGCTTTAGGGAAGATAGGATGTTTAAAAATAGATGCCTGCACCCAGTCCCCCTCCGCACAGGGGTGCAACTCAGAGCCTTGGATGGTTCTCTGCTGAAGGCAGGACCCACTTCTTCCCATGTTCACACTAACAGCAGCCCTGCTGGTACAGACTCCGTTTCTGTCTGCTTTTGTTCAACACCTGTAAGCCAGCGTTCCAAGACATGTTTTCTGGGAACCTTTAAAGTTCTCCACAGTAGCGTGTCTAGGCTATCTAAATTATCAACCAGGGTATAAATTATTGTTTTGGTTATTGCCTTAGTTACAAAATTGTATAGGCTTTGAGTGATCTGGTCTGATTTTTATTTTTCCCATGAGCTGTTATTTTTCTGTCCATATATTCCTTTGGCTTTCAAGTATTTTTGACCACAACTCATAGTACAATAGAAAATGTATTTTCTATCATGACCCATTACACATGTGTGTGTATATGTATATATATGTTCATGTTTCATATATAATCATTTATATATATATATTTATACATACATAAACATATACTATTTGATATAAACAAACACACACATATACACGCACACATACAAACATATAAACTGAAATGTTTTTACCCCCAAATTTACCCTTATTATGTATGAAGGGGTTGCAAGGGAAGAGGGGATGAGCTTTTATTACATATGTTGAGTTTGAAGTTATAGAGGGATATTGAAACAGAAATTTCCAGCAGACAATTGAAGGATTTGAGTTGGGCTAATTTGGGTTACAATCCAACCTCTAAGAATTGATGAGATCTCAGTGGATGGTAGCAGAACAAGGAAAGAGCAGAGACATGACATGTGAAACTTGGGAAATATTTCTGTCTGGGGTGGAGGTAGAAGTAGAAGCTAGCAAAGGAACTGAGAGACATTATTGAGAGGTAGAAGGGGAGAGGAGAAGGTGGCTTATAAGAAAAGCAATTTAGAGAAAAGAACTCAGTATTGAGTGTTTATTTATTCAGTACTTATTGAGCATATAAGCTCCATGAAAGCAGGGTATTTGTTTTGTTCCCTGTTTAATCACTAAAAAAAAAGTGTCCAGCACATTATAGAAACTCCCTCTCTGTCTCTACAAGCCTGTCAGTTACACACAGAGCTGCTTTTTGTTTTATTGTTTTTTAAGAATAAAATGAATGCCGCTTTGAATTTAGGACCAGGCTAGATATTGAGGAAGTAGGGATGACTAAGGCATATCACTGCCTGTAAGTTCTTCTTGGTCAAGCGGAAATGCAGATGTCAAGGAAGTGTCCAGGTTATTAAGCTATAGTCTTTCCACTCCAAATTCATGCTTCTGCACTCAGCTTTGTGATGCTGGGGCTGAAAGTTTGCAAAGCAAACTTGCCTTTCTGCCTGGTTCCCTGTTGGATTCTGACTGTTGGGGGTGCTAGCGGGTGAGAAGGGACTTAGTCCCTCGTTTTTTCTTGCTGGTTTCCAGCAGGCCCCATGTCTGCTCCCTGCTCCTGAAATCTGCTCCTGTCAGCATCACCCCAGCCTTGCCTCTGCACCGCAGCAGTGGGTATGTCCATTCTCACAGCAGCATTTGAACCCAGCACATACTTGTTTTTAACGCAGATTTAGCCACATTGCACATTTCTCAGAAGCATTAGCCCATGTTCCATCCTCAGGGAAGTGGGTCCTAGACCCCTGGGGTTCAACCTCTGAGCTCAGAGAAACCAGAACAACCTGAGTTGTGCCTTCTCCTCCAGGGTCTGAGTTTCACCTCCAGAGACCTCTGCTCCAAGCTTCTGTTTTTTATTGCTTTCAGCCTCCTTTTCTAGGCATGAGAGTTTTTTTCCTCTAATATAGAAACTGATAACAGGAATGGTCCCAGGAAATAGACAGTCATAGATGGGACAAAAGAGAGATTTCTAGAGAGACAGAAAGTAAGAACTTTCCAAAGTCAAATGTGAAATTTATATGAAGGAAAAGGGTTTGAATTTCTGGATGCATCTCTTTAATTTATGTGTCTGCAAAGGCAATATTCATGGTCAGTGATAGAGTAGATGTACTGAAGAGCAAATTAATCCTAAAACAACCAAAGTGACATGATTGTATTGTTAGCAATAAGTAATACCTATTAGATGATTTTTGACTAAAGGTGCAATTTCCCCTGCCTAAGTAGACTCTAACTGTTGAGTTTAATTAAAATGTAACAATTGTTCTGTTTCTGTAACATTATTTATAACACTAATTATTTTCAGTATCATAAATTGCAGAATCATTACTTTAGAATAAGAATTGTATAGTTATTTACACAACTGAGCTGTGTGTGTGACATGAAATAATCTGACATAGTGATTAGTGATCACCTTAGGAAGAGGAAAGTACAATTTACCCATTTACCTAAATATCCAGTCTTTTCAGCTCTCTCTGCACTTATTGATTTTCCCAATGAGAGTTTCTGTATCTTCTCAATTATATATAAAGGGAATGCATATTTTTATTGTGTGAATTTTCAGCTATGCATCAATTTTTTACAGTATCTGTACATGGCAATCTATTCTGGCTTTTACCACAGATGCCCAGCAAACGTGATTGGTATCTGTTTGGTTGCTTTTGTACTTTGTCTATGATAAAGAAACTAGTAATATTCCACTGGTAGGTTATAGAATTAAGCACTATAGCAAGAATTTTGTAATCAGAAAATTATCTGTTGTGTCTTGCTTCTACCCCTGAATGGTTTGGCATTAAAAGACTTTGGGCATACAGTTTAACCTGAAGTTCTCAATATTGTTATTATTTCTTAATGTAAATATTAACATTACCTCATGAGTTTCTCTTGAAGGATTCATTCAGAAGATACATGTCAATAATATGCACAAAGCCTAACATGGAATACATGCTCAATTACTATGGGATAATATTATATTATTTTGGCACTAAAATCCTGAAGAGTTTATTTTCTTATAATATCCAAAATCAACCAATAACTAAAGGCTTAGTTCATGTGACACAGGACCACTGCATTTTATTTATTCATACATTTATTCTTGTATTCAGTCTTATTCTTAACACTTAAGAAACTTAAAATACACTGAGATTAATGTACCCGAAGAGATGATAAAAGGAAGTTAATAGTATATATGTTCTAAGACGTTAGAGAAAGGATTAATACTAAGGGATGATCAAGAAATTTTTGATGAAAGAAATAACATGTGAGTTGGATCTGGAAGGATGGTTACAATTCTATCGGGTAATTGGGATAAAATCACACAGAATTGTTGGATCAAAGCAAATATAAAGGAAGAGGTGTATAAATTGCTCTTTTGTAATTTGAGGGTTACTATGAGAGGTGGTACAAGGTCTTGAACACTTTTTTCTGGACTATTTTATATTCTGGATTATTGTATATCTATTAAAAACCAAACCAAGCAGGATGGTGATCATGTGAACTCACTTCTGAAACAAGCACAGTATCAATAGTGTCAAAATTAAACATCAGCTTCTACCTCAATCTTACTAACATTCCATTCAACAGTAATACTTATTTAATATAATAACTATTTCACCTTCTGAGCAGCTCCAATGGATTAGCAGGAACTAGATATAGAGTTGTGTTGACGTGGGTTCTGGAGATCAGTAGTAAAGAGTATCAAAATTTATTAACAATTTAGCTCCACTAGAATCAATGGATTCCATTAGTCTCGCCACTAATCAATGGCGTGATATTGGTGGAATTATTTTTCCCGCATATCCACATCATAAGGGTCGGAGACAAGCCATGCCCACTGTACTCTGTCTGAATTTCTGACCCACAAAATCATGAGTAAATAAAATTAAGCCAACACGTTTTGGAGATAGTGGGTTATACAACAACATATAACTGAAATAGAAATTGGAACCTATTACAAGGGTCCTGCAGTAACAAAAATGTAAAACACGTGGTGTTGGCTATGACTGGGTAGCAGATAGAGGACTGAAAGGCCCCCAGGTGACTGTTAGTGGAGACAGATAGGCAGTATGGTTACTGCTGTAGGAATTATGAGACAGAGGATCGGGATTGAGGTGATGTACTGGAAGAACAATTAGTAAATCAGAATCAGCTGAAAGTGTCAACAGCTTTCTATTAGCTGCCTATAGTAATGTATGAATAATGTATAATAGAGAAATGCGCTAAATTTCAAGCATAATTTAGAGGAAACAGGAAAGAATCAGAGCTTGATGTGTTTTAAAATAAAACTTTCTCATCCTCAATTGTATCCAGCAAAAGACTCCAAATTTCAACGCATATATCAA
The DNA here is from genome assembly GCF_963455315.2 of Globicephala melas. Classification (NCBI taxonomy): domain Eukaryota; kingdom Metazoa; phylum Chordata; class Mammalia; order Artiodactyla; family Delphinidae; genus Globicephala; species Globicephala melas. Next base: position 10,268,114 of record NC_083324.2, on the reverse strand, counting down.
ATACAAAGCGTTACCAATAAAAATGCATGCTTAGGGTAAAGATTACCTCACTGTTACAGTTATAAATCTCTTGGTTGAAAGCTTAGAAAGTTTTAAAGCTTCTCCTAGCTGGACAAAAGAGCTTTTAAGAATCTCAAAGGTGTACTTTGTAGACACACTCTGAAAATAGCGCTTCTGATAGTCTTAAGAACAGCACCCTGACTCAGAGCCCAAAGTAGAAGCAGGGGTAATCATTAAGAGATTGTGGGTGTGGCTTTTCTCTAATAGAGTGTATTATAATTTAATACATAGAAAACAATTTTTAAGAACAAATTATATGAGTTTGGACTTAAAAAAATGAGTAAACAGAAACAGTTCAAATTAAAAACATGTTACCCTGCAACTTATTTTGAAGTAGATTTACAATATTATATTAATTTCATGTATGCAATATAGTGATTCAACATTTTTATAGATTATGCTCCCTTTAAAGTAATTACAAAATAATGGCACATTCTCTGTGCTGTACAATATATCCTTGTTGCTTATCTATTTTATATGTAGTAGTTAGTATCTCTCAGTCCCATACCCCATCCTGTCCCTCCCCCTTCCCTCTCCCCGCTATTATCTACTAGTTTGTTTTCTATATCTGTGAGTTCACTTTTGTTTTGTTATATACATTCATTTGTTTTATTTTTTTAGATTCCACGTATAAGAGATAACATAGAGTACTTGTCTTTCTCTGACTTATTTCAGTAGGCATAATACTTTCTAGGTCCATCCATGTTGCAAATGGCAGAATGTTCTTTTTTATGGTTGAGTATATATATATGTGTATATATATATATATGTGTGTGTGTGTGTACACACACACACACACACACACACACACACACACACACTGCATCTTCTTCATCCAGTTCATCTGAGGGACAATTGGGTCAGTTCCATATCTTGGCTATTGTAAATAATGCTGCTATGAACATTGAGGTTCATGTGTCTTTTTGAATTAGTGTTTTTATTTTTATTTATTTATTTATTTTTTGGATATATACCGAGGAGTAGAATTGCTGGGTTATATGGTAGTTCTATTTTTAGTTTTTTGAGGAACCTCCGTACTGTTTTCCATAGAGACTGCATCAGTTTACATTCCAACCAGCAGTGTATGAGGGTTCCCTTTTCTCCACATCCTCATCAAGATTTGTTATTTGTGGACTTTGATGATAGCCATTCTGAACTGGCGTGAGGTGATCTTGCACTGTGGTTTTGATTTGCATTTCTCTAATGATTTAGTGATGTTGAGCATCTCTTCATGCACTTGATAACCATCTGTATGTCTTTTTTGGAAAAATGTCTGTTCGGGTCTTCTGCCCATTTTAAAATCAGATTGTTTGTTTTTCTGATATTGAATTGTATGAGCTATTTTATACTTTGGATATTAACCCCTTATCATATTATTTGCAAATATTTTCTTCAATTCAGTAGGTTATCTTTTCATTTTGTTGATGGTTTCCTTTGCTACTGCACAAAAACTTTTAAGTTTAATTAGGTCTCATTTATTTATTTGTGCTTTTATTTCTTTTGCCTTAGGAGACAGAGCCAAAAAATATTGCTATGATTTATATCAAGGAGTGTTCTGCTTATGTTCTCTTCCAGGAGTTTTATGGTTTCAGGTCTTACATTTAGGACTTAAATCCATTTTGAGTTTACTTTTATATATGGTGTAAGGAAATGTTCTAATCTCATTCTTTTACATGTAGCTGTCCAGTTTTTCCAGCACTGCTTATTGAAGAGACTGCCTTTCCTCCATTGTATAATTCTTGCCTCCTTTGTCATAGATTAATTGACCATAGGTGTATGGGGAGCCTGCATCTTTGTATGGGGAGGAAACAAACTGAGAAAACAACTCAAGTACAAACATTGGCCATTCTTTGTGATATGGTGGGTAATTAATTCAATGTTTTTAAAGAATGTAAGGCTATTCAGATTTTTATTTCATTTTGTGTCAATTTTAATAACTCCTCCTTTTCAAGAAATGTGATTAATTTCATTTTAGTTGTGAATTCATCACCATGAAGTCAGTTCAAAATAATCTTTGTTATTTTTTGCTGTATATAATATCTTTAGTTACATAACCTTTTTAATTTCTGATATTGGGGAACTTGTTTTCTTTGTTGTTGTGTTCTTCATCAGTATTTCTAAAATTTACTTATTTTCAGAAACCTAACTTTTGGTGTAGTGATTTCTGTAATGTTTGTCTGTTTTATATTTTATTGATTTCTGCTCTTATTTTTAATATGTCCATTCACCTACTTTGTTTTTTTATTTGCTTTTATTTTCTAGATAATTACATTGAAAACAGATAACTGATGCTAAATTGTTATGCTTCTCAAATATATACATATAAAACTATAATTGTCCAACTAAACACTGCTTTATCTATATCCTCAAAATTTTGGTATGCTGAATTTTTATTATCATTACCCAAAAGATTTTCCAACTTCCCTTGCTCATTTTTTATTGACCCTTTGGCTATTTAGAGCTGTTTTATTTAAATTCCAAGTATTTGGGCTTGTAAAAATTCTTATCCTACTTATTTCTAATTTAATATATTGTATCTAGAAGAAAAGTACTATGTAAGATTTCTATCTTTTGAATTAATTTACACTTTATGACTTGGCATTTGGCCTATCTGAAGACTTCCCAGTATTCCCTTGAGAATAATATGTATTAGACTTCCATTCCAACCATGGAGGAGTAATTGCTATGAAAATTGTCTGTCTACCATAAACAGCTAGAGCACAAGAAAAATTGTATGAAGCAGTGGTTTTCAGGAATTGGACAAGAGGAGGTGCAACACTGTGATCCCTGAGAGAAGGGAAACAGGAGGTGAGCCCTATGCCTCACCAAGCTTACTACCTGGAGGCAGTTTCCAGGCTTCTGAACAGGGAGGGGAAACAGAGTCAGTAATCTCATTTAATTAAGGAGACAAAACACCAGAGTGTGAGGTAACTGAGGGGGCTAGAATTTGAAAGGCAGAATATTCATAAGAGGGCAGTTCCAGAGATCAGTTCAATAGTCTTCTTGAGTCGTTGGCATGAGAAGAAACTTCCCCTAGAAAGTAGTAGGCCACACAATTCCTGACTGTCACACAGCACTGGGAAGAATTTACATTCCCAGTAGCCAGAAGAGAGAAACTTTGTCTTACATGGGGCATTGATTAGTGTATTTATTTCCTAAGCCTGCCATAACCAAGTACCACAAACTAGGTGGTTGAAAACAACAGAAATTTATTGCCCCAGAGTTCTGCAGGATAGAATTAAAAAATCAAGGTGTCAGCAGGGGTATGATGCTCTCTGAAACCTCTAGGAGGGAATCTTTACTTACCTTTTCTAGCTTCTGGTGTTCAGTGACAGTCCTTGGCATTCCTTGTCTTTGGGGTGCATCACTCCAATTTCAGCATGCGTTGTCACGTGACAATCTCCTTGAGTGTCTCTTCTTCTCTTCTTATAAGTACACCAGACATACTGGATTAGGAGCTGACTCCACTCCAGCGTGATCTCATTTTAACTAACTATATCTGCAATGACTCTGTTTCCAAATGACGTCACACTCAGAGGTATGGGGGGTTAGGATCTCTGCATCTCCTTTTTGGGGGACACAATTCAATCCATAACAAATAGATTCCTGAGAATAATCATTCCTTACGAGTAAGACCAAATTAGTTCAAGAATAAAGGATTCTTTAGGCCAATCACAACAAAGTATAAAAGCAAATCTGAAATAATAAAATGACTAGCAAATTAGTTAGTTGAGGGCCAAAACAAAATCCAATACTCTTTAAAGAAACAGAATAAAATCAGCAGCCAAACATAAAATTTACAACATCCAGCATCTAATTAAATCTTACACGCTATGCAAGCAGGCAGGAAGATACTCCCCATATCTAGGAAAATAAAAGCAATCAATAGAAACATACTCTTAATTGATACCATATAATTAGTAGCCAGAGTTCTTAGCGAATTTATTATAAATATGTCCACAGATATAAATCAAAATGTGAGTATAATGAGAAAAAAAAGAACACAAATTAAAATTTTAGCGGTAAAAAAATATGTGCAATAAAAATGTATACTGTATGAAATTTACAGTATATTAGACTATATAGATGAAACATTTAGTGCAATTATTGATTTACCAATAGTAACTATCCAAACTTAAATACAAAATGTTTTAAAGTCTAAAAAATAATAGCAGCAGTGAGCTGTGAACTGTGGGCCAATATCAAGTGATCTGTCATAAATGAAATTAGAGTTCTAGAAATTGGGGTTGAGGAGTAGCAGAAAAAATATACTGGAAGAAATAATAGCTAACGTTTTCCCAAATTTGATGTAAACTAAAAACTCACACATTAAAGATGTACAATGAACCTCAAGTTGAAAATAAAGAAAATAGCAAAACATTCAGAAGGGTGAAAAGCAGTGATAAACAGAATATCATAAAGAGATGTCCAAGAAAAAGGACACATTTTGTACAGAGGAATAAATATAAGACTGATTATGGACTTCTCATTTAAATCTATGGCGTCTAGAGGAAAGTGGAATGACATTTTTAAAGTGCTGAATGAAAAAAAGAAGTCAATTTAGAAATCTCTAACCCTAAATGAAGACTTTTTAAAACAAATAAATGTCAGGTGAATTCATTGTCATAAGATTTGCTGTATAAGGAATACTGAGGAAAATTATTTAAGCAGCAGGAAAATAAGCAAGATGAAAATTTGGATCCACCCAAAGGAGTAAAAAGTCCCCCAAATGGGAAATATGTGGGTAAATACAAAATACACTTATTCTGTATTACAATAAATACAATATATAACAAATTATTATTTAAATAATAATACATTAAAATAAATATTTTAAATAATTTATTATGGTGTTTATAACATTAAAATAAATTTTATAAATTCAAATACATGACAACAGTAGCATAAGGATGGGAAGGAGGAAGTGGAATTATACTGTTGTAAGGTTTTATCAATAAACATGAAGATACATAATAATAAATGAATATAGAGTTTGATAAGTTTATGTATACTATAAACCCTAAAGGAACCACAAGAAAACAGCCTAAACAAATATAATTAGTAAGCCAGCCATGGAGATAAAATGGAATCATAAAAATAATAATTCAAAAGCAAATAGGCAAAGAAAAAAATTGAACAGTTAGGAGAAAAAAGAACAAAGAGCAATATGATAGATTTAAATCCAACCATATCAACAATTAAATTAAATATGGACAATCTGAACATTTTAATTAAAAGGCAGAAATTATTGGAGTGGATTGAAAACAAGATCCATCTATATTCTGTCTATGAAAATTGCTGATTGACTAAAAAGTAAAGAGATGGGAAATGTATACCATGCAAACACTCATGCAAAGGAAAACTGAAGTGGCTATATAGGTATCAGACCATCAGACCAAGTAGATTTTAAAATTAGAAATACTGCCAAAAATAAAGAAGAATAATGAAAAAGCATCAATTCTTAAAAAAGACATAGCAGTCCCAAATGAGCACGCACAGAAGAATGGAGTCTCAAAATACGTGAAGCAAAACTAATAAGATCTAAAAAAAAAGTAGACAAGTCCATAATTATAGTTGGAGGTAAGACAATTCTTATAGAAATTGATGGAATAAGTCAACAAAAACTCAGCAAGAATATTGAGCACTTAAACGACACTATTAACTTATGGGACTCAATTAACATTTATAGACTAATCAATGACAGGAAAATAAACAGTTTTTTCAAAATCAGCTTTACAGAAATCTATTTTGTTTGAAATTAATAGACCCACCCCAGCTTTCTTACACTTACTGTTGAAATGGTTTAGTTTTTTCTATTCTTCGACTTTCAGCCCTCTAGTTCTTTACATTAAATTGCAACTATTTTAGTAGGCACATAGTTGGGTCTTACTTTTTATCCAGTCTTCATCTCTTTTGAAGATGTGTGTATTTCATTCATATTTAATATAATTATTGATATTAGTGACATTTGTCTGATCTTTTAAAATGTGCTTTCCCTTTGTTCCATCTGTCCTTAGTTTATCTGTTTCTCTTTCTTTCCTTTTAAAAGTATTTTATTTAATTTTAGCTTTTTACCTCTATTTGTATGTTTTTAGTGGTTTCTTTCATTATTCCAATATGAATCTGTAACATATCACAGTCCACTTATATTTAATAATATACTGGGTCTCATAAAACATTAGAACCTTAAAATATTTAATTCCTTATTTCTCCCATCTTGTGCACTATTATGTCATATATTTACACTTACAAACATTAGGCACCTCATAATAAACTGGTATAACTTTTAAAATTTCAGTAGTCATTTGATCTCTAAAGAAATTGAGATGAAAAAAGTACAAGATATGTTACATATACTGCCTATTTATCCTTTCTGATGCTTTTCTTTCTTTTATTTTTTTTCTCTGTATATTTGTTGCATTTTGTATCATTTTCCTTCATCCAGAAGAATTTTCTTTAGGGTTTCTTGCACTGCAGGTCTGCTGGTTGTGGAGTCTGTCAGGTTTAGTTTATCTAAAAATTGTTATTTTACTCTCATTTTTGAGTTATTTTTCTTCGGCACACAGAATACTGAGTTGATGATTTTAGATTTAAAGTATTGTTTCATTATTTTCTAGCTTTCATTCTTTCTGATGAGAAGTAAGCTTACATTCAAATTGTTGTTCTATTCGTAATGAATCTTCTTTCTCTGGAAACTTTCAAGAATTCTTTTGTCTTTGGTTTTCAGCAGTTTGATTGTGATATTCTAAGCTGTACTTTTCTTTGTATTTATTCTGCTTGGAGTTTGCTAAGCTTCTTGAATTTTGAAGTCAATATTTTTCACTAAATTTGTATTTTTTTGCCATTATTTCTTCAGTACTTTTTCTCTACCACTCATTTGTCTCTTGATGAATCCAACACATGTGTATTAGACTCTTTAATATTTTCTTAAAGGTCACTGACTCATTGTTCATTTTTTTTCAGTCTTTTCTCTATGTTTCTCATCACTTAATCTTTATTTCTCTTTCTTGACATTCACTGTTCTGTCCTCTTAATATCCAATATGCTAAAAATTTTATCTATTTTTTTATTTTACATAGTGTACTTTTCTATTCTAGGCTTTCGATTTAGTTCTTTTTATAATTTCCATCTCTTTGCTGAAATGGTTTCCTATCTGTCCATGATTCGTTTTTTTTTGCGGTACACAGGCCTCTCACTGTTGTGGCCTCTCCCGTCGTGGAGCACAGGCTCCGGACGCACAGGCTCAGTGGCCATGGCTCACAGGCCCAGCCGCTCCGCGGCATGTGGGATCTTCCCGAACAGGGGCACGAACCCGTGTCTCCTGCATCGGCAGGCAGACTCTCAAGGACTGTGCCACCAGAGAAGCCCTGTCCATGACTCTTTTAAAAGCTTGAGCAAAAAAATAAATAAATAAAAATAAATAAATAAATAAATAAAAGCTTGAGCGTACTTCTAATAGCTATTTTCAAGTTCTTTTCTGCTAATTTTAAAATGTGGGTAATCTTAGGATCCATTTTTATTGACATTTTCCCTCAGTGAGTCAAATTTTCTGCTTCTTTACATGTCTGGTAATTTCTTTATTGTTTACTAGATATTTAGAACATTGGGAAGACTCTGGGTCATATTATCTTTCTATGAAAGGTAGTGTTTTTTTATCCTTTCAAGTGTTTAATTTACTAGATAATCATCTTGAACTAAGCTTAGTTTTATTAATTGTTAGGAAAAAAATTCAAGACTTATTTACTAAAATGATATAATTTGGCAGAATTCAAACTCTATACTTTTTTTCCACAGTGGTTGGTAGCAGCTGAAATCTCTGTTCTGGATATTGTCTTCCCTTGGTTGTTTCCCATTGAGCATTTTAGAATGTCTCCCACAGGTGAACAGTTCACGTGTCAATCAAGAATTCGAGGGAAGATTAAAGTTGGATTTGGGGCTCCCCTCAACTGTATTTCCTTTCTTTCAGGCTTTTTTCCTATATCAGTGTTCAGGCACTTTGGCAGCACAAATTCCATTTTCTGAAATCCAAAGCAAATCAAGACTGTATTTTTGCTTAAGATTAAGCAGTTCTTCACAATGATCACTGAGGGCTCTTGCAGGGGGGAAAACCCTGTAAAAATGGATCTCTCCCAAGTGGTCTGTTCACTTCTTCCAAGGCTTATATACCCTCCAATTTAGGACTCCTTTTATTCCCTCTTCAGTTTCTTCAGAGTTATATTTTATATTTTGTCCAGAGTTTATATTTGTTATCTGCAACGTGATTGTTCTGACATAAGATACACTGCCATTAGCAGAACCAGAAGTAGGGTCTAAGTTTTATTTATATTTGAATTTCCAGCCCTAGCAAGGTACTTCATCATTAATAGATCATCAACAGATAGATGTATATTGAGCAAATGGATATGGCTTTGTACAAAATGATCTCACCTGGGAGGAAAGGATGGCGTGAAAGACATTAGGTGATTCTCCCTCAATGCCAGGCCCCCTTGCAACTCATTTTAGGCCTAATGATACCACTATAGGCCACTGCATACTCTTTAGGCATTTGGATCTCCTCCTAGCAGTTCCATTTTGGACAATTTCTCCCATTCAGGCTTTTCAGTTAGTTTTATATACTTGCAGACGATCTACCTCTTCCACTTTGCTCTCTGTGAATTGAAGAGACATTCCAATTTTCAAATGAACCTGAGAGACAGACAGCAACAGTTCTTACTTGAATCATGCTGAATTTCTCAAAGGAGAAAGGAGTAGATTTAGAAAGGCTTTGCTTTCTTTTGATTGCTTTATTCAGCGCCAGTGGTAAATGTTTAAAAAATAGTTTGTCTATCACTTTGGCACAGGTTTTATTCAGTGGAGAGGCTTTGTATCATTTCACTTTCCTTAAATGAAACCGCAGTTTGAGGTGAATTAGGCTTTTGAGTGTTGTTGAAATTTACCTTGTTTAGAAATACGATTTCTATTTCCCCCTTTCTTCCCTCCGGTGCCACCCCTTAACTCCTTTGCTGCCTGTCAGCCTGTATCATATATTTACCCTGGGCTTGCGAACAATCCAAGTTTATGTCACTGGTTTCTATGTTTATTAGTTTACCTGTGTTTCTCGCCAGTTTTGTTTTTAATAGATTTAAAATTCCTAGAGATCAGAGAACATGTTAATCAACTTGCTTTGTGGATTACCTTGTAATTGGGTTATACACTGAATTTCGTGAAATTTTTGATAATGGCTTCTGGGATGTAAAAAGATGGAGCTCACTTAAAATTAACCTTTTCCTATTACCTCTCTCTACTTTGAACCACCTATATCCTGCCAGTAGATTAAAATTCCTAAACCAACTCTTTCATTATTGTTTCATTATTTATTGAATTGTTTTCAGCAAATATTTATGGGGGCTTTTTCTCTCTTAGGCACTATTCTAGGTCGAGGGGTCTCAGTGATGAAAGATACTGAATTAAGTATGATTCAGTGAAAAAAGGCACAGTTCATGATATTGAGACCCTCATTCTTGAAGGGAGGCAAGAAATTTGGGGTAGCAAAGAATAAAGAAATAAATGAAACTGACAAGAAGGGGCTTGACTATGGCCAGGTGCACTTGAGAAAACTCCCAGAAGAGACAATGATTGAGATGCCATTAAATATAGCTGAGTATTTTAGTTGAGGCTGAACCAGGTTAATTTTTGGTCAGTGAACCTGGTGAGCTTATATTTCCATGGTGGGTCTCCTTGGCATTTTTGTACATTGTCTGAAGTAGGAGTAAATGGTCTGAAATGGGGAGGAGGAGTGAGGATGGTGTTTGGAGGGTTTCATTGTTCTTGGTGGGTTGAGAACAGAAACACAACGATGATGAATAGTATGACATAACGTTTATCTTCCCCTTTTCTCAGACTGTTGGGGTGCTTTTGATTAATTTCTTTGGAAAAGGGATTTAGGGTCTATAGAAGAAGGAGAGCTTGTAAGATAAAAGACTTTGAGAGACCCTGGGCGCAAATGGTATTGCTCTGAAGCAGTAGTGAACAGCTATTATTTATGTTTCTGTAACATACATTTACTAATTTTCTGTAAAATGTTCCCAGTTTTCTTTTTATTATCAGAAAGCAGCTCTCTTATAGTCTCAGGCCAAACGCTTCATGGTGCCCTCACCTACCCTAAATCCATGGGTGTCACATGATAAAGGCCTATTCCATCAATATATTCTGTCTCTGCTATCCTTGGTTCAGGGGTGGGCATGGTACAAAGCAGGTAAAACAAAGGCCATTTGTACATTTTCGGAGTGACTGTGGTTAAGAAAGTTTCTTCTGCAGCCACTGATGCCAGCTATATGTGCGCCTGAGCCTAAAGCAGGCAAAAGAAAAGCAAAGCCAAGACCCGGAATGTGTGAGGAATATCAACATGATGTCGGGCAAGTCTGGAACCAGCCGTGCTTGAACGAACTCTTCAGATATGAAAGCCAGGGAATTATTTGCGTGGCTTAATAATTTTGAGTTAGGTTTTTCCAAGAAGACTTAGGCAAAAAAATTCAATACAGAATTAACAATAAAACCTGTCAACCCATATCACCCCTTGACCAACCCCACTATTCCCAGTACAGGGCTCTGGCCCTTTGAGAGCTTACTTAGCAAGGTCATTACTGAATGATCACAAAGGATAGCTCGGTGCAGCAGTGGAAGAGATGATTCCCACCAAAGCAGTTATTCTGTGGACAAGAAGTCAAAGTCATAGAAATTGAATTGTAAATATTTCTCATGAGAAACCCTCAGAAGAAGCTGAAAAGATGTTGAGAGGGAGCTGGTAATCTATTGCTCACATAGATGGGGCTGAGTACTCTGGTAGTTTGAACACTGATGTGACACGTTACATTGATGTTACATTTGTACTCCATGATAGGTCGGCTGGAATATTTGAATTGCATAAACCATAGGATGAGGTCAGCAGACTACAAAGTTGGAAAAGACATTCCAAAGAGTGAGAATAGCATTGACAGAGAAAAGCAGGCAAGAACATGGTGTATGTGGGTAACAGCAAACAGTTGGGTATGACTGAAGCAATGGGATTATGTTTTTAGGGGAGGAAGATGTAGCATTAGAGATATGTGAGGCTAGCTCTCTTCCCTCTTCAGAAAACACTAATGCTGAAATTGTATTCTTTAGCCGGACATCCAAGATTTATTTCCACTTTAAATTTCCCTCTCAAACTTTTCTTCAGCCAAGCTTTTCTCTGTCCTTCACTGAGCTGGTGTATTACTTCCTCCCAGTTTTTGCTCAAAGCCGTTCTCTTTGCTTGAACTGTCATCCTCTAGCAAATGCAACCCATTCCATTCACCTGATGGTAATGATAAATTACTTTGCACGGTAGTTTATCTTTTTAAAATGCATCCATCTTATCTCACCAAATTAGTTTGTAAGCTCATTGAGGGGCAAAGAAGAGAGCATTATGTTCCTCATGTTTTACCTCCTAGAGGGCCTGGTATAGTCCACAGAATGTAGTGTCCGATGAATAAATGTGTGACAGTTTGTGGGTAAGTTCAGAGAATATCGCCTGTGCCTTTCCTTCAGCGTTTTATGTTCCAGGGCAATTCCAGGAGCAGGCTGTATGCCTCGATAGCATATCTTCTTGCAAGGGATTTGGAAGGTATCAGACTGATCACCCTGCAGAGACAGACACCCTTGCTCTCACCATCCCAGTATGTCCTGGCAAAGCCTCAAAGGCTCCCTGTCACTGTTCAGTGGCATCAGCTGTGGGTCTTTCAGAGCCTGGCAGGTGTGAAGAGAGGTCCCATGGTGGGAAGCTTGCTGCCTGCCTGCTAGAAACTGAACTGAATAAGTTTCCCGGGAGCAGTTGTTTTTTGTTTTCTCCCCAGCCCACAAAGGCACTGTTTGCCTCCCAGCAGCCTTGTAGTTGACTCAGCTGTGTGACCTGCTGACAATCCCCAGGGCCACTTCCCCCTCAGGGACCCGTTTCCAGCACACAACTGAACAGGCTGGAAAGGGCAGTTAGGGAGATGAAGTGTTGCTGCCTGGATGCCCATGAGCTGGCATTACAGAGGGCAAGGGTCTTGCTTTTGTGGCCTCTGGGGGTTAAAGACTTATGTCAGAAGTTGTGTTTTTCCTTTGTGAAAGACCTTAACTACCCCCCTTATATTCTGAATAATAGAAAGAACATTTAACAACCTAATCACATAGAGTATCAAAAGGGAACTGGCTAACACCTTGATGGATAAGAATCATGCAGAAGATTGTTTCCCAAATTATGTGCCTTGGATAACTAGTTCTGCCAGAGGCTAATTGCTGTTATGGGACAAAACACTTCTGTGACCAGATAGACTAGGGATTTTCTGGGGTTTCGTACCATAAGATTTTTCAGAGCCTATAATTTGCCTGTGTGGCTGATGGATCTCTAAGAGGTGTTATAGAGTATAGTATCTGCCAAATTTACTTAAGCACACAAACCTTTTCATAAAGAAATACCAGTTCACACATTTCTGGAATTCACATTGATGGAAAAAGCCATTCTAGATGTTCTCCTGTGCAGGGGAGAAGGGGAATATTAGTTCTTTTGCTAACGAACACTGTTCCTAAGTATTCTTAGGGTATCTTCCCAGACTGTAAACTATCAGTCCCTTTCTGTTACTATATATGTATCTGTACACAGACTCATTCATTCATTTATTCATTCATTCAATAAAATTTCAGGCGAGCACTCACTCTATGGGTCTTCACTTTTCCTCTAGACCTGTTGTAAATGCTCCGTACAGTTTATACCAAGACATTTCTCCTCTGGTTCTGTTGGCCTCTCTACCACAGAGGTCTATAGTAGAGCTATATGACCCCTTTACGTGACAAAATTTCATTTGTATTTTTTATGATCTGTTGGTTGAAAAACTATATAATAATAGGATATTGTGAATTTATTAAAATATTAAATTTGTGTTTATTCTTAACAGAATACTAAAATTTTGTCTTAAAATAACTCCACCGTCCCCAAATCTCTCTCATCTTCCAGCACATAGAATGAAAAACACTGCTGTAGAGTATGGTTTTCTGAATCAAAGAAAACTGGGTTTTACTCTGAACTCAGCCACTGACAAGCATTGTGAATCTGAATAAGTTAAGTAATTTATTTAAACCTCATTTGTTAGGATGATCTGAGGATCAGATAAGTTAACACAAACAGACACACTGCCTGGTAAGTGATAGATGTCTTAGCCTTCTCTTTCAATGAGAGCAGACATAAAACAAAACAGTAGTTAGAAAACATATGTTGAGGGAAAAATGTCACTACTATGCTAGTCGTCTTTACTTTTTGTCGTTCCATAGCAAATGCAGAAAGGGATAATTCTCATAATTATTGATGTTCTAAATAAATAAACCATAGGAAGTTAAATAAATTATATTGAGTACTGTATGCCAGATATTATTTTAAGTGCTTTCTGTGTCTTAAGGCATTTGATCTTCACCATAGTCTTACAAGATCCCTTTATTATCCCCAATATTAAAGATTAGGAAACTAAGGCAAATGGTTTATATACTTTGCCCAAGGTTCCACATCTTGAAATTGCTAGTGCTAGCTTCCAAACTCAAACAGTATTTTGTTAGCAGCTATGTTCTTGTTTTCTCATATATTTATCATGTGGAGGGCTCGTTTGACATGTTTTACTAACGCATTGTTTTCAAGGGCCTTGTGGCATTTGAACATTGACAGGCCCTGCTAACTGCCTAGGAATAGGAATCCTACCATTAGAAAATTAGTATATGTGTTTAAATTTGCCAGTCCATTGCTATACCAAAATACAGAAACTACTATGCATCAGGCTAAGAAATGGTCTTTTTTCATTTATATTAAAGCTGAATAATAATATTTTCTAAAATTTGAACTGCATTACTACAATGAGGCCTTTCAGTGTTTTAAATAGCTACCAGGAAGAGGAAGGTCCCTGTGAAGACCTGTGTTGAGGAATAATAAAGTTAGGAGATGCTCCAGAGGTCTTCTTGCTTATCCTCCTGAGCATTGGTAGAAAAATTTACTCAAAAATCATTTACTCATTGTGTCTAAGACTGTGCTTCCAAGACTGCTGGAGACATAAGAATAAAGAAATACACCTGTCTCTGGAAACATCAAGATCTAAAAAGAGGAACAGGTAGGTAAACAAATTATATAACCTTGCCTTCCTATTGGAAGCAAGTGTGAGGAACCTGTTAACATAGAGGAAGACAGGTATATCAAAAATAGTTCAAAGTATAATAGAGTGGTCTTCACAACTTTATTTGATAACCGGTCATGACATAAAATGATTAATCTAATTGTCAGAAGTTCATTGTTGAGCACAGTCATACTTACTCTTGATTTTATCATTGGTTCAGATCTCTATTCTCATGGACATAATAATGTAGTCATTATATCTGCTTTGGATTTGCATGGCATGGGTTTGAATCCACTTCTACCATTTAATACCCCTCTGGCCTTGGGCAACTAACTTACTTAGCCGCCTCTGAGCCTTTTTAACATCATTTCTGAAGGTGGGATAATAGATAAGATAGACCTTGTAAACAAAGTCAATAAATGTTACTTGCAGTTTTTACTGTTATCATTGTTGTTGAGAGTAAAATGAAGAGGTGTGACGTTGACAACAAATATTTGTACATTCAAGTTCAAAGTTTATTTTAATAGATAGTAACAAAGGAAAGAGAGATTTTTGATATATAAATTTAAGCTTGTATTCGAGAATATTTGGGGCACTTCTCCCACTGACACTGATCATATATGTGTGGTTAATACTTCGCCTAATTGCATATCTGCATTGTGTACTGTTCCCTAGTCAGAATTACCATAGACTCCCTGAGGAAGAGGCTCCTTCTTCTGGTGTCTTATGTGAGCTGGCCTGCCAGTAAAACAGTCATGAAATCCTGTTGCTTGCTCCAGGTTGTTCTCCCTGCCCTTGCCATGGTCCAGTGTATCCACAAGAGTGACCAGAAGAGAGTCAGTGAATTTTGACAACATATTTGCTTGTCCTGATGGCTTTGTTTTAGTTTGAAGTACATAGATTTGGGGTACTACCTAGATAATTTTCTGGTGCTAGGTTTACCAAACATTCTCACCAAAAGAGGAAAGGGAGTAATTCAAATCATTTAGAAATTTGGGTCTAGCTATAATGATCCAAGTGTGGTTATTGGTGTTCTTTAAAATAAAATTGGCAGCTTAAATAATGGACTCAATCAAATTATCAGATGTTTTGCACTGGGTTAAATGCATTCTAATTAGCCAGCCAGTACAAAAAGCTGATTAAATCTTTTGCTAAAGAATTTCCATTAAACAAACAAACAACAAGAAAATAGTTCAAGCAAGTTTCTTTTGCTTTCTTCTACTTGAAACTGTGAAGTTGTGAAGGGAAACCACAGATGTACTTCTACCCCTAATCCTGTGAGGTTCCAGATGACCTATGACATTATCTAAGAATAACTTTAATTCTGATTAAAAATGAAAGTTTCAAATGGTTGGACTACAGTATTCTGAAAACTTTGATAATGACTTTGTGTGCACTTTATTGCCTTGTGCACTACAGTTATGAAAAATAGAGGTACTATATCTTAAACTTGTATAAACTGTTTTAACTTTTTAATATATGATTACATATAATACCCCAGTTCAATCAATATACTATAATAATTAATCTACTATATTTGATACATTTAGATAAACTCTGCATTTAATCGTCATAACATCCCTGGGTGCTGAGAGACAGGAATTATTAACGCTTTACTACAAATCATAGATTTCTGGCACAGAAATTGAATGACTTGCCCAATGTCATCTAGCTTGGTAAAGCTGGTTCTAACCTCAGATCTCTCAGAACTTAGCCAGTACTTCTTCCCACGGTCAGCTGAATAGAAGTTTAGTCAAGATAACATGTTGATCCATTTGGGAACATAATTAGAGATAGGACTCTTTTTTCCATAATATTCTTTTATTTCACAAGTTTATTTATAGGTAGTGTGATCCTTATGTAATTCAATAGCTGACCTCCACCTTTGGTATAACATTTGAATCATGCAGGAATTCTTTAATATCTTCATTGCCTGATCTTTGTAACTTTTCAGCCTTACTCCCAGTAACAGGAATTCAGATTTCCTAGTTTGGCACATGTATACCTAAGATATCAGCTCTGTTTGGAATGTGTATTTCTGCCTAATTTTTTAAAAAACAAAACAACTCCCCCAATTCTTGCTAAGTGTTTGTTTAATATATACAAAAATGATATTAAATAAGAATATAGAATGAGAGTTAATAGATGAATCTGCCATAACTTGAAGTCTGGTTTATGGGAGTTTTCCTCTTGAGAATATATATAATGAAGCATGCTCAGTGCTATGTTAAAGAAATAAAAATTAAAACATATTGTATAGAAATGCACATAGAAAATAACTTACCTTTTGGTGGTTAGAATAAATATGGGTTTTGTTTAACTTCTATTATCCGTATTATCCACATTTGTATAATAGTTACCTGTTAGTTTTATTATTAAATATTCAATGAACTTTATTGTTATGGACAAGGCAGCTCTGAACTGACCACTTTGTGACCATAACATGTACACAACCCTAAGGCCACACAGTATTCATTTATTCTTGCCTGGGCGTCTTTGTACCAGAATGAACTGCTTGCTTTGCCGGGAATGATGTTCCCCAAAACCCCCAGTTAATTAGGTCTCATCTTTTCATTTGCAGTCATCCTCATGAGGTCTCACTGGCCACTCTGTAGTAGCTCTACAATTTCTGTCATATCATCACATATCATGTACCTCATAATTATAATCACTATCTGACATTTATCTTTCTGTTTCTATATTAGATTTTTGTCTAATAGAATTTACACATCACAGTAAGATTGACCGTGTACAGTTTTATTTATTACTACTTTCCCAAGGCACATGACAGTGCATGGTGAATAGTATTTGTTGAAGAACTGAGTCAAAATGAATTCATTGAGTGAATGAATTAATTGAGCTAAAATGTTAATCTAGTAGCCTCATGGGCTGTATCCCCTATCCAAATCCCAAGTCTGTGCTCAGAGATGATTAGGTCCTTTCAGTGGACACCCACCTTCATACCACAGAGTGATAGAGGATGTTGTCTTGTGTCATTTGATTCCCCTTCCTGTGGTAGTGAGGACTTTACTGGCTTGATTTTTTGAAGACACTGACCATCCCAAGCAGACATTTGAGTTGTAATTCATTTTACCTGGGAAAAAATGGAATATTTCATAGCTTATAAAGTTGTCGGATTGGAACTAGTGAATGGGAGACAAAAGCCTGCAGACTAGTCTGTAAGCTAAGTCAATCCAGTAGAGCATATAGAGTGTGATCATAAGGGATTTTTCTCAAACAGAATTCACAAGAAGGAAAATATGCAAGGCAACCAATTTTCCACTTCAGGTCCCCTAACAAAAGCTTTCAAAACTGACAGCTTATACTTTATTAAATATAATATAAATTAATAAATACACACATACGATCTTGTGACTAATTATATTTACTAGCATTTCAGGGTCAGATAAGAGACAATGTCTCTATGAGAAAACCTCTGGATTCTTCTTTCTCCTCCAGCAATTTTTATATGTCTGCTTACCTTTGCAATCTTTAAAGAATGTTAATACATTTTTAAATTCAAGAAATATGTATTGAAAACCCGCTGTGAGCCAGGAACTATTCCAGATGCTGGGGATACTGCAGTGAAGGAAAAAATATATGAAAAATCCTGTTTTATGGAGTTTACATTCTAGTGTGTGGAAGGAGACAAATATATAATAAAAAAATAAAGTATATCGGATAGTGTTCGATACTAGGGAGAAAAATAAAGCAGATATGGGGTTATAAATTGTCAGCAGGTACAGGGATGAGGAATAAATGCAATGGCCCTGAGGTTGAAACATTCCTAGATGCTCAAACCAAGAGCAGAATAGCTGAAACAGATCAAGCAAGGAGGAGAATAGTTAGAGGTGAATCACAGAGGCCATGGAAACCAGATCATAAAGAGGCTTACAGGCCAATGTAAAGACTCAGCTTCTGAGGTAAGAAGCATGAAAGGAAGAGGATGAAGCTAAATTAAACATTTTTACCCAAAGCAACAAGATGGGAGGAGTTGCCATTGCCCGGGATGGGGAATATTGTTGGGGGATCATGTTGCGGTAGAAGATAGGTGTCAGGAGTCAGATTTCACACATATAATTTTTTGAGAAGACTGTGAATAGTTGGTTGTATGAGTCTGGAACTCGGGGGATAATATGGGAATCATGGCATAGAGATGGCACCAAAAGCCATGGGCTTGGGTGAGATGACCAAGAGAGTGAGTGTGGAGCCCCATGAAGTAAGCCTGAGGTACACTAAAGTTTAAGGGTCAGGGAAAGGAAGAAGAGCATCTAGTAAAGTAGGAAGAAAATCAGCAGAAAGTATAATGTCCTAGAAGCCTGCTGAAGAAAGATTTAGGAGAATGCGGGATTCACTCTAAGTGTTGCTAATGGATCAGGTATGAAAAATAAAAAAGATGCTGAAAATTGACCATTGAATTTAGCAGGATGGAGGTTGTTAGTGAACCTGACAAGAGAAATTTCAGTTGAGTGATGGAAGTAAAAGTCTAATTGCAGTGAGTTCAGGAGAGAATGTAGAGATGGTGACAACTCTTTTGAGAAGCTTTTCTATAAAGGAAAACTAAAAAGTGAATTGATACCTTAAAGGAAATGTGGCCATCAAAGGAAGAAATTCTGAGCGTGGAAGAATTCACAGCATGTTTGTATGCTAATGAGAGTGATCCAGTGGAGAGGGGAAAATGGGTGGATAATTTTAGTAAAGAACACGATAATTGCTAGAGTGACACTCTTGAGTGGATGAGAGGAAAGAAGATCTAGAGCAAACGCGAGCATGTATATTTATCTCTAGTAACAAAAGGAAAATTGTCAATTAGAATTGAAGTTATTGATTATATTGACATAGATATTAGTGGATAGAAAGAGCAGTGGTGGAATTGTGGATCTTCCATGCTTACTGCTTCTTTATTCTAAGTAAAATCAGAAACAAGGGCTTCAGCTGAACTTGAGGATCAGGGAGGCATCGTTGAAAAGTTGAGAAGAGGGAGAAGATTTAAAATTTTCTGCTAGAATTATGGGAGGGCGAATGGATGAAAGAAGAGGTTGGCAAACTTTTTCTATGAAGGACCAGATAGTAAATATTTTAGCTCTGAGCTATTTGGACTCTGTTACAATTTCTCAACTCTGCCTTACAGTGAAAGCATCTATAGACAATATATAAGCACAAATGGGTGCGGCTGTGTCCCCATGCACCATTATTTGTAAAATCAGACATTGGGCTACATGTGGCTGATGGGGCCACAGTGTGCTTACTGAAAAAAAGGCACTAAGGGACCATCTGAGATTAGTGGTCAAGAAAAGTAATGCAATTTAATACATGGCGTGTTTTTCTTCAACCAATTTTTCTGTGCTGAGTACATGGAAAATCTGGCTTAACTAAGGCTGAGATTTTGCAAGGTAAGAGTAATCAATAGAGGGAGGTGAAAAGGAATTGAATGTGTATACAGAGAAACTATTACAATAATTAGTAGTGGAATCTAACTAGGCTCGTTAAAGAAGAAGAAAGGATAGGAACAGGGTGAAAAAGAGTAAAAAGTTGGGAGGCTCAAAGGACGGCGTTTGTAGTTGCAGAAATGTTGGAGTAGGCATATTAGAGGGAGAAAATTTAAGAAGATGGGAAATGTCCTTACCACAAAAAAGAAATGGTAATTATATAACACGATGGGGGTGTTAGCTAATGCTATGTGGCGATCACTTCGCTATATATAAGTTGATCAAATCAACACATTGTCCACTTTAAACTTACACAATACTATATGTCAATTACATCTCAATTAAACTGGAAAAAATTAAAAGATGGGTGTTATTTGGTGAATGGTATGGTTACATCGATATTATTGAGGGAATGCAGTTATTCTTAATAAAAAGGCCAAGAAACAGTGAGAGAGGATCTCTGAGGGAAGGACAGGATCTCTAGAGTAAAGAATGTCAAGGAGTTGAAAAGCCAGGGAGTTAAAAGAATTATTCACAGGCATACTTAATTCACAAAGAATTGAGAAGGGTAATTCTAGAGAATGACTGTAAGCCAGGTGATAAAATCTCCAAGAAATAATATTGTAGAATGACTAAGAAAGGATGGGTGATGGGTGGTGTGGTCTGATGGCTGAAGCTTCAGTCTGTGGATGTTTTTAGGTGAAAGGGAGGGAGATGTCTGAGAGCAACAAGGAGGGGCAAGGAGGACCCTTGCACACTTGCAGATAGAGACAGGGACACAGAAGGAAAAACAATCCACCGACTGAGAGAAATGTGGGGAAGCAGCATCCTTACAGGAGAATCAGGTCACAGAGAAAGAAGGTGAAGTTAATGATCATAAGAGAGGTTGAGAAGTAGGACGTTTTGTTTGAATCTGACCCTCACTTAAAGGTTTTGGGGGTAGAAACTGGCAGGAGAAGGACCCAGAAAAGGGGATGCATAGAGAGAAATTTGAAATGAAACTGTGGGATTATGTGACTACTAGTGACTGACCAAAACAAGAATAATAGGTATGATGAAATTAGTCCTGATGCGCAAGACAGATAGTGGTGAGGTAGTGTTTGCTAGAGAGGAAGGGGGGGATGGTGGTATTGCCCAGACATCCCCAGACAAGGGCAGGACTATGTACCTCAGTCTTGTCCAATATTTGGTTCCTAGTTCTGGTTTGTAGCTTCATTTTTGCCTTCTGGTCAAGACCTTTGAGAAATTTTACAATATGAAGAATTACGTACTTCAGTCCTCAGGAGAGATCTAATACATAAAAGTTGTCCCCTCCTCCCAGACTAGGGCTGGTCTCCTCCCTTTTGCTCTTTTTGGTTAACTCTTGGCCATGACTTCACTGTCCCCATGGAATTGTTGGCTTTTCTTGTTTTTGATAGGCAGGTCATCTTCAAGTTGAAAGCTTCTGCAACTTTGCGGTGACAATACAGTTCTGAAAGCCATTTTTTTCAAGAATGAGGATTGTGCTCAGCTGCTTTTTTGTCCTGTGCCTTTATCTTCAAAGGCTTTGTAGAGTTTGTCCTGTTTCACTTTCAAAACATAAAAAAAGCATCAGTCTCTGCCCTTTGGGTTGTTCAAAGGTGAGAATACTTTTTTATAATAAACAGTGTTCTTGAATGGTAATGCTTATTGGGGCAAAATATTTCTCAAGGTAGGGAAATGAGCTCACAATATAAAAATAACCTCTTGTGTGTATAGAGCTAGGGTGACTGTGTCATTTGTCATCCAACCCAGGACACTGTTGAGGATGAAAGGGGGTGATGTGAATAATTCACCTGGATAGCAGGCACTGTATTGGTGTGCTACTAAGCTGCTTTAACAAAGACATCCCAAAATACAGAAGTAATAATAATGATTCAGAGGTAAGAGTTTGAAGGATGGAGAGTGGCCCTGTATTCTTTTATGTCAATAAGTCTAAGGGCTGATCCATCTGTAACAGTTTTATGGAGCGCAGGAGGAGGAAGGAGAGAGTGGATGGGAGGCAAACAGAAACTTTTTAAGAACTCAACTCAAAAATTGCACACATCACTTCACTCATGTGGAGTGGCATGTGCCATTGGACAGAAGGGAGCCATATGGCCACACCTAGCTGCCTGTAAGGCTGGTCTACAGTTGGTGGACACTTATCTTAAGAGCTGATATTGTTTGAGAAATGGTTTCGACTATCTCTAACTGATCCATTTACACATTGGTGAGATAACTTTTGTGCTAGAATACCCGTGCTGGAAGAAAGAACAGTGAACATTTTAACCAAAGTGGGCAAACTTTTTCAGTAAAACACCAGAGAATAAAATATTTTAATTCTGACAGGTGATATGGTCTCTGTCACAACTACTTCACTCTGCTATTGTACTGTGAAAGCAGCCATAAACAATATATAAACAAATGGACATTGCTGTGTTCCAATAAAACTTTATTTACATAAACAGGCAGCAGCTGCCTTTGGCTTGTGAATCACAGTTTACCAACTCCTCATAAAAGTCAAGCCTCCTCTATTTTTCAGATGAGGAAGCAACCCAGAGTTTGAGTCTCGCTCTCAAAAGGAAAACTTTTATTTTATTCATACAGACACTAACTTTCCATTTTACATTCTGTCCAGACCTCTATATGCCATAGTAAGGCTCTTATTTGGTGTTGTCTATTGAGTACCTGTAGTAGAATGTAGCAATCAGTCACCTGACCAGCAAGCACATTGGCAGCTAAAGCCAAAATGCTAAGGACAACTGTGTACCTACTTGATAGATATATGCCTGTATTTACATAGAAATGATGCTTTATATGCATTGAAATTTAAAATTAGTAGTATCTTTACACTTATTTTTGCTCACTAGAACACCATAAGAACATTCCGAGCTTGGTAGGATCCATGAAATTATTCTCATTTCACTTGTGAAAGCGTTGGCATTTGAAGAAATTATCTTAAATCAGCCTACCTAGGGCTACACGAGAGTATCATATCCCATAAAACCTGTTTCCTCCAAACTTCAAATTAAAGTTCACCATAATTGATGGATTTATTTGTTTGGTATTTTTTCTTGGATAATAGAAACAGAATTACACTCTTGAGATTCTAAGGATGGAAGGAAATTTAGAGACCACTTGGTAAATCTTCGTCATTTTATATTTGGAGAAACGAAGGCACACACATGCTGAAACCTGACCAAAGTTTTTGAGCTAATTAGTACTAGAAGCAGGGCAGAAATCTGTCACAGGAGTCCCTAATTCTTTTGCCTACTTAATAATTCTTTCTGTAGTGAAAACATTGAATGACAATATCATAGTGACTTCCAAGTGGCTGACCCTAGCTGTTGTTCTGTTTTGTACCCATGGCTTCTCAAATTGGCCTCACTGAAGAGACCAACAGACACTTGTAGCATTACAAAAGAAAGAAAATGCCTTATACAATGTTTTGCAGACCCAAGTAGCACACTTATTTCAACACTTCCAAAATCAAGTTATGGGCTTCCCTGGTGGCGCAGTGGTTGAGAGTCCACCAGCCGATGCAGGGGACACGGGTTCGTGCCCCGGTCCGGGAAGATCCCACGTGCCGCGGAGCAGCTAGGCCCGTGAGCCATGGCCGCTGAGCCTGCGCGTCCGGAGCCTGTGCTCCGCAACGGCAGAGGCCACAACAGTGAGAGGCCTGAGTACCGCAAAAAAAAAAAAAAAAAAAAAAAATCAAGTTAAAGTATACTGCCTGTTCTTAACTTGAGATTTCTACCATGAACGTTCCAGTGGGGGGAAAAATGGCTTAACGTATGTTTTAAAATATAGGAATACCTTCTTTTATTGTACTTTGCTTTATTGTGTTTCACAGAAATTTCGTTTTTTACAAACTGAAGGTTTTGGCAACCCTGTGTCAAGCGAGTCTAAGAGCACCGTTCTTTCAACAGCATTTGCTCATTTCATGTCTGTGTCACATTTTAATGATTCTCACAATGTTTAAAACTTTTTCATTATTCTATTTTTTGTGGTGATCTGTGATCTGTTTTCTTTCTTTTTCTTTTTTTTTTTTTGGCGGTATGCGGGCCTCTCACTGTTGTGGCCTCTCCCGTTGCGGAGCACAGGCTCCAGACGCGCAGGCCCAGCGGCCATGGCTCACAGGCCTAGCCGCTCCGCGGCATGTGGGATCTTCCCGGACCGGGGCACGAACCCGTGTCCCCTGCATCGACAGGCGGACTCTCAACCACTGCGCCACCAGGGAAGCCCATGATCAGTGATCTTTCATGTTACTGTTACAACTTGCTGAAGGCTCACATGATGGTTAATTTTTTTAGCAATAAACTATTTTTTAATTAAGGTATGTACATATTTTATTAGACAAAATACTATTGCACACTTAGTAGACTACAGTATAGTGTAAACATAAATTTTACATGCACTGGGAAACAAAAAAATCTGTGTGACCCACTTTATTGCAATGTTCGCTTTATTATGGTAGTCTGGAACCGAACCCACAATATCTCCGAGATATGTGGGTAGATGGCGCGTGTACACACACACACAAACACACACATATATTAATAGCTTTTACAGGCTTCTGGAATAAGTAAGTGAGGTTGTGTTTCTTCATGCTTTTGAACAGTATATAAGTTTTCTGTCTGATTTTGTGTCATTTCTTTCTGACATGAGTTATAAAACACACACCATTTAAACCTTTGGATAGTACAAACCAATCAGTAACATCGGGCTTTGAGCCAGAAAGTTCATGCAGGGAACAGCAAGGGCCCCTTAAGAAAAAGTACTATTCAGAGACCCAAGAATAGCACTACCACTTGCCAAGATAATGCTGAGATTAATCTCAAGGAGGAGTGAAAATCGCTTAATGTTTGTGGCAGTGAGAAGTCTCTGCCCTCAAGTGGAGTCCATGTCTCTACAATCAAAGCCAAGATGCACATAGAGAGTGAAGTGAGAGTCTCTCCTCAAGGTTTGTGAAGATCATTTCTACCCAAGTGGAGTGTAAACAGAATGGCTTCCAGGAAAATCTACTGGAATTGGCTTTGACATAGGGTTCCTCTGCTTTTTGTGGGAAAGAGGCTCAGAAAAGTGAAAGACTTCCAGCCTTTCTGGAAGAGAGGAAAGCTTACATTGCCTTTTAAAGAACAGTTCAAGAAGGTAAGAGTAGGAGGAGTTAAAAAAATAGACCTGAAAAACAAAAATCACACTGTTAAATAAAAGTAGTAGAATGGAGGCAGTTTGAAACCTAGGTACAGGGGAAATGAGAAGCAGGTCAAAATTAGGTGCTTAAGGATGTTAAAGAAACTGAACAAAGCCTACAGCATGCTGTGAATGGTGAAATTACACTTACCTATTATTTTGCATTTACTGGGAGCTGATCTGTATTTTCTAAATTTTCTGCATGCAAATGAATATTTCTTTTTTCTTTTTTGTCTTTTTTCTGTAACATCTTTATTGGAGTATAATTGCTTTACAATGGTGTGTTAGTTTCTGCTGTATAACAAAGTGAATCAGCTATACGTATACATATATCCCCATATCCCCTCCCTCTTGTGTCTCTCTCCCACCCTCCCTATCCCACCCCTCTAGGTGGTCACAAAGCACCCAGCTGATCGCCTTGTGCTATGCAGCTGCTTCCCACTAGCTATCTATTTTACATTTGGTAGTATGTATAAGTCCATCACATTCTCTCACTTCATCCCAGCTTACCCTTTCCCCTCCCTGTGTCCTCAACTCCATTCTCTACATCTGTGTCTTTATTCCTGTCCTGCCCCTAGGTTCATCAAAACCGTTTGTTTTTTTTTTTAGATTCCATATATATGTGTTAGCATACGGTATTTGTTTTTCTCTTTCTGACTTGCTTCACTCTGTACGGCAGACTCTAGGTCCATCCACCTCACTACAAATAGTTCAGTTTTGTTTCTTTTTATGGCTGAGTAATATTCTATTGTATATATGTGCCACAACTTCTTTATCCATTCATCTGTTGATGGACACTTAGGTTGATTCCATGTCCTGGCTATTGTAAATAGTGCTGCAGTGAACATTGTGGTACATGTCTCTGTTTGAACTTTGGTTTTCCCAGGGTATATGCCCAGTAGTGGGATTGCTGTGTCATTAGGTAGTTCTATTTTTAGTTTTTTAAGAAAACGCCATACTATTCTCCACAAATGAATATTTCTGTAATATAAAATACAGTACTGTTCTCCATAGTGGCTGTGAAGTAAATGAGAAAGAGAAAAACAAATACCATATGCTAACACATATATAGGGAATCTAAAAAAAGAAAAACAAATGGTTTTGATGAACCTAGGGGCAGGACAGGAATAAAGACGCAGATGTAGAGAATAGAGTTGAGGACACAGGGAGGGTAGAAGGTAAGCTGGGACCAAGTGAGAGAGTGGCATGGACATATATACACTACCAAATGTAAAACAGATAGCTAGTGGGAAGCAGCCGCATAGCACAGCTGCATAGCAGCTGCTTTGTGACCACCTAGAAGGGTGGGAGGGAGACACAAGGGGGAGGGGATATGGGGATATATGTATATGTATAGCTGATTCACTTTGTATACAGCAGAAACTAACACACCATCGTAAAGCAATTATACTCCAATAAAGATGTTAAAAAAAAAATAGATGTCATATCCAAAAAAAACTTTGCCAAGACCTGTGTCAAGTAGGTATTTTCCTATGTTTTCTTCTAAGAGTTTCATAGTTTCAAGTCTTATATTTAAGTCTTTAATCCATTTTGAATTAAGTTTTGTGAGTGATGTAATAGGGGTCTAGTTTCGTTCTTTTACATGTGAATATCCAATTTTCCCAGCACCATTTATTGAAGAGGCTGTCTTTTATCCATTGAGTATTTTTGGCTCCCTTGTCAAATATTAGTTGATTGTATATGCTTAGGTTTATTTCTGGGCTCTAATCTCTGTTACATTGATTTTTGTGTCTGTTTTTTACCGTACTCTTTTGATGAGTATATCTTTATCGTATGAAGATATCCTGTTTGAAATCAGGAAATATGTTGCCTCCCACTTTGCTCTTTCTCAGGATTGTTTTGGCTACTTGGGGTCTTCTGTGGTTCTGTATATATTTTAGCATTGTTTTTTCTATTTCTGTAAGAAATACCATTGAAATCAATTTAATTATACCATCTCAGTATAGTCCTATTTGGGTTCAACCTATTTGTTGCCCTTTGGGCCTCTTGAGTCTGAATATCTATTTCTCTCCCCAGGTTTGGGGAGTTTTCAGCCATTATTGTTTTAAATATACTATGTCCCTTTCCTCCGTCCAGAATTACCATAAAGAGAGTATTATTTCTTTGCACTGTGTCTCATAATTCCCATAGACTTTCTTCATTCACTTTCATTCTTTGTTTTTCTTTTTCCCCTCTGACTGGATAATTTCAAATGTCCTATCTTCCAGGTCACTTCTTTTTCTGCATACTCAAGGCTGCATTGAAGCTCTCTGTTGAATTCTGCCTTTCAGTTACTGATTTCTGTGAGTTTTTTTTTTTTATGGTTTCTATTTCTTTGTTGAGCTTCTTGTTTTGTTCATGCATGATTTTCCTTATTTTGTTTCGTTGTCTGTCTTTGTGTTCTTGCATTTCACTTCTTTAAGAGGATTATTCTGAATTCTTTTTCTAATAGTTCATAGATCTCTATTCCTTAAGGATCAGTTGTTAAAGCTTTATTCGCTTCTTTTGGTGGTCTCTTATTTTTCTGGTTTTTCATGATCCTTGATTCCTTTTGTTGGTATTTGTGCATTTGAGTAAGTTGTCTCCTCTTCCAGACTGTGCAGGTTTGCTTTGGCAGAGACAGTACTTCACCAGTCAGCTCACTTTGGGCTTCCGGACATGTCTGCTAGTAAATACAGTAAGTCCCCTACATAGAAACGAGTTCCATTCTGAGAGTGTGTTCGTAAGTCCAATTTGTTCCTAAGTCCAACAGAGTTAGCCTAGGTACCCAGCTAACAAATCGGCTATATAGTACTGTACTGTAATAGGTTTATAATACTTTTCACGCACATAATGCATAAAAAATAAACAGGCACAAAAAATAAAACATTTTAAATCTTACAGTACAGTACCTTGAACAGTACGGAATACAGTACAACAGCTGGCATACAGGGGCTGGCATCGAGTGAGCAGGCAAGAAGAGTTCTGACTGGAGGAGGGAGAGGAGGTGGGAGACGGTAGAACTGAAGGATCGTCAGCAACAGGAGACGGAGGGCGAGCTGCACTTTCACTCACGCCTGACGCTGATGGCACAGGTTCTGTTTCCTTGCCGGATTCAATTCTATCGACCCTCTTGAAAAAACGATCCAGTGATAACTGGGTAGTAGCTCTTTTTTTCTCATCATAGATGACACGGTAACACTGGATTGCATTCTGAACGGCTGCTGCAACCTTTGTGTACTGTTCTATGTTTGGGTCCCCTGCCTCAAAAACTAACAGTGCCTCTCAAATGAAGAGAATCCCCTTGCCGTTCCCTGTGTTGTGAATCTCTTCAGTTCTGCGGTTACTTCTTCCTCTTATCGCTTCACTCTCTCAATTATTTTCCCTTTTGTTTCCATCGTTATTGTTTGGCACTTCTTAGCAGAACCAACTGCATCACCACTACTTTTACGCTTGTTTCTGGACATCCTGGGCTTGAAATAAAAATACTATACTACTGTACTCTATACAGTACTGTACAGTAAAGTACACAAAAGCACAACCACTTGCAGAGGATGCATGCACGTGACAGTGTACCCCAGACATGTGAACTCACTTATGTGATGGGACATGGGAACGCACATTCGCATCTTTGAAAGTTTGCCGCAACTTGAAGGTTCATATGTAGGGGACTTACTGTACTTAGGCAGATGGGGCCTGCTATTAGGGTTTATTCTGGGGTGAGGTAACTGTTTGAGCTGGGGTTGGAATATGCCACTGGCTGAGATTAACTGGATAGAACTGCTGGCTTTGTTCCCTGCCCAAGGGAGGCTATAGGAGGGGCTTTGCAATTGCCTGGATTCTCTGGTCAGGAACTGGGTCCTCTACTCAGCAGTGGATGGGGCTCTAAATTACCTTTTCTGCCCTGGAAGGAGATCAAGGCAGGACCCAGAGCCAGCACAGCTCACTGTTTGGGGATCCAAATCAGGCAAGAGTCTGCACTAAATTCCTGGTCAGGTGAGGCCACCAGTTTTGCTCTGCAGACAGAGAAAGCCACAGGCTGTGCTTTCTGTTAGTGTCACTGTAAGCAGGGCTATTGATGGCTATGCAGCTTCCCATGTACTCTGATACAGTTCCCTGGCTCAGTGGTCTGAAAGCTGTATTTGGCAATAAGTAGGGCTACTAATTAATTTCCTTGCCCTGGCACAGAGGGAGTAGTTCCAAGGCCACTAAAGTTCTTTGTGGTCTTGACTCGAGCCAACCCATGCCCCACGTTTCCTCACTGAACAGGGCCACTGGCTCTGCTTTGGCGGTGATCAGCTCTGCTGCGCGCCTCTCGGCTCAGTAGTTGCTGGGTTATGCAGCTTCTAGGTGTTCTTGCCAGTCCTTCCTGTTAGGTAGGACTGGGAGCCACGCTCTGCAAAGAGTGAGGCTATGTCTCAGGGAGGGCCCACTTCAGGCAACTCCCCAAATTTTCCAAACAGGCTTTCTGGTCCGGAGGGTCCAGGAGCCACGATCCACAGCAGGTTAGGCTCTTATGTCTGGTCATGGACAGATCAGGTGACAGGATGGGCACAACTCCTCATCTGGAGACCCAAGTCAGGCAGACCTGCACTATGCCAAGCTCCTTGGTCAGACTGTGCCCTGAACTTGATTCTGCAGATGAGCAAAGCTGTGGGTTGGGACTACTCCTTGGGCTATGCGTGTAGGGACTCGGTCTCCTGGTTGTTGGAATCCCCTCCCTCCTTCTGCATCCCAATCAGATTCCCAGTGGTTGAACCTCACCGAGTTCCCTGCAATCCGCATGGGGAAAAGCCAGATTAGGGGCTCCCACGAAGCAACCCACAATGCTGGAGGGGGATGTATGTCATCCCTGGGCTCTCTGTCCCCGTTGGGGGAACCTTAGGCCCGGGAGAGACCTCTCAGTGTGATGCTGTGCCAGCCTGAGGGAGGGCCGTTGTGGGTCCGCTCCTCTTACCCTTCTAATACAGTCTGTCTTAGTCACTGCGGTGCAAGAGGGTGCTTCAGCCTCCTTCTCACTGGTGTCTTGTCCATGAAAACTTGTTAGTTTTTCTCGTGAGGGGGAGCAAAGTCAGGAACAACTTATGCTACCATCTTGGTGACATCACTCCTGTGATATTAGCTTTTTTAAAAGCTAAAATATACTCTTTAGGAGAAATTTCACAGTTTGTGACAAAATTTAATGGCTACTAAATAACTAAAATTTATAGAAAATTCAGTTGGAATTTATACATCCAAAATGACTTCCCAAACTAAACAGGACAGATGTAAGGCTTTTTATATGAATATTACCACTCATGCAGTTCAACTTTATACAGGCAAAAGAGACTATTATTATTTCTTTGGAATAAGAAAGATTTTTATTGGGTTTACTCATGATTTTAAATTCATGTGTGCCCTTCATTCTCTGAGGGCTCAGCTACCACCCTACCTTGCAAAAAGACATTATTAAGTCATCACAAAGTAACTTGTTCTTTAAATGCCTTCAGGGAGTTGAATATTTTATTCAGTCACTCGAATATAAGAACTGAATTTACCTGCTTTTATTGAATACTAATGCTGTTGTTGTTCAAACTTTGTGATTGTGCAGATACTTAAGCAGTTGTGAAAGCCATTCAAATGATGTTTGACTATGTTCTAAATCTCTTAGCTCACTTCCCCCTCCCTCCCCAATATGGAATATGACACAAGTAGATAAAGCTGCCTTTGTCAATATTGTAATCTAGAGAATGTAATGTTTTCTGCTTAAAAGGATGGAAAATGTTTTATTATTTGAAGGTTTTAAAATATTCTTCAAAAGATATATTTCTTAACATCACAGTGTTTAATATTTTATTAAAGTATAGTTGATTTATATTTTATTAATTTCAGTTATACAGCATAGTGATTCAGTATTTTACAGATTATACTCCATTAAAAGTTATTACAAGATGTGCTTTTCCTTGTTGCTTATGTATTTTATATATAGTAGTTTATATCTCTTAATTCCATACCCCTAATTTGTCCCTCCC
Organism: Globicephala melas; assembly: GCF_963455315.2. NCBI lineage: Eukaryota > Metazoa > Chordata > Mammalia > Artiodactyla > Delphinidae > Globicephala > Globicephala melas. The sequence continues at coordinate 10,237,310 of NC_083324.2, read as the reverse complement.
CCTTTCCTCTCCCCATTGGTAATCACTAATTTGTTTTCTATACCTGTGAGTCTATTTCTGTTTTGCATATACATTTATTTGTAATATTTTTTAGATTCCACATATAAGTGATCTCATACAGTATTTGTCTTTGTCTCGGTTACTCAATATGTTTCTCTTGGTCCATCCACGTTGCTGCAAATATATATCATATATATGCCACACCTTCTTTATCCATTCATCTGTTGATGGGCACTTTTGTTCCTTCCATTATCTTGGCTATTGTAAATAGTGCTTACAGTGTTTAATATTAATGAAATAGATAGTTTTAAGAGCTCAGAATATAAATGAGAATTGTAAATTTATATTCATTGTAATGGTGGTAATATAAACAAATTGGCCATTATGAGATTGACATCACAATAAAGGGTTAGAATAAGGAAACCATGTTATATTATGTGACACTGAAAGGATATTTAATTAGTTGATTATACTGTATTCTTCATCTAAAATCAGCTAGAGAGATATTGGCATGAAGAACTTTTAATTTAAAATATTTGATCTTGAAGACTGACTACAAAAATAACTGGAGGGCTTCCCTGGTGGCGCAGTGGTTGAGAGCCCTCCTGCCGATGCAGGGGACATGGGTTCGTGCCCCTGTCCGGGAAGATCCCACATGCCCCGGAGCGTCTGGGCCCGTGAGCCATGGCCGCTGAGACTGCACGTCCGGAGCCTGTGCTCCGCAACGGAAGAGGCCACAACAGTAAGAGGCCCGCATATCGCAAAAAAATAAAAAAATAAAATAAATAACTGGAAACGTTGAGTTGTAACTAACTTTTAAGTGCATATACTTGGGGTAATTTCTTCCTACAAGTTTAAGTGGTCTTTAGAAACTTTACTGTTCAAAGTAATTTTTTGTTTTTTCGGTTGTCAATTTTACTTAGTGGTAATTAAAAACTTTATTTTTATAGTAATGGATTTAGCATGAAGCAGAATGCAAAATTTGAATTATTTGTCCTTAATTTTTGAATTTTATTTTATTTATTTTTTTATACAGCATGTTCTTATTAGTCATCCATTTTATACACATAAGTGTATACATGTCAATCCCAATCGCCCAATTCATGCCACCCCACCCGCACCCCCTGTTGCTTTCACCCCTTGGTGTCCATACGTTTGTTCTCTACATTTGTGTCTCAATTTCTGCCCGGCAAACCAGTTCATCTGTACCATTTTTCTAGGTTCCACATATATGCGTTAATATACGATATTTGTTTTTCTTTCTGACTTACTACAGTCTGTATGACAGTCTCTAGATCCATCCACATCTTTACAAATGACCCAATTTCGTTCCTTTTTATGGATGAGTAAGATTCCATTGTATATATGAACAACATCTTCTTTATCCATTCGTCTGTCACTGGGCATTTAGGTTGCTTCCATGACCTGGCTATTGTAAATAGTGCTGCAGTGAACGTTGGGGTGCATGTGGCTTTCTCAATTATGGTTTTCTCTGGGTATACGCCCAGTAGTGGGATTGCTGGGTCATATGGTAATTCTGTTTTTAGTTTTCTAAGGAACCCCCATACTGTTCTCCATAGTGGCTGTATCAATTTACATTCCCACTAACAGTGCAGGAGGGTTCCCTTTTCTCCACACCCTCTCCAGCATTTGTTGTTTCTAGATTTCCTGATGATGCCCATTCTAACTGGTGTGAGGTGATACCTCATTGTAGTTTTGATTTGCATTTTTCTACTAATTAGTGGTGTTGAGAAGCTTTTCATGTGCTTCTTGGCCATCTGTATGTCTTTGGAGAAAAGTCAGTTTAGGTCTTCTGCCCATTTTTGATTGGATTGTTTGTTTTTTTAATATTGAGCTGCATGAGCTATTTATATATTTTGGAGATTAATCCTTTGTCCGTTGATTCGTTTGCAAATATGTTCTCCCATTTTCAGGGTGTCTTTTCATCTTGTTTATGGTTTCCTTTGCTGTGCAAAAGCTTTTAAGTTTCATTAGGTCCCATTTGTTTATTTTTGTTTTTATTTCCATTACTCTAGGAGGTGGATCAAAAAAGATCTTGCTGTGATTTATGTGAAAGAGTGTTCTTCTTATGTTTTCCTCTAAGAGTTTTATAGTGTCCAGTCTTACATTTAGGTCTCTAATCCATTTTGAATTTATTTTTGTGTATGGTGTTAGGGAGTGTTCTAATTTCATTCTTTTACATGTAGCTGTCCAGTTTTCCCTGCACCACTTACCGAAGAGACTGTCTTTTCTCCATTGTATATCCTTGCCTCCTTGGTCACAGATTAGTTGACCATAGGTGCATGGGTTTATTTCTGGGCTTTCTATCCTGTTCCATTGATTTATATTTCTGTTTTTGTGCCAGTACCATATTGTCTTGATTACTGTAGCTTTGTCTGAAGTCAGGGAGCCTGATTCTTCCAGTTCCATGTTATTCCCTCAAGACTTCTTTGGCTATTTGAGGTCTTTTGTGTCTCCATACAAACTTTAAGATTTTCTGTTCTAGTTCTGTAAAAAAATGCCATTGGTAATTTGATATGGATTGCATTGAATCTGTAGATTGCATTGGGTAGTATAGTCATTTTCAAAATATTGATTCTTCCAATCCAAGAACAGGGTATATCTCTCCATCTGTTTTTATCATCTTTAATTTCATCAGCGTCTTATAGTTTTCTGCATACAGGTCTTTTGTCTCCCTAGGTAGGTTTATTCCTAGGTATTTTATTGTTTTTGTTGCAATAGTAAATGGGAGTGTTTATTTAATTTCTCTTTCTGATCTTTCACTGTTAGTGTATAGGAATGCAAGAGATTTCTGTGCATTAATTTGTATCCTGCAACTTTACCAAATTCATTGATTAGCTCTAGTAGTTTTCTGGTGGCATCTTTAGCATTCTCTATGTATAGTATCATGTCATCTGTAAACAGTGACTGTTTTACTTCTTCTTTTCCAATTTGTATTCCTTTTATTTCTTTTTCTTCTCTGATTGCTGTGGCTGGGACTTCCAAAACTATGTTGAATAATAGTGGCGGGAGTGGACATCCTTGTCTTGTTCCTGATCTTAGAGGAAATGCTTTCAGTTTTTCACCATTCAGAATGATGTTTTTCATATATGGCCTTTATTATATTGAGGTAGGTTCCCTCTATGCCCACTTTCTGGAGAGTTTTTGTCACAAATGGGTGTTGAATTTTGTTAAAAGCTTTTTCTGCATCTATTGAGATGATCATATGGTTTTTCTTCTTTAATTTGTTAATATGGTGTATCACATGGATTCATTTGCATATATTGAAGAATCTTTGCATCCCTGGGATAAATCCCACTTGATCATGGCATATGATCCTTTTAGTGTTCTGTTGGATTCTGTTTGCTAGTATTTTGTTGAGGATTTTTGCATCTATATTCATGAGTGATATTGGTCTGTAATTTTCTTTTTTTGCAGTATCTTTGTCTGGTTTCGGTATCAGGGTGATGGTGGCCTCATAGAATGAGTTTGGGAGTGTTCCTTCCTCCGCAGTTCTTTGGAAGAGTTTGAGAAGGATGGGTGTTAGCTCTTCTCTAAATGTTTGATACAATTCACCTGTGAAGCTCTCCGGTCCTGGACTTTTGTTTGTTGGAAGATTTTTAATCACAGTTTCAATTTCATTGCTTGTGTTTGGTCTGTTCATATTTTCTGTTTCTTCCTGGTTCAGTCTTGGAAGGTTATACCTTTCTCAAAAATTGTTCATTTCTTCCAGGTTGTCCATTTTATTGACATAGAGTTGCCTGTAGTAGTCTCTTAGGATGCTTTGTATTTCTGTGGTGTCTGTTGTAACTTCTCCTTTCTCATTTCTAATTTTATTGATTTGAGTCCTCTCCCTCTTTTTCTTGATGAGTCTGGCTAATGGTTTATCAATTTTGTTTATCTTCTCAAAGAACCAGCTTTTAGTTTTATTGATATTTGCTATTGTTTTCTTTGTTTCTATTTCATTTATTTCTGCTCTGATCTTTATGATTTCTTCCCTTCTGCTAACTTTGGGTTTTGTTTGTTCTTCTTTCTCTAGTTCTTTTAGGTGTAAGTTTAGATTGTTTGAGATTTTTCTTGTTTCTCGAGGTTGGCTTGTATAGCTATAAACTTTCCCCTTAGAACGCTTTTGCCGCATCCCATAGGTTTTGGATTGTCGTGTTTTCATTGTCATTTGTCTCTAGGTAGTGTTTGATTTCCTCTTTGATTTCTTCAGTGCTCTCTTCCTTATTTAGTAACGTATTGTTTAGCTTCCATGTGTTTGTGTTTTTTACGTTGTTTTCCCTGTAATTGATTTCTAATCTCTTAGCATTGTGGTCAGAAAAGATGCTTGATATGATTTCAGTTTTCTTCAATTTACTGAGGCTTGATTTGTGACCCAAGATGTGATCTATCCTGGAGAATGTTCTGTGAGCACTTGAGAAGAGTGTAATCTGCTGTTTTTGGGTGGAATGTCCTATAAATATCAATTAAATCTATCTGTTCTATTGTGTCATTTAAAGCTTGTGTTTACTTATTAATTTTCTGTTTGGATGACCTGTCCATTGGTGTAAGTGAGGTGTTAAAGTCCCCCACTATTATTGTGTTACTGTTGATATCCACCTTTAAAGCTGTTAGCAGTTGCCTTATGTATTTAGTTACTCGTATGTTGGGTGCATATATATTTATAATTGTTATGTCTTCTTCTTGGTTTGATCCCTTGATCATTATATAGTGTCCTTCCTTGTCTCTTGTAACATTCTTTATTTTAAAGTCTATTTTATCTGATATGAGTATTGCTACACAAGCTTTCTTTTGATTTCCATTTGTATGGAATATCTTTTTCCATCCCCTCACTTTCAGTCTGTATGTGTCCCTAGGTCTGAAGTGGGTCTGTTGTAGAGGGCATATATATGGGTCTTGTTTTTGTATCCATTCAGTAAGCCTGTGTCTTTTGTTGCATTTAATCCATTCACGTTTAAGGTAATTATCGATATATATGTTCCTATTATCATTTTCTTAATTGTTTTGTTTTTGTAGATCCTTTTCTTTTCTTGTGTTTCCCACTAAGAGAAGTTCCTTTAGCCTTTGTTGTAGAGCTGGTTTGGTGGTGCTGAATTCTCTTAGCTTTTGCTTGTCTGTAAAGCTTTTGATTTCTCCATGGAATCTGAATGAGATCCTTGCTGGGTAGAGTAATCTTGGTTGTAGGTTCTTCCCTTTCATCCCTTTAAGTATATCATGCCACTCCCTTCTGGCTTGTACAGTTTCTGCTGAGAAATCAGCTGTTAACCTTATGGGAGTTCCCTTGTATGTTATTTGTCGCTTTTCCCTTGCTGCTTTCAATAAGTTTTCTTTGTTTTTAATTTTTGCCAGTTTGATTACCATTTGTCTCTGTGTGTTTCTCCTGTATGGGACTCTCTGCGCTTCCTGGTCTTGGGTGGCTATTTCCTTTCCCATGTTAGGGAAGTTTTCGACTATAGTCTCTTAAAATATTTTCTGGGGTCCTTTCTCTGTCTCTTCTCCCTCTGGGACCCATATAATGCAAATGTTGTTGCGTTCAGTGTTGTCCCAGAAGTCTCTTAGGCTGTCTTCATTTCTTTTCATTCTTTTTTCTTTATTCTGTTCTGCAGCAGTGAATTCCACCATTCTGTCTTCCAGGTTACTTATCTGTTCTTCTGCCTCAGTTATTCTGCTATTGATTCCTTCTAGTGTAGTTTTCATTTCAGTTATTGTATTGTTCATCTCTGTTTGTTTGTTCTTTAATTCTTCTAGGTCTTTTTAAACATTTCTTGCATCTTCTCGATCTTTGCCTCCATTCTTTTTCTGAGGTCCTGGATCATCTTCACTATCATTATTTTGAATTCTTTTTCTGGAAGGTTGCCTATCTCCACTTCACTTAGTTGTTTTTCTGGCGTTTTATCTTGTTCCTTCATCTGGTACATAGCCCTCTGCCTTTTCATCTTGTCTATCTTTCTGTGAATGTGGTTTTTGTTCCACAGGCTGCACAATTGTAGTTCTTCTTGCTTCTGCTATCTGCCCTCTGATTCAGGTAATTTTACTTAATTGCAAATAGTCTCTGTCACATGACCAGACAAGCAAAATTGTCAAGTACAGTATTGGTACCTGCCCTCCACCATCTTTCTCAATAGATAGATAGATCGATAGATAACATAGATACACACACATCCCTATTCTTGGGCTGTAGAGAGAGTGTAATCATTTAAATTAAAGCATTTTCCTTTTGTTAATCTGTCATTCTCAAATATCAACATCATTGTCCTAGTGCACTAAAGATATTTTATTATCCAAATAAACATGAACAATTAAAAGCTTTCTTTTAGCATATGAAATTTTTAAATCCTTTATTCAAACTAAAGAGCATATTTTTATTTTTAAAAATAGCAATTGCTTAAAATATTAATCAGCTAATCATTGTTTACTTTCACTTAGAGTCTGTTTCAATTCAGCAGAGTAATACTAGAGTATATATTCAAGGAAGTTTTTTTTATTACTTTTTCTCTTCATCTCAGTTCTCTTTTACAATTTCAGATATGATGTCACTGAAAGATAGACCTCTATCACAGTAGAGATGTAAAAATCTTTATTTATGTCTTCTTTGGACTTTAGTATAAATTACACTATAGTTAATGATTAGGATAGAGCATGGTATGGTATATAGTTAGTATAAAAATATAGCATGTGAGTAGTATTTGGTCAGCTACATTATATACAATGTATGTATATCCCTTGAATAATAACCAGTTGTAGAAAAATATAATATTTTGTTTGAAAAAAGTACAACAGTAGTTATTTTATATTCATGTGTGTATGTTGAGTTCTTTGTTTCTCTTTGTTCCCAGTTGGGAACAGCTTTCACCTGAAAATTTTCGGTTTAATTGGTCAGTATTTTTCATATATACTGAATTATTTTTATACACCACTGGATATTAGACATAAATGGCTTAGAAAAACTAAAACAGTCATAACTGTACAGTCATAATTATATTGTTGCGTGAAATGTTTCTATAATATAGTCTGCATCAATAGACTGTAGTGTTTGAAATCAACTAATTGAGCTATTACTCAATTGCCATATATAGAGTGTCTCTGCCTATCATATACCTGCTAGCCAGGGCACTAAGCACCTCGAGTCAGAACACAGGAAGTAGGGAAATTAAGTCATGCTTTCCAAAAGACATGTAGCACAAGAAATAGGATTTTATTTCACTCTTATGTTCCTTTTGTAAAAAACGCAGATGTACTTGGCATAAACTTGCTATAATGATGTGGAATTTGTTGACATAAATGTATGGTAAGTATATTTTTTGGCATGAGATTAAAAGGTACCTATTACCAAAGGAAACATTTTTGGCTCTCTTATCCTTTACTACATTGTTCTCCAATACTTCTCCTGTTGTCAAAGTTGGTTATTGCTTTGCCATTTTCTCATAATGTACATTATCTGACCATCATATATTTATGTATTGCAGAAAAAAATATTTAAGTGGTTCTAAAGATCTGTTACTAATTTTGTAGTTTGTAGGATTCTGAGTCATTTTCTTTTGTATGTGTCAGGTAATAATTATTTTACCAGTTTAGACATGTTCACCAACTTGTAGCTTCAACTCACAGTTACATTTCAAGAAATCTCACAAATGCACTTTAAATAGTTTTCCTTTCATTGGCCCAATGCTAAATGGGGTTGACCTTAATTGACAAGAGCTTCCATTGATTTACTTATTTTTATCATGTTCATTGTTGCATTTCAAAAATAGAAGAATTGTCTTCTTTCTGGCTTTTTATGTAACATTATTTAGAATGTTTCATTTTCAGTTTTTCCCCAACCCCAAATCTTTTTTTTTCCACTTTTAATTTGAATTTAAGTAGCTAATTCTAGAACTCAACTTCATCTTTCATTTTCGTAGCATCTTTCACTTTTCTTTAAATGATTTATACAATGCCTAAATGTAATTGTTATTTCCTGTTTGTATGCTTTTTCCATTGAATCATTTATTTCTCTGTTTTTTCAAGTTTCAAAATGATTTTCTTTGAAGGAAGGTGTCTTTTGTACAGTGGAATGAAACTCCGTCTTTTTTTTTTTTTTAGTGAAAGAGCTGACACATACATTTTTTCTCCTATGTTAAGGTCTTTCTTTTTAAATTTTTTAATTTTTTTAACATCTTTTTTGGAGTATAATTGCTTTACAATGGTGTGTTAGTTTCTGCTTTATAACAAAGTGAATCAGTTATACATATATCCCCATATCTCCTCCCTCTTGAGTCTTCCTCCCACCCTCCCTGTCTCACCCCTTTGCCTTTTAAAACCACAGCCCAGTCTCTAGAAAGAGTAATAATAGGGGAGATAGAAAGCTAATTACTGCACTTGATAATGTTAGGTAAGTAAGAGACTGTCAGGTAAAAGAGTGCTTTATCTTTTAAGAGTTTTTTTTTGTTTTTGTTTTTTTTAACGAAGAAAGACTATTAAGCAAGTTTCCTTTTCCCCCCAGTGCTTTCTGATTGTTGCGTGTTTTTCTGTGGGTGATGTTAAAGTTCATTTTTCCTGATCAACTTCAAGAAATTTTCTTCACCCTGCTCCTTTATAGGTATTCTTATCTGGTAATGCTGACCATCAACATACAAGATACCTATGGGCTGCACATACCTTTGTCTTCATCTTGGCTATGTTTTAGTATTATTATTTGTTCAAGGTATTCTGTTTTTAAAGCTGGTTTCTTATATAATGAAATTCCACAAAATTACTGTCTCTAAGAAATAACATTTTCTTCCACTGAGCACAAAAACATCTTTACACACATCTTTGACGTTTTCATGCAGTTCTTTCAAGAGGAACTAATGTTGATGACTTCCAGTATTTTAGCATCCAACTGCTTCTGTAGCTTTGGAAGTTAAAGGTTTTTTTTGAATTTTTATTTTGTTAGTTTTTTTTTTTTTAATCCATGTTGTTGCATCTACTTCCTACGAGTTGCACCTGATTTTTTCCAATTCATTCATAAGGCTGCAGACATAGCATATTCTTTGTCATCATGGAAAAACTCTGCAGCTCTGGAGATGTTCAGTCGACACTGTGTGACAATTCTAGCAACATACTTCCTTTTCTTCCCTTCCTAAGCTCTTAATTCATATTTATTCTTCAGTGCATACTAGGTGCTATGTCTCATGAAAGGGATGTAGATCATGAAAGGAATGTAAAAGATTGTCCATTCCCTTAAAGAAGTGCACAGTTCAATTGGGGGGATAAGGTGCCAACTTATTTAAAGGAATTTTTGACAAAAATCGGAGAAGAATTCCTTTTCCTTGACAGGCCTCAAATCCAATATGTCCCTTAGTTGAGTCAGTGGGTGATAGTTAAGAATGCTCAAACATTCAGTAAGGATTTTCAGAAGATTTTTTGCAAATCACTCAATGATCAGCTATTATCCTTTATTGGTGAGGCCTCTTTCTCTCTTTCAAGTGTTCAAATATACAATTCAAAGTAGAGATCCTTCCCACTCGCACTCAAAACAAATAGCACATGAGGGCAATTTTGTTTTATTTATATGTAGATATGATGGTTAATTTTATGTGTCAATTTGGCTGCACCGCGTGTCCAGATATTTGGCTAAACATTGTATCTGGTTGTGTAGGTAAAGGTGTGTCCAGATGAGATAGAAGAGATTAGCATATGAATTGATGGACTGATTAAATCAGATTGCCCTCCCCAAAGAGGGTAGACCTCAACCAATCCACTGAAGCCCTGGATAGAAAAAAAAGCAGAGAAAGGGAGAATTCACTCTCTCTGCCTGACTTCTTGTGATGAGACATCGATGTTCTTCTGCCCTCAGATTGGAATGTGTACCGTTGGCTCTCCTGGATCTCTAATTTGTGGAGGGACAGTCATGGGACTTCTAGCCTCCATCATTCTGTGAGCCAATGTCTTATAATAAGTGTTTTTAAATGTATACATGTATATCCCATATTGGTTCTGTTTCTCTGGAGAACCCTGATTAGTACAGTAGAAATACCAAAAATATAGTTTTTACATTTATGTAGAGAATATACATACATATTATTCCTCACAGTTTTATTTACACACCAAATATATATAAACATTTTATTTTTATTGATAGACTATATGACACATTCTATGGTTAATATATAGAGCATATGCATGTTTGATATTTACATAAATATAATTATAAATATGCTCTGTATTTGTAGAATAAAATATTCTAATTTTGTAGACTATTTTAATATTATATATTTATAGAGCATAAGAACATATGAGTGAATTATATATATTAATATATATGTATAAAACATGCACACATATTCTAAACCCAGTGTTTTTCAAATTTTTCTGAAGATAAAAATTACTTAAAGTCATTTTTTTAAAAACATAAAAACATATTCCTGGATTCCAGTGCATACCTACTAAATCATAATTTCGAGAAATAAGGCCTGGTGATCTTCATATTTAATAATTACCGATGATGATTTTTATTAGAGAGATCAACAGCCAATGTACTCTAGTTGACACAGCTAGGCTTGCTGTTTTCAAGCACTTTGCCAGATGGCTGCCACCCCGCTTTCCACGCTAATGTCCTATGACTCTCCTCATCTTCTTTGTAGCCACATAGCACAAGACCCCAACAGTATCCATGCTTTCAAGTCTTTCCACTTGATATTTCCTCTTCTTAGAATGGCCTCCCCTTTCTCTTTCTTCACCAGTCAAATTCTTCACAGTCTTTTAGACTCCACTAAAATATCAGCCTCTCTGGGAGACTTGCTTGAGTCTACAGTACAGAGTTTATGTTAATAAAAATAGTCAATAACTTTTTAAGTTGCTTTCATGGACTACATACCTAGCAAAATACTTTACTCACATTTCCTCATTAAGCTGCGTATCATGACCTCTATGCTTAGGTGTCCTTATTGTCCCTATTTTGCAAAGGAGGATAATGAGGCTTAGAGTAATTAGTTTACCAAGTTCACAGAGCTATAATGATACACACAGGATTCAAACTCAGGTCTAAGAGTTGCTGGAGTTTGTGCTCTTAACTCCCTACTTTGGGATGTTGTGAGACAGTAACTCAAATTTTGAAGAATGAGAGAGACTCATGTTGATGTCATTATTGACCAAAACTCATTTATTCACTCAATGTCTGTTAAACTTATGTCATGGAACAAATATTATTCAGATATCAATACACTGTTTGCACATTATGTGGAGGGAAAATGAAAGACTTTGTTCTATACTTGCTCTGATACTATACTGTGACCTGAAGTGAGAATTACGAGGTGGAAACTGTCTCATAGTTTAAATGTTGAGCATTTGATGCTGCTGTCACTGCTGTAGTGTTAGGACTGTTCATCCTGAAACCAGTGAGACTTGGATCTAAATTCTACCTGTGCCACTCATTGCTTGTTTCAGACTATGACCAAGACAGTTAAAGTCTACCGAGTTCATTTTTATTCATCTGTATAATGGAATTAATCATTTATAACTAAGGTTGATTAATTTTTGTAATTTTTTTTAATTTTGGGAATTTAAAAATATATACATAATTAAAGAGAAAGATCTTATATATGGTTATCTACCCATGACCCAGTTTAAACAATGATCAATTCATTGTCAATTTTGTTTCTTTATATCTTTACAATTAGGGTTGGTTGAGGATTAGATTAAATAATTTTCTTAAGCACAGTGCCTGGCACATGATACGTACATAATCAATTTGAATTAATTTTGTTTTAAAGAAATGAACATCGAGTAGTATTTCATGGTCCATTTTTCAAACCTGTTTTCCATTTCCAGTCAAAAAATTTCACTTTGAAAATTAGAGAGAAGGAGTAGAAAGTAAAAAGTAGAAAGTAAAGTTTGGGTGTTTTCTGCTTTTTTTCTCCCTTTTAGTCAGATGCTAGAGTCAAAACAAGCTCAGGCACCCCACGTACAAGTGGCTTAAACTAAACAAAACCCATCTATCAGAACTAGAGGATTTTTCATATGGGTTCCCACGTGTCCTCTTTCCATGAGTTTCTGCTCTCTGTCCTCAGTTTCTCTGCCAGCACTCATGGTGCTCCATACTTGGCTACTGCCCTCTTCTCCTCACACGCCTGGTGTAACCTCCAGCTCTTCTTACTGCTCCTCAGGACCTCTCTATGCAGTTGGTATCTATTTTTATTCTGCACCTCTATTGTGCCCTGAACTATAATGCCCTTGCAACCTGTGGTTTGATTTTTCTTTTTTCCTTATTTTCTCATAAATTGGACCCAAATCTCCAACAAAATCTTTCCAGCTATTTTTCATTTTCTCATCTGCTTTCTTGGTAACCAGTACTGAGAGCCCTACGTGAGAAACTGTCCCTTCTCTTAAACACAATTTCCTTTTTGTCTCTTATATATACTGTTCATGTTTGTAATGCACCAAAAGTTATAAAGAGTCAAACAGACAGAAGCCTTTTTTGTGAGTGGGTGCCAGAAGCATTTTGCTTGTACATGCATGGTGGATGTCCAAAGAGCATGCCAGGAGTTACTGAATCAGGACATGAAATTACTAAAAGGGGGAAAAAAAAGTAATTTGACTGCACTTAACCTTCTTCCCTGCATTATTATATTTCTCTAGTTCATAAAGCGTTGGCATACATTTTATATACGCACTCTGAGTATTGAAAAAGTCTCAAAGCAGTGTCTCACACAATAGCGCGATGATGTTCTGTCCTTGTTGCACTCACATTTCTTATGCAATTATGTCCATTTTAGCTATTTATATAAAGAAATAACAAATGTGAATGAACCCTAAGCAAAATTTTGCAATAGGCTTTATCATCAACCTCTAACCACTCCTAACTCCTCTACATCCCCCAATTTTACCCCATTTGAGACACTTACTAAGCATTCATAAAGATTTCAGCATGTTCGAGTTATTTATCATCTTACCTCCAAACCCATCAAAACCTGAAATCAGAATAGACCTGATATCAGAGCCTTAGCTTTGGAATCAGTTACATCTGACTACAACACCAAGCCCTGGCCATTGCTATTAGTATAACCCATACTAATTTATTTATTTCCCACTATTTACCTTATTTAACATCCCTTATCATTTTGTTTTCCTTCTCTATAAATGGGGATAATAATAGTACCTGTTTCTCATTAACTGTTGTGAGGACTACATAAAATGTTATATTAGAAGTGCCAGGGCGTCCCTGGTGGCTCAGTGGTTAAGAATCCGCCTGCCAATGCAGGGGACACGGGTTTGAGCCCTGGTCCCAGAAGATCCCACATGACGCAGAGCAACTAAGCCCTGAACCACAACTACTGAAGCCCGTGCGCCTAGAGCCCGTGCTCCGCAACAAAGAGGAGCCACTGCAATGAGAAGTCTGCGCACCACAACAAAGAGTAGCCGCTGCTCGCTGCAGCTAGAGAAAACCCACGCACAGCAATGAAGACCCAATGCAGTCAAAAATAAATAAAATAAAATAAATAAATTTTTTTAAAAAGTGCCAGATTATATGCAAAATGCAAGACACTGGGATGTGGGGGTTGATTCTCAACCAGACTCTTCCTTCTCCCAGAATATATATATATATATATATATATATATATATATATATACTTATAGTATATAGTATGTATATATACATAACTACACATTTGCATATATGTGCATATTCATATACACACAAATATGCATGCATATGTATGAATATAGTGTGTATACTGTATTTACATAGCATATGGTATATATATACATATATATGAGTATATTTACTACACATACATATACATATATCTTGCTATGTTAGAATAAAAAGGTTTGGCATTTCCCCTGACAAAGATATTGACTGGGCATTCTGTCGATGGGACTTTTTTGATGTTGTTTTTGGAAGAGATCAGTACTGTTTCCAGTATCCACAAAAGCACACCTTATAAAGCTTTCCTCACTTCTCCTATAAAGGAAGCTGTCTCTGTTGTGTTATTGTCACACTTAATTTGTATCTTCAAAGTAAAAATGATATTTTAAGAGTGAGTGAGAAAAACTACTGCCTTTACAAGGATAATCATGGAATGGAGGAAGGTTTTAAAAACAGGTGTGTGGGAATACTTCCATCATCATGTGAGTTTATTTTTAAAAATATTAAGTGTATCACCTATAAAACTTCTGATATCTGGACACTTGCACTCAGAAATGGGATTTTGAGATTTTCTAAGCTGTTTCAATAACTTTACATGAACAGTTTTAAAGGAATTGATCACTTTGATCAAACTGGAGAAAATACACTTCTGACTCTTTTGAAAATGCAGCTGGCAGAGAGCTGGGAGATGGAATTCACCAACCTAGATTTAATGCAAGCCTTCCATCAGTTGGTGGTTGAGGTTGGAAAATGCGTTCCATGATTTAGTGAGACAGTCAGCAAAGCCCCTTCCAGCTGTGGATCCATGCATCTTCCTAAGGTTCTGAGAGTCATTACCAGCAAGTACTAGACCACAGTGAATCTGAACCAGGGCTTCTCAAAACTTTATGAGACAGTGTTAGAGCAAGACTTAAAAAAAATTAGAAGCACATACAATTCAATTGGAAATGCTATTATTAACAAAATGTCATAAATAGCAGCTTAGTGAGAAAAATCACGTATCGTTAATAAATGTAACAGTATTTAAAATACTCCTTTGTTCTTTATTTCTCCACTATTAATCACTATTTTTATTTAGTTATGTTTAATAAATGTTAGTATGTTAGTACATTTGTCTATTTATACATAGATGAATATGTATAAATGCACATATCCACTCAAACATTTTTATGATGATCGGTTTGAAAAAACAAAAATGTTTCGAAACCTATTGACACGGGCACTACGGATATTGTTGTCATGGTTACATCAAGACAATTTATGACTTCCTTTGCAGGAGAGACAGACTAATGGTTGAGTGACGTAGTATGCATTTGTGTTCTTATGGCTAAGTGTAAGTCTGTCCTCCCTCCCTCCCTCTCTTCCTCTCCCTCTGCATTATTTTCCCAGGGCTGCTATAAAAAAGTACCACAGGCAGGGCAGCTTAAAACAACAGGGATTTATTCTCTGACTATTTTGGAGGCCAGAAGTCTGAAATTAAGGTGTCCGTAGGACCACGTTCCCTCTGGAGGCTCCAGGGGAGTATACTTCCTTGCCTCTTCCCAGCTTCTGGGGACTCCTGGCATTTCTTGCCTTGTTCCTGTATCACTCCAATCTCTGCCTCCATTGTCACATGGCCTCCTTCTCTGTATGCCTCTGTATCCAATTCATTAGATTTAGGGCCCACCCTAATAAGGTATGACCTATTCTTAAGTTATTTACATCTGCAAAGACCCTATTTCCAAATAAGGTCCAATTCACAGGTACTGAACATGTCTTTGGGAGGAACACAATTCAACCCACCGTATCCTTTCTCTTCCAATCATTCCTTACCTCTCTACTGTCCCCCATCATCGTCTTACTTTTATCTAATACCATAGGGGCCATTGAATTTTCTGGGATTTATCTGTGTGCAGAGAGGCCTTGGACAGACCAGCAAGGCAGGGAGTTCCCACTTGGGAGAGGAATTGGTCTAGAGCAGGCCATGGAAGGGTTATATGGGTCACAGTCTTTCTGGGTACATGCAGAGGGGAATAGGGTTGACTGCATCAGCCACAATCACATGCATCCTTTGAATCTGGTGTCTTGAAGTTTCTACCATCCATCTCAGCCTATTAAATAGAAGCGTTCCGAAACAAACCTATTTACAAACCGGAAGTAGACTCACAGACATAGAAAGCAAACTTATGGTTACCAAAGGGAAAAGAGCAGGGAGGGATTCCTTAGGAGTTTGGGATTAACATACACAAACTACTATATATAAAATAGATAACCAACAAGGACCTACTCTATAGCACTGGGAACTATGTTCGGTATCTTGTAATAACCTATAAGGGCAAAGAATCTGAAAAAGAATAGATATATATGTATGTAAAACTGAATCACTTTGCTGTACACCTGAAACTAACACAACATTGTAAGTCAATTATACTTCAATTAAAAAAAGCAGTGTTCCCATTTTCACTGGTAGTCTGAAGACAGGTTTTCTTTTGGTTTAGTAACATTTTCGTGTGCTCTAGTAATCCAGTACTTACTGTGCAGTCCCAAATACAGGCTGTGTATAGATATTTCATATTATGTTTAAGTTGATGAGTTTTATTTTTCAACTTCAGTTTTATTTTTCAACTGTAGTCCTTGTGCTAATTTTTTATAACTTTTCCATCTTTTTCCTTTCTCTCGTGACTAGGTTCCTGATACTCATTCTAGCAATATATTTCATTTCTGTCTTTCATGATTCTTATGTCTCCCCTTCTTTTAAACAGTACTTGCCCCTCCCACCTCCACGTTCTGTCTTATCTCTCTGATTCATTTCTTTCCATTATATGAGATCTATGTAGCCTAGTACCATTGTCAGTTTATCTCATTTACTTTTTTCCCTCCATTGATGCCCAGTCATGTCATGTTTTATGCTTCATTTCAACTGATACTTTACACGTGAGCATTTCAGTAATACTAAATTCACTCGTGGATTATCTCTCCTGAGTAGGCCCAGGGAAAATTGCTTCTTTGTCCTCCTTATCTTTGAGACTACCTCACTATTAATGACAGTCTTAATAACTGAGCCTCCTGGCCCAAAGAGATAATTTGAGAGAACCAATAGGTGGCAGACATTTGGTTTTATGAAAGGCAGAAATCATTTCCCATGGGAGAACATACAGTTCTTTCAGTAGAAAATAGGGTGCAGTTTTACTTCCCAGTGCTAAAGGACATGTCTGTTATTCAGACCAATTGTCATTCAAGCTGTGACCGATTCTACCTCCTGTATTGTAATGAGAGTTTAGTTTTTTGCAAAACCCTTGCTCCTTCACACATTGTTTTCCTGAGAGTTCTTTCATGAGAGAGAAATATACTTTTAAGATTAGTATACATAAGATAAATTTCTTGCAGGTGTCTTAAATATATTTCTCTATATCTTCAACCTTTGAATCAGAAGCATAAATGTTAACTTATTTTTCTAGCCTCCACCTTCTTTACTTTTTGCCCAGTTGCTCCAGAAAGGGTTACTACCTCTTTTACTTTAAAAGTCTCAAGGCCCTGTTTTACCTTGCCTTCTTCTAGGGAGTAATCTGGTTGCTGAAATACTCTTGCAGTTATTTCTGGTGTCTTATTCCCCAGCTTACTTAATGCTTACAGTCCTCTACTGCTTTCTTTACTTACCTCTATAATGCTCATAGTTTTTCTGTCTACTTCCTTTATACTTGGCTTATTTCCTTGGAGTGTAACTAAAAAGCATGCTTTGATTTTTAAAACCATTGCTCTGTTTGCCACATGTAGCCATTCTTTTAGTGACTGTCATAAAGCCAATCTCTGCAAAGGCTTTATAGTTTGAATTCAGCAACAGGAATGCTTTCCAATATCTGGTGTTTCCCAGTCCTCATATAGTTGTTCGGCTTCATCTCAAGGACTTTGCTATTTCCCTTGTCTTCACAATGGCCTGCCCTGAGGTTGCTTAAACACTGTGAACTCTGCATGATATATGGTGGTGAGCACATTTTTTTCAGTGTTTCTGCTTTGCCTTAAAAACCTTATTATTTTTTTCCTTTTCTCCAAAACAGGTGCTTTCGTGTATTTGGTGTTTCCACCAGTTAGTAGCCTTATAATAATAAGGAAGTGATAAACTGAGGTCTTTACAGCCTGGCAGACCTGGATGTGAACACTAGTCTTGCCACTGATAGATTGGATCACCTTCAGGAGTTAATTAACTGCTCTTATCTTTAGATTCTTCACCTGTGAAATGGGACTAATAATAGTGTCTCAATCATAGGATTAGTTGGAGGATTTTATATGACAGTGTTTGTAACTATGCCTGACATGTGAGGAGTGTTCAATAAATGTTGCCTATTATTTTTTACAAGTAAATCTGGAGTTGTCTCTATTATCTCACAGTTTCTATTTCTCTAAACAAATGAAACATACTCTCATAACAATATATTCTTTTCCCCCATCTCATCTACATAGGCTTTTAAAGACTTGATAGTTTCCTCTTACCTAAGCATGTGTGTGTATGTATTTCTACTGTTCATAAGTAGAACTTTATGTAATGCTTTACCAGTCTTTCTTTTTTATAAAATTTTTGAAAAATACAAAAGAAAAAATAAAAGCACCCATAATTTTTTCACGTATCTATATCTACACATGCTTATATGTGTGTATGCATGCAAAAGGCATATGCATGCATATATGTGTGTATACATATATATAAAAGAGTATTATCACCCTACAACTCTACTATCCCTCCAATGACGTTACCAAAAGAAAAAACTATTTTTTTCACAATTAGATATTAGTATGGCCAGTCATTTTGTTATGCTTATAGGTACGGTTGCCCCTTGGTATCTGTTGGGGGGATTGGTTCTAGGACCCTCACAGATACCAAAGTCTCCAGGTGCTCCAGTGTCTTAGCATAGTATTTGCATATAACTTAGGCATATCCTCCCCTATATTTGAAATCACCGCTAGATTATTTATAATACCTAATACAACGTAAATGCTATGTAAATACTTGCCAGTGTGCAGCAAATTCAAGTTTTGCGTTTTGAAACTTTCTGAAATTAAAAAAATTTTTTTAATTAAAAAAAAAATTCTTCATCCACAATTGGTTGAACCTGCAGATCACACCCTGCAGACATGGAGGGTCAACTGCATATATTATTTGCACTTTTGTTTTAAAAATATATTTAAAATATTCACCCTTTATGTTAGTAATTAATGCCTTTTCCTTAGGCAATTTTTCCCTTCTTTTTTGCTTTGTATTGATGGTACTTTTCTGTAGGCCTTAAATAACTAAGCTGCTAATAATAAAAATGATTATACGAGGCATTTACATTTCATTTTAGAGTTTCCAAAATGGTTTTCACGTGTGCTATGCCATGTAGTGCTCACTGCTGTGCTGTGAAATGGGAAATAATATCCCTATTTAACAGGTGAAAGTATTGCAAGTCACAGCGGTTAAGTAGTAGAAAAAATGTGGCTCCCAAACTACACTGTGAGCCCCTGGACCTCAAATCCCAGGCACATTTTTGAGGGAAGTGCATAGCCATGCTCAACTATTGGTTTTATGTTTTTCCACCATCTCCTACAGCCTGCTGTGAGACTAACATGGAATCTGTTTTTCACCTATATCACTTTATTTTGAAAATTGTGTTTGTTCAATTTTCAAGGTCTTTCTGATACTTCTCTGTCTTCTCCACATTACTTTCTAACATAACCATGATGTGCTCTGAAACAAGTGCAATATCTCATTTTCTTAGATGCAAAAGTATCTGTATTTTCTCTAGGGTTCATTGTTCCCATTTTTCAGATATAATACAGGAATCGGGAGCAGGCAGTAAAATAGTGTAGCAGTTAAAATTACAAGCTGTGGAATTCCACTGCCTGAGTTCAAATCACAATTCTGAGACTTCTTAGCTATGTAACTTTTGTCTGATCCTCAATTTCCCTGTGTGTAAAATGAAAATGGTAATACCACATCCTATAATTGTGGAAATGATTAAGGACTCAAGATTTTACAGCACTTAATGGTTTTAAATATTAATATTAAAACATTAATATTACTTGGCCCATAATGAGTGCTAAGAAAATGCTAACCAATATTACTATTATGCTAAAAATAGGGCATAACGTAATCAGATAGCTTTCCCAGATAGTATTAAAGATCCTGCCCAAACCAATGTGCTTTTCACTGAATAGTTTCGTGTTAGCTGTCTTACAGTGACTAATGATAGTTCTGCATAGAGTGCATGTCAAAACTTTTACTGCATTCTTCTAGTGTTCCTATAACTGTAACTGAGTTGATAAGTCTGTATGCAGATATTTGAATATAACAAAGCATAGCTATACTAATATCGTCAATTTGTATACTATATAAAGCCTATATATATATTATTTATGCAGCAACATTTATTATTATGATTTTTATGCTCTTTTAGAATGTTTGATAAAGCAAATTTTGATAGACAAGTGATACTATTGCATTGTAATGTTGACATTTTTAGGATAATGAAAATATATAGCTAGTGGCATGGGTCTGTGAAAAGAGCAGGGGGCTAGTAGATGCTGGGGTTATAGCTCTATCTGCCTCTAAGTGTGTGATAAATTTAATACAGAGGTTAAATATTTAGAGCTGTTCTTTACCTCTTAACATGGCGGGTCTGGGTAGGTTATCTCCAAAACCACTGTCAGCTATGACATTTTAGATTCTTTCTGAATAATATAGAACCTCATAATTAAGATTATTAATAAGTGTGATGTGGACTGTGGAAGTGTTTACTTAAAATTCTGACCCTAAGTGGCACAGGGACTAGAAGAGGTCCACTCCTGGGGAAGATATATGTCTATGTGATTTGACACACTAGCATCTAGCAATTACCAGCCCTAACACCCCACTTAAAACTCTGAAGTACTTCTCCACTGTTCTTAAAAAAAAAAAAATCCAGTGTTCCTAAAACTTGTAGGCAGCATAACCTGGACCCGACAAGACAGCCAGTCTTATCTCTACCAACTTGCCATGTTTTATGCTTGAGTACACAGAGCTCCTTTCTACTCTGTATTCTTGCTAATGCTGTTCACTTTTCTTGGAATTCCCCTCTCCTCTTTGACCCACTCCTGCCACTAACTTAACCTTTAAGCATTAGTTTAAATATAAGTCACAGACTTTTGTGTTGAACAACACAATGTTTTATGCATTAGAGACAAGATTACCCAGAAAGAATCCAGTTTCAATCATCTCTTTTAAAATGAGGATCTGGCAACATTTCTGTCCATGTTTGTACATGGCAGCTGGAGTCATTAGCTGATGAATAACACTTAAATGGATTCTGAGACTTGAGGACCCATATAAATATGTTCCTATGCACTTGGAACCCAGCTTCACTCAGGTATAGCACTTATTTGTTCATGTAGGGTGATGAGGTGGCAATCTCTAGCTAAACTTTTGCTTCCTCAAAAAATATCTTTTCTTGCATCCTTGGAATAGGTACCTCCCAGTTATACCTTCCACAGCACCCTGTAATAAACATCCTTCAACATATTTAGCATAATTACAAATGATTCACTTTTTGCAGGAATGTAATTGTTTCAATGTATATGTCCCCCCACTAGATTGCAAGTTTTATGAGCGCCATAAATGTCTGTCTTGTCCACCACTCTATGTTTGTACCAAACTTTTTGCCTGGTCTAGGTTATGTTCTTGCCAACAATGTTTGAGTGCCCAGTATAAGCCAGACAGTGATCTAGTGTCTCAATAGCTAGCTGATGAATGATTGACTACATTGACAATCCAGCATAGAACGCTTAGATGGCAGCCCTAGGAGTAAAGAGGCAAATTTAGGTACAACAGCGGTTTAAAAAAAATACAGCACCACGGAAGGAATGATCAATCTCATTAACAAGTGTGGTTTAGCTGTTGGGAGACACGTTTTTGCTGTCTGCTCCTGTTAGAGATCTGTTTTCATGATTGCATTGTTGAATAGTGTTGCAGTCTTTTAAGGAGGATATAAGAGTTACAAGTAATCTGGCATTAATCACAAATTTTTCTCTAGTCTAAATTTAGAGCATCTTTATTGAGGAACATATACGTATGTTAACAGAGATTCCCAGAGAAACACACCCACCTCCCTAACAGGATATTTCTGTTTTTAACAGCTTGGATACCCAGCTTATTCCTTCCAGGAGCTAAAAACAATCTATTGCAATAGCTAGAGAAAATCTAGAGGACAATCAGGTAAAATATGCACAGGGTTCCTCAGTCCCTTCTTTTGGAGTAAAATGCAAGGAAAAAGAGAAGAAAGTGATGGTCAGAGGTCTGTGGCAGATACTCACTATGGCTTGGGGATTATGGGCAGGAAAAGTATGATCATTGGAATTCACAGGTTTAAGGTTAAAATACCCTTTAGCTATTCACACACTTGTTACCCCATATTCATTACTGAAGGCACTAAAATAACTTTTTTGAGCATCATTGCCTTTCTCTCTCCAGTTATAGGGAATTTTACTTAATGGTTGTTTTCTATGTGTCAGACATAGTCCTGCATGCATTTTCATTATTTAATTGTAGAACCATACAGCAATGGACAGCATTATGCCCATTTTACAGATGAAGCAATAAGGCCCAGATGAGGTCTGCCTGTAGAGGAGTTGAAGTTTGATCCCAGGTCTTTCTCAAAACTAAGGCAGGTACTCCTAGCGCCTATTCTCTACAGCCTCCAAAATCCATTTTAGTAGAGGTACTTGAAGTAAAGGAAAAAGGGGTAAGAAGATAAACTTATGATTTACTCTTCACCCAGTGCCACGTAAGTCTGTAGAATATAAAGGGTTTGTTTTTTTTTCAAGGTCCTTTAATCTATATCAGTAAACAATATTAAAGCTTCTAGATTTATCAAGTTGTATTTCTCTTTTGGTAACCATGATACCATTTCATGTACAAACATTTTTTAATTAAATGGAGATAATAGTGACCACAAAGCTGGGATATTGTAAAAGCCTTACAGTTTTTTTTTTCCTGTAGAGAAAGGGTTCTTATTTTGGCACATGGGATCAACCTAAAGTTGATCACTTAATCTTATTTCTGAAACCACTTGTATTCGGTGCTACCTTACCTTTGTGAAAGACGCTGAGCATAGTAACTGGAAGTGGGCAGAAGAGGGGCTTTTGGGTCCTAGGAATGTTCTGTGTCTGAATCTGAATGATGATTACATGTGTTTTCATATTTTGATAATTCCTTGAGCCGTCTCATTATGAGCTATACCTCTTATCTATAGATTATATTAATTAATTAAAAGTTAATTTTAAAAAATAATTGAAAAAAAAGTTTGAATATCTACTACATACCCAAGTCCTAGGAATATATCCATTACAAAATCAGGCAGATTTTGACAGTGAGTATACAGCAGTACAAAAGCAGACAAATTCAAGGCCAGTGCTTCCTTTCTACAGAGATATACTTTTATAAGGTCAGGTACTTTACTTCTCCTACACCCTTATCTGAAATCAAACTAAATAATATTTTATCATTGTGAAAAATCTAATTTAGATTGAATTCCTAAAATTAGCTCCATAATCGACATAATATCCAGCACTTTATTATACTCATGTCCTTTTAATGATTTAAATTGATGCCAAGAAAAGAAAAATAGCTTGTAAGAAGTAGAATTTTAAATATTTATTATGGATGTACTGTCTGGTGTATGACAAAACAAAACTTTATATATGTTATCCATGGTAGCTGTAATATGGTAACAAAAAATTAAAAATTAGTCAAAAATTTAAAGTGAAGTTTTAATTTAACAAACAGACCTAAATACATTAGTTTTCATATTCTCCTTTTAAAATTGTGATATTCTGAAAAGGAAATTAAATTCTATTGCTCTAAATTATAGAAAATAATTGGTGTATAAATATTTGTTCAATCACACCTTATATTTAGAAAAGATTTGTTGAACTTAACATTTCACTGTAATATTCAGTTTCTAACCTCTTATATATTAATTCTCATAACATAAATGTAGTCTCAAGCAAAGTAATTGTGGATCTTTTCTACCTTAATAAATTGGCTGTCGGGTTTGTTAGTGTACCATCAGACAATCTCATTTATCATGGTAAATTCCTATGGGTTTAGGTCTCTTCAATTTCTGAATTTACATATCCCCATGTGTTGATGGATGATATTTCTATCTTTCCTAAATAACTGTGAGATTCTTCAAGTCCA
This sequence comes from Globicephala melas, assembly GCF_963455315.2. NCBI lineage: Eukaryota > Metazoa > Chordata > Mammalia > Artiodactyla > Delphinidae > Globicephala > Globicephala melas. The sequence goes on along the minus strand of NC_083324.2, from coordinate 10,213,515 downwards.
GAAGCAAATTTTATATGTGTAATATTCAGACAGTTTAGCAAAGTTCTAGGCACTTGTAAATTTGTGAATATTTATTGATTGGATTTCCTTTAGTATGGCAGGAATTCTGTATTATAGCTTTAGCCAAGTTGATTAATAGCTTCTTATATATCAAGGTTCTTTGCTGGGTTATATCTCTCTTCCTGGCTTTATAATATCCAGACGCACCCCCTTGAGGTGTAGTTGGATGTCTGTGGTAACCCAGAGAGCCCTTAGTTTTATTTTTTGGCTGCTCTACGCAGCTCTTGGGATCTCAGTTCCCCGACCAGGGATTGAACCCGGGCCCTCGGCAGTGAGAGTGCTGGACCACCAGGGAATTCCCCCATCTAGCCCTTATGCCATATTGCTTCCCCTAATCTTCCTGCCTAAATTGGTTGCAGATAATTCCTTGTCCCAGACTTAAGACTCAAAGCCATTTCTCTGACACTACCTCACCCATGCCAGCACTCAGGCTCCTGAATTCTGTCTTGTCACTTATTTTCTTAGTCTCTCACTAATTATTTGCTTTTGAACATCTATTACTCAATAAACATTGTGTTGCTGTGGATAGCCAGAATTTTAGAAAGCAGAAAAAAGCAGATAGAACCTCAGCTCCACTAGGTTTCTAATGCAAATATTAATAAAACCATAACATATGAATATATAACTAAACTATAACAATAACAATTGTTTTAATAAAAATAAAATTGTGGAATATTATGGTCCCAGAGTAGCAATATGAGAAATAAATTACATCTTCCTAGATTATTCGTAAAATATATTTGAAATTTATAAAATGTGCTTACATTAGCTCAAAAGGAAATATAATTTAAAGTTTGTTTACTTAGAAAAATAGTAATTCTTACCCAAGGCAAATAAATCAGCAGGAAGTCTCTTTACAGGTGGCACACCACATATTCTCTTCAGAAATATGGGACTCAGATTTAGAAGGAAAGTTTAAAATCACCTTATACGATAATCCTCCTTATGTTGGAATCACATTTGTCCTTTCCTGAAAAATGCCAATAATTAGCAACAATCAGCGTTAACCCAGAGAATAGGCTTTGTAGGCAAATTTTTTTTTTTTTTTTTTTTTTTTTTACTTTAAATCCTGGCTGCACCACTTACTAGCTGTGTGACCTTGAGCAAATTACATAACCTCTTTGTGCCTTGGATTTCTCATCTATCAAAAGGGTAATAACAGCATCTACCTCAGAGAGTGTGTGGATTAAATAAGATAATATAAGCGAAGTGCTTATAATAGCACTTAACACAAAGTGAATGCTCATTAAAGGTTAGTTATAATTTATTGTTATACGAAATAAGTCATCCCATGTAAACAGACTGATCTAATTCCTTCTTGTATTCTGCACTCAGTAGAAAAGTGCTAATACCCACTAGTTTGACTGAAATACAGCCTCTTAAATTATTTATTTGCTACCTCTTTTGTCCCCTTTTCTATACACCGCCAATGGTTGCCATTCCAAAATGCAATCAGACAAGGTTATTTCCCTGCTGAAAACACTCAAAAATAATTTGACAACACACTTTGAGTAAAATCCATGTGACTTATCCTATCCTACCGCAGGCTACATGGTATGACCTCTGCCTAACTCTCCAGTCTTGCCACCCACCCATTGTTTATGGCAATCCGCACACTGGTATTCCCTTTTGTCTTCCCTGGATAGGTGTCAAGCAAGTGGCATCTGTTACCTAACATCAGGAGTAGGAGTCCGAACACTTCTGCCCATTGCTCTCGGTGTTGGAGTTGCCAAGAAAAACACGGTGCACTTCAGCATGGGATGACACAATACTTTACTCCCATAACGATGGCACAAAGCAAGATCACCTTCAGTAGTTGGCATCAGTCCCCCGTGGCCGGCAGGTCCCTCTTGGCAGCTGATGCAGGGACATTGGCCTGCACATATCCCTCTTGTGCCACAAAACAAAGGACCGTGCCCCTTAACCCCCGGGAAGACATAGCAGTGTGGTGTCCAGGTGCCACTTCACACATAGGCTTAAGCAGAACATAGGATACACATTGAGTCTGAAACAGGGAAAGATTCCCACGCAAGGTAACAAGCCTAGCATGGGCTGTGAGGATTCTTTCTCCTATTAAGTGTTTCATGCCTCCCTCTTACGGAGGTCAAAAGATGGGATGCATAAGACTCCCTTTTCTGACAAAAGGCCATTTGCACTTGCTGTTTCTTAAGCCTGGAAGTATTATCTATAGCCACAGACTTATGAGTTGCTGGCATGTACTTAGACAATCAATGGCTATAGATTGGGCAAATGGATTCTATTCCTAACCTCTATTCTTGGTGAGAAAGGTCTGTAATGCATAAAGATACCTGTTGGCCTTTCTCTGGAAACAAGCTCTTATAACCTCTTATGTATTGGGTTTTTTTATTCAGTGGATCCACTTAGCAAAATGCTTTCTCACTTATCAAGCGGAACGAGTAAGGCTCTGGAGGAAAGCAGTTCTGTATTTATTCTGCGTTCCTATCACATAGCATCTATTTGATGTTAGACAAAGTCACTTAACGGCCTCAATTTCTATCTCTGTTAAGCTGCTAAATGAGTAGAATAATATCTGCCACCTGAGTTGTTTATATTTACATAGTAGGTATGAATATATTGCTACTGTTGTTACAACTTAACATTCATAAATTTGAGAGTTAGTTCTTATTCCAGTTCTACACAGGGGGAAACCGAGACTCAGAGATACAAAGTAACTTGACTCAAGTCTCCTAGGTGATAGATGATGCAAATAAATGACTCTGTTCAGTTTCTAAATTTAGTACTGTGAGTGTAGGATATTTGTTTCCACCGAAGCGATTCATTTTCCTATAGCAACATTTACAAAGTATTTTAACTGCTGTTTTGCACCAGGTCCCATTAGCAAGCAGGATATTGAACTGCATGCTAATGTGTGGAAGTAGAAAAAGACTTCTGACCAGGACTCCTGGTAGGTGCCCTCACGATCAATTTAAAATATGGCAAATCTTACTATACTTTATATAGAGATCATTTTATATCGTAATTCCCTTAAAAGAAGTTATTCTTGGGGCACTTGATTCAATATTAAAGGCTTTTTAAAAAGAAATGTTGATAGACTTCTATTTCCAGGAAGGTGGAGTAGATGTACTTTCCCCTATTTCTCCCACTAAGTGTGTGGTTATTAAAAGGCAACATGAGGGATTCTTGTGATGATAGGAATGTTCTGTATCTTGGCTGTGTCCATGTTAATACGCTGGTTGCCATATTTTACTATAGCTTTGCAATATGTTACCGCTGCGGGAAACTGGGTAAAGAATATATGAGATCTCTCTAAATTATTTTTAACAATTTCATGTGAATCTACAATTATCTCAAAATAAAAAGTATCATTTAAAAATACAACAGTATAGTATTAGTATTAACAATGAATTAAACTGCTTAATATATAAACAGTGAAATAAATTAATGAAAAACTATCAGCACCCCATTATAAAAATGGATCAGACATGTCTGAGTAATATAGCAAACTCCACTAATTATTAACTTTGTATCACAGAGCAGGGTACTCAATCTCTACAATCGCTTGGCCCCTTGTATCAAATGTGAACCATAATGTCTATTTAGGGAGTTAATGAGAGGAACAAGAGACAATGCATCTTCTAAAATAAACAGCACAGTTTCTTCAATTTATGAAATCTATTCTTAACCTTCTGAAGAGATGTGTATAACACAGCACCATGCTTTACTGATGAAACTGGAAAATTTGAAAGGATTTTTGATCATAACAATATTTGTTGGCCATCCCATGACTTAATTTTAAATGGTTTTACAGTGTTGTAGAAGAACATTTGATGATATGAAAAATGTTCATCATATATTCAATAAATGTTTATAAAATATTATACGTAACACGATTTTTTTACATGGATATGGATAGACCCTAATGTTGACAGCACAGTAGTAAACTAGGTTCACAGACCTTCAACACTGTGGGAAGAATAATTGCCATTTTGCTTTTGAAGGAATAAAAATGTAAATTCTAGTGAATGGCAGTTACACAGGGATATAACTACTGTGCTGTATTAGGCGAGGAAAAAATATTATAGGTATATTAAGAAGAATTGCTTGAAAATTATGTTTGAATTGTGAAATGGAACCACGTGGGAAATAATACCAATGGGAACGTATTCTGTGCATTAACTGGCACGTTTATGGAATATTAAGCAAGCTTATATTATCCCATAGCCTGAAAATCTCTGGGTATTCTGTTCACTTACTGTTAAGTATAAATACTGTTTTTACTTCAAAGTATTTCCCTCTCTGGAAGGTATTTTTATTAATACAAATGTGTAAAAGGAAAATATTTCAGAACACTACTGAACTTTGTCAAGAACAGTGATGAAAGAGATCTCTGTTGGAGAAAGGAACATAATAATTTCATACAAGTTCACTAATGCTTGGTGAGATCATTTGTAGAATTATGGATATTGGTTGAAGAAATATTCTTATATTTTCTTTTTTATTTGTAGGAGATCTTTGTTCCATACTGGTTGTGAAAATAATGTAGATGCTTGTGTATTTCATCCTCTAGTTAGCTTAGGTTTAAAAAAAATCAAGTACTCAAGTAAATAAAGTGGAAAAAAGGTAAAACCCCATAAGATAACTTTAAAAACTATCTCCCATTCTCTTTGCAGCTTCCAGGACAAGTTTCTCAGTATTCTCTGAATTCACACCCCTGGGAATGGGTAAAACTTTGTTTCCCTAGCTTCTGATATAAACATTTAGATTAAACAGGAAGCAACCTAAACACAAAGTAGTTTTCTCCCCCTTCCCGCTCCACCCCGCCCCCCCGCAAAAGTGCACACACTTTTAAGTACAAAAATTCCCTTTTCTATAGAAAAGGAAAAGTAAATTCATTTTCAATTCATTACAAATGAAGTTATCAATAATTTTAAGTTAGTGCTTTACTTGATCTCTATTCTTGGGCTTCCATTGAAAATTTAGAGTGCCTACTACTGTGAGGTACTGTGGCATATGATTTTTTTCTGTGCTTGGTTGATGTTTTATTTTGCGTCAATTGCACAAGACAAACTTCTTTCAGTGGTCTGAAAGTTGTTTCTTTCCAAGGAGCAAAGAACATAATTTAGCTTACACTGTGGACCTATTAATAGAAATGAAACAAAATGATTTCTTTTGTGTTCCTATATATGTGAAACTAAAGAACAAATGAAACTGAAATGCTTTGAGCAGACCAGTTATCTCTTTCGTCTCAAGCATGCCCAAAATGTCTTGAAAAACACAGAATTTACATTGTTTGAGTCAATAAATCATTCACCATGAGTGCCTTGCTCTGCTCTTCACACAACGTAATTAACAAAGTAAACAGGGTATGCAGCAGATCCAGGTGTAGAGATGATGTTTAATTAAAAACGGGACTACTTCCAATGATTTGATTCGTTTTGAGTTGTAATTTTGAGCCTTTGCACTTTTGAACACTGATCTATATTTCCAAAGTAAAATCATTTTAGAGAGGGTTAATTTTTCTTCCCTGAGAACGATTCATGTCTTGTTCCCAACGAGTGGTCTGTTTTCTTTTCTTTCTTTTTTTTGTCTTAGCATGATTTGCTGTAACACATTTAGTTTTGGAAAGATGTAATGTTTCTATAGGTCATTTGTTCATTAAATACTTTTTACTGTATACCAAGCACTGGGTTCGATGTGGGAGGACAGCAGTAAGGAGGATACATGTGACATCTGTGATCTCTTTCCTCGTGTAGCTTATATTGAGGTAAGGATGGGAGAAATGACATAAGCCAATGTATAATTAAATACAAAAACCATCTGTGATAACTAATAGTTAAAGGCAGTCACTTTAAATAGAGTAGTTAAAGAGAACTCCTTTGGGGGCCTTAAAGCTGATTCTGGATGGTTGACTATAAATTAGCATGCAAAAGTTAGGGTGGGAGTTTTTCCAGGCCAAGAGTCAATTCTTTAAATCAGGAAAAGTTTTCTCATGTTTTATTAATTTCCAAAGGCATTGAGGATAGAGGATAGTGAACATAAAGAAGATGGTCCTGTTTTTAGTCGGTGATGTAGATTTTAGTCAAATCACAAAAGGTGCTATAGCTCATGGTTAAAAGTTTGAATTTTATTCTAAGGACAGTGAAAGACAGGTAGTTTTGTTTTTAACTGAGGAGTATCCATTGAGTCATTTATGAAACATGTACTAGTAATAGTTCAGGTGAAGTATGGCAGTGTCCTGGATAGGGATAGTGGTAATAAAAGCAAAGAGGACTGAATACGTTTGTGGTGTGTTATCAAAAGAAATTTCAACTAATCAGAGTCATATTTGAAGACAGGATATCCAGCATATAGCTATTATTCTATGGTGGATTTTCTCAACAGCAGAACTATTGGCATTTGGTATTATTGGTATGAGGGGTTGTCCCAGGCATTGTAGCATTCTTGCCTCTACACATTAGATGCTAGTAGGACACACACACACACCGCTGTCTTAACAGTAAAAAAAATGAGTCCAGATATTGTCAAATGTCCTCTTGGGGGCAAAATCTCCCCTAGGTGAGAACCACTTTTCTATAGTGATAGGTCTAGTATCTGACTTATTGAAGAACAACTCACTCTCAAACTGGGAGTGAGAAAAAAATAAATGTAGGAATATTCTTCTGTTTCCATGATTTCTGATATGGGATGCGTATCACGCTTCCCTGGCGTTGCTGTTGAGATATATATATATATTGCAGTGTCTTCTGTTTAGATTGATATGTCAATGGGATTGACCTGTAGTTTTAAGACTATGGTGCATATCAGAATTGCCTTTGGAGAGAGGAAGAAAAAATACTGATGCATTTTCAAATAAGAATCTCATAGCAATAATATCAAAAGTAGATACTTCTAATTTCAGATGTTTCAGTTTTAAGTTGCTTCTGTCACAGAAAACTTTTAAGGGCTATGACGGTGATCCTCAAACATGATGTACTGGAATCAGAATTCAGAGGCTCAGGTTTATGGAAGTAAGGTATGGCCTGGCCTCGGTAATTTTGTCATTTCCTCCCATGATTCCAACAATGTTTGCGCACATCTGAGCTACACACAGAGAAGCAGCAACAATTATTTGTTTAACTATGGTGAGTGATACTCCCAAGTCACATAAGATGCTACTGTGCTACTGAAAAATACAGTATAAGTGTATGTAAACATTTGCAAAAAGTCCTATGTAATTAGAGGAGTTTGTTGTCAATTTTGGTCTAGTTGATAGGTAGGAACTAGTATCTCATTGTAGTTTTAATTTGCATTTCTCCCATTATAAGCAAATGTGAGCATCTTTTCATATGTTTGAAGGTCAGTTGCATATCTTCCTGTGTGAATTGTGTGTTTATATATTTTGTCCACTTTTCCAATTTTTAAGAGTTTTATAGATAGTAGAGATATTAGCCCCTTATTCCTCTTTAAGTGGAGAACACTGCAAAGACTCTTCTAGGACCTGCATAGGAAAAGATAAAATGTATCTAGAATAGCAAATACTGCGGTGTGGAGGACTATAGCAGTGATTCGCTAATATGGGATTTGCCTTGGAAAGCACGAATAATGGTTTAGATAATATGTGGATATAATGCTAAATTACTTCAAAATTTTCACTAACTCATCCTTCTCATTTCATCAAAAAGAGTCAGATTTATAGTATTTAATAATCTTATGTTCTTGGAACAAGTAAGAGGCCTCATGCTGAGAGTGGTATGCAGAAAATAACATCTAACTGTAATTTAGTAACATTATTTTATTGCATTTATTGTCCTGTTACCTTCAGTTTATTGTAAGATTTTCTGTTTATGGAGGAGGAATATACTATTACCAAAACCCCATTTTATGCCAGTAAAATGGTATCAAGTTGAAAAAAAACAATAAATAGTAAATAGGTGATGGCTGGACATGGCCAAATTGTGTAGGTTGCTCAAAAATAACTTAAATTGTGGTCTTAGATTTACTTTTTATAAGTATGGAGTGAATTGCTATAAGCATTTTTAACTTTGCTTCTGTTTTTTTTGTTAAGTAGTGTTGTTGGAGATATTCTGGCTCACATGAGATGGTGGTACATCAAAATGACATGGTCTTTCAGTGCTTAGTTCAGTTATATCTCAACATGTTTTCTATTTCAAGAGAAGGAGGAGGAGAATGAAGAGGAGGCGAGGAGGGGGAGAGGAAGAAGTCGTACACTTTTATAGCAATAGGTTTGGTATATGGTTGACAGGTGGATAACCTAGCAAACATTTATGATAACAGTGGGTGACAAGTCAAATCTCTGATTCCCAGTAACTGGTTGTAGGATTCTCACTTCAGTAGCCCATCACATCATCCTTGTGAGGGGTTCCTGACTCCTTTGTGTTTTGAAGAACCGCACTTCTTGAAAAGTATGACTTACTAATCATTTTATATTAACTCTCCCAACTGATCCTAATTTTTTAAAAAACTCTTTTTTACAAATTTACAATTCAGATCACATAATATTAAAGAAAATATGTATAATCCCACACCGCCAATAGTTATCCTATAGCATTTTGCATTACTTGCTTGCATTTATTTTTTTTACATCTTTATTGGAATATAATTGCTTTACAATGGTGTGTTGGTTTCTGCTTTATAACAAAGTGAATCAGTTATACATATACATATGTTCCCATATCTCTTCCCTCTTGCGTCTCCCTCCCTCCCACCCTCCCTATCCCACCCCTCTAGGTGGTAACAGAGCACGGAGCTGATCTCCCTGTGCTATGCGGCTGCTTCCCACTAGCTATCTACCTTACGTTTGGTAGTGTATATATGTCCATGCCTCTCTCTCGTTTTGTCACAGCTCACCCTTCCCCCTCCCTGTTTCCTCAAGTCCATTCTCTAGTAGGTCTGTGTCTTTATTCTTGTCTTACCCCTGTGTTCTTCATGACATTTTTTTTCTTAAATTCCATATATATGTGTTAGCATATGGTATTTGTCTTTCTCTTTCTGACTTACTTCACTCTGTATGACAGACTCTAGGTCCATCCACCTCATTACAAATAGCTCAATTTCATTTCTTTTTATGGCTGAGTAATATTCCATTGTATATATGTGCCACATCTTCTTTATCCATTCATCCGATGATGGACACTTAGGTGGTTTCCATCTCCTGGCTATTGTAAATAGAGCTGCAATGAACATTTTGGTACATGACTCTTTTTGAATTATGGTTTTCTCAGGGTATATGCCCAGTAGTGGGATTGCTGGGTCATATGGGAGTTCTATTTGTAGTTTTTTAAGGAACCTCCATACTTTTCTCCATAGTGGCTGTACCAATTTACATTCCCACCAGCAGTGCAAGAGTGTTCCCTTTTCTCCACACCCTCTCCAGCATTTATTGTTTCTAATGATGGCCATTCTGACTGGTGTGAGATGATATCTCATTGTAGTTTTGATTTGCATTTCTCTAATGATTAGGGATGTTCAGCATTCTTTCATGTGTTTGTTGGCAGTCTGTATATCTTCTTTGGAGAAATGTCTATTTAGGTCTTCTGCCCATTTTTGGATTGGGTTGTTTGTTTTTGTTATTGAGCTGCATAGGCTGCTTGTAAATTATGGAGCTTAATCCTTTGTTGCTTCATTTGCAAATATTTTCTCCCATTCTGAGGGTTGTCTTTTGGTCTTGTTTATGGTTTCCTTTACTGTGCAAAAGCTTTTAAGTTTCATTAGGTCCTATTTGTTTATTTTTGTTTTTATTTCCATTTCTCTGGGAGTTGGGTCAGAAAGGATCTTGCTGTGATTTATGTCATAGCAAGTTCTGCCTATGTTTTCCTCTAAGAGTTTGATAGTTTCTGGCCTTACATTTAGATCTTTAATCCATTTTGAGCTTATTTTTGTGTATGGTGTTAGGGAGTGATCTAATCTCATACTTTTACATGTACCTGTCCAGTTTTCCCAGCACCACTTATTGAAGAGTCTGTCCTTTCTCCACTATACATTCCTGCCTCCTTTATCAAAGGTAAGGTGACCATATGAGTGTGGGTTTATCTCTGAGCTTTCTATCCTGTTCCATTGTTCTATCTTTCTGTTTTTGTGCCAGTACCATACTGCATGATTACTGTAGCTTTGTAGTATAGTCTGAAGTCAGGGAGCCTGACTCCTCCAGCTCTGTTTTTCATTCTCAAGATTGCTTTGGCTATTCAGGGTCTTTTGTGTTTCCATACAAATTGTGAAATTTTTTGTTCTAGTTCTGTGAAAAATGCCAGTGGTAGTTTGATAGGGATTCCACTGAATCTCTAGACTGCTTTGGGTAGTAGAGTCATTTTCACAATGTTGATTCTTCCAATCCAAGAACATGGTATATCTCTCCATATATTTGTATCATCTTTAATTTCTTTCATCAGTGTCTTATAATTTTCTGCATACAGGTCTTTTGTCTCCTTAGGTAGGTTTATTCCTAGATATTTTATTCTTTTTGTTGCAGTGGTAAATGGGAGTGTTTTCTTGATTTCACTTTCAGATTTTTCATCATTAGTGTATAGAAATGCCAGAGATTTTTGTGCATTAATTTTGTATCCTGCTACTTTACCAAATTCATTGATTAGCTCTAGTAGTTTTCTGGTAGCATCTTTAGGATTTTCTAGATATAGTATCATGTTGTCTGCAAACAGTGGTAGCTTTACTTCTTCTTTTCTAATTTGGATTCCTTTTATTTCCTTTTCTTCTCTGATTGCTGTGGCTAAAACTTCCAAAACTATGTTGAATAAGAGTGGTGAGAGTGGGCAACCTTGTCTTGTTCCCGATCTTAGTGGAAATGCTTTCAGTTTTTCACCATTGAGGACGATGTTGGCTGTGGGCTTGTCATATATAGCCTTTATTACGTTGAGGAAAGTTCCCAATATGCCTACTTCCTGGAGGGTTTTTATCATAAATGGGTGTTGAATTTTGTCGAAAGATTTCTCTGCATCTATTGAGATGACCATATGGTTTTTCTCCTTCAATTTGTTAATATGGTGTATCACATTGATTGATTTGTGTATATTGAAGAATCCTCGCATTCCTGGAATAAACCCCACTTGATCATGGTGTATGATCCTTTTAATGTGTTGTTGGAATCTGTTTGCTAGTATTTTGTTGAGGATTTTTGCATCTATGTTCATCAGTGATATTGGCCTGTAGGTTTCGTTCCTTCTGACATCCTTGTCTGGTTTTGGTATCAGGGTGCTGGTGGCCTCGTAGAATGAGTTTGGGCGTGTTCCTTCCTCTGCTATATTTTGGAAGAGTTTGAGAAGGATAGGTGTTAGCTCTTCTCTAAATGTTTGATAGAATTCGCCTGTGAAGCCATCTGGTCCTGGGCTTTTGTTTGTTAGATGATTTTTAATCACAGTTTCAATTTCAGTGCTTGTGATTGGTCTGTTTATGTTTTCTATTTCTTCCTGATTCAGTCTTGGCAGGTTCTGCATTTCTAAGAATTTGTCCATTTCTTCCAGGTTATCCATTTTATTGGCATAGAGTTGCTTGTAGTAATCTCTCATGATCTTTTGTATTTCTGCAGTGTCAGTTGTTACTTCTCCTTTTTCATTTCTGATTCTATTGATTTGAGTCTTCTCCCTTTTTTTCTTGATGAGTCTGGCTAATGGTTTATCAATTTTGTTTATCTTCTCAAAAGAATCATCTTTTATTTTTATTTATCTTTGCTATTGTTTCCTTCATTTCTTTTTCATTTATTTCTGATCAGATTTTTATGATTTCTTTCCTTCTGCTAACTTTGGGGGTTTTTTGTTCTGCTTTCTCTAATTGCTTTAGGTGCAAGGTTAGGTTGTTTATTCGAGATGTTTCCTGTTTCTTAAGGTAGGATTGTATTGCTATAAACTTCCCTCTTAGAACTGCTTTTGCTGCATCCCATAGGTTTTGGGTCGTTGTGTCTCCATTGTCATTTGTTTCTAGGTATTTTTTGATTTCCTCATTGAATTCTTCAGTGATCACTTCATTATTAAGTAGTATATTGTTTAGCCTCCATGTGTTTGTATTTTTTACAGATCTTTTCCTGTAATTGATATCTAGTCTCATAGCGTTGTGGTCGGAAGAGATACTTGATACAGTTTCAATTTTCATAAATTTACCAAGGCTTGATTTGTGACCCAAGGTATGATCTTTCCTGGAGAATGTTCCATGAGCACTTGAGAAAAATGTGTATTCTGTTGTTTTTGGATGGAATGTCCTATAAATATCAATTAAGTCCATATAGTTTAATGTATCATTTAAAGCTTGCATTTCCTTATTTATTTTCATTTGGATGATCTGTCCATTGGTGAAAGTGGGGTGTTAAAGTCCTCTACTATGAATGTGTTACTGTCGATTTCCCCTTTTATGGCTGTTAGTGTTTGCCTTATGTATTGAGGTGCTCCTGTGTTGGGTGCATAAATATTTACAATTGTTGTATCTTCTTCTTGGATCCATCCCTTGATCATTATGTAGTGTACTTCTTTGTCTTTTCTAATAGTTTTTATTTTAAAGTCTATTTTGTCTGATATGAGAATTGCTACTCCAGCTTTCTCTTGGTTTCCATTTGCATGGAATATCTTTTTCCATTCCCTCACTTTCAGTCTGTCTGTGTCCCTAGGTCTGAAGTTGGTCTTTTGTAGACAGCATATATATGGATCTTGTTTCTGTATCCATTCAGCCAGTCTGTGTCTTTTGGTGGGAGCATCTAATCCATTTACATTTAAGGTAATTATCAATATGTATGTTCCTATTCCCGTTTTCTTAATTGTTTTGGTTTTGTTATTGTAGATCTTTTCCTTCTCTTGTGTTTCTTGCCTAGAGAAGTTCCTTTAGCATTTGTTGTAAAGCTCGTTTGGTGATGCTGAACTCTCTTAGCTTTTGCTTGTCTGTAAATGTTTTAATTTCTCTATCAAATCTGAATGAGATCCTTGCTGGGTAGAGTAATCTTGGTTGCAGATTCTTCTCCTTCATCACTTTAAATATGTCCTGCTAGTCCCTTCTGGCTTGCAGAGTTTCTGCTGAAAGATCATCTGTTAACCTTATGGGGATTCCCTTGTGTGTTATTTGTTGTTTTTCCCTTGCTGCTTTTAATATGTTTTCTTTGTATTTAATTTTTGACAGTTTGATTAATATGTGTCTTGGCATTTTTCTCCTTGGATGTTTCCTGTGTGGGACTCTCTGTGCTTCCTGGGCTTGATTAACTATTTCCTTTCCCATATTAGGGAAGTTTTCAACTATCATCTCTTCAAATATTTTCTCAGTCCCTTTCTTTTCCTCTTCTTCTGGAACCCCTATAATTCGAATGTTGGTGCATTTAATGTTGTCTCAGAGGTGTCTGAGACTGTCCTCAGTTCTTTTCATTCTTTTTTCTTAATTCTGCTCTGCAGTAGTTATTTCCACTATTTTATATTACAGGTCACTTATCCATTCTTCTGCTTCACTTATTCTGCTATTGATCCCTTCTAGAGTATTTTTAATTTTATTTATTGTGTTGTTCATCATTGCTTGTTTCATCTTTAGTCCTTCTAGGTCCTTGTTAAATGTTTCTTGCACTTTGTCTATTCTATTTCCAAGATTTTGGATCATCTTTACTATCATTATTCTGAATTCTTTTTCAGGTAGACTGCCTATTTCCTCTTCATTTGTTAGGTCTGGTGGGTTTTTATCTTGCTCCTTCATCTGCTGTGTGTTTCTCTGTCTTCTCATTTTGCTTATCTTACTGTGTTTGGGGTCTCCTTTTTGCAGGCTGCAGGTTCGTAGTTCCCATTTTTGTTGTCCGTCCCCAGTAGCTAAAGTTGGTTCAGTGGGTTGTGTAGGCTTCCTGGTGGAGGGGACTAGTGCCTGTGTTCTAGTGGATGAGGCTGGATCTTGTCTTTCTGGTGGGCAGGTCCACATCTCGTGGTGTGTTTTGGGGTGTGTGTGGACTTACTATGATTTTAGGCAGCCTCTCTGCTAATGGGTGATGTTGTGTTCCTGTCTTACTAGTTGTTTGGCATAGGGTGTCCAGCACTGTAGCTTGCTGGTCGTTGAGTGAAGCTGGGTCCTTGTGTTGAGATGGAGATCTCTGGGAGATTTTCGCTGTTTGATATTATGTGGAGCTCGGAGGTGTCTTGTAGACCAGTGCCGTGAAGTTGGATTTCCCACCTCAGAGGCACAGCACTGATTCATTGCTGCAGCACCAAGAGCCTTTGATCCACACGGCTCAGAATAAAAGGGAGGAAAAGTAAAAAGAGAGAGAGAAAGCGAGAGAGAGAGAGAGAAAGAAAGAGGATAAAATAAAATAAAGTAAGATAAAATAAAATAAAGTTATTAAAATAAAAAATAATTATTAAGAAAAAAATTTTTTTAAAAGGAAAAAAAAACCCGGACAGATAGAACCCTAGGACAAATGGTGAAAGCAAAGCTATACAGACAAAATCTCACACAGAAACATACACACTCACAAAAAGAGGAACAGGGGAAAAAAATAATAAATCTTGCTCTCAAAGTCCACCTCCTTAATTTGGGATGATTCGTTGTCTATTCAGGTATTCCACAGATGCAGGTACATCAAGTTGATTGTGGAGCTTTTATCCGCTGCTTCTGAGGCTGCTGGGAGAGATTTCCCTTTCTCTTCTTTGTTCTCACAGCTCCCAGGGGCTCAGCTTTGGATGTGCCCCCGCCTCTTTGTGTAGGTCGCCGGAGGGCGTCTGTTCTTCGATCAGAGAGGACGGGGTTAAAGGAACAGCTGATTCGGGGCCTCTGGTTCACTCAGGCTGGGGGGAGGGAGGGGTGCGGATGCGGGGTGAGCCTGTGGCGGCAGAGGCCAGCGGGACATTGCACCAGCCTCAGGCGCGCCTTGTGTTCTCCCGGGGAAGTTGTCCCTGGATCCCGGGACCCTGGCAGTGGCGGGCTGCACAGGGTCCCTGGAAGGGAGGTGTGGAGAGTGACCTGTGCTCGCACACAGGCTTCTTGGTGGCGGCAGCAGCAGCAGCCTTAGTGTCTCATGCCGGTCTCTGGGGTCCGCGCTTTTAGCCGCGGCTCGCGCCCGTCTCTAGAGCTCCTTTAAGCAGCGCTCTTAATCCCCTCTCCTCGCGCACCAGGAAACAAAGAGGGAAGAAAAAGTCTCTTGCCTCTTCGGCAGGTCCAGACTTTTCTCCGACTCCCTCCTGGCCAGCTGTGTCGCACTAGCCCCCTTCAGGCTGTGTTCACGCAGCCAACCCCAGTCCTCTCCCTGCTGGCGGGTGAGCAGACAAGCCTCTCCGACTGGTGAGTGCTGGTCGGCACCGATCCTCTGTGCGGGAATCTCTCTTCTTTGCCCTCCGCACCCCTGTGGCTGTGCTCTCCTCCGTGGCACCGAAGCTTCCCCCTCCGCCACCCGCAGTCTCCTCCTGTGAAGGGGCTTCCTAGTGTGTGGAAACGTTTCCTCCTTCACAGCTCCCTCCCACTGGTGAAGGTCCTGTCCCTATTCTTTTGTCTCTGTTTTTTATTTTTCCTTTTGCCCTACCCAGGTACGTGGGGAATTTTTTGCCTTTTGGGAGGTCTGAGGTCTTCTGCCAGCATTCAGTAGGTGTTCTGTAGGAGCTGTTCCATGTGTAGATGTATTTCTGGTGTATCTCTGGCTTATAATAGCGGTGAGTATATGTTAAATCAATAATCAGCCCAAGTTCTTCATTCTGTTCTTGGAGTTTGTTAAAAAAAAGATCAAAGGGGGAAAAACATTCTTCTGGAGCAAGATTTTTTTCAAAACTCTGCAGATGAGGTAGCCAGTCCTGTTTAAACCATGGGTACAGTGGACACCAATAAGTCTGTCTCTGGCTTATCATAGCGGCGAGTATGTGTGAAGTCAATAATCAGCCCAAGTTCTTCATTCTGTTCTTGGAGTTTGTTAAAAAAGATCCAAGGGGGAAAAACATTCTTCTGGAGCAAGATTCTTTTCAAAACTCTTTTTTAAAGGAACTTTGAAAGCAATGAAAGGAGTCCCAGGCATCCGCTGTCCAACTGGGAGATAGTCTTTCCACCTTTCCGGGATGTGCTTTCCGCCCTTCCTCTTGGCCGATGAAAGTCCGGAAAAGCCGCGACCCTAACCCCAGCGCCCACGGGCATGATGCCACTGGCTCATGTGACCCCCAAGATGCCGCCCACCCAACGCCAAGAGTGCCACAGTCGCCAACCCGGCGGCCCTGGTGCCAGCACAAGGCCCCGAACCACAGGCGCCTAGGCACAAGCCCACGCAGCTCGCGGACCTCCTTCTACTGCCTGCTTGCATTTTTTAAAGAAAATTTTTGACATAAAGGTAAATTCCTTTTAACAACCCCCTTGTTCCCTTTCCAACATCCTCCACAGGGGCAACATTTTAAAATAATTTTACAACGTTAAAATATGCTCTCATACTTTTAAAACATCCCGTTTGTAATAACTGTAAATCATTTATCTAACCATAAATAGTATTTTTTATAGATGTTTGCATCAAACCATATGCAATAGTTTATATCTTGGATTTTTCATTCAGCATTTTTTGGATGTATACTCATAGTGAGTATATAGAAGAATATATGTATACAATATGTTTAAATAGTATATATTCTATAATATATATAAATTCATAAAATATATATATAGACACACACACATATATATTCTATTTTTTACTTAAGTAAACTAATTCTCTGTAAGGAGGTTTATCCAAGACTAATCAGCTATAAAAAGTGAAGCTAGGATTTAAATCCAAATCTATCTCATCCCTAAGACAGGAATGCCTTACAGCAACACCACAGTCCATTTATTTTCCCTTGTCACCTAAAGTTGTATATTCAAAGAGACAATAATGTAGACACATGCTAGGAATTTTTAGTGGAACTGTATCTATCCAGAGTATATCATATTTCTTCTACTTTGAGAGCTGGAGAGTAAATGAGGGCAAGGTGAAATCAAGAAAACATGTAAAAGATGAGTTCATATGTGAAAGGGTATATAAGTGGCCAGGAAGGTTTGACATTCTCTCAAAGAATAATAAGTACTTTTACACATTTTTAAAAAGTAGAATTATTTCCAAACTACCAAGTGCTAGATACCATACTATGTGCTTGGTAAATATTATTGCTAAATATCACAGCAGCCCCAAGAGAGAAATATAGTTGCTTGCCATTCTGCAGATGAGAGACTAGAGCTAAGATCCAAATAAGTCATCTACAACCACATGCTGAATATGTGGAGAAACTTAGGATTGTAACCCTGTACCTTCCCAAACTCCTGTTGTACACCTTACACAGTACTCAGAAGCAAGGGTCTAGAATCTGGGTTTCTAAATCAGACCTTTGGCACTTTTCCTACTTCATGGCCTATGACAGATAAAACTAGACTAGTAGTGTTGATGCAGTAAAGGCTGCTTTATTGAGATAAAATCATCCATCTTTCCCCAAATCACTTAAATCAAACTTTTTGTCCCCTGTTTTTGCTAATAAAGGAAGAATTAAAGTTTTTACTTTAAAATCAAAACATCACTGTCCACAGTCTACCAGGTTTTTTTGTTGGGCAAATCTTATGTATTTCATTTTTAACCTGCAAATCATGATGTTGAACTAGCATTTATTGGGTTTTAACCTCAAAATAAGGAGAGAAAAAGCAGTTCCAAGTGCAAAGCTATTTAATAAATGGTTTTGGAATTGAATTGCCTGGAATAAAGTTAAACCCTAGGTAGCTGTCACATTTTTATTTACGTTGTTAAAAAAAAAAGTTCCATATAAACACCTGAATAATCTCAAACTACAGGCTTCAATAAAATATCCTGGGAATAAAAGCCAATTACTGCACTGAAATAGTCAGGTGTTTTGTGTTTAGTCCTTCACTTTCCTGTGACTTTTGAACGTAAGAGGTGACTGATGATCTTCCATTAGGAATGGGTGATGTGCAAATCTCATGAAGTCCCTTGTGGATACCTGGGGATTCTCTGAAGGCTGCTGTCTAATGACCTGGAAAATTAGAAAGGGAAGGATGTGCCAACGTCTTGAGACTGAAAGAACTGCAGGCCAAGAAAGCAGAGAAACTGAAGCTCTGATGGATCAGTTGAGAAGACCTGGACTGGCATCTTGGGGTCATTTCCTAGACGTTCAAACGTTTTGAAAAGAATTTTGAAAAGAATTTTAGAAATAAAAAATAAAAGAGCCCTTTTGGCTTTCTTCTTTCATAATATTACATTCAATTTTAGCTCTGAAAAACTTCAAAACAGCAACAAAGACCAAAAATAGAGGTGTTAAAAATGAGGGAAATCAGAGATTAGAAACAGTCACCAGAAAATCCCACTCTGTCTAGCAAATCCCCTGGTCCATGAGTCACAGCCCAAGGTATGTGCTCATTACACAATTTAGTGTCCCTAACTGGAAAAATGTACCTGGTTCTTCTCTATAAATGCATGTACTTCTTTAGTAGTCATTAACTGGCATTTGTCTGTCTTTAGCACTCTGCCAGATCCTATGGTGGTCAGAGATGGTGGTTAGATACACACAGATACAAATATACATAATGCATGGCTGAGAGAGTAAATGAGATTTAAGGAATAGTTTGCTTTACAGGTTCTCAAAATATAGAGCTAAAGTCTAAAATTCAACCAGAAGGAAACTGACGGACCTGGTTTCCCATCCAGAGACTGGCAAAGCTGAGACATATAAAGACAGCTAGGAACAGGATGAACAGCAGAGGTTACCAAATCAACTATGTGGCAGGAGTGACCATAGTTCCTTGTGATCTGCTCTACAGAAAACCCCAGAAGCTTATGCCACTGAAGGAACCAACAGCCAGCACAGCTACCATGGACCTCCTACAGATTTTACCTGTTTCACTCTACAGTTCTTTGCATCTGAAGATGCCAGACATCTTTAGAAATGAAAGAGAAGACGTTACAACAGTTACCACAGAAATACAAAGGAGTATATGAGACTACTATGAACAGTTATACACTAACAAATTGAAAAACGTAGAAGAAATGGAAAGATTCCTAGAAACACACAACCTGCCAGGTGTGGAGGAAGGAATAAAATAAAATCTGAGCAGACAAGTAACAAGTAGAAAGATTGAATCAGTAATCAGAAACCTCCTAACAAAGAAAAGTCCAGGACCAGACGGTATCACAGGTGAATTATACCAAATATTTAAAGAAAAACTGAACCCAAGCCTTCCCAAACTCTTCCAAAAAATAGAACACTCCTAAACTCATTTTATAGGTCAGGATTACCCTGATACTAAAGCCGGATAAGGACGCTACAAGAAAAGAAAAATATAGATCAATAGCCCTGAAGCACATACATGCAAAAAATCTTAATAAAACAATAGAGAACCAAATTCAAAAGCACATTAAAAGAATCATACACTATGATCAAGTGGGATTCATCCTTGGGAAGCAAGGATAGTTCAACATATGCAAATCAATAAATGTGATGTGCCACATTAATAGAACGAAAGACAAAAATCATGTGATAATCTCAATAGATGCAGACAAAGCATATGAAAAAATACAGCATCTTTTCCTGATAGAAACTCGCAGCAACCTAGGTGTAAAAGGAATAAACCTCAACATAATAAAGAACGTATATGACAGAACCACGGCTAACATCATACTCAATGGTGAAAGGTTAAAATCTTTTTCTCTAAGGTCACAAACAAGACAAGGGTCCCTTCACTCACCAGTGCTATTCAACATAGTTCTGTAAGTCTTAGTCAACTCTATTAGACAAGAAAAATAAAGTAATCCAAATCAGAAAGGAAAAAGTAAAACAAGTACACAGTAACTATTTGCTGAATTAAGAAAAATACCAAACTAGTTAAGTTTTTTAAAATGGAGATTTCTTTTTATGTGTTTAATATATTTTAGAATAACAGACATTGGAAATGTTTATTCTAACAACTGCAAAAATATCTCTCATATTTTCTAAGATGTAGGAAGTGTTGCCTAAAATGGTCTTTTCTCAATTTAATACTCCATCCGCAGCCCAACCACCCAAGAAAATAAATAAAAGTCTGAATATAAAGAACACATTAAGACAATATGATATTATATCTGGCTGCCAGGTTTATTAATGCTAAATTCAAATCAACTACCAGGCATAATATGAGAATGAAATTCACATGAAGAAATGTGTTGACTGATAGTTGAAAGAAAACAGAAACCATAATCAAGCCTTTATTCTTTCCTCATCTACACCTAAGTCTATGCAGCTCAGGCTTTGGCTTCCTTACAGTGTCTTAATTCACAGTCTGACATAATTCATCATACGCTTTCAAGAAAATATCTTTTTATTCTGTGCTTTGCCAGAGCTTCCTGGGGGCTGAGAACAGGAGTGTAGCTGAAGGACACTGATGGTTTGGGAAACTATCCTGTCACTCACGCCTGTCTCCTCTGCACAAGTCATCTGCCACTGCTCCTGGGCTCCGGCTCTCCATGGGAAAGATAATGTCACTTTATGAGCCTTGCAATGGCAGCTTAGACAACAGCCCCTCATCACTCTTTACCAGCAAAACTCAATTTCTTTTACACTTAGATTTTTAAACATCTGGAGAAAAATCTTATGATAGAAGTTGCTGTTCATTTTCTGTATGTGGCTTTCTTCCTGTGAATTCATGCTTTGTTGATAACTATCCTTTTCTGCCACTCTTGTGGCATAAAATATTGAGAACTGGGGCATCCACAACCTGATGCTATGCTCTCCAGCTCTGGGAGGCTTGAGGTGGGGAAGGAGCAGTGTTTTACTGCCATACCCATTTCCACAGGTTGTAGGTGGTAGAGGAATTTTCCTACCACTGAACAGGTCTGCAGAGACCTTCACCAGGCTGACTTCTTCAATTCTTGCCTCTAAGTCTCAGACTAGAAAATTCTATGGTGTTGAAAATAATTTGAATCAGATGTCATAGACCATGACAGGTAAAGAACGTGGGCTCTGGGATTCATATGGCCTAGGTTCAAATCCTGGGTTCACCATGTATTAGTCGTGCACCTGAGCAAATGGCCTAACCTCTCTGTGCCTCAGTTCGTTCTTCTGCAAAATGGGGAATAATAATACTTGTCTCACAGGATTCTTAAAAGAAATAATGAGATAGTAGCTCTAAAGAGTTTAGAATAATGACATCATCTTTAGTCTCCAATCTTTAGTAATAGAGAGGTATTTTTCTTTTTATTGATATCAGATAAAATATATGCAGAAAACCACATACATAATAAAAGGATAGTTTGATGTTCTTAAGAACTGAATCGCAATCCTACCTTTAACCCTAACGATGACATATCCAGCCTTTAATATGGGATGTGGGCAGATTTTCTCTTGGTTAGAAGAGAGGGGAGAGACGCGGGGTATTTGGATAGTGTAAGTAAGCACACAACACAATGAGTTTTAAATGTGATTAATGTTTCAATGAAATTTTTACCATAATTACTTCAAAACAATATTTGATACAACCAGTGTTTATTTTACGAATTGATTTGTATTGTTTTCATCCAGAAAGGATTTATGATGGCTACAGTGCAACAATTGTTTCCATACCGAAGTATGCCTGCATTTTTTGTTTTTAAAATTTTGAGTGTAGGGTTTTAAAATTATAAAGCATTCCTCCCAGTAACTGTGAATACAATATATCCACCAATGAATGTAGTAAATAGATTCCCCTTTTTTCTTTGTATCATCTCTTTTTAAGTCCTCCTCATTTCTCATCCCCCTAAATCTTGTTTATTCCCAATAAATACATTTTTTTCTAGTAATGCAAACAAATACAATTAGGTGATACAAACTAATGAGACTATCACATATGGCTAAAACATCTACTTCTGCTGAAGAAATCAAGGCTTGGATATTTTCAGAGTGCATTTTATTGAAGAATGTCTCCAGACTCTTCTGAAAAAGCAGCTCTTTGCATCAGTGGTCCTTACCCTTATTTCCGTGTCTTAGTTTTCTTACTGTCATTTGTAGAGTTGACATCTGGAAAATGAGGAAACACAAGGAGTAGATGGAAGTGGGCCTATGTTGTAGGAAGTCATGAAACTTCGAGTCCAGAAGCCTAGATTTTGTCTGACACCTCAGTAATACCAGCTAACATTTGTTGAGGGCACATTTGGGGCCAGGTATGCCCTATGTATTCACCACCTCATTTAGCTGAAGCAGTTTGACTCCAAAGTAATCCCTCAGGGAACATGAGGTTGAATGAATCACTTAACTGTCCTGATTTTTTATGTAATGAAATCAGGTCAAGCAACGTCTGTCAAGTGATTATTCTAATGATTAAAAGACATAATGTATATAAAACTTCTTTAAAAGCTACCATGACCGTTGTTAACACTAAGTATTTCTTTTGTGCCAGGCATAATGTTGTTCCCCTTCTTCTCATTTAACCCTTCCAAAAATCCAGTGAGGCAATTATTCTGATTCTGTTACGAAATAATAGAAATAATACTATTTCACAGATGAGGAACAGTATTGCAAGAAGAGTGAGGGACCTGCCCATGGCTTAGGGCTAGTATGACAGCGGAGCAAGCCTGGAGACTCAGATCTGTCTGGCTTGATCCAAACTCTTAACCATTACTGTTACTGGTCTCTTAAAGTAGACAGCACTCTAGAAAAGTTAGTTGTATATACAGCCAGTTTTTGGAGGGTATGCCTTACTAGATTTAATGAGGTTCCAGGGTTCAGAAGGAAATAGAACCTATCTTCTCAAATATTTTAAGTGTGTAGTATGTGCCAGACAGTTTGTATTATGGCACCAAAAATATCTCATTCTCTCCATCTAATAAGGAAGATGGGCCTATGGAGAGGATTCAGAAAGAGTCTCCCCAGAATGAGCCATTTTGGCATGTGGATTATTTTGAGCTCAAGACAATCAAAGTCAAAAAAGACCTGGGCATAGCTTTTTATCTCACTCTTAACTGCCTAAAAGAATTTAGATAAGAAGCCTGTACCAGGAAGAGAATTACCAAAGGTAACTTTTTTTACACCAGAGAGTCTTTTTCTGCATGGCATGGCAAACCTGTGTTTACCAAACATTTCCTCTTCCCATCTCCCTGTGAACTGTCTTCCTCTCCTTTGAAATCTTAGACCCCCTACTCCCCTCTTCTTAGCTCAGGATTGCATATGAGCTTCAGCTGCCTGACTCTCTGTGGGCCTCATATTCCTTTGGAGCCCCTCTACATACATAATTAAATCTGTTTTTTCCCTCCTGTTAATCTATGTCAATTGAATTCTTAGACCAGCCAGAAGAACCTAAAAGGGTAAAGAAAAACTTTTTTCCTCCACAACACTATAAAAAAAAAATGATGCAGTCAGCTAAGTGCACACACACACACTTCTTTATATTATGTATTCATATTATATATAATTATTTTTGTAATTACATATATATATTCTGGTTTTGAGAATTAGTGTTAGTTCCATGTATCAGCCATATGTCTCTGCATAGCAGTTACCCCCAAATTTGGCAGCTTAGAACAACACACATTTAGCACGCACAGTCTTTCTGGTTCAGGAATCCAGGTGTAGCTTAACTGGGTCCTCTGGCTCAAGGTGTCTCACAAGGCTACAATCAAGATGCCAAGCAGGACTGTGATCCTCTTTAAGCTCAGCTGAAGTGGATCTGTTTTTAGGTTCACTCACATAGCTGGTGGCAGATTCAGTTCCTAGCAGACTCTTGGCCCTAAGTTTCTTACCACATGGGACTCTCCATGGGGCAGCTCACAGCACGGCAGCTGGACTTCATAAAAGGGAGCCGATGAGGGCGCTAGAGAGGGTGAGCAAATCAAGTGACAGTTTTTTGTATCCTAATCTCAAAAGTAACATCTTGTCACTATTTTTTTTTTTTTCTGTTTTTTGGCCGTGCCATGGGGCTTGCAAGATCTTAGTTCCCTGACCAGGGATCAGACCCGCGCCCCCTGCAGTGGAAGCACCGTGTCTTAACACCTAGAACACCAGGGAAGTCCCTGTCACTCTTTTTTAATTGAGAACGTGATTGACATAGGACATAGTGTAAATTTAGGGGTTTTAACATATGGATTTGATACATTAATATTGCAATATGAGTGTCATTGTAGTGTTAACTAACTGTACATGCTTGCAGCTAGTAAATAAATAAGTATTGAGTATCCAACACACAATAGAGGTATTAAAAACATCTTGTCACTTCTGCTGTATTCTCTTCATTAGGAGTCAATCACTAGGTGCAGCCCATACTCAAGCAGCAGCATGAATACCTGGAGTTGGGGATCACATCCTACACAGCAACCTCCCACAAAGAGTCACTCATTTTCTCAGTGCTGGAGTTGTCGGGTGAAATGTGGGAGATGCTTCAGCTGGAGATGGGTGTTGAGCATTGCTAGTACAACTCAGCCTCCTACACCTAGAAAGGATTCAGTAAAGGACCTATGACCAAGATAAATTAAATCCTGAGTGCCTGTTGAGGTTTCCAGCATCCCAGCCCATTAACTCCTCAAATGGTTCGTGTGCACAAGTATCTGGAATTCTGAGAGACGTGACAAGGGTTCCGAGCATTACCTTAGTATGAGGAGATCCGTAGTATGTCATTAAATGTACTCACTCAGGTTTCTCATAGAAACTTCCAAACTTGAAAAAGAAGGAAGCATTCTTAATTCCATTTAAGTAAATGTTTGCACAATGAAGGGGTGAATGAGTGAAGGAATGAAAGAGTAAAATGAAAGGACAGAGAACAAAAATTCCAAATTCACAAAATGTCCATCAAGCTTCACTGTCTCAGAGATGGAAACCTCATTATAAATTGGTTGTATGACAAATATAAGGACTATATATATATATATATATATATATATATTTCTATAACATATAGTTATATATAGTTCTATAACATCATATGTCTCTATAATGACCATGGAACTAGGATCAAATTCTGTGCTGAAAACCTGGGGGATACAACAGGGAAATATAAATTAGTAGCAGTTTCATTCTGAGGACCGTCAATTGGGGTAATGGGAATGAAGGAATGTACAAATAAATTCATATACTATTTTTTTAAATAATGCTGAATGGATTTAAGATGGAATCATTTGCATCCACAATTTAGAAATGCTTGAATAAAAGAAAAAATGAAATCCAGAATTTTAAGAACACTCACTTCAACAAGAATCTATTAGTTGAAAATGGCTGACTTCCTCTCTCTCTCTTTAACCCTGTCTCTATCATGTTCCCTTCCTCCCTCCCATCCTCTCTTCTTCCATCATTCCCTCCCTCCCTTCCTCTCTAACTATAATTTCTTTAATGTTAGAATAAAGTAGAGTTGCAGGTTTGTAGAGTTGTAGAGTTGGGGGTTGGGGCAGTCCCTGCTGCCTGCTTGTTCCCTTTCTCTGCTCTCTCCTCTTCGGCTAATTTCCGCACCCTCACAGTCCTAACTACTGGGTTGGATTTCTATGTATGGCGAGCTCCCTGGCCCTTACAAAGCTGAAGGATATGGCAGCCACAGAAGTCCCTGGCAGAGGGAAGGGCACTAGTCTGGCAGGCTGTGTGTGGGAATGGTGAGCCAGAGGATGCTCTCATATTGCAAAAGACACCACGTCTGTTGATTACTGTGTTGTTGCAAAAAACTGATGCCTTTGATTCTTAATCCTTTAATACTTGTTTTTACAAATACACCATTTTTTATTGTAAACCACAATTAGTTCTCAAACCATTATTGGGGTCCCAGACAACGCAGGGTTGACAGTATAACCAAGGAAGTAAATAGAACTAAGGAGGGGTAGCACATTCTGAGATAGCTTTTACACTGTGTAAGTGAAGTGTCAGATAATGTGTGTGAATTCTTTCCCTCCATGCACGAGTTTGTAGCTTCAATATCATCTACCCCTAGGCATATTCAAATAGCATAATCAGACCTCAGTTTAAGATTTAAACAATGTAATCTTCCACATGCTAAGGTTAATGCTAGACTCTGTTTCTTGAGTGAAGGAATTGAGCACAGTATTTGCTGTTTTATCCACATTTGTGCAAGAAGAAAAACAAACATAGCAGATTTCAAAAATGTTTTTATTTGCCTGGTTAATAAGTTACAACTATACATTCAAATAACATGTAGACTATCAAGCATGATGCATGAAGGGGAATATTCTGTTTGAAAATTATAGGGAAAAAATACTAAGAAGGTAGTGTCTAGAACAAGGCTTATCGTTCAGAAGTTTATACAGCAACAGCTTGCAAAGGATGTTATGTGGAACATTTTCAAGATGTTCAACATACTTCATTTGGGGTGCTTTTGAAAAGCTTAAAAAATAAAATATATCATGTAACGTAATGAGAAATAACTCTAGGTGTGCTTGGACACAGATGTTGGCGCTACTTCCTTGCTGTTCTTGGGTCTGCCTTGCTTTTTGTACAGATTTTGTCCTCAGGCTGGGCCCCTTTGTGGTTGCAAGATGGCTACAACAATTAAAGTCATCACATCTAAACATGGCAAAGTTCATAAAATAAAGGGTCCAGTTATTATTTGTAATTATTTGTAAGATTGAAGAAAAATTTCCCAAAACTCTAGCCAACTTCTATGCACATCTCATTGGGTAGAATTGTATCACATGCCCATGGTTATCTTAGTCAAATTGGACACATGCCCAGGCCTGGGATAAATTTGACTTTTCCTGAACAAGTTCATAGGAAGATGGTGGATACCTGGACAAAATTAAGGTTAGGAAGAAGGATGGTGGGGGTAGAAATGGATATTAAATAGACACCTAACAGTGTCTACTAACAGAGCAGTTAAAAAAAATAATTCTAAGCTTAGAAAATCCTGGGTTTAATTTTATTTCATACTGTCTTCATTGTAAGAATTTTAGGATACTTTTTAATGCTTGTAGGTATTACGAATCTCCAAAGTGGGGTATGATATGTCACAATTTTCTTCCTGTTCTAGTTATTTGTTTCTTTTTGTTTTGTTACATTATAACCACATGTATAATTTTGTTATTGCATTATTGTTGTAAACTCACGTAACATTAGGCTTCCACAATTTATGAAATATTACAGTAGAGCTGTAGGGTGTGGATGCTGTTCATTTTGGCCTCCCAGGATTTGAACTTTCTTCTACATATGAGAAAATCTCCAACTTCTGAGGCTTGGTAGGGGAGAATTCAGTTACAACAAGAAGAGTTGGGAATACTACATGCCTCTTTCCCAGACTGTCCTGCAGCAAAGTCACAGCCATAGTTTTGACATTTAAGGGGTGGCCCAAAAAAGAAAACGATGAGAAAATATCTTTCCTCCTCCTTTTTCCTTCACCTCTTCCTCCTCCTCTATCCTCTCTCTCTATCTCTATCTATCTCTGTAATCTCTCTTTCTCTCTCTCTCTCTCTCTCGTTACAACAGTTTTCTGACCAAATGTGATCTGTAGTATGATCTAGGTGATTTTATGGCTGCTTAACCTTAAACATACTTCTCTGACCTTGCTAATATTTCTCTGAGCTACCCAAAGTCTATTTAATAAGTTGCTATTCTCATTATTTCAGGCAGAGCCACCTTCTGTTGATGGCAACTGAGAACCAGGGCTAACACAAGTACTGAAGCAGAGAGTATGGCCAATAAACAGTGAAGGTAACATTTTAAAATAAGAATAAAAGATATTAATAAATGTGACTACATGGGGATTAGTGACCATAGAAGTTGATGATTTATTCCAAAGAATGAGACCAGCGGGGAATAGAAATTAGTTCTGAATGGTCAAGAAAATACTCATATGTATAAAAGTGATCATGATTTCCAGTCACTTTACGTTTTTGCACAAAACAGCTTAACCAGACATTGCCAATGAATAGCAGAATGACGGGAGAAATATTTTTAACCAAAATGTTGAAAATCACTGATAATGCTAGGTAATTTCAAATGAAGCTAAAATAACTATATAGTTCACTGGGAAAATATGATTTCATTTATAGAAATCTGTTTGGGAATGCATGAATGTTATGATTCAAGGACATTGAAATGTTTAATTTGAAAGATTATACTCAGGAGTGTCAGAATTATATTTAAATTTCCAGTGCAAGTATTTTCATACTCTTTTTTTCAAGAGGTTCATTTAATTTAACCATGCAATTGTGTTTGGAAAGTTAAGAACTATTCTTCCCTTTATAGAAATTATCTTTAGCTGTCATAACACCTACTTAAATTGAACTCAGGAAGTTTTATTTTTTAAGACAAAAAATTTTTGAAGAGAACTGAAAAGCACAGTGTGCTCACAGCTTCACTATTTTACCTCGTAGCTAAAAAATTTACCATGCGTGAGCCTGTATATCAGAATTAAAAACAAAAACAAAATAAGTTTGTAGAAAATGGCAAATAATTCTTAGCATGGAATCTAATCTGTCATGGTTTGGTCAATTTCTAATAGTGAAATAACACTAAATCAAATACACAATTTTCTGTCTATTTTACTAAGATTAACCTTATGAAAACAAAGTTATAATGTTTTTCTAAGTGCTTTTCATTGGACAAAAATAAATTTTCTCTCCAGTTCCTTATTAGGTAAAATGAAAAATATTCATCTAAAACATGGGCTTGTGTGTGATTATCCAACCAAATAAAATTATTACTGGCAGGCAGGAAATAATGGCTTAGAGATAATAGCTATACTGAATCAGATGACTTATGCAAATCTCTTCTCACTGGTAACCATTTAAGTTCTGTTCTGATTTTTTTTTTTTTCCTTTATAGCATTGCATTAAAAGCAGCTCATTTCTCACAGGCCAGATTTGCTTTTTATTTACAAAGCTTGAAGTCCTAATCTTAACTGATTACTTAGAAACATATATCAAGAAATTACATTATAACATCAGATTTGGACACAAAATCAAGTAAATTTCAATCAGTCTTTTTCATGTTTAATTGATTTTTATATCAACATTCATAGATTTTTAAAAAATGATTTGTTTAATGTGTGTTTGTATCTTCTTAGTTGGAAATAATTCTCCCAGTACCATTTTTTTTTAACATCTTTATTGGAGTATAATTGCTTTACAATGGTGTGTTAGTTTCTGCTTTATAACAAAGTGAATCAGCTGTACACATACATATATCCCCATATGTCTTCCCTCTTGCATCTCCCTCCCACCCTCCCTATCCCACCCCTTGAGGTGGTCACAAAGCACCAAGCTGATCTCCCTGTGCTATGTGGCTGCTTCCCACTAGCTAGCTATTTTACATATGGTAGTGTATATATGTCCATGCCACTCTCTCACTTCGTCCCAGTGTACCCTTCCCCATCCCCGTGTCTTCAAGTCCATTCTCTACATCTGCGTCTTTATTCCTGTCCTGCCCCTAGGTTCTTCAAAACCATTTTTAAAAAAATTTCCATATATATGTGTTAGCATACGGTATTTGTTTTTCCCAATACCATTCTTATGTCATTTTTCAGTTTCCACCTTGCATTATTCTTAACTTTGCATATCTTAATTCTCCTACTTCACTGAAATTTACATTTTTCATTTATCATTGCAACCTCTTTCTAATGTATAATTAGCTATTGATGCAGTAAGCTGTCTGGCACATAGTAGGTGTTCAATAAATCTTTATTGGGCAAATAACTCAATAAATAATAGAATAAAGTGCCTGACTGGTTTCTGTTTCCTTTTATATCTCAAGGAAATAATCTTAGCAACAGAACTATTTTCATGGGCTTTTCTTATTGCATTAAATCTTCCTTTAAAATTGTTTCCATAATTCTAATCAAAAATATTAATGCATTTTGCTCATTTGACTTTAGCATCAGATATTGGATTCCATTTTGCTTCTCAAGTGTAGGCCTAAGGGAGAACGGATTGACCTTTTATCTCCATATGTCTTCTCTTGAGTCTAGGATATTGTTAGAGGTTGGATTATTTGTCTCAATTTCTCCATCTCACCCCACCCTTATTGACAGTCTTTGCCACATAACTTTTCACTTTTTCCCACAAGAAAGCATACTTTCCTGTTCCGTGGTTAGCTAAGCCATATAGCTTGCTTTAGCCAAGGATATTAGTAGTCATGCTGCAGATAGGTTTTTGAAAATTGTTTGCATAGTTCGGCATATCCTCTCCTGTTTCGTCCATGAGAAGAGCATGCCCAGCTGGCCCACTGGCCAGGAGTGAGGGATTCCTGGAACAGAGCCACTGTAGCCAACTGAATTATAAATCACAGCCATGCCAGCCATGGCAGTACCCAGAAGAAACACCCCATGCAGGCTGCATTCTTGTGAGCAAGAAATGTGTCAATAGTGGCACGCCAAGAAGATTTTGTAGTTGCTTGTTATGCAGTAACAATGACTCATAGAGAAATGATTGAAAAGTACTGAGTCACATTACTCCCTCCAACTGCTCCTGAGAAAATTGGTAATAAAGACAATAAGAATTAGAATTACCACTTATTAGTGCCTATCAAAAGCCAACAGTAACTAGATGCTTTGCACATTGTAATCCCATTTCATGCTATGAAGACAATAGTTCTATGAAGTGGGTAATATTTTCCCTATTTCATTTCCAGGAAATTAGGACTTAGAAATGGTCTACAACTTGCCAGAAATCACAAAGGTAAGAAGTGACAATTCCAGGCTTACAAGTCAATGATTTTAGACTAAAAAATCTCTACCTTTTATTTAGTGTCTAGGTGGCAAATTTTGCCTTTAGTATTGTCAACTTTCCTTTTTGTTACTCCACTCTCCCCTTTCTATTTCCAATTCCCATTTCTCAGCCCTGCATTTCTTATTGAGATCAGTACCTTTGTGCTCTTTAACCCTAGCCTTTAAGGGCTCTGAATGTAGGGTGCCTTCCATGGTCTCCTACTTTTGGTAGCAGGGAATGGGTAGGGATAGAATGGGTGAGAAAATATTTTCATATATTTGTGGAGTGCTCATGGCCAAACAAACTAAATGAATAAAACAAAACAAAATAAGACATTGATCAGCCTATTTAAATAATGATAACTATGTAACATTTGTATATATTAAAATACTTTTCATTTTTAAAATATAAAGATGCCAAAAAGAATTTTATGCTTATATTTTCTTTCAGTTTCTTTCATTACCAAATGATAACATAGGGAATACCTATGATTCAGTGTTAGAGCGAGAACGTTTTAGGTCTTTGAAGGATATTAATTTAAGAAGAATATATTGACTGGGTTTTGCCCAATCTGCATGACTGTCCAAGATGCATTCCTAGTCAGAATGATTTAGTTTGTTCCAGTGTTGTATGTGACCCTGATGACATCTATCAAAGGAAATTGCTCATCCTCTTAGCTTTATTTTCATTGCTTCATTGACTGTGTTGAATGTCCAGTTTAGACAGAACAACTTGAAGTAAGGCAGAAGAAGTGGCACCTCTATCATGATGTACAGCAAAAAAACACTCACGTTTTTTGTGCCTTTGGCACATTATGATTGTTGTTCTGCTCAAAAAATGCAGGTCACTGGCCTTTCAGCAAACTCTCTTCATCAGCATTCTGAATGCTTCCTTTCGAACAAAAAAAGAAAGGCAGTTGACGATGTGTAAGTTTGGATTATAAACTGGCAGGTTATTTATTCAGACAATTGTAGAAGAGGAAGCAGTAGAATTTTTGATAAGAGAAAAGAGCCTGAAGGAAAAGGAAGTCATTTGAGGGTGAAAACCAGTGTGTAATAAGTGATGAGATCAGAAACTGTAAGGAAAGGGCAATGAGTACCAGACAAGTGTGTGGTCTCCACACAATAAGAAGTTCAGGTAAATACTGTGAAGTACAGGTGTGCAGTCTCTAGCTTGGGCTTATGATCTCAGTGCATATCTTAATTTCTCCAAAAGCTTTCTCTTTTAAACCAAAAGAAACATCTCCCGTATCCATTCTCCATCAGCACCTAGTATAGAAACATACACACACACACACACACACACACACACACACACACACACACACACACACACACACACACACACACACACACACCCATTGTAAAATCCTTGAGTACATGGGCCCTTGACTTATATTTATCTAGTAGAGTATAAAGCAGAAGGCTGGATGGTCCCATAAGAACACTTGATTCAAGTCTGCTTCTTGCATTTACTACCTTAGTATTCATGAATTGATTATTAAAAACCTGCTGAGACTTCATTTCTTCCCCTATGTAAATAGGTATTATAATTCCCACTTCAGGCCATTGTAAGGCCTAATAGGTATGTGAAATGATGAGCAAGTGTCAGACTATCTGCTGGACTCCTAGCATACACGACTGCTTTGCACACAGAAAGTGCTCAATAAATTGATTGTGGTGTTGGTGTTGGAAAGATGGCATAATCTCTCCCTCTTCCATATTGATGCTAATTCATCAAGTAGAAATTTCACCCTTCTTATATTTTTGTAGTTCTAGGTAAGACACTCCTGGAAATGAAGCTCAAACTATCCACTCTCTCTGACATTTCCTGATGTAAGGTGATTTTTCTGCTTAGGAATTTGCTAAGAGTCTGACATCCATTAAAGTAACATTTCTCTATTGGGCGAGGTTACTGCTTTAACAGCTAATACCTACATGTGCCCTGACCTACATGCAGTTATCTCTTTAAGACTGGCAACCTATGGGCTGTACAAATTCTATTCTTAGTTCTTTCTTCCTTCCTTGTGATAAACTTCTCTGGCTACTCCTTGCCCTTTCAAGAGTAAGAAAGGGGAAAGGAGACGCCACTATGCAGTTTTCTAGCTTCTCTGACTATGATTGAGAGGTAAGTTTAATTCAGAGGAAAGCATAGGGTAACAGCTATCACTGTATAAGAAACTACCTGCAATTTAAGCAACTTGAAACCACAACCACTTATCATTATTATTATTATTTATTGAAACAAGAACCACTTACTAGCCCCTTGTACCAACTTTGGTTCTGTCCCAATGGCCAAAATAAGTCACATGTCCAAGCCTAGAATCATTGTGGATGGGCACTACCAAAGGATGGGATTCAGGGAGGCATGAAAAACCAGGTGCATTAAGTTAATAGAAATCAAGTTCATTGATTAGTAGGAATTACACATTGGCCACAGGTTCAAGCCATGTTTTCCCAACTAACATCACCTTCTTCAAAGCTGATATTTGCCTCTTGTCTCTAGTTTCTTTTTCCAGACTGGTTCAAAACCCTCACCCTAACAGATGATAAGCATAGGGAAGATTTGCATAACAAGGCAAAGAAATGCTTTGTGTTTTTTGTGAATTATCTGGCCAAGCTAGTTGTGCTGGTACAGTTTTCAGGGACAGATATCAATCTATCCAGATCATTTTGTTCTATTGATTAAAATCCAGGAAATCTAAAGAATTCAAAAGGTTCTGAATGAGTAGAATTTTCCAGGCACATTTTTTCACTAGTTTGAAATTCTGAGATGGGAAAATGTTTAAATCATTAAATTAATGATTTAAGACCCACAAAATGCACATGAAGAGAGAAAACCTTTGTTGGGTCCTGATTGGGCTACACTCATGAAAGTCCCATTATCTCTCTCACCTCCACTTTCCAATTTGGAAAATTGCAGTAAAACACTTTTTTATTTTAAAGGTATCTCTAGAGGACCTCTGGTCATGAAGATGCTTTTACATTAAAAATATAAAACAAAATCTTATGCCCTCCAAACATGTCCCATTTTTATTATTGTCATAAAATTTTATTATATTGTAGGTTCAGGCCATTCAAGATGGCTGTTCTCTTGTTCTCTGCGCATCCCCTGCTGGACCAGTCCCTGCTTCACTCACATGATTATCTAGTCCTCTCAAGTATAGGGCTTAATTAGGCCCTGGTAACTGATGAGCCCACTTGAAGTCAATTCCCCCTATAAATGGTAGCCTCTTTCTCCCCCAAGTTGGGAAGATTGTTCCAATGCCTGCTTGCTTTCTGCCACGCACAATGTGATGTCACCCCAGGACCCTTTGTGTAACATCCCCTATCCAAAAACCCATTGATGTCTCTGTTGCTGTCTCTGGGCTCTTTCTTCAGTCTCAAGGCTGGGCACCTACAAGGCTTGCAGGCCTGCAGGGTGTAGTCCAACATGTATGGAGGAACTTTATAGAATAGGGTGTCAGTAATTAGCACTCTGCATGGAACAGAGCAGGTTCTAGGGCAGTTCATCCCCAACTTGGCTAATTAATGTGTACATGATCTATCAGTCACTCTTTTGATACCAAGATAACTATCAATTTTATTTTCCCCAAAACATTTTAGAACATAATATGTTTTGGTGAAGATCCAGAGACTTCTGTGCGTACCTAAGACATATTCTGAAAAAGAAAAATAAGTTCTTAGTAAATAATAAACTATTTCCATTGGTCAGTAGTAGCAAGCCAAATTCCATTTGGGTCTTTAAACCTAGGTAGGCAAATCCAGATTTTAAATTAAAATTGCTAAGAGGAAAGTGGGATCAGGGTGAGAGAAGTGAGGGGCCAGGGAGTAAAATTTAAGGAAGTGCTCAGGTGCAGACCCTCTCCTTACACCACAATGAGAGTTGAGTGCCTCCTTAAATTTTGCTCCCTAGGGTCTTTGCTTGTCTTGCCCTGGTCCAGCCCTAGTTAGGATACTATAAAAATGTTAGACACTCTTTCACAAGTGGAACAGGATTTTAAATCAGTGAGCAGGTAAGCACTGGATGTTGCCAAAAGAGGGGTGATTCCCCCTCTTTTACTTTCAAAGATTTCTAATCTAGAGTTCACTAGGATCCTTGGTCATACATTTATTATTTTTAGAACCATCTAAGACATTTGCAAAATAAAAGGGAATCTTAGGACCGGAATCCTCCTGAAAGTATTAGATAAGACATCCTAACCATTCTGACCTTGGTTAAGAACAGTTTTAGGGTCTGTTAACATGGTTTTGAATCCCATCTCCACCCTTGCTGTCTCTTTGAACTTGGGTGAGATACTTAGTTTCCTCATCTGAAAAATCAGGATGATTTTAATAGCATTTATCTCCTATGTTTTATGTGTGTGTCAGAGAACTAAATGGAGTAATGTACATAAAACTTTTAATACACTAAATGGTTCATAGAAGGAACTCAACAAATGATCGATGTCATTATTGATACTATTTTTGTTATTAATTCTGGGGCAAGGACTCGCCAAATAATCTGCCTTTGGCACTATAAATTACTCATAGGATTCGAAGTAAGTGTCCTAAATTGATTTGAAAGTTGTCTCCCTTCTCCTACATCATTCTGATGATGTTTGTGAGAAATCAAATCGAAGTTCTGAGGAACTGAAAGAAGGAGAAAACAAAAGGAGAAAATACAGGAATGAGAAGAATTATGAGACCTGATATGAAATTTACTACAATTTAGATTTTACAGATTCTTGAAGGTTTAGAGTGAGTAATGATTATTTGTGAATGGAGACTTCAGAAATCTATTTTCTGCCTCTTGAAAACCCCATTTTTTTTTCAAGAGTCATGAATGAAATGCAGCTCTCTCTGGAACTAGACAATGTTTCCTCCAAACTTTGAAAAGTGTTTTAGGATGTGGTTTGTGCTCTTACTCCAAAAAGTTTACTTTACAAATTTTCTTCCCTAAATCAGTATTTTCAGAATGATAGGTGTTTTCTCTTTAACTGGTAGATTAAAAAAATTAAATATAGATTCATAGAATAGAAATGACCTCTAAGCCTCAAGTTAATTTTCTGAAATATGTGGTAGGTCTATCAGTTAATACAGAGAAGTACAAAAATAACACAGAGCCATAGCAGTAAGCACTATGGAAGTAGATGGTAATAGAAAATAATGGGTTTGGAGAAAAATAAATGAATTAAAGAAACATAATATATATGAAAAATGAGATGGTAATGTTTTCGAAGGGTTATATCTGGTCATCTGTTGAAATAAAAGTTAATTTATGTATTTGTTCATTCATTTATAAATGTGGTTCAGACAAATCAGTTGTCAAGGACATACATTATCAATTCACTAATTTTGGCCCCAATCCCTCAACATGCAAAACATGCAAGAATAAATAGTACATTTTCCTATTGAATTTCTTGAAAATTTGTGGAACTATGGGGCCAAATGTTTCAAGAAGAAAACATTAGAAAATTGCTAATAGGATGAATCATATTATTTGAACACATATTATTTGCTTACATAGTATTTGAGTAGGTGGCAGTGAACATGGCATATAGGACTTCTTATGGAATGTGTTCGGCACCTCACAGTCAAAATTGCACATTTTGGCATTTTTCCTCATGTCAATTCTATGAACGTAAGTTTTCTCTCCTAAAGAACAAAGGATAATATTTAGTTCATAAAACTTCTTTGAGGATGGAATTAGAAAAAAATTATAGAGTGTTTGGCAAAGTACTGGCACAAATTAGGTGCTCAACTTGTTGTAGTTGCTAGAATTATTCTTATATTATTATTTAGTTAATAATAAGAAACCTAATATCTGTCAGGCATTAAGATACATCTCCAAACCACACAGATAGATAAGGCAGGGTATCTACTTTCAGGGAGCTCTTAGTAGAATAGTGAGAAGTCAGAAGAGAAAAATGAATGGACATTGACGAGTGTCTTGGGAATATGAAGGAGGAATAACAGCCCTGGGTTCTCCTTCATCTAAGATGAAAGCCTTCCTCTAAGCAAAATCCTGAAGAATGAGCAAATATTACTTTAAGAAAGGAAATGGGGAAATACTGTGAATGGCAGAGGAAACAGTATATGCATATACTTACTGGTTGTAGAGCTGACTGGCTGAAGCAGAAGGTAAGAAATGAAGGAGAAACAAGAGGAGAGGCTAAAGGGGTAAAGAGGCCAGATTCTTTTTCCATATAATTTATCACAAAATATTGAGTATAGTTCCCTGTGCTGTACAACAGGTCCTTGTTGATTATCTATTTTATATATAGTAGTGTGTATATGTCAATCCCAGTCTTCCAATTTATCGCCCCTTCCTTTACTCCCTGGTAACCATAAATTTGTTTTCTATGTCTGTGAGTCTGTTTCTGTTTTGTAAATAAGTTCATTTGTATCATCTTTTTAGATTCCACATGTAAGCGATAACATACATTTGTCTTGCTCTATCTGACTTCACTTAGTATGCTAATCTCTAGGTCCATCCATGTAGCTGCAAATGGCATTATTTCATTCTTTTTATGGTTGAGTAATATTCCATTGTATATATTGTATATATACCACATCTTCTTTATCTGTTCATCTGTCGATGGACATTTTGGTTGCTTCCATGTCCTGACTGTTATAAATGGTACTGCTATGAACATTGGGGTGAATGTATCTTTTTGAATTATGATTTTCTCCAGATATATGCCCAAGAATGGGATTGCTGGATCATATGGTAGCTCTATTTTTAGTGTTTTGTGGGGTTTTTTGAATTTTATTTTTACTTTTTTATACAGCAGGTTCTTATTAGTCATCAATTTTATACACATCAGTATATATATGTCAATCCCAATCGCCCAATTCATCACAGCACTACCCCCACCCTATTTTTAGTTTTTTAAGGAACCTCCATACTGTTCTCCATAGTGGTTGGAAGAAACGCGCTCAAACTGATTCAAAAAGGATTTTAGGGCTTCCCTGGTGGTGCAGTGGTTGAGAGTCCGCCTGCGGATGCAGGGGACACGGGTTCGTGCCCCGGTCCGGGAAGATCCCACATGCCGCGGAGCGGCTGGGCCCGTGAGCCATGGCCGCTGAGCCTGCACGTCCGGAGCCTGTGCTCGGCAACGGGAGAGGCCACAACAGTGAGAGGCCCGCGTACCGCAAAAGAAAAAAAAAAAAAAAGGATTTTAAAGGCAAGCCAGGGAGTTTGAACTATATCCCAATGGCAATAGAAAGAGCCATTGAAGAATTTTAAGGCAGAAAGTGAGACGATTCGATTTTCACTTTAGAAAGGTCACTAGAAATTAGAGAGTTTAGAGCAGTTAGGGGACCATGACATTTGTCCCAATTATGACATGAAAGTACCATGGAAGGAGGTATTGATAATGGGTACAAGGAAGTGGATGGATTTCAAGAATGGTGAAAAAATGAGTCCTTGTTAAGACTTAATAAATGAATGTGAAATGCAATTCACCAAGATTATAATCTGATAATGCCGATCAAGGAACCGCACCAACAGGGTGGCTGACACTGGTTATTTTGGCTTTGATCCTGAATGTATCTCTTTTGTCAATCAGAAGTTGAAAGAAAAGGAAATTAATCTTTTCAGTCTTGCTCTTCGTCTTTGAGTTTTCACATGAAATAAATTTTGAATTTGCTCTCGATACATAATTTTCACCATTTTCTTCCAGTTAATTTCCATGAATAAGCAAATTAATTCTACCTCATTTCTTTATGTCAGCCGCATTGGCATGGTTCACAGGTCTGTATGGTGTCAACTTTGCCTTCCAACATCATTGAGAATATTGGATTTGTAAGTGTTAGCATGATGTTAGCAGGAGGATACAATTTTCTTTTATTATTTTTTTAAACTTAAAGAACTCTCACTGACATAATTTCCTTCATGTTTCCCACTTTCATTTGGAATTTTATTATGTCTACCATGCCATGCAATAAGCATCATTATAATGAATAACTGATTAATTGGGACCATTTAAACTGAATGTTAGCATAATTTCACTTCTATTTTATTGAGTCATTCAGGATCTGACCTCTGCTTACCTCTCAACCTCTCCCTTAACTCTCCATTGGATTTAGTCCAACCCACGATTCCCATTCTCAAAATACTTACTTACGTGCAGCCTTTGTGTATTATCTAATGTTTCCTCACCAATAACATCTCCTTCTACCCTATCCTCATTTAGTTAATTGTCATTTATTCTTCTTATCTCCCCTAAAACATCTATTAAGAAAAGCTTCATGAACACACATGATTGCTGTTTATGGAGGACATCTTTATACAGGTATATAAGGGATACAAAGTTGAGCAAAACAAATGTGACCATGTGGAATTAAAAATATAGTTGGTAAGACTGACACTAATACACACATATGCACACACACATACATATATTTGCATATATGTAGAGGATATACAGGAAGAGCTAGAAAAATATTATCTCTGGAGAAAGGAAATGGTACTAGGGTGACAGAGCTGAAAAGAAGACTTTGGGAGAAGAAATTTACTTTGGAATTATTTAAATATACACGAGATACCTAGAGTCCCAGAATCAATTAATTAAAATTTTCAAAAATGTGGTAAGTGCTGTGAAGGAATAGTACATAGTGCCATTGGAGTGGATACCAGAAGAGCCCGATTTAATTTGGAGAATTAATTTGAGTCTTCTCTAAAGGAGTGATCTTTTTTGGAATGGGAAAGAATGTTCCAGACAGAGCAATCGGCCTAAGGAAAGACGAATGTTAGAAAAAAAATGCTAACCTTGCAAGAAAAGAAAGTTGGCATGTTGAGAAGAAAGGAAAAGTTGCTGAGAGGCGAGCCTGGAGAGAATGAGAGGAGCTATGTTATGCAAGAGCTTGTAGATCATGTTGTGGGTTTCACCTTCTATTTTAAGAGCAAATGGAAGCTCTTAAAATAGAAGCATATAAGTACTTTGATCAGAGAAAGGACAAGATCTGTTTTCCATTTCTGGAAGAGTTTCCTGGATGCTTAGTAGAGAATGTATTGGAGAGAGAGCAAAGTTTAAGTAAGGAAGACTTTTTTTTTTTTTTTTTTTTTTGGTGTGCCGGCCTCTCACTGCTGTGGCCTCTCCCGTTGCAGAGCACAGGCTCCGGACACACAGGCTCAGCGGCCATGGCTCACGGGCCCAGCCGCTCGGCGGCATGTGGGATCTTCCCGGACCGGGGCACGAACCCGTGTCCCCTGCATCGGCAGGCGGACTCTCAACAACTGTGCCACCAGGGAAGCCCAAGGAAGACTTTTAAGACTCTTAGAACAATGTTGTATTAGTACACATGAGATGTGCCAGTGGTTTGGACTATGGTAGGAAGTAGCACAAGTAAAGAGATTCAGTAAATATTTTGGAGGTATCCTAGGTAGAACAAATAACGCATTTTATGTTGATGATGAGGAAGAGTTATAGCTAAATATGATTCCAAAGTTTCTTCACCCAGCACTTGGGAGGACAATAAATTTATTTACTCAAAGGAAGATTGATTTGAAAAGGCTACATAATGTATCCACCTACACGACATTCTGGAAAAGGCAAAACTATGGACACAGTAAAAAGATCAGTGGTTGCCAGAGGTTCAGGGGGAAGGAGAGGTAAATAGGTGGAGCACAGAATTTGTTTATCTTTAGCATAGTGAAACTCTTCTGTGTGATACTGAAATGGGTGCATGACATCACATATTGTACGTAGACCTGTACAACAGGAAGAGAGAACCCTAATGTAAACTATGGACTTTACTGAATAATAATAATGTATTAATATTGATTCATCAGTGTGACACATGTACCACAGCAATGCAAAATGTTAATAATAGGGAAAAATGTGTACAGGGAAATGGAGTATTTGGGAACTCTCCATTGCTATCTGTTCATTTTTCTGTAAACCTAAAACTTCTCCAAAAATAAAGTCTATTAATAATTTTCTTCAAAAACCATAATGAAAGAACCCAGAGTTTTAGTAGGAAAGGCAGGAATGAGAAATGTCATGGCAAAAAGAATATGGATATTCCATGAAGGAATTAGTGATCAAATATATCAAATGCTGCTGAAATATTAAATGAGATGAAGGGAAGAAATTCCATTGGGTTTGACAGTATGACGTTTATTTTTGATTTTGACAGGAGTATTTTCAATGGTATAATTGGAGGCAAAAGTCAGATGTGCATGAAATAAAGAGAAAATGGGTACCATCAGAGAATTTAG
Source organism: Globicephala melas (assembly GCF_963455315.2). NCBI lineage: Eukaryota > Metazoa > Chordata > Mammalia > Artiodactyla > Delphinidae > Globicephala > Globicephala melas. The sequence goes on along the minus strand of NC_083324.2, from coordinate 10,172,732 downwards.
GATTTAAAACTTTAAATAATCAATCATTAAAATTACACTGTCTGGAATAAATAATATGTGGGGGAAAATAATTAAAGAGTTTAAAAATCTTGGACCTGTTGGCAGCTAAAGACAAAGCTCCACAATATGCAAAGTGTGTGTGTGCATTTTTAATGTATATTATTGATATATTGTAAGTATTATGCAAGAGATATCTCAAGACAGATCTAGTTTGACTAACCAGCTGGAAAATGTCTTTATCAAGCTATGTAGGTTTTTTACCTGATTGGTTGAAAAAACTGGGATATTATTAACAGTGCCTACATTGACCAACAGAGAAATTTCCCTCATGGCTAATCATAAACCCATAGATCCGTCCATCCCTGTATATAAAAATGTACATGATATATTTTCCTCCAATATATGTGGGAACATTTGTACAAATTTAACCATATTTAATATCACTAAGGAAATGACAATCAATCAATGGTTATGGAATAAATTTAACAAAACCTTTTATTGAATATTATCTACAACTTGATGCCTGTAAGAGTAAATATTAGGTGAACTGGATAATATTTCGAGTGTAAAATACACTCAAGGGGAAGTGAGACAGACGGACTTCTGCTTCTGACCAAGATGGAATAACAGTGAAGAGATTTATCCTTTCACCTGAAACTACAAAAAGAAACAAAATATATAAAACAGTTTTTGAAACATTTGATAGCTTGCATGAAAGCTAGTGATTTATTTTTTTAATATTTTTATTTATTTATCTTTGGCTGTGTTGGGTCTTTGTTGCTGCGCATGGGCTTTCTCTAGTGGTGAAAGGGGGCTACTCATCATTGCAGTGCATGGGCTTCTCATTGCGGTGGCTTCTCTTGTTGAGAAGCATGGGGTCTGGGCACGTGGGCTTTGGTAGTTGTGGCACACGGGCTTAGTTGCTGTGCGGCATGTGGGATCTTCCCGGACCAGGGTTTGAACCCGTGTCCCCTGCATTGACAGGCAGATTCTTAACCACTGCACCACCAGGGAAGCCCAAAGCTAGTGATCTCTAAGTGATGGGAAATGAAGGAGGTGAGCTCCACAATTATCCTAACTTACTACCTAGAAAGAGTTCATAGGATGCAGTTCAGGGTAAGAAGAATATAGGCAGAGTCCAGCCATCTCCCTAAGTTGAAAAGGCAGACGTGGTAGTCTGCAGAGGCCAAAGTGGCTGGAATTCACAAGGCGGAGTACTGGAGAAGAAAGAGCTACAGAGGGAGAACTCTGGATACTGCCAGAGGGGCCCACTGTACTCTCCAGCAGAGAGTACTGTTAACACATGCATATGAGAAAACTACCCAAAGCCAGGAAAAGACCTGCCTGAAGGATTAGAGGGAACAATCCTTAAAGTGCAAATAGGCTGAAAATAGTTTCTGTTTCCACCAGCCAGATTGGAAAATGTATAAATCATGAGATATTGGTAGATTATTCAGAAGGATTTGCCTCAGTTGTGGAAAAGAATTAACTCTAGACAAATGTTGTTCTTGTATTGCCAGGATCAACCTGTTTCCAAGTAATTTAAAAACTACCCAGGATGAAACTTAAAAACATTTACAGGGATACAAAAATATCTAGCACCCATAAAGGTAAAATTCATGTTTTTTTGACATCCAATAAATTATCATGCATGCAAAAAGTAAAAAAAATATAACCCATAATGAGGAGAAATATTAAAACATCGAACCCAACCCAACATGTCACATATGATAGAATTACTAGACAAGGACATTTAAATGATTACTAAAACTTTATTCCATATGTTCAAGAAAGTCAAGAAGATTAAAGACATTAAGTTATGGAAGATATAAAAACAGATATACGTTAAACTTCCAGAGATGCAAACTACCATATCTTAGATGAAAAATACCCTTGAAAGGCATTAAAGGCATATTAAGTGTTGCAGAGAAATGATTAGTGATCTTGAAGGCATAACAATAGAAATCATCCAAAATGAAACATCAAGAGAAAAGACTAAAAGTAAATTTGTAATATGTGAGACAACTTTAAGCACCCTAATATATTTACAGTTGGAGTCTTTGAATGTAGAAGAGAGAGAGGGATACAGAAAAAGATTGAAGAAATAGGGGTTGAAATTTTTCTAAATTTGATGAAAACTATAGCCCACATATTCAAGAACCCCAATGAACTCCAAGCACAAGAAATGTGAAGGAAACAACACCAAGTCACACCATGATCAAATTGCTAAAAATTAATGATAAAGAGAAAAGTCTTAAAAGCAGCTATTGAAAAAAGGCACATCATGTGTAGAAGAGAAGACAAGGTAGCAGCAAGTTTTTTTGTTGTACACAATAAGTCAGAAGATAGTGGAGCTACATCTTTATTCAAAGGAGATAATTCATCTAGAATTCTATATCCAGAAAAGTATCTTTCAAAAACAAAAGTGAAATAGACTTTTTCCAAAATTCGGAAGTGGAAAGACTATATCACCAGAATACCTGTATTATAAGAAAAATTAAAGAAATACTTTAGGCAGATGGAAAATAATACCTGATGGAAAGGTGAATCTACACAAAGAAATGAAGAGCACTAAAAATAGTGACCACATGAATAAATACAAAAGGTTATTTTTATTATTTAAATTTCCTTAACATTGACTCTTTAAAGCAAAAAAAATGATAACAATCTATTGTGGAGTTGTAACATATGTATAAGTAAAACATATGAAAACAGTAACAAAAAGGCCAGGGAGGAAGAAATGAAATTATACTGTTATAAGATTTTTATAGTATCTCCAAAGTGATATCAATTAAAAATAGACTGCGAGGACATTTTTCGTGTGGTGAAACTATGCTGTATGATATTAGAATGGTGGATGTGTATTATGCATTTGTCAAAACCCATAGAGCTGTACAACACAAAGAGCAAATCCTAATGTATACTATGGGGTTTAGTTAATGACAATGTGGCAGTGTCGGTTCATCAATTGTAACAAATGTACCAAAATAATACAAAATATTAATAATAGGAGCAACTGTGTATATGGGGGTGAGAGGGCTGGAGAGATGATATATGGGAACTGTCTATACTTTATGCATATTTATATGAACCTTAAACTGTTCTAAAATATAAAGCCTGTTCTAAAGTAAATAAAATTTTTTCTAAAAAACTCTTCTGAAAATGGTCTATTTTTAAAAAGTAGACTGTGATTTAAAAAAGGATAATTTGTGATGGTCAAACTGGAAACACACCTAAAGGTCCATCAACAGGTACATGGATAAAAAAAATATGATAAAATGTACACAGCAATAAAAAAGAATGAACTTTAAATGCATGCAAAAGATCAGTGGTCAGGTAAGGTGGAGGAAGATTTATCAAGGAGCTTGAGGAAACCTTCTGAGGGTGATGAATATATTCATTATCTTGATTTTGATGGTGGTTCACTGGTGGATATATATTTCAATACGTATCAAACTGTACACTTTCAAGTTCAAATTGCATCCAGAAATATGTAAAAAGATAATATATCATGGACAATTGAGAATTGTCACAGGCATTAAAGTATAGTTCAACATTCAAAAATCAATCAATGTAATTTAGCACTTTAACAGGAAAGGAGAAAATCAAATGACCATGCCATTAGGTTCAGAAAAAACATTTGACAAAATTCACCACTCATTCATGAAAAAAAAAACCTCTCAACTACTGAAGAGTAGAAGTAAAATTTGTCAACCAGATAAAAGGCACCCATGTAAAATGGAAAGCTACATGATACTTAATTTTTAAAAACTAAATCTTTCTCTAATAATTGGGGCAATAATAAGCATATCTGCTCTTACAACTTCTATTTAGCATTATACTGGAGGCCACAGCCAGTGCAATAAGGCAAGAAAAACAAATGAAAGACATGCAGGTTGAAAAGGATTAAATATAACTGTCTTTATTTGGAAATAATTGTGTACGAGTATAATCTTAAAGAATCTACAAGATGCTCTTAGAACTAACAAGTGAATTTAGTAGAGTGATAAGATGCAAAGTCCATTTTTAGAATTCAACTATTTTCCAAATACTAGAAACACACCATTGGAAAACAAAATTTCTAACAGTACCATTTATGATAACTTCAAAAAGTAAAATACAGTAGTCACACTTGTATTATAGAAAATAAATATTCTTGGTATCCTTTTGTGAGATAAGATTAGTTGTCTCCTGAAGGAATCTTTTACTTTTTCATACTTTTAAAGCATATTATTGTTCTTTCTGAATTTATTTTTAGTACTTGGTTTAAGCTTAATTTATATCTTTTGAAATCTTAACAGGATTAAGTGACTCAGAGTGCAAATATGCAAATAATTGTGTCCTTTTAAAATTCTTTTTGGATTATATTTTTCTCTTTCTCTTGGTGTTGTAGAATGTGAACTATTTATCTTTTTATTCTTTACCTTTGAATCCTGGAACATAGTAGGTTTTTAGTCAATAGTTGTTAAATGATTATGTAATAAATACTATTCTAGGTGGTCAATAAAACTCAACTGTAATGGCTTTTAGTTTTGCTGACTGAGGAATTAATAACCTAGAGTTTCAGGTAACATATTAAACCTGAAGTAAACCTTGAAACACATAACCTGTACTATTTTATTAATTCACAAAGAGTACTTTGTATAGATAACATGATACCATTAATGCAAAAAAGTGCTTTTTCTTTTTAAAAAATTAATTAATTAGTTTTTATTGATGTGTAGTTGGTTTACAGTACTGTGTTAGTTTCAGGTGTCCAGCAAAGTGTTTCAGTTATACATATACATATATATACATGTATATATGTATATATATATATACATCTATCCTTTTTCAGATTCTTTTTCCATATAGGTTATTACAAAATATTGAGTCTAGTTCCCTGTGCTGTATAGTAGGTCCTTGTTGGTTATCTCTTTTATATATAGTAGTGTGTATACCTTACTCCCAATTTCCTAATTTATCCCTCCCCCACATCTTTTCCCTTTGGTAACAGTAAATTTGTTTTCTTTGTCTATGAGTATGTTTCTGTTTTGTAAATAAGTTTATTTGTATCAGTTTTTTAGATTCCACATAGAAATAATATATGATATTTGTCTTTCTCTGTCTGACTTACTTCACTTAGTATGATAATTTCCAATCCATCCATGTAGCTGCAAATGGCATTATTTCATTCTTTTTTATGGCTGAGTAGTATTCCATTGTGTATATAGTTTTATATATATATATATATATATATATATATATATATATCTTCATCATCTATTCATCTGTCGATGGACATTTAGGTTGCTTCCATGTCTTGGCTATTGTAAATAGTGCTGCAATGAACATTGGGGTGCATGTACTTTTTCAAATTATAGTTTTCTCCAGATATGTGCCCAGGAGTGGGATTGCAGCTCATATGGTAGTTCTTTTCTAGATTTTGGAGTTAATTTTCAGATTAGTGACTATTTTGCTTTCTTATTTTCAAATGTGTTTCATAAGTAACTACAGCTTATAGAATAGAAGACCATGCTAGCTTCTTTAGTTTTTTCCTCTAGATTTTGCTGAAATACATACGTATTTGTTTCCTCTTGTCTCCCTTTGTCTTTAATCATTAAGTTTCTAACTCTGTCTCAGATACAATAAAGTTCTTATTTTCCTATTTTAAATGTAATGGTTCATTGTGGTAGGTTTGATGGTGGTATTGTTGTTTCTCTTTCCAGTATTATGAAATGATTTTATTTTTAATACAGCTTCCAGCTCCGTTCAGCATTTTCAACCATGGAAATTTGACAATCTCCTTATCTGTTTTCTTCTGCAAATAAGAAAATAATTTTCTTCTTTGTTCTGTGACTTACCATTTGCTATTGGTCATTAGCCCTGTTATTTACATATGTTTATTACAGTTGTATCAGTTTTTGGTCATTTTGCTAAAAATTAATTTTCTTTTTTAGATGTGTTAGCAAATCATTATTTTCATAAACAATAAAACAGGAAACCTACAGAGATGTAAAAATAAAATTACTTCATGACAATTTCATCTTACTACAATACAACATTTTATATCAACCAGTCAAGTAACTTTTAGTGATGAATATTGAACTCTCTGTAACTTTGTAGATCTTATTTATACAAAGAAAAGTAAGTTTTTCCAGTATCATATCATTTTTAAAAGTCAAATATATTTTTATCAAATTTAGAATTGTGTATGTGTTTATATTTGTGGTTTTTATTTATTTAAATAAATTTTCTATTTTTTGTAATCTGGGTTAAAATATAGGCCATGTGATATAGTGTTAATCAGAGTATATCCTGTGGACTGTGCCTAGTAAGCAAATTCTTTGTTCCTGGCCCTTAATGAGATAAATACAAAATTTGGGGCTAAAGTTTTAGAAGTTTTCATAGCAATGCAATATTGCTACAACACTCAAGCGCTTGATCAATTGACTCAAGTCAGTGAATAGAGTACATGATGAGCCATATGTGGGTATGGTGAGCTGGGTTATAGTCACACACAGAAGATTACATAATGGTTTGTAAAGAATTGTAAATAAGAAAAAATGATCCTTAAAGACAATATGGTACATATATACAATGGAATACTACTCAGCCATAAAAACAATGAAACAATGCCATTTGGAGCAACATGGATGGACCTAGAGATTATCATGCTGAGTGAAGCAAGTCAGAAAGAGACAAATACCACATGATATCACTTATATTTGGAATCTAAACTATGACACAAATGAACTTATCTACAAAACAGAAGCAGACTCACAGACATAGAGAACAGACTTGTGGTTGCCAAGGGGGAGGTGGATGTGTGTATACACACACACACACACACACACACACAACTGAATCACTTTGCTATACAGTAGAAATTAACACATTGTAAATCAACTGTACTTCAATAAAATAAATTTTTAAAAAAAGAAGAAAAAAATGATCCTTGACTACAGATGGTTTGTGAAGCACTGATGCAACTTATAAAATTCACTTGGTGAAGTGTTGGGAATAGGAATATTGAAAGATGTACATAGTCATTTGCATGCATACTGAAGCTCAAGTACAACTAACAGTCTATGTGACTGTTAGAAAGGAACAATAGCATCATCCAAACATGTTACAAGCAGAATAAAGCAATCAGTGGTTTCAAATATGGGCTTCAAATAAAAATTACCAAGATTAGCAGTTGAATTGCAGGCATTGATTTCTTACAAAGTTGCTTCATGCACGGGCAACTCTAGGTAGCAAGTTCCAGGGTTAGAAGAGCATCAGACACTACTCATGCTGCAGGTATCATTCTGTAGATGTGTCTCTGTGTTTTATTTTCTTTCTTGTATATTCACTCACCAGTAGTGTTCTCAGACTCCACTGCAGAATTATACTTTTGTTTTGTTCTACAACTGTCACTGGTTTAGCAACACAAATGTGTTTAGGGTCATGTCCTTGCATCACTACTCTGAAAACTAACTTAACATTTCATATTTTTCTTCTTATTCTTTCCCCCAAAATAAAACACAGAAGCTCTGAATGTCAAAAAAAAAAAAAAATGAGCGCCTCCAAAGTTAATTATCAATTAATGAGTTACTAAACATGAACAGGCAGGATGGTGGCTGCCTGGTACTGTCATCTTTATTCTTCATTCTCTTCCACAGTTACATGTTTTTTCACAGTAAGAGAAGAGAAAGATCTCCCCTGCTGAAATCTCCATTTCAGAAATCACAATACACTCTGCTATGTGATTATATCAGGTCAACTGAATGCAGTGGAAGGATGAGGGATGTAGTAACTAAGTCAGGAATGCCAGGTTACTCTTTGTTGGCCAGTGAAACAATTTTATTGTTTTGTTAATGGGATAGTTATTTTCCTTTCCCCAAAGTCAATTAAATACAACTGGAGTGTGGATTGGATGTTTTCTTTCGAAACCAGATTAATTTAGCTGTAATGGTTGTTCTCTCCTGGGAATGGGAACAGACCAGCACTTTTATTCTATTTATGTATTTATTTTTTAAAACAGTGCAAGAGACCTAATAGTTTCTTAATTTAAAGTGATATTCTCTTAACTTTGAACTCTCCTGTTTCTTCTCCTTTTATTGGATTATCAGAAGCATTCCAGTTGATAAAGTTTCTTTTACAATATTTACAGTATGAAACACACCAGAAAATTTGGTGATGTCCCAGCTGTGCATATCTTTTTGAAGGAGTAGCAAGTTTGATACAAAATACCTCACATTGTCCACCTTTCTTTATGAATAGAGAGTTTAACATGAGATTTGTTTTCTGCAACAATTAAGGAGTGTGAACAAATAAGATGCATGGTTTTATTCCATGTTTTCAAAAGCAAGATAGGGAATCAGGGAGGGAGGGAAAGCAGTGAGTTTTTTTTCTGCACATTCTCAAACAGGGATTTCTTCAAAATACTTTTTAAAATTAATATGCTGAAATTATCATTCTAAGAACTACAACAAAAATATATTTGATGAACTAACAACTGTTGTTCTATATTTGATATTTAGCTGAATGGTCTGCCTCTGAAAGCACTTCTAAGAAACACGTTTCTAAGAAATTCACAGCAAGTTTTGAACAAACAGATGTCTGTACAGTAAGGCAAGCTTTTCCCTCAGTGTTGAAATTCCTGAGGATAACCTTCAGCTTTCTAGGTGTTTTGGTTAAGTGGGGTTAGACAAAGCAAATAGTGCAGTAATTATTTTCTATATCTGGAGAAACACCTTTCTAACTGACATTATGTCACCTTCAATTTTGTACTCACTGCTTTCTTTTTTTAAAACATCTTTATTGGAGTATAATTGCTTTACAATGGTGTGTTAGTTTCTGATTTATAACAGAGTTAATCAGTTATACATATACATATCTCCCCATATCTCTTCCCTCTTGTGTCCCCCTCCCTCCCAACCTCCGTATCCCACCCCTCTAGGTGGTCACAAAGCACCTAGCTGATCTTCCTGTGCTTTGTGGCTGCTTCCCACTAGCTATCTGTTTTATGTTTGGTAGTGTATATATGTCCATGCAACTCTCTCACTCTGTCCCAGCTTACCCTTCTCCCTCCCCGTATCCTCAACTCCATTCTTTAGTAGGTCTGTGTCTTTATTCCCATCTTGCCCATAGGTTTTCATGACCATTTTTTTTTTTTTTAGATTCCATATATATGTGTTAGCATACGATATTTGTTTTTCTCTTTCTGACTTACTTCACTCTGTATGACAGACTCTTCACTCTGTATGACATTCAGTTGACTCAGGTCAACTGAATGCAGTGGAAGGATGAGGGATATAGTAACTAAGTCAGGAATGCCAGGTTACTCGCTGCCAGGTTACTCCATCCACCTCACTACAGATAACTCAATTTCGTTTCTTTTTATGTCTGAGTAATATTCCATTGTATATATGTGCCACATCTTCTTTATCCCTTCATTTGTTGGTGGGAATGTAGGTTGCTTCCATGTCCTGGCTATTGTAAATCTAGCTGCAATGAATATTTTGGTACATGACTCTTTTTGAATTATGGTTTTCTCAGGGTATATGCCCAGTAGTGGGATTGCTGGGTCATATGGTAGTTCTTAGTTTTTAAAGAACTTCCATACTGTTCTCTATAGTGGCTGTATCAATTTACATTCCCACCAGCAGTGCAAGAGGGTTCTCTTTTCTCCACACCTTCTCCAGCATTTATTGTTTGTAGATTTTTTGATGATGGCCATTCTGACTGGTGTGAGATGATACCTCATTGTAGTTTTGATTTGCATTTCTCTAATGATTAATGATGTTGAGCATTCTTTCATGTGTTTGTTGGCAATCTGTATATCTTCTTTGGAGAAATGTCTATTTAGGTCTTCTGCCCATTTTTGGATTGGGTTGTTGGGTTTTTGATATTGAGCTGTGTGAGCTGCTTGTAAATTTTGGAGTGATCTCTTGGTTATTAAGTAGTGTATTGTTTAGCGTCCATGTGTTTTTATTTTTTACAGATTTTTTCCTGTAACTGATATCTAGTCTCATAGCATTTTTTCCTGTAACTGATATCTAGTCTCATAGCATTGTTGTCAGAAAAGATACTTCATATGATTTCAATTTTCTTAAATTAACCAAGGCTTGATTTGTGACCCAAGATATGATCTCTCCTGGAGAATGTTCCATGAGCACTTGAGAAGAATGTGTATTCTGTTGTTTATGGATGGAATGTCCTAAAAATATCAATTAAGTCCATCTTGTTTAATATCTCATTTAAAGCTTGTTTCCTTATTTATTTTCATTTTGGATGATCTGCTGGTGAACGTGGGCTGTTAAAGAACCCTACTATGATTGTGTTACTGTCAATTTCCCCTTTTATGGCTGTTAGTATTTGCCTTATGTATTGAGGTGCTCCTGTGTTGGGTGCATAAATATTTACAATTGTTATATCCTCCACTTGGATTGACCCCTTGATCATTATGTAATGTCCTTTTTTGTCTCTTATAATACTCTTTGTTTTAAAGTCTATGTTGTCTGATATGAGAATTGCTACTCCAGCTTTCTTCTGATTTCTATTTGTGTGGAATATCTTTTTCTATCCCCTCATTTTCAGTCTGTACGAGTCCCTAGGTCTGAAGTGGGTTTCTTATAGACAGCATATATAGGGGTCTTGTTTTGTATCCATTCAGCCAGTCTATGTCTTTTGGTTGGAGCATTTAATCCATTTACATTTAAGGTAATTATCGATATGTATGTTCCTATTACCGTTTTCTTAATTGTTTTGGGTTTGTTATTGTAGATCTTTTCCTTCTCCTGTGTTTCCTGCCTAGAGAAGTTACTTTAGCATTTGTTGTAAAGCTGGTTTTGTGGTGCTGAATTCTCTTAGCTTTTGCTTGTCTGTAAAGGTTTTAATTTCTCTGTCAAATCTGAATGAGATCCTTGCTGGGTACAGTAGTCTTGGTTGTAGGTTTTTCCCTTTCATCACTTTAGATATGTCCTGCCACTCCCTTCTGGCTTTCAGAGTTTCTGCTGAATGATCAGCTGTTAACCTTATGGGGATTCCCTTGTGTGTTATTTGTTGTTTTTCCCTTGCTGCTTTTAATATGTTTTCTTTGTATTTCATTTTTGACAGTTTGATTAATATGTATCTTGGCGTGTTTCTCTTTGGATTTAGCCTGTATGGGACTCTCTGTGTTTCCTGGACTTGATTAACTATTTCCTTTAACTTATTAGGGAAGTTTTCAACTATAATCTCTTCAAATATTTTCTCAGTCTCTTTCTTTTTCTCTTCTTCTTCTGGGACCACTATAATTCGAATGTTGGTGCGTTTAATGTTGTCCCAGAGGTCTCTGAGACTGTCCTCAGTTCTTTTCATTCTTTTTTCTTTATTGTGCTCTGCAGTAGTTATTTCCACTATTTTATCTTCCAGGTCACTTATCTGTTCTTCTGCCTCAGTTATTCTGCTATTGATCCCTTCTAGAGTATTTTTAATTTCATTTATTGTTTTGTTCATCACTGTTTGTTTCCTCTTTAGTTCTTCTAGGTCCTTGTTAAACATTTCTTGTATTTTCTCCATTCTATTTCCAAGATTTTGGATCATCTTTACTATCATTATTCTGAATTCTTTTTCAGGTAGACTGCCTTCATTTGTTAGGTCTGGTGGGTTTTTGCCTTTCTGCTTCATCTGCTGTTTGTTTCTCTGTCTTCTCATTTTGCTTATCTTACTGTGTTTGGGGTCTCCTTTTCACAGGCTGCATGTTCGTAGTTTCCATTGTTTTGGGTGTCTGTGCCCAGTGGCTAAGGTTGGTTCAGTGGGTGGTGTTGGCTTCCTGGTGGAGGAGACTAATGCCTGTTTTCTGGTGGATGAGGCTGGATCTTGTCTTTCTGGTGGGCAGGTCCACGTGTATTGGTGTGTTTTGGGGTGTGTGTGGACTTATTATGATTTTAGGCAGCCTCTCTGCTAATGGGTGGGGTTGTGTTCCTATCTTGCTAGTTGTTTGGCATAGGGTGTCCAGCACTGTAGCTTCCTCGTCATTGAGTGGAGCTTGATCTTGGCATTGAGATGGAGATCTCTGGTAGATTTCCACCGTTTGATATTATGTGGAGCTGGGAGGTCTCTTGTGGACCAGTGTCCTGAACTTGTCCCACCTCAGAGGCACAGCCCTGACACCTGGCTGGAGCACCAAGAGCCTGTCATGCACACGGCTCAGAATAAAAGGGAGAAAAAAAGAGAAGAAAGGAGAAGATAAAATAAAATAAAAAGTTATTAAAATAAAAAATAATTATTAAAATAAATTTTTGTAAGTAATTAAAAAATAACGAAAGAAAGAAAGAAGAGAGCAACCAAAGCAGAAAACAAATCCACCTATGGTAACAAGTACTAAAAACTATACTGAAAAAAAAAAAAATGGACAGGCAGAACTCTAGGACGAATGGTAAAAGCAAAGCTATACAGACAAAATCACACACAGAAGCATACACATACACACTCACAAAAAGAGAGAAAAAAAAAATATATATATCGTTTCTCCTAAAGTCCTCCTCCTCAATTTGGGGTGATTCGTTGTCTATTCATGTATTCCACAGATGCAGGGTACATCACGTTGACTGTGGAGATTTAATCCGCTGCTCCTGAGACTGCTGCGAGAGATTTCCCTTTCTCTTCTTTCTTTGCACAGCTGCTGGGGTTCAGCTTTGGATTTGGACCGGCCTCTGCGTGTAGGTCCACTGAGGGCTTCTGTTCTTCACTCAGACTGGAACGGGTTAAAGGAGCAGTTGCTTTGGGGGTTCAGGCTCACTCAGGCCGGGAGGAGGGAGGGGTACACATGCGGGGCAAGCCTGTGGCGGCAGAGGCCCACAGGACGTTGCACCAGCCTGAGACGCGCCGTGCGTTCTCCCGGGGAAGTTGTCCCTGGATCACGGGACCCTGGCAGTGGCGGGCTGCACAGGCTCCCAGGAGGGGAGGTGTGGATAGTGACCTGTGCTCGCACACAGGCTTCTTGGTGGCTGCTGCAGAAGCCTTAGCGTCTCATGCCCGTCTCTGGGGTCTGTGCTGATAGCCGCGGCTCGCGCCCGTCTGTGGAGCTCCTTTAAGCAGCACTCTTAATCCCCTCTCCTCGTGCACCAGGAAACAAAGAGGGAAGAAAAAGCCTCTTGCCTCTTCGGCAGGTCCAAACCTTTTCCCGGACTCCCTCCTGGCCAGCTGTGGCGCACTAGCCCCCTTCAGGCTGTGTTCACGCAGCCAACCCCAGTCCTCTCCCTGGGATCTGACCTCCGAAGCCCAAGCCTCAGCTCCCAACCCCGCTCGCCCTGGCGGGTGAGCAGACAAGCTTCTCGGGCTAGTGAGTGCTGGTCGGCACCGATCCTCTGTGCGGGAATCTCTCCGCTTTGCCCTCCACTCCCCTGTTGCTCCGCTCTCCTCCATGGCTCTGAAGCTTCCCTGCCTCCCCACCATCTCTGCCCTTGAAGGGGCTTCCTAGTGTGTGGAAACTTTTCCTCCTTTATAGCTCCCTCCCAGAGGTACAGGTCCCTATTCTTTTGTCTCTGTTTTTTCTTTCTTCTTTTGCCCTACCCAGGTACATGGGGAGTTTCTTGCCTTTTGGGAGGTCTGAGGTCTTCTGCCAGCGTCCAGTAGGTGTTCTGTAGGAGATGTTCCACATGTAGATGTATTTCTGATGTAATTGTGGGGCGGAAGGTGATCTCCACATCTTACTCTTATGCCATCTTCCTAAGTCTCTTCTGTACTCACTGCTTTCTAAAGGCAATTGTTTCTCCACTGTGGGGTGTAACTGGATATTAGATTTATGTTCAGAGTGAGCATTAATTACCTATAAAATATTTGGGAAAGCCAATTCATTTAAAAAGTCTGAAAGAGAATAAAATATACTGAAGAGAAACAAAGAGGATTCTTAGACACATCAAGCCTAGATAGGTTTCCGGTAACAATTTGGGTTCATTTGCTCTTTCAACCATTAGCATCCCATTCACTGCTTTATACCTATACGCAGTTGTGAAAGTCTTTGTCTAAGCAGTGGCCCCATTACTTGAGAAAGCAGGAACATAAAGTTGTACGTTTACTAGTACAATGTTACTTCTTACAAAATGTTCTCAGTGAACACAAGGTTTTGTGTGAAGAGCTGGGTTGATGAGATTTGGGGAATCATTACTGAGACTCTGTGGTGAGTCGTGTGGAAGTTGGGACCTACAGGAGAAGTTAAAATTTCCTTGGAATTAACCTTCATTTTTAGATATTTAAAGATAAGTTGTTGGAGCATTGTTTTCTTGTTAAGTATCAATCTTTCTTTACCTTTCTTCCAAAGAAGGCAGTCAATGGTGGAGTTAATCAAAAATGGCAGTTGCAGCTCTGAAAAATTTTTCTCTCACAGGAATAATTTCTATACCCTATGATCTGTCTGAAATATGAGGAGTTTAGAAATAATGTGAGTTCAAAATAAAAGTTGTTTGATTACCCCATTCAGGGCCTCTGTCATAAGAATTTTGCTCCCTATAAGCCACTGCTATCCTGTGTGAGAATTAATGATCAATTTTAGATTATTAAGAGCTGACAGCTTTCCAGTTAGGGTTTTATCCCTTTAATTTCTTGCTAACCTCTGATCATCAAAACTCAACAACCTGGAATATTTCTTCCCACTTACCAGTACTTTAAAATGAAAAGTCCCTTTAGTTATTTTGTTAAGGGCACACACACATTGCTTTCTGAGTTGGTCAGCAGTACCGGGGACCATCTTCCATTGACGGAATTAATAATTAGTACTGGGTACAATAAAAATGGATTGTATCAGTGAGAAGTATCTTGAGGGTTTAAAAAAGAGTACTAAGTAGGGTTTCTCAGCCTTGGCAGTATTGACATTTTGGGCAAGATAATTTGTTGTTGTGGGGATCTGTCCTGTGCATTGTAGGATGTTTAACCGTATGATGGTTTCTGCCCACTGCATGTCAGTAGTAGGGCTTCCTACAGTTGTGACAACCAACAATTTCTCCAGATATTGACAAATGTCTTCACGATAGACACTATTTCCCTCTCACCCCATTATGAACCACTGAGTAAAAACCAACAGGAATAATAAAAATTGTTCCCTTAAGAATCTCAGTCTTCAAATAATTGGAGTAGACTACTTCTTGATAGGTAAGTTTAATGGATTTACATCTAATATATTTTCCCAAGCACTGTTCTCCTAGACTTTTCCCTACTTTTTCAGGTGTATTATGAATTGTTTAGCACACATAGAAGAACTATGTTTTGTAAACCAGTGCTGTGGAATGGAACTGGTATTAAGTTGATGGGTTGGGATTGTAAAATCCTAGTACTTCACTAAACTAGGGATTTAGTAGGTATATAATGATTTGCATAGCCCATGTAATACTACATGCCTTAGACCTTGATAGAAAATCTGATTTAGTAAATATGTAGCAACATCCATGTGCCCGTGATGATCCAAGGACGGTCGACATCACATAGAAGAAGTTCTGCTAGTATCACCCCTATCCTCTGTTTTCCTTACTCAACTGCAGGATTGGAAGCAGGAGGTTCAGAATAAAGAGGACAGAAGCCTGGGATGTAAAATCTGGAAGCATTCTTAGAGATAGTAGTGAACTGTAGCTGCTTTTGCCTCCTGAGCTTTCCTTCTTACAACAATGAGCCCGCGTCTTCTACTAATAAATCATCTCTTCATCACTCTCAGTCAGTATGTTGAGAGCAAATCCTTGCCCCATCTGGGCCCAAGGGTATACAGGTTAAAGCCATTAGACTATAGCATCTCCATGGTTACTGACACCAGTGCAGATACAGGTGCATGTCTCAAGAAATGTTTAATGAGAAACAACCTCATGTATTTTGTGGGATCATTTGGAAACGGAAGCTGTGTTTTTAGTGGGATTTGAAAGACAAAAGGATGACATTTGAAGGGACTAGAAACCAAGGGAGAGAGATGGAGCAGATTCTTCATGAAATTATTCAAGGCTGTGGAGCCAGCTGATTCAGAAAGTAGCTGGACCCTTGGATTTGCTGTTCAAAAGTAATTAATTCCCTTTTGAAAATAAAGCAATGCAAGTTTGATTTATTATGTTGTTTGCAACCCAGAGTCTTAACTAATAACAATATATCTGTTCTCATTCCCATCATCCAGTTCTACAGATGATGTGACTGAATCCTAATGAGTATAAATGATTTTCCTGAGATCATACTTCTCTAAACACAATCTTCTATAACTTAAGCTCAATCTATGCTTTAATTTGTTTTCTTTCTACACTGCTTACCTGCAAAGTGAATCAGCTTATTCTTTGGTTTACATAATACCCAACAGCTAGTGTTAATTATTTTCTATTTACTAATTAATTAAATTGATGAGATGTAAAGACCCTCTTGAAACTCTTGCCTGCATTATTCATGCATCGCTTCACTTAGAATGAATTTTTATGTTTGCATATAAATATGCAAAATAGAGGCATATCTAAAGTATAAATTATTTATCCCAGGTCTTCTTATTGACTCATGATATTAAATTTCATGCTAATCATCCTATTTATTGAACTATTTAAATGGTTATTGTAATTCTAAGAGCTTTGTCAAGAGGATAGAGGTATAGTCACATTCATTTTCTTAAGTAATTCACAGGAAAATCTGTGATTCTTAATTTTTAACTTAATTGCCTTTTCCATTCTATTTTTCCATGAGCACTATAAATCAAAGTTTATAGGACTTTCATCATTTTTCTGATGACAAATGCAAAGTACAATTATAATCAGAATATAATAGCCTCAATATGTTTATACAGATGTTAAGTAAATTCATCAACATTCATTCCATATGTCTGCAATCTAGCTTTCTCTTCTACTGTCAAATCGAAGAATTTTAAACTACGGTATTTCCACCAGTACCATTTATTTTTCTATATGCTGATATGTAAGTCAATGACATATCTTGTCACTGAAGTTGATGGTTATAAAGTTAAACTTTTGGTTACTGTGTGTTGCTAACAATGACAGAAAGTTGGAACACAGTCTGAATTGTCTTGCTTTATAAATTGTCATAGGCAATAGTTGTACTGATCAGTAGTGGGAATAAGTTCATGTGATTCTACTGAGTTTATGTGGACTTCTGATCCAAAACATGCATCTCCAAAGCTAGAGCAATTCTTTTGGGAAACACTGAAAGCTAAAACCAAATGAATGTATGTGTGCCCATGCCTTACACACTTCATTTACACATCATTTTTGATGGCTTGAGAAAACTTGAATAAGTAAAAGAGAAAATAGTTTTACTGAAGTGAGGGCAGATCAACTTTGGGGAACTTTAGGATTTGACTTTGCATTTATATTAGCCTTTCTGGACATTCCCAAACTGAAAGGTTCTATGAATCATTGGGTCTCTGATGGCAAATGAGTTTTACACCGTAACAAAAATCATCTTCTGGCCTTTGGAAATAGCAAATATAATCAGAAATCCTGGATATCATCCAAGATTGTGTTAGTTGGCTTTGTTCTTCAAGATTTCCTGGGCTAGAAGCAAGAAGAACTACAATACTTCAGCCTGTGGAGCAAAAACCACATTCACAGAAAGATAGACAAGATGAAAAGGCAGAGGGCTATGTACCAGATGAAGGAACAAGATAAAACCCCAGAAAAACAACTAAGTGAAGTGAGGATAGGCAACCTTCCAGAAAAAGAATTCAAAATAATGATAGTGAAGATGATCCAGGACCTCGGAAAAGAATGGAGGCAAAGATCAAGAAGATGCAAGAAATGTTTAAAAAGACCTAGAAGAATTAAAGAACAAACAAACAGAGACGAACAATACAATAACTGAAATGAAAACTACACTGGAAGGAATCAATAGCAGAATAACTGAAGCAGAAGAACACATAAGTGACCTGGAAGACAGAATGGTGGAATTCACTGATTCAGAACAGAATAAAGAAAAAAGAATGAAAAGAAATGAAGACAGCCTAAGAGCCCTCTGGGACAATATTAAATGCAACAACATTCGCATTACAGGGGTCCCAGAAGGAGAAAACAGAGAGAAAGGACCCAAGAAAATATTTGAAGAGATTATAGTCGAAAACTTCCCTAACATGGGAAAGGAAATAGCCACCCAAGTCCAGGAAGCACAGAGAGTCCCATATAGGATAAATCCAAGGAGAAACACATAGTAATCAAATTGGCAAAAATTAAAAACAAAAATTATTGAAAGCAGCAAGGGAAATACAACAAATAACATACAAGGGAATCCCCGTAAGGTTTACAGCTGATTTCTCAGCAGAAACTGTACAAGCCAGAAGGGAGTGGCATGATATACTTAAAGTGATGAAAGGGAAGAACCTACAACCAAGATAACTCTACCCAGCAAGGATCTCATTCAGATTCGAAAGAGAAATCAGAAGCTTTACAGACAAGCAAAAGCTAAGAGAATTCAGCACCACCAAACCAGCTCTACAACAAATGCTAAAGGAACTTCTCTAAGTGGGAAACACAAGAGAAGAAAAGGACCTACCAAAACAAACCCAAAATAGTTAACAAAATGGTCATAGGAACATACATATCGATAACTACCTTAAATGTAAATGGATTAAAGGATCCAACCAAAAGACATAGACTGGCTAAATGGATACAAAAACAAAACCCGTATATATGCTGTCTACAAGAGACCCACTTCAGACGTAGGGACACACACAGACTGAAAGTGAGGGGATGGAAAAAGATATTCCATACAAATGGAAATCAAAAGAAAGCTGGAGTAGCAATACTCATATCAGATAAAATAGACTTTAAAGTAAAGAATGTTACAAGAGACAAGGAAGAACACTACATAATGATCAAGCGATCAATCCAAGAACAAGATATAACAATTATAAATATATATGCACCCAACATAGGAGCACCGCAATACATAAGGCAACTGCTAACAGCTATAAAAGAGAAAATTGACAGTAACACAATAATAGTAGGGGACTTTAACACCTCACGTACACCAATGGACAGGTCATCCAAAATGAAAATAAATAAGGAAACACAAGCTTTAAATGACACAATAGACCAGATAGATTTAATTGATATTTATAAGACATTCCATCCAAAAACAGCAGAATACACTTTCCTCTCAAGTACGCATGGAACATTCTCCAGGATAGATCACATCTTGGGTCACAAATCAAGCCTCAGCAAATTGAAGATAAGTGAAATCATATCAAAGATCTTTTCTGACCACAACACTATGAGATTAGAAATGAATTACAGGGGAAAAAACGTAAAAAACACAAACACATGGAGGCTAAACAATACGCTACTAAATAGCCAAGAGATCACTGAAGAAATCAAAGAGGAAATCAAAAAATACCTAGAGACAAATGATAATGAAAACACGACGACCCCAAACCTATGGGATGCAACAAAAGCAGTTCTAAGAGGGAAGTTTATAGCAATACAGTCCTACCTCAAGAGACAAGAAACATCTGAAATAAACAACCTAACCTTACACCTAAAGGAATTAGGGAAAGAAGAAAAAAACCCAAAGTTAGCAGAAGGAAAGAAATTATAAAGATCAGATCAGAAATAAATGAAAAAGAAATGAAAGAAGCAATAGCAAAGATCAATAAAACTAAAAGCTGGTTCTTTGAGAAGATAAACAAAATTGATAAACCATTAGCCAGACTCATCAAGAAAAAAAGGGAGAAGACTCAAATCAATAGAATTGGAAATGAAAAAGGAGAAGTAACAACTGACACTGCAGAAATACAAAGGATCAGGAGAGAATACTACAAGCAAGTATATGCCAATAAAAAGGACAACCTGGAAGAAATGGACAAATTCTTAGAAAAGCACAACCTTCTGAGACTGAACCAGGGAGAAATACAAAGTATAAACAGGCCAATCACAAGCACTGAGATTGAGACTGTGATTAAGAATCTTCCAACAAAGGTCCAAGACCAGATGGCTTCACAGGTGAATTCTAGCAAACATTTGGAGAGGTGTTAACACCTATCCTTCTCAAACTCTTCCAAAATATAGCAGAGGGAGGAACATTCCCAAACTCATTCTACGAGGCCACCAGCACCCTGCTACCAAAACCAGACAAAGATGTCACAGAGAAAGAAAACTACAGGCCAGTATCACTGATGAACACAGATGCAAAAATCCTCAACAAAATACTAGCAAACAAAATCCAACAGCACATTTAAAGGATCATACACCATGATCAAGTGGGGTTTATCCCAGGAATGCAAGGATTCTTCAATATATGCAAATCAATCAATGTGATACACCATATTAACAAATTGAAGGAGAAAAACCATATGATCATCTCAATAGATGCAGAAAAAGGTTTCGACAAAATTCAACACCAATTTATGATAAAAACACTCGAGAAGGTAGACATGGAGGGGACTTACCTCAACATAATAAAGGCCATATGTGACAAACCCACAGCCAACATCATTCTCAATGTTGAAAAACTGAAACCGTTTCCACTAAGATCAGGAACAAGACAAGGTTGCCCACTCTCACCACTAATATTCAACTTAGTTTTGGAAGTTTTAGCCACATCAATCAGAGAAGAAAAAGAAATAAAAGGGATCCAAATCAGAAAAGAAGAAGTAAATCTTTCACTGTTTGCAGATGACACGATACTATACATAGGGAATCCTAAAGATGCTACCAGAAAACTACTAGAGCAAATCAATGAATTTGGTAAAGTAGCAGGTTACAAAATTAATTCATAGAAATCTCTTGCATTCCTATACACTAACGATGAAAAATCCGAAAGAGAAATTAAGGAAACACTCCCATTTACCCCTGCAACAAAAAGAATAAAATACGTAGGAATAAACCTACCTAAGGAGAGAGAAGACTTGGAAAGAAATCTAGAAGATAAAAGACTTTTTTTCCTTCTCTTCTAATAAATCACTAAGAAAGCAGCTGTCAGTTATTTATAAATAATTTTTTCGTTTTT
Organism: Globicephala melas; assembly: GCF_963455315.2. Taxonomy (NCBI): domain Eukaryota; kingdom Metazoa; phylum Chordata; class Mammalia; order Artiodactyla; family Delphinidae; genus Globicephala; species Globicephala melas. The sequence continues at coordinate 10,151,816 of NC_083324.2, read as the reverse complement.
ATTTCTGGACCAGAATATGTGTAGAATTTCTTTATATTCAGCCGTGCTTTGGGAGATATATAAGATGTATACTTTATTAGGTGACTTTCAAAATAATCAGATTTAGATACTTTTAAATGTTTCTGAACTTTGTTTTTTCCTTTTTCTGCTTTAAAGTTTTGCAAAGTATTCATTTTAAAATGAAGAATCCATCATTTAGACAGTATTCCCTTCTATGCCAATAAGTTTATTTGCAATGTAAATACAACAGTTAATTTGAGCAATTTATTAACTAACTATTTTAAGGAGGGTACAACAGTCTGATTATTTATTTGAAGATAGGTAGGGCAAATGCTTCACTGGGTCATTGGATATTTCATTATTATTCATATGACATAAACACTTCTTATTTGATGAGAAAAAATAACTTTAAAAAAACATTTACTGTGGTGACAATGAATAACTTACTTTTTAGCTTTTTATAACTTTTTATATTGGACAGATGCATAATACATCATTTGTCAACATACCCAAGAAGTCGTCCACAGAATAATATCTGTGACATATAGAGGCTGTTACAAAGATGGCTTTTATTTTATAAGGTAAAATAATTTGACTATGTCTGTAGGCTGGAAGGAGCATACATGGCATGCAAGTTTTGGAAATTATTGGTTTAATTTGTATTTCTACTTTTTTCCTCTGATTTTACACAGCTTGTTATTCCAAACCACTTAGTTAATTCATGAAATGATTAGCAAAATCACCAGAAGGCATCCAGATAGAGTAGAAGTAAGAAAACAACACAGTCATGTAACTCAGTGATGTCAAAGCTTAGAGCATTAAACAAATGTTTTCTAAGTATAATTTTGGCTTATAGACTTAACTCCTCTTATAAACTGGAAGGAAAAGATTTTTCCAAAGGGTCCAGATTTAATCCTGTGGTAAAGTGATCTATGTGAACTCCCATCTGACTAGCTAGCTGGTCCTACGTAGAATCCTGGAGCTTTTAGTGTAGAAAATAACAGCCGGAATTTGGTGAATTGCAGCCTGAATTATATGGATATAATTTCTCCAGAATGAAGGTTTTTCTTACTTTTTATATGAAAAGTGAGTTTATGAACTATCTTGAAGAATCAGACACTCTAAAAACACTTAGCTGAAACACAGCAGGACACTTCTCTCTCCTATACGATGACAGGGGCTTTCTAAGTTTCTCCAGTTCAGTCAGATCTCCTTCACGTTGTGATCTTCCTGGTTTGATACTCCTTGTTAAAAAAATCCTCATCACTTTATTTCTTTCCAGCTTATTTAAGAAATCATTGATTTATAACATTGTGTAATTTTAAGAGGTACAGTGTGATGATTTGTTACACATATCTATTGCAAAATGTTTACCACAATAAGGATAGTTAATATATCTGTCACCTCACAGAGTTACCATTTGTGCGTGTGTGCGTGTGTGTTTGTGTGTGTGTGTGTGTGTGTGTGTGTGTGTGTGTGTGTGTGGGGTAAGAACTTTTGAGATCTATTTTCTTACTAACTTTCAGGTATAATATACAATGTTGTTAAATTAATTATTGTCATCACAATGTACCTTGGATTCCTAAAACTTACTCATTTTATAAATGGAAGTTTCTACCCTTTGACCTTCATCATTTACCCCACCCCCACCTGAGGCAAGTTCCGTTCTACTCTGTTCTGGGATCACATTTGTCTTCTATTGTCTGAATTATTTCACTTAGCATAATGCCCTCACAATCCATCATGTTGTTGCTAATGGCAGAATTTCCTTTTTTCTCATGGCTGAATAATGTTCCATTGTGTGTGTGTGTGTGTGTGTGTGTGTGTGTGTGTGTGTATCACATCCTTTTTATCCATTTATTAAACACTTAGGTTGTTTCCATGTCTTGGCTTTTATGAATAATGCTACAGTGAACATGAGGGCACAACTATCTGTTTGAGACAGTGATTTCATCTCTTGGATATATTACCCAGAAGTGGGATTGCTGGATCATCTCATAGTTCCACTTTTAGTTTTGAGGAACCTCTATATTATATTCCAAAGTGGTTGCACCAATTTACATTCCTACCAATAGTGCACAAGGGTTCCCTTTTCTCCACACCTTCACCAGTACTTCTTATCTCTTATCTTTTTAATAATAGTCATTCTAACAGGTGTGAGGTGATATCTCACTGTGGTTTTAATTTTCATTTCCCTGATGATTAGTGATGTTGAGCATCTTTTCGTGTACCTGTTGGCCTTTTGTATGTCTTCCTTGGAAAAATGCCTATTCAGGTTCTTTGTTCATTTTTAATTGGGATATACATAACTATACACGTATATTTATGTAAACATATATGTATTTTTATTGAGATGTATGACTTCATATATATTTTGGATGCCAACCCTTTATCAGATATATAGTTTGCGAATATTTTCTCCTGTTTTGGAGGTTGCCTTTTCATTTTGTTAATTATTTCTTTTGCTGTGCATATGCTTTTTAGTTTGATATAGATTCATTTATTTATTTTTGCTTTTCTTGCTTGTACTTTTGGTGTCACATCCAAAGAAATATCATTGTGAAATCAATGTCAAAGAACTTTTCTCCAATGTCCTTTTCTAAGAGTTTTGTGGCTTCAGGTCTCATATTTGTCTTTAATCTACTTTGAGTTAATTTTTTCAAGCAGTGTAAGATAGAAGTCCAGCTTCATAGTTTTGCATATGAGTATCCAGTTTACCCAACAGCATTTATTGAAAACACTATCATTTCCCCCACTGAGTGTTCTCAGCTACCTTGTCAAATATTAGTTCATAGTATAAGCATGGGCTTATCTTTGGGCTCTCACTTCTGTTCCATTTTTCTGTATCTGTTTTTATGTCATTTCCAACAAAACAATGCTGTTTTAATTACTAAGACTTTGTTACATAGTTTGAAATTAGGAAATGTGATATCTCTGCCTTTGTTTTTCTCAAGATTGCTTTGGCTATTCTAGGGCTTCCAGGGCTTCTGTGGTTTTATATGAATTTGAGGATTGTTTCTTGTATTTCTGTGAGAAATGCCACTGGAATTATGATAGGGATTCCCTTGAATCTGTAGATCACTTTGGGTAGTACAGACAGTTTAATAATATTAATTCTTCCAATCCGTGAACATGGATATCGTTCCATTTATTTACGTCTTTGTCAGTTTCTTTCCTCAATGTCTTATAGTGGTTGGTGTATAGGTCTTTCACCTTCTTTGTTAAATTTATTTTAAGTATTTTATTGGTTTTGATGCTATTGTGAATGAGATTGTTTTTTCTTTTTCAGATAGTTTGTTGTTAGTGTATGAAAATACAACTGATTTCTCTACATTGATTTCATATCCTGCAAATTTACTGAATTCATTAATAAGTTCTAACTTTTCTTAGTGGAGTCTTTAAGTTTCTATATATAAGATCTTATTATCTGCAAACAGACAATTTTACTCCATCTTTCCGATTTGGATGCCTTTTGTTTCTTTTTCTTTTTTTTTTCTTTTTAACGTGACTGCTCTAGCTAAGACATCAGTATTATGCTGAATAAGGGTGGTGAACATGGGAACTCTTGTTTGTGATCTTAGAAGAAAAGCTTTCAACCTTTTACCAGTGGGTATGATGTTAGCTGTGTGTTTGTCATAATGGGCTTCATTATGCTAAGTTATGTTTTTCTATACACAATTCATTGAGAGTTTTTAATCATGAAAAGATGTTGAATTTTGTCCAATGCTTTTTCTGCATCTATTCAAATGATCTTATGATTTTATTATTGTTACTACTATTAGCTATTTACATGAAATCTATGAGTCTAGGGTCATCTTCATGTGTAAGAGAATTTCAGGAGAAAATCTTATTTGTGGTAGTATTCTGAACAAGTGTTGATTTTTACTTTGATAAAAATGCTATCTGTTATATAGCTTTAAAACTCTTTTGACAATAGTGTCAGGAAAATTGCTTTATAGGTACTTAGAGCATAATAAATTTCAGAAGTCTGAAAAAGTTATGATACTATAAAACAATAAATGCCCAATAAAATTTTAAAGGATGAAATACATATTTCTGTTCTGTAACTAATGCACATATCATCTGAAAATTGTCAAATTTTGATTATTAAAAACTATAAGTGAAAAGTGGTTCTGAAGATGAATGTAGGATATTATGAAATCTCATCATCCCTGAGGCCACATCATTAAAGTTTTAAGACACCACTGAGATAATGTGGTAAGTAGAAAGTTCCTACTGCTCCTTTGCTCAGGGGGAAAAAAGTCTTTAAGAAAAGGTAGAAGAAAAATATAAATAAAGAATACAATTATTTGATTGTGAAAAACAGAACACAAATGATTTAACAATGTAGGGCCATTATACTAACCCCATTTTCCACAGATCAGAAGTTGGTTAGAGCAGCAGGTAGTGGTGCCTATGGTAGTCACAATCCAAATTTTTGGACTGTAATGTCCCAGACCACTTTTTAATATCAAGTAATTTCATAGATACATTTTGATTATAATTATTTATTTCAAAAGACATTTTAATTAATTATTATAAAAATTATATATATGTAAGTAGAATATACAGCTTATTTTTCTTATAGATTTTACTTGGTAAGCAAGTAGATTCACAAACTACTTGCCCTAATTCCACAAGCCACCAGGAGTTTGTGTCTGAGGGGTTGGCAGTCACTGGTGTGGAGTAAAGACCAGGTAACTTGGCAGGAAGAAAACTGAGTGCTTGTAAACCAGGATCATTCACAATACTGAGCAGGTGACTTAGATTGAGATTACAGAGTTTGGTTTTCACCATTTAAATATTTTTTTCAGTAATTTTCTGGGATACTACCCCAATCCAGAAGAGTAGAACTTTTTTGTTGAAAAAGGAACCAGTCTATTGCTTTGGTGTAAGAATGAATCATAATCTAAAATGAGGTATTATTCTATACATTAGAATATTAGCTACACAGAGTAAAAATTCTCTCTCTCTTTCATTCTCTGATTCTCTCTGGGATTCTGGGATTAAATATACGTTTTATCAGCTTTTTGCAGTGTGAGTGGGAGAGGATAAATATTTAATTTGCAAATTCATTTAACCTATGTAGCCATTGCTCCAGTGAACAGGCCCCTCAACATAAAAATACATCTATACGGAATATTTTCATTTTTCATTAATTTTCAGAGTGATCCTTGCTTATACGGAACTTTACAAATCACAAAACCTTTTCAGTGGTTTTTAGATATTGAAGCTTAGACTTCTTTAGGCTTCAACAATATTCCCCCAATAAACAGGTATATATTTCAGAGGAATTGTTCTGAAACCCTGAACATGCAATTGGACATATATGTGCTTGGCCATGATTTAATAGTCAAATGATTTATAATAAACATGAAAGCAAATTCTAGAAGGAGGTAGGAAGAGATAGGCCCCAGAAAGATTGTCAGTCTCTTTCTAGAGTGTGAAGCCTTTCAACTCATGAGGTTAAGGATGGGAAGGAATGACTCTACATGAGGTGCTAACCTTTCACACGTCAGATTTAAGCTTGCCCTTCCCCCTCCCCTGTGCCTCCCTTCAGTTGGATGATTGTACACTTTAAAAATGACACCTGCAATTTAAAGAGCATTTTAAAAAATTTGTCTTGCTTTTCTATCCCAAGTTAAGTAAAAACCATGGCATTTAGAAACCTAGCCATCACTTTATCCCTTATACAAATTCAGATAAATTTTGTGATTTTTGCATAAGGTAGAAAAAAGAAAAATCAGGATAAAACCTAAGATTATTGCTTTCCTCATTTTTTTTCCCAACGTATTGCTGGAAAAAAAATTACTGGTCAGAATAACTCATACCTTGGGTTTCATGGTGCTCTTTAGTGTTGTCTATTGAAAACTGTTTTTATAGTGTTGTTGAACTTACTTCAATTTTTCCATCAGTAAATCCATATTACATACATACAATGAATGTTAACGGGGTAAAAGTCAAATATATAAAATGAATGAAGTTTATATCACACATCATGTGATATTGGGCAGGTGTCAAAATCTCTTAGCCTCAGTTTTCTCATCTATAAAATGGGGATAAAGTCTGCCCCTGTTATCTCACATTGAGAAAATTAAATTAGAAAACACTTTATTGGCTACAAAGCACTGTAAAAGCATAAACTATTCATGGCATTGTAACGGTGGTAAAGACATACAAAGTGCTGTGGAATGCAGAGATACATTAAGCATGGTCTGTGTCCATCCAGAAGTTTACAGTCCAGTAAGAGAGGTACCTAAATAACCACAAAGCCGCGCTGTATGTGATGCACATCAGATGACCAGTAGAGGTGATTACAGAAGTAAAGGCCTTCAGAGGAAGAGATTACTTCTGTTTGGGAAGCTTATGACAGCTTTATTGAAGATAGGGATGGTAAACAGCACCAAGGCTATCAACAAATATTAACTGCTTACTATGTACTCACAGTACTTATCCTAGTACTTTCTAAGATCTTTACACGGATTGCCTCATTTCATTATTAAAAATATAATGAGGCTAGCACTATTTTTATCTCCACATTACAAATAGAAAGCTGATTCAGGGCGGTGAAGTGACTTGCCAAACTAACATAGTTATTCAGTTGCTGATTTGGGATTTGAAGCCAGATGTATCCGCCTCCAAATGTCATGATTCCAGTCACCGTGATAGGTTAGGAGTACACTAAAACTAGTGCTTTGAAAGGGCTCAGAAAGATGGTAGTCCCTGTCCCAGTTTTTCTCTCTTCCACGTATACAATCCATCATTTTTGCTATGTGTCTTTACAGTTTCTCCCACATAAAAGGCAGGTTATCCACCCCTGGCTCTTGACTGTGATTATGGTCATGTGGCTTCCTTGGGTCAATAGCAATGGGACAAACGTTGTACCCCTTCTGAGGCTAGGCATCAGAAAGCCTTCCATGTTTCTGTTGGCTCTCTTGTGCTTCTGCCACTGCCATGAGGAGGACTGCCTGGGCTATCCCACTTGTCCCAAGGAGATGAGAGACACGCAGAGCAGAGCTGCCCCACAACCAGGCCAACCCTGGGACAGAAGCCTCAGCCAGCCCACAGATGCATGCGTCAGCTAAGGTCAGACAGCATATCCATGAGCTATGATAATAAATGGTTTTTGTTTTAAGTCACTGATTTTGGGATAGTGTGTTAGGCAGCAATAGCTAACCAACACACACACACACACACACACATATATATCTAATTATATATATTATATGTAATATGTAATTATATGTATGGTATATTTTATATACTATGTAATTATATATTTTAAATATATAGTATATAATTTACATATGTATTTTTTCATATTATAAAAAGGATTATGCATTCACTTTTTTCATTGGAAAGAGCAAAAGTATGTATTAAGAAGAGAAAAAATAAACCACCAAATCCCACCACCTTGAAGTAAACACTGTGATATAAAATTGTAATGCTTATTACATGTAATACTATTTTCTGTGTATGAGGCATTCTTCAGAAAACTTTACATGCCTTAAATAATTTAATACTCAAACAGCCCTGTACAGATTATTACCTAGATTTCAACTGTGGGAAATTGAATCGTAAAAGGTTGTAGTAACACAGCTAGTATGTGTCAGAACTCGGAATTGAATCCAGAAAGGGTGGCTCCAGCTGCACTGCCTCCAAGCCTTCCATTATATGGCCTCTCTGACCAGCTCAGACACTGTATTTCTCTGTAGTCTCTATTATTGCCCCTTGACCTCCACGTATCACTGTACCATGCAGAATGTGGGTTCGCGAAGATGGAGGAACTGTATTCCAGAGAGAGACAGCAAAAGGACTAAAGCAGGGCTAGAGACTCGGTTGTGCAAAGAAAGAATTTACCACTTTGGCAGGAGGCAAGCTGATGAACTCATCCAGTTACCGCTGGGAAAGGATGACCTCACCATTAAAAATAAATATACATTTGTGGTTTAATTGTCATTTCAACTTTTGCACAGTATCCCAGCTTCTTTAAGCCCAGGCTTCTTTTCAATTAAAAAGTTAAAAAATGACAACAACACTGTCTCTGGTGGCCAAGACAAATATAGCTTAGAAGGGCAACCATGGAACTGGAGACACCTGTCACTCAAGGGTTCATGCATTTCCCCACACAGCTTGCTAAACATGGTTCAGGAACAGCCTGTTGTGCAGGTGGCAACGTTAGGACAGCATCTCATTCCTGACACTCGTGTTAGAATGAAATATTTGGATACCCTGTTCTGTATTACATTGCTCTGAGCCAGAAAAAGGCAAGCAGCAAGGATCCAGATTCTGGGATGATTATCGTTTGTAGTGTGGGAGAATAATTCACTGCCACTCACAGGTGTCTCTAATGGCCATATTCTCCTTGGCTTCCTTGTGCTGTGGACTACAATTTTTATACTTTTGTGAAAAGGGGAGCTGACTCCTTATGCTTAAAATCCAACCTTGCTCTTTTGAGCTACACAAGGATGCCCATGGACATCCTAATATAAAATAGCTTTTCACTGTCCCTCCTGGGTCTCATGCAGGCTAGTGTATGCCTTCAAATATAACAAATTAAAATAATAAAAAGTCATCTCTTGTAAAAGCACCAGAGGAAGAAGAGGCAGCTGTCTGCATCCAGACTTGGCTTTAACTGCTACTTCTCACCTAATCACTTTTGTCAGCTTGTCCCCTGAGCGAAGGTAAGATCTGTGTGTGAACACGTAGATTGGCCTTGCACATAACATCACAGTCTCTAGAACTTAACCAGTTGCCCCCCACCAAAGGTCCACAGGCAGTCCAATGTAGTCAGTCATACGGCTAGTCCGTTTCTCATCTGGGAACCTCAAAGTTCCATTTTCTGACATGGTCCACCTGTTTAACACACTACCACTTAGAAACAGGCTCTCTGTAATATTCAACGATGTGAATTCAAATGAACAGTTATGAAATACCTACTCTGGGGTAGATAGTTTTCTAGCTTTTTGGAAGAAGTCAGGGTGAGTTGAAAATTCAGATGCACCAGCCAAAGTACATACACCGCAGTAATTATGATGGGACCACGGGTTACAGGAGCCCATGATAGAGTCTTGTAACTCAAAGCATCCATGATCCATGGACCTGCAGTATTAGCATCACTAGGAGATGGTTAGAAATGCCACTAACCAAATCAGGATCCTCAGGTGATTAACCAGATCCCCAGGTGATGTGTGTGCACATTAAAGTTTGAAAAACACTGCTTTAGAGCCATATTTCTCCAACTTTGCTCGTATCAGAATTACCTGGAAACTTAAAAATCCTGACGTCTAGGCTGTGCCTAAATGCTGTGAACTCAGATTTCCTGCAAGTGGGTCCCAGCCTCAGTATTTATTTTTAACCACCTCCTCCACCCGGGAGATTCCACCACTGGTGCTGCTAATTAACTCTGAGAGCCATTCCTCTTGCAAGGAATTTCCTAGTTAGTATCTATACCTATTTTCTAGGAACACATGTTATTCAATTGAAGACACTGTTGCCTACCCAGGCAACCAATCTTCCCATGTCCTTGGTAATAGTCAGAAAGCTTTCCAATGTCCTGTTTTCCAGGAATCAGAGGCCTACAGGCTGGATCTTCATTCACATTCTAAGCCAATCCCTCGTAATTTCATTCCTCTGCCAGTGACTGGTTTAAAAATGGGCACATGGTATCCTTCTGACCAAAATGAAGGAAGGGGTATGGGTTTAGGACCTCTGGGAAAGCTTTCCTCACTCTTAAAGGGGACCATCAGGAAGGGCTGTATTCTTTGTGGTTTTTTCCAGCCTTTAAATTTTCCATGTGCGATACCTGAAACCACTGCGGGTAGCACATGACCTTGAGTACTGAGGCCACACTCAATGGAAGAGAGATTTAGGGAAGAAACTCGAAAAGAAACTGTTATGGTTGACCTGCTGAATTACACCCTAATAACTACCTCTGATCTCTTATCTAAAATACTAAATTTTCTTATTTGTTAAGACAATTTTAGCTGAGTCTTTTCTTACTTTTGATTGAAAGCATCCTAGTAGATAATCTTTATCTCATAGGTGGGGAATAATAATATACAGTATGAAAAATCCTAGGATAACAACTTGAATCATAGACTTGCAATACGGAAAGGGACCCGAAACAGCGTCCACTACAACTGCTCAAGGTGTCTCTGGGCAGCACGGAAATATGTATTGCCTCCAGCAGAAGAATGACCGAAAATTTAGAAAACGTGCTCGTTTGGTAGTTTTGCAAGTCTTCTTCTCACTTTCTGTCTCTGACATGACAGATGAGGAACATGCAGAGAAATAGACTGTTTCTGCCTGAAGTGGCACCAAATGCACTGCCCAGAGACACGTATTCTTATGTGCAAGACACGTATGTGCCTGAGAAGAGCATTGCTTGTTTGAAAATAGAACAAGCTGTCCATGAAAAGTTATCCTTGAGTTTTCCTTTGGCTGACTGTCCTTTAGTTGGAATCCAAACATAGAATTACACTTAGGAGAATCTAGTAAATTTAAATTTAACAATACTGATACCCTTTCCAGTTGCTTGTAATTAAATTAGAAAAAAATGCTTTTAGTCTGGTTCCAAAGTTACTTGTGATTGTGTCTCATGAGGGCAGAAATTTTGGTCTGTCTCATTCACTGCAGTATCCCCGGTGCCTATAAGATTACCTGACATGCAATAAGCACTTAACAAATATTAGTTGACGAAATGAATGAATGAATTACTTTCCTAGTCAGTATTGGATCTCAGTTTCTAGCTTAGCATCTGAGAGTATATGCTTAATAATTGCTAAATAAGGAATAAATGAACATAGATTGTATTTTTTTACATTTTATGGTAAGTGTATATTTACTCTCTTTTTTCATTTTTATAGGAGTATAGTTGATTTACAGTGATGTGTTAATTTCAGGTGTACAGCAAAGTGAATCAGTTATACATATATCCACTCTTGTAGTTTTTTTTCCCTATATAGGTCATTACAGAGTATTGAGTAGAGTTCCCTGTGCTATACAGTAGGTCCTTATTAGTTTTCTGTTTTATATATAGTAGTGTGTATATGTCAATCCCAATCTCCCAATTTATCCCTCCCCCTGCTTCCCCGTTGGTAACTTTAAAATAAGTTTGTATTTTAAAACAGATATTAGGATGGTAATGGTACGTTGTCTTAGAAGGCAGCAAGTTTGCTCACGGAGAGATCCTGAAATATTTTCCTTGACTCTGGAATCCAAAGTTGAGGTTATCATATTTCACACCACCGACATATCACATTTGACTTTTCGATGAAAATTACTATTTTTCACTTTAGGCATAATATTCATGCTCACACTATGTTGTATTACTTTCTTTACACTTAGACTTATATCATTTCCTAAGTTCAAATAATGTTTATTTAGTGTCTACTTCAGAGAGACATTGGACTCAGTGTTAGAGTGTAAATAAAGATTAGAAAGACCCAGTTCCTGAATTTGAACTCAGGGATAGGCATGTGGTTCTTGTAGTCAGTAATGGTGGCATCCCCTAAACATTAGCTACGTGAATAGCAAAGAGTGCTCAACATAGGTTTGTTGAATTGAAAATTACTAACCTAGATTACAGGTCACAGTACAGTCCCTAAGAGATACGCAGACTGCTGTGTGAGATTTCCAAAGGGATCATTCTCATCTAGTTGTGACCCCGGGGAGACCTTTTTGGAGAAGGTGAATGTAGAAAGACAGAATGCCAATAGGTGCATGTGGCAGGAGGACCGGACCTACATGGAAAGATCAGCTTAATCAGCACAATGACAGGAGACATCCGCAAAGAAATGTGAGTAGTTCAGTTTGTCCGGCATTTGGATCGTTTGGAAGATAAGTCTTCAAAGATCAGTGAGAGATACCAAGTGGAATATCTTGAATGCGCAAGTGAAAACGTTTTACTTAAATCATAGGTTAAAGTCAGTGTTTCCTAAGCTTTACCGCACATTATAGTCACCTGATAATCATTAAACAGAACAGATGCCTAGTTAGCACTCTCAGATATTCTGATTCAGTTGGTGTGGGATATGCCAAGGGCATTAAGAGTGTTAAAACTTCCCAGGTGACTGTAATATGCAGCAAAGTTTAGGAACGATGTTCCAAGTAGTCAAGAGCAGTATGATGATAAGGGAAGAGCAGGTTGGAGCTGTACTTCGTGTATAAAGAGTCATTTTGGGCTTAGGAGTTCAAGGTCTGAAAGGAAAGTCTTGAAGGCAGTTCATCATGTAGATCTGAAATCCAAGAGCAAAGTCACCATTTCTTATGCAGATTTGAAAGTCAACCAACTTCACTGAATGAACTGTTCATTTTTCAAATTTCAGTTCAAATTTCTCTTCCTTGGAGAAACTCACCTGAACTGTTGACAAGGTCAGATACCTGTATTTGATGCTTGCAATGCCATCTGAATTTCTTTGCCATGTTACTGTTTACAGTTTATAGTATGCACACTGCCCTGTTACAAGTGTTTCTTTATGCAAATGAGCTCACCTGTGATTGGTAGATAAGGGATTCATGTAACTGTACACGAAGTACAGTAACTCAGCTAAATGTAGCAAGCTTGGAGGAATAGTATTTCACAGGATGACCGCATGCTCTCCTCCACCATTTGGCTCAGATTGGCCAGATGTTCTGTCTTGGAAGACTTTATTGCATTGTTCTCCCTATCTTTGGGCAGTTTGTCCTATCTTCATAACTCAGTTTGAAGAGAATCAAGAGGTATTACGGTTCTCTAAGAAATAAAACCAATTTAATACGAATGAGAGAGAGAGAGATTTTGACTTTAAGGAATTGGCTCACACAGTTGTAGCAGATGGGAAGTTAAAAATCTGTAGGGCAGGATGGAAATTCAGGCAAGAATTGTTGTTACAGTCTTGAGTTTGAAAGTTGGAAACCCGGGCAGAATTTCTATGTTGCAGTCTTAAGGCAAAATTCCTTCTTTTTCCAGAAACCTAACTCTTCATTCCTAAGGGCTTCAGCTGTTGGGATGAGACCCACGTTATGGAAGGTAATGTGCTTTAAAGTTAACTGATCGTAGATGTGAATCATATCTAGAAAATACTTTCACAGGAAAATTTAGTGTTTGACCAAACAACTGGGCACCATAGCCTAGTCAAGTTGACACATAAAATTATGTGTCTTTATACTGATGGGAGAATAAGTAAAAATAGGTTTGACATTTACTACTCTTCTGAGCTATAAAACTATTTGGGGTCCAGGGACAAGTAACAACAAATCTGCTAATATATTTTACTTGATTTTCATAATCAGCTTCATATTGAACCCTCTAGTCTGGGTTCAGTCTGGGTTCACCCAAGGAAATAAGAACTTCCTAATAATTTCTCTCATTAGGTAGCCATTTGCAGTCTGGCTTTATTAAAGCTTATACAGTTACCAGGTAGACAATAACCACCTTTTCTCCTACCTGTTTGTTCCTGGTCTTTCTCTGACCTTTAGATTTCTATTCCCAGTAGGGGCAGAGAAGCCAAACAAGAAAAGTAAGAAACAGGTAATCATCATACCCAACTTACTCGACTAGGTAAATAAACAAAGTGGCTTTGCCAGGCTCATTTCTGAGAGGATACAGTGGACAAGAAGGAATATTCCCAGCTGCCCTACTCAAAATAAGCCCAGTGTCGGACTTTTTCTGATTGTGGTGAGGAATTGCTTGTGCATTGCCCTGTGACCTGCATCATGACTTGGGTTTATCAGGGCTCCTGTCTCATTCCCTCACCTCATCCAATAGGCTGCATTGGGTGGGAGTTTGGCAGATTGCCTCTGGCCCGGAAGAGTCTCTCAAGCCCAGCCTGATCCTTTCAAATGTTTGAGTGGCATTTTATTGAAGGCTCACAGGATGAGGACCATTTCAAATTTAAACTAAAGAATATTTCATTTTTTCTTCAAGAAACTTGAAACCTAAGTTTAGGACAATAACCCATGAAGCAAACATTCAAAAACTATTTTAAAGAATAAAATCTATTTTTCCACTTTAAGTTTCTTCAGTATTTTCTGACGAAATTTCGTGTGCTTTTTTATGGAGTTTCCCTCTCTGTCCAGTCTTTGAATTTCATGACTTATTCAGTTTTCTATTTTCTTTATTTTTATGAGTTGTCCTCTTTTTAAAAGTTAATACTGATCCATGTTTCTTAAGCTGTCGTCAGTATTTATTTTGAAGATTCTTCTCTTCTAGAGCTTATGATATAGATCGGGCATCAGCTTAAACTTTGGCTTAAAGGGTCAGATTGTAAATACTTTAGACTTTGTAGGCCAAGATGCAATATTGAGGCTATTGTGTAGCTATTGATGTAACTTTAAAAAATGTAAAAACCTTTCTTAGTTTACTGGCCAACACACTTTAGGCTGGATTTGGCTCCTGGACCTGTAATTTGCTAGTTAGATATATGGAAAGAGTGATGAACTTAAACAAGGTAGTGAATGAATGTCATCTGTATAGATGCCTGTGATAGTGTGTCATGGTTCTCTCTTATAAAATGGAGCTGTTTTTATAAAACAGTCTGCTTACCTCACAGGATTAACCTGGAGATAAATCTGGTTTCAGGATTAAAAAAAAAAAACCTCATAAACTCTGAAGAGCACACATGTTAGTGAAGGGTGTATAACAGCAAACACTGTTAATTATGGTGTAAACCTAGTGAACTCTGGAAGAAAGGAAGAGGCCTACTGCTTGGGGCAGATGGTAAAACTGTAACAGAAAACAAAGAGAAAGCAGGGTTGTTGCACTTGTTTTATGTCCTATCTTCTCTGTTCAGACTGTCACATGGGAAAAGAGAGAATGGACTTTGTTGAGAAAGAATAGATATTGAAGATAGAGAAGAAAATTATGGGAGTCCTCCCCATTGACCTATAAAATTAATTTGCCTAAATCTTTCATTATCTTTTGGGACAAAGTTGAATAAATATATGTAGGTATTTCAAAAACTTCCTAAATGACCAAATCTAAAAAATAAATCTGAGCTTCCCTGGTGGCTCAGTGGTTAAGAATCCACCTGCCAATGTAGGGGACACAGGTTCGAGCCCTGGTCCGGGAAGATCCCACATGCCGCGGAGCACCTAAGCCCGTGCACCACAACTACTGAGCTTGCACTCTAGAGCCCGCAAGCCACAACTACTGAGCCTGCGTGTCACAACTACTGAAGCCCGTGAGACTAGAGCCCGTGCTCCGCAACAAGAGAAGCCACTGCAATGAGAAGCCCACTCGCTGCAACTAGAGAAGGCCCGTGTGCAGCAACAAAGACCCAATGCAGCCATAAATAAATTAATTAATTAAATTAAATAAATTAAAAAATAAATCTGCAGTGTGAAGGACAGAGGTCTATAATTATAGGCCCCAGGGCTCTGCCTTCCACCCAGTCCTTTTCAAAATATTTATTTGAAATTTAAAGAAGGCCTCAGTTAAAAGTTTTTCTATTTTACAGATACCCTGAAATTTGGAGTAACTAAATGACCTGTAAGATTCTTCCAGTTCTAAAATTCAGTACTTTAAAAATTGTTAAGAGGGACTTCCCTGATGGCACAGTGGTTAAGAATCTGCCTGCCAATGCAGGGGACAAGCGTTCGATCCCTGGTCCAGGAAGCTTCCACATGCTGCGGAGCAACTAAGCCCATGTGGCACAACTACTGAGCCTGCGCTCTAGAGCCCGTGAGCCACAACTACTGAAGCCCACGTGCCACAACTACTGAGCCCGTGTGGTACAACTACTGAGCCTGCATGCTGCAACTACTGAAGCCCACATGCCTAGAGCCCATGCTCTGCAACCAGAGAAGCCACCACAATGAGAAGCCCACGTACCACACGAAAAGTAGCCCCTGCTCGGCGCAACTAGAGAAAGCCCCGTGCACAGCAACGAAGACCCAATGCAGCCAAAAAATAATAATAAAATAAAAAATAAAAAAATAAAAATTGAGGAAAAAGAACAACTTCCTTGTATCTGAGCGAAAATCTAAAGTATCTGAACTAAACATCTGAAATAGATGTTTAAGTATTTGTAAATAGCCATGATCTGCCATGTGATTTATTGTGTATAAGTTAACATTCATAATAAAAAATTAAGATGTCTCCTGTCCTAAACTTAAACAGACTTTGTTCATAGTACTCAATCCTAAGAAATTACATTGCTCCTACTTAAATTGCATCTCCTTACTTTCTAGCATTATGTAAGCAGACCAGTCAAAACTATTTTGTATCATAATTCTTTTTTTAATAGAGGAGCCAGAGAAGTGGATGATTATCTAAGATAAGAAAAATGATTTAATGATAGAGGGAAACATAGTACTAGAATTTACTTCCAAAAAAATTAGCCTGTTAGGGCTACTCGTGAGCAAAGATATATAATCAATGGGCAGAAATTGAGGTATTTGGGAATCAATTTTAACTCAATACAAGGAGGTTGTTCTCTTTTTTTTGTTTGTTTTTTTATGAATGGGTACTTTCCAGGGAAAGATAAAATACCACATACGGTTCTTCTCTAATGTAGTAAAAATGAGCTTGGTTGTGCCATAGAACATTTAGCTTCTGATATCAACTCTGAAAAACCTGGATCTTCTTTATTTGTACCTAGAAGAGAAGTTAATAGAGTCGAGAGTCTCCTAACTCACTGAATGCTGTGTTCAACATTGCTTTTCCCTGGAGAGTTCAGTGACTAGGGGCCCATTGAAAGTCCAGCTCACTGCCTTGGCCAAAGAGTTTACTGCTAGGATTCATTCTAAGTTCACTTCTTGGCCCAGGGGCAAAACCCTTTGCTCTTTTCACAAACACATACAACTGCACTTTGTTTAAAGGCTGGTGACTATTAATATATTAACTAAACACTTTGCCCAAAGGAGAAAAATCCCCTTAAGAAAGAAACGGAAAAAGCGAATGACAAGCTGGTAGCATTAGAATAGAGGAAACATTTGTTCTTCCACCCCTAATTAAGAAAAGGTAAAGTAGGCCAGCATTACATTTGCATGAGAAAGCAAGCAATGCAAACAGAAATTGGCTCCAAATTAATCTCTTTTTGAGTTTCAAAGTTTAAAGGAGAGTATAAAGCAAGGCAAATCTTAAGCTTTCCTTTGCAGGATTCTATGGTCTTCAAGGCTAGATTCTCCAGGCGAAAGAGGTTTGCTTATCATTCATGCCTGCAGGACTTCAAGGGGCAACATCATTCATTTATCTTTGCTCCCACTTGTGTAAACCATCTTCTTTTTTACTCTGACTTCGCAGTTTAAAACTAAAGAATATGTTGCTGCTGATACGTGAGCTAATTTCTACTCGCCATAGGCTTCCAAAGTGACTGTCTGTGCCAATAGTGAAATTCAGAGACAATATAATGATCCTAGCATACTGAGTTGGTGTTTGCAGAAGCTGGAGGTTAATGTCATACAGCCGATCATTTTGTCTTAGGGAGCATCACTTCATTATCATCTGGTGAATCTTACACCGTTTCTACTCAAAGTATAGTCTGAGAACCAGTGCTGGTTCCCAAGTTGTTTGCAAGTGGTTTACAGCAAGAGAAGTTAAGAAATTGAGAGCAAAGATTTAGATATTTATAGGAAACCGACAGGTGTTTTAGGTCTAATGAATAAATTTTAAAATGAGTATTCGTTTTTATGTCTTTGGTTTTAATCTTGTTTTCCTGGTAATTTATTTTTATTGTTTTGTACAAAATTGCCAAAGATGGAGTAGAATTCTTTAAAAATGATCTTTGACTACAGAGCCTTTGATATTCCCTGCCTTAACTATCACAGAACTTAACTTCAATCTCTCCTTGTTTACCCAACTAATTCTTAGCAAAGATTTATTCATTCAAACCATAAGTATATACATATTTGATAGATTGGTCTGTAATTTGCATTGGAAAAATAACAAAAGTAATAGTAACAACAACAGTTACAATCATAATTGTTGCTATTGATATTACAATTTTTATTGTTTTATAACATTTAATGAGCACGAACTACTGGATTGGGATCTTCTTTCATTTAATCATCCTAGGCAGTCTGAGGAAGTTATTATTTATATCTTACAAGGAGGAACTGATTCCGAACGTTAAATAATGTCAATGTACAATTTTCAAAAAGTTAAAAACTCATGTTTCTAATACAGATATGATTACCTGGTAAAGATTTTTTTTTAACTCATTAATAACAGAACCAATAGGAGGATAATGCTTGTTCGAAGGAGGAATCATGAGACCAAAGTTATTACAATCAGTTTAACTGTCAAAATAAGACTGTAAAAATAGTTACAAAACTAGTGAATGTCCTACAAGACTGTAGGATAAGACTGTAACATTTAGGGAGTCTTTTCTAGCACACAAAAATCATTTCCTTTTCCCTTGGATAAAAATTATTTGCAACATGTTGACCTTCTACAAATTTAAATCTACTTTCAGAATATGAGCTGCAGTGGATACTAAATAGGAACCCAAAGAGAGAACCCTTATGTAGGTCAACTGGGTGTAGAGGTGGAAAAGTATTCCCTTCTTCCAAGTTCTTTGCCTAGTCTAACAATTAAATTGGCGTAAGACAGATTAATAGGAGAAAAAAAAATAATTTTGTATGTATGCTATCCCCATAAAATATGAGACTCAAAGAAGTGATCAAAGCAGGCAGATTTTATACCTTTTAGACAAGGAAGCAATACATTTGTGATGAATTGACAAGACAAAGGGGTTTGGATTTAGGGTAGTAAATTAGTGGAGAAATAGCAAGTTTTTTGTTGTTGCTGTTGTTTTTTAAACAACCTAAATTCACAATTTCTGGTGATAAGGATGCCTTCTAACCTCCTGGTACAGGGAAGGTACTCTTCATATGGGAGATGTATTTTCTGTTTTCAGGGGGACAAAGGAAGGTCAGAGTGTCCTTGATGTACCAGCTGTTTCTTAAATAACTTTTAAAAAGTGGCGTTTTGAGGGGTGGCATATTATGCTCTCCATTATGGGCAGTGCTCCAGTATGAACTTAAAAGTATGGGCACTCACCTTCTTCCTTTATTTCCAAGTTTTGGGTACTTTATTGCCATAAAAAACTTTATTTAAAATTTTTCTAGTTAGTCGCAGGTTTGAATTCATGTTCCTTTTCCTCCACACTCTTTCTTTAAATTGTCTGTCAGCTCACAGAGAGGGAGCTGCTGTGAAACTGGCCAG
Organism: Globicephala melas; assembly: GCF_963455315.2. Taxonomy (NCBI): domain Eukaryota; kingdom Metazoa; phylum Chordata; class Mammalia; order Artiodactyla; family Delphinidae; genus Globicephala; species Globicephala melas. The sequence continues at coordinate 10,132,666 of NC_083324.2, read as the reverse complement.
AGGGTCTGCTGTTCTTTTTGGTAGTATATATGAGACAGTATTGCTACTGGATATCCTCACATCAAATGCTAGTACCCATGCCATGAATGTTCAGTTATGAGAGCATTTATTTTCATGTCCATCTCTACAGAACCTATAGTGTTGATTATACACAAAACAATAGACGTGTGGATGGATGGATGGATGCTTCCTCAGGATCCTACTTCCTATCATTCTGCAAATTCTCAGGCTTTGGATGCTACTTTGGGTCCTGAATTGAAAGTCCAGCTCCATTATTCACTAGCAGCATGACTTGGGGCAAATTCTTTAACTTCTCTAAACCTCATTTTTCTAATTAGTAAATGAGATACTGTTAAGCACCTCATGGTGCTTGGTGAGGATTGCATATGAGAAGGGTGTAAAAGCTTAGCACAGTGTCTAGAATGCTTCTTCCCCACTGCCCTTGTTTCCTTCCTGTGGCATGTCTCCTTAGTGTAAAACTCCTGGCTTGGCTTTGCCCTCTTACATAGTAAGAGGACCGTACAGGCAGTAAGTAGAGAGATACATATCTGAACTGTGACTTCAAAAGGAGAGACTGGGCATACAGATGCTAGCCTCTTTCTTTTTGGTGAGCAAGCTGCCTGCAGGTGTCCCATATTGTGAACATTTTTGAGGGGCCAATTTGCCTGATGATATAGACCAGCTTCTTGGGCAATCGTTTCACCGATATTAACATTAATACATGCTATTTTGACCCTTTTTTCTGAAGAGTGTTATTCTCCCTCAAACCTTATCATGGCCGATAGAAAACGCTAAAAAGTTAGCTCGTATGGCTTTTTAGTTTTGGGGTTTTTTAAAATAAGTGACTTATCCTTCCTGAGCTTTATTTCTAAATGGTATAACTTTATTGACGTCTGTGGGTTATTGTGAGGCTGTAAAAACATTTTGTATGTAAACTATCTGACCTGACTCCAGCCACCATTCTGTCTTGGGGCCAGAATTCATGTCCCAAGTTTTGGTCCTGAGAGTATATTATTGTATTTATAAGGCCAGTGAAACATTAACTAAATGGCCATTTTTCATGGAAAATACCAATTTTTGGAGAGATAAAAATGGATCCCAAAAGAAAACTTTTATTGCTTTTGAGTAATTAGGCTAGTAATTGACAGTCACTGCTTTGTCTTTGTAAGAAATTTGAAAAGTACATTTGGTTTCAGGGTTCTTTCCTGATGTCTAATATTAATGGAGATGCATTTAACCCAATCAAATCTTCAAATTAAAAATCCTGTGCTAACATTAGGGATATGAAAAACAAATTGTTCTTAAAGTACCAACTGGAAAAAGATATTATCATTGTGAAAAGACTCCTTCAAAAAGGGACTTTGATCAAACAGCTGTAATTTATTCTTATGGTAAACATCCATTAGAAACAAAATAGATGACTTTTAAAAAACACATAAGTATCTTTCATTATGGAAAAATTTTAAATAAGTTTTGGAGAATTTTATTTTAGGGTGTTGCTGATTTCTAATTAAATTTCTAATTAAATCCAATTTGAATCAATTCACTTTTCACATGCAGTTTGTTTCTGTACCATCTTGATTTCGAAGCATTTTTATGTCCATAATTCTAAACTCTGTGGACTATAAAGATGCATACTGTGAAATCTGTAAGGCTGATACTTAGATTATTTTTAGTGAGAGAAAAGAACAAGGGAAAGGGATTCTTTTTTTTTTTTTCCCCTATGAGCTGATGAGTGTTATATATGAAGAATGGATATGTATTAACAGTTCTGTCAGTAACTCTGTTCCTGTGCCTTCCAAGCAGATACCATTTCCTTGAATTTCTGGGAAGCTATATTTTTTGTTCGCTTTCTTTTGACAATGGTTTTGTTAAACCTGGGTCATTAATAACTCCCTAAAGCAAGTTAGTTTGCTGAGCAATACAGTTTGACAAATGCTTGTTAGTAAAAGCTATACTCTCAAGATTTACTTGACTGAACTGTCCCATTGATTGTCATTAATTATCATGTTTATTCACAAACAAGTTTCTCTGTTCACTTGTCACTTCAGCATTTTAGATATTGATTGGATCCATTTGGACGTGTAATACCCAACTTGAGGCTCTCTTGAAAACTTGTCAAAAGGTACAAAAGATTATACTGACAGTCAACAGAACAGAACACAACAACGTTTTATTTAAGTAGTTAATCATTCCTGGAGGAGAGAATGCAGCGGTTTCCAAAAGGAACAAGCCAGAAGAATCCAAGGCAGTTGCCAGTGGAAGGCATTAGGATGCATTCTTGAGATTTCAAGTAGGCACACTGGTAGTAAGTTAATAGCATTTTGTTGTAAATTCACCTCACCTAAAACCTCAAAGAACAATAAGTATACCTACACCTGTCAGGCCTCAGGCATGGGTTGCAGGCCCTATAGAGTAATACCCTGTCAGCATTAGCTTTTAGCAATAACTTGGCTTCTGGCAAGAATCATTTATCAAATGGCATCACTCACTACAGTGGGGAGATGGAAGAAGCATTGGTTGAAAGTCACAAATCCCATGTCATGCTCCAGCCTCTGTCACTTAGCTGTGCTCCTACTAGGACCTTTGGCAAGATATTTAGTGAATTTTATCTCACCAAAGATACCTTTGAATGTAAGATGTGCCATTATATCATGTGCCACTAAGAAAAAAAACCATACAAACCATGGCATATCATCAGTTGTAAGGTGAAATTTCTGAGATGCTAAGGGTATAAAAAAAAAAGTGTCTTAAAAATCAAGGAAATGTGGTTATTCCTTTAAGCCTTAATTTACTTATTTATCTGTAAATGGAGAAGACTGAGTTAGATCAGTGACCATTTAACATGAATTTCTTGGGATGTTAATAAATGCAGTGTCAAAATAGTTTTGTAACAAATAAGATACACAATAATACATAGCTGTGCATTTTATATACAATAATAATAATTTATTACTTTATAAAAATAGTATAAGCAAGATTAATTAAGTCTATAATACCTGATTTACTCTTTTTGAGTGTGTTTGGGGATGTATGCACAATTTCATGGTTCTGATGTGGCTGCTAATTATAGTCTCTACGCTATCCATTCCCCACTGACTCCCCTTCACACTGTGCCGCCGGAAGAGGGGAAGTATGTCAGGCTGCTGAGTCAGAGTCCACCTGTTCCTGTCCACAGTGATGATCCAGAGATGGGCTTATGAATCAAGCAAGTCTGATTAGTTCCTTTCCTGAGATTGCATATGAATTCCAAGAGAGAGAAAGCCTCTTTATGACTGGGTTTCTCAACTGGGAGGATGTTTATCTGGTGGTGCTCTCACAGCCATTGTACATAACAGTTGGAAAAAGCCTGATGGGAAATGAAGCCATTTAGGTATAAGAAGTGTGAAGACGAAGCAATTGCCTTGAAGGCATTGTTTACAACTTGGATCTTGCCTAAACTAAGGCTAGACCAACACTGGCCAATGAATTGTGTGAATCAATAAATTTCCTTTTTGTTTAAATATTTTTGACTTTGTGTCTTTCATTTACAGTTAAAGCATTAGGACTAATATGGGAGTCAAATATAGAAGTGCATTCAGTAAACTCTTTCATGGTGAAGGTCAACTACACTTTCAATGAAACTAGTTTTCCAACTTGTCTCTCATACACAGACATTGCCTACTAAATTCTGAGTATATTGAAAGTGGTGATAACTAGTTATCTGTTTTTATATATGCAGTGCTCAACATGCAAAGAGCCTGGCATATAGTCATTACTCCATAACTCTTTTGATGAACAAATTAATTGCATGAGCTTTGAAAGTTTGAGTAGTAAAGAGATGGATCAATGAAGAGGGTGTAAGATGGTGTGATTTCATTTTATTTGAAGAAATGGAGGCATAACTAAACATAATATGTTAGCCAACATTTTCCAAAGTGCATTCCTAGGATCTCTAATTCATGTGGAGGCTAATCGGTGTTTTTCCAAAACAAACGATGCAGGTACATTGCCTAGCATAATACCCAGCGTGCAGTAAATGATCAGAATTTAACTTACATGGTTGAGCTCCCAAACGCAGATTCTTCTTGAATTGCTTCCTTGAGAGTAAAAAGAGGTCAATGGCTAGACTTATTTTATCCCATACTGTTTGTTTTGTACCATTCCTGAAGTCTTCATCAGTTACTATGTGGAACATTTATCCTCAATCTATTCTCTTCTCTGACTTCTGCCTAAATAATAATCTAGTGCTTTGCTTTCAAAGTGCTGATCCCCGAACTGTCACTGGCCCTCCACCGGATAAAGAACTTGTGTCAAGATATAAATTAGTGCACCTCTAGCTTCATCAGGAAACATTCCAGTTGCACTAAGCAGTGTGCTCAGTGATGTCGTTGATTTATCTTCTCAGCTGGAGCTACTTCTTGTCAAAGAACAGTAACAAGTGACTGGTGAAACTGTATCCGAGTAGCACTGATCCATAGAACAATATCCAGTTATTATCGAGAGCAACTCAGAATGGCCTGAGGACTTGAGGCTGAGGCTCTTTGAGATCTTTACCTTGCAAAGCTTCTCAGTGCTCAGAACCTCAAGAGAAAATCTATAGAGTATGGGTATGGGTGTTAAATTGCCCTCTCAAAGCTGCAGGTCCCAGTCACCCAGAATCTAGGGTCCCTCTGTACATTTGCCATCCTTTCATTGCCTGGAGTGAATTTGTTCACATTAGTTTCACACATACATGACAGTTCCTCCATGGGTCATGTCTCAGTCACATGCACCCTAAATTATATTATCTAAACTTCTTACAGAAGGACATATTCACTCCTGTGGGGTTCTCTTAACATATATTGAAGTGGACTCATTTATACTATTTGTTCAAACTTTCTTTGTTCAGAGTGAATTAATTTTTCCAGAGACAATGTTGTTAGATAGGTCTTCTGCCTCAAACCAGGCAGGATCTTTAGAAATTAATGAGGTCTGTGCCCTTTGTGGCTCCCCACAGTAGATGACTGGTCAATTCTTGTTTAAAGAGAGAAAGGGTCTTCTTCAGCTAGAGTAAGAGGAGATATCCATATGGATTTAGCCCTCTGTGCTTAGGAGGAAGTTTTAAACTGCAAGTATTGTCATTTTATCTCAATTAGTAATTTTGTCCTATACACATTGTCCTCATACCATCTCTAGATGTGATTTCTCAGTCTCATTTATCTAAAAGTGGAAAAGACTGTCCTTCTATCTGTACTCCCCTTCCACATTCAGTCTTTCAGATCTGAATATTCATTGATGTGCTTAATTTTCAATCTTTGTTCACTTATTTTGCGCTGATCTAAAGGCAAACATTTACCTTCAAATTCTCTCAGGTAGTCAGAAAGTTTACAATGTTTTATGAAATAGTAAAGGAGAGAAACGGTCTTATGGTTCTGAATTATTTATATATATATATATATATTTTTTTTAAAGCCAAGCCTGAAAAAGAATATTTTTCTTTGGCAAGAGGTAATAGGAATTGTAATGATCATTTATTAAGTGGTTTCTCTATACCAGTACCATGCTGAGCACATGACTTACATCATGCAATTTGATATTCACAATAACCCTATGATGTGGGTTTTATTGTCCTTATTTTATAGATGAGAAATCTGAGATTCATAGGTTAAATAACTTGCCTAGTTTACTCAGCCAGCACAAGACAAAGCTGGGGTTTTAGCGCATGTCTTTTAAGGGTTCCAGGTCAATATTCTTAAATATTAACCTGTAGTATCTACCAATATGTAAAAAATTAAGAAAGAGAGACCAAAATTAAATAGAGTTGGAAGACCAGAAGGGGGAACTCTCATGCACTACAGGAAGAAGGAAGACTCCTCTTTCCTGGCCAGGACTCAGCCAATGAAAAGCTATGAACTCTTTGTTTACTATCCCCCTCCCGACTTCCTTTTCCCCTCTGTAAAAGCATTCTCCTTCTCTTGCTGTGCAAGGAATTTGCACGTGGCTGGCCATAGTTGCAGACCTCAGATAGCAATTCTTTGCTAATCCTGAATAAACCCATCTTTGCTGGAGAAATATCTATTTGTTTTAGGTCAACAAATGATATCAAATAAATAAATGAGAAATGTATTTCCTTAGCCATCTTTATAAATGCAATCTTCTCTAATTTGTTCTGGATTCACAGCCAGATATTTCTTGAAGAAGCCTCTATTTAGGAAATATAACGCGTGTTTCTAAATGTGTCTTCATCCTAATGATCTAATGTTTCAGATCACTCCTATGGACTCAGGGTAAACAGCCTCATATATGATTCAATCATTGTAATCAGCAAATGAGAACAAATCTGTATTAACTCTAAAGAATATTCATTAAGTATTCGACTTTATTATTTATTTGGTAGTATAATGGGAAATAATCAATACGTCACATTTGCAGGATTTTTCAAAACTGGGTGATTTTTGAAATACAAAACTTTGTAGGGATTATACTTTTCCTATACACTACTAGTTAACTATTTACAAATAAATACCAGCTTTGGGTTGGTGGGGGGATTTCAGGGTGGAAGTCTGCTATCAAGCACACACAGAACTTCCTTTTCTATCTTCCTTCCAGGCCTTGGTGCCATATTGAGAACTTATAATTAGGTTCTAACACCAAGCCTGCCAAGAATTTATTTTCAATTTCTGAGCTTTGCTATCTCAGCTGTTTCAACTTGCATATATCCAAGCTTTAGGAAAAGTGTTATCCTACATGTTCTGGGGATTGATTTTTTCCCAGTTATTTCCAGCCTTTGGTTCAGGCATTATGAAAGTTAACTGAAAGCAAGGAGAGAGCTTGGAGAATCCCATCCGTGATTGTGGCCATTCGTCAAGCTTTTATTATAAGTTGGCACTATTACTAGACATTTTTAGTATTTGCCTCTTCGAATCGTCACAGTAATTCTACAATTTAGGTAATATTGACTTACTTTTGGGGATGAAGAAACTAGCCTAGGGATACTATATGAATTACTAGTTATTCTACCCTGTGACTTGGTTCGTCTGACTCCAAACCCTAGCTTTTAAGTACTGTAGTATGTTTTTGCAAAATATATTTCAGTCATATGTCATTACTTCTTGTCATTACTTCTTTTATTTCTGGAAGGAGTTAGTATTATCCCTGTTTTGTGAGTGGAGATTCTCAAATTTTGCAAGATTTTGTGACCTGCTCAAGATATATTTGAGATATGAAAAAATTGGATCTTAATTCCTCTCTACTTTTTAAACACTTGTATATGATGTAGTAGCTTGTTGATTATTACATTCTTTGAAGAAGAAATTAGTCTATATTTGAAAAGCATGTCAAATGCACGTATCTGATTTGTAATCCTGTAAAATATGGACTTATACATATTGGTCTCAGTGTATGAAACCAGCACACATGCATACCAGTAGAATGATCCAGTAGCGCAGGTAATACTAAAGCAAAAATTAAACAAGTTTTGTTTTCTTTGTGCTAGAAATGCATGGTATAATGTAATATGACCAGTTTATTTTGAAAAGCAAGTGAGTGATCTGGGTTCCCACTGGGGTAAAGCTGATGTGCAAACCCGGCCCTGTGTGTAACAACAACCCTTCTTCCTCAGCACCTAATACCAGGCCTCTCTCCGGGGGTGTTGAGAGTTCCTGGGATTGGCGCTGGGGATACACAGCTGCCGAGTGATTAAGGGAATGTAGGTTGTATGGAAGGTCAGCATACAGAGGCTTCAGGGGTCCCTGCCTACGTCCAAGAATGGCCATTGATTCCCTCGATCTTTCTTTCTCCTTCTCCTCCCTTTTTTCTATCTCATCTTCTCTGTTTTTGCTTTCCTACAAAGGATGACAAAAAAGAGAGTGTGTTTAAAAAAGCCCTTTTAGTAACAAGGGGAAATGTTGCTTTTTCTCTCTTGCTAAAATTCTTCTCAGTCACCACTTTGTACTGGAACTCTGCAATTTTCTACTCGCTTTCCTATAATTTCTGTCTCTTAATACCCTCCCTTGTGCCTACAATAAGGGGCATCCTGCAACACATCAAAATGGGAGGATGTTATTTAGTGTTCCTGTATAGTTCTCCTTTGTTTCTTCCTCTCTCCATGCTAACAAATGAAAGCCAGCCACCAAAATTACTTCGCACTTCATCAATTATGTCAGGATAAAATTTTCTGTTCCATTATCACCAAAAACACTACTAACAATGGTTTTTATCACCAAAAACACTACTAACAATGGTTTAAACATTAATACAACGTACCATTCCACAAGTGCAAAGGAGGAGTGAACTCTACGTGCAGTACCATCAGAGATCAAGCTCCATTTCTCTTTGATTTTTCTCAGGTCTGTTCTTTTCAACAAATTAACTTTGACTTTAGCATGACTTCTCTCAGGTATCAAGATGATTCTAGTAGCAGCTAAGGCAGCCCTCTGTATTTGTATATCCTGTTTCTGATTCTGTAGCTCTAGCCATGTGTACTTAGATGCACATATGAATAGATAATGTGGACATAGATATAATTAGACCATAGAAAGATCATAGAGAATTGGACATATAGAGACATAAGTAAATAGATGATAGATATATAGGTACATAGGTAGATAAAGTGATAGATGGAGTTATTTTTACATCTGTATATCTAATACCTATCCCAGTGCATCACACATAGTGGGTCTCAATACATTCTTACTGCATGAATGGACAAAGAGGGCCATATTAGACCCCTAATCACAGAAGGGCCACTTGTAATTCCCTGACCGCTGAATGAAATTTGAGTCCAAGCTTGGAATCAAAACCTTTCCAGATTAAAGAAACATACCTGGCCCTGCCGATTCACTTTGCCTTTACCACATTCCAGTTTTAAGAGCTCATCAATCCACACTACTGTCTGTGTGTGTGTGTGTGTGTGTGTGTGTGTTTGTGTGTGTGTGTGTTAGGGGAAAAGAGAGGGATATATATATATATATTTTTTTTTAATTTTATTGGAGTATAGTTGATTTACAATGTTGTGTTACTTTTAGGTGTACAACAAAGTGATTCAGTTCTACATATACATATACTCATTCTTTTTCAGATTCTTTTCTCATATAAGTTATCACAGAATATTGAGTACAGTTCCCTCTGCTAGTCCTTGTTGGTTATCTATCATATACAGTAGTGTGTGTGTGTTCATCCCAAGCTCCTGATTTATCCCTCCCTGCCACATTTCCCCTTTGGTATCCATGTTTGTTTTTGATATCTGTAAGTCTGTTTCTGTTTTGTAAATAAGTTCATTTGTATCATTTTTAATTAGGCTCCACATATGAGTGATATCATATGACATTTGTCTTTCTCTGTCTGACTTATCTCACTTAGTATGATAATCTCTAGGTCCCTCCATGTTGCTGCAAATGGCATTTTGTTCTTCTTTATGGCTGAGTAATAGGAATAGATATTTTAATACTAAATTCAAACAATCTTGTGTTGGAAGGCCTACAGAAAACATGCACCCTTTATAACTTCAAGTGAACAGTGACTCTATGTTGGCTTTCTCCTAATGAAGGAAACTGACCAGCTCACATATCTTTGACAAAATCCAAATAGTGGAAATTTCTTCCAAATATTGAGTTCAGAACTATCTTCTTGTAATGTGTATCCATTTATTCTGCTTTTATGCTAATTCATCACTTTTCCTCCAGAGTGGGAAGAGATAAATGCTAATTGAAGGATTTTTATCCACACTGAACAGGGGAAGTGTCTACCTTTGGACCCACATTTAAAGCATCTTTGCAATTCTTCATTAACCTTCAACAATGATTCCTGGGAGACAGACCATTTAAAAGCAGCAACTCTAAAACAGAAGTTGCCCAAAATATTCTACCACAAGGACTTTCATCATTTTATTTCGGAGAAATGCTTTTATTCCCTCTCTAGCTGGGTAAAATTTAGTGGGACCTCAATGCCCTGCACGATGACAATACCAAACTTTGCTCTGAAGAAGGCGATCCTTATCCCCTGCCTTTAAATGTCTGACGTTGTAATGGGGGAATTGCAGTTTCTGTCTTTCTCTCTGTGTTTAGTTTCTGCCAGCGTTGGGGACATGGCAAGGAGACTGCAATCAAAACCTAGCAATGGAGGCAAAAGATACAGACTGTTAATGAAATTTGCTGCACACTCGTGGACTGTCAGCGGAGTTTCATAAACATTTATTTCCCCAAACATAAGAGCATCATAAAGTCCCTGCTCACTAAACTGAGCAGCACTCATCTAATTTCATTACTTGCCATGGAATAATGGGGCTAAGAGGCTATTAAGGTTGCCCAAGCATGATCATTTCTCATGACAAATAGCCAGGAAACAGGGCACGCTGCTCAGGGACTTGGGAAAGGGAGACAAGGGCCACGGGGTGGTAGGGCTGTCGCAACCTGTAAGCAGTCGTCTTAGAGCAACCCATCCACTTCCTCAAGCGTCATTGAAGGGTTCCGCACAAGAACTCCAAAAGCACGTGCTGGCTTCAGAGCCACGTTTATTTTTATTAAGAGCGGATGGAGACAGAAGTCCTCTGAGCACTTTATTAGCGTGCTGCCATTCACTGAACAGCAGCCAGTGCAGCATAGAAAAGAAATGCTGTCCATCTGTTCACCCGCTTCTCCCTCCAGTCTTCCACAGCAGAGCAGGCAATTACAGCTTTAGTGTCAATGAGTGTAATTCAAGGTCTGAAAAGTTTTGTAGTATTGTACTCTCCTATAGACTGCATAATGCCATTGAGAGTAATTTCTGTCACATCTAAATGCATTTAATATATATAGTATTTTCTTGTACAGGATACTTTTAATTTGTTTATCACCTGTAGCTAAGTGCATATCTCAAAATACATTTCTTTTGCTTTTTCCTCTTTTATGTTCTCTATATATTTCACATAGGTACTTTCAGTCCATGGGCATTTTATAAGCTTGGTATGTTGTTTATTCAACTGAATAAAAAGTCCAGTGGATGGAATATATTTTTCATCTTCATCAGGTCTTCTTTGAATTTTCTGATGTGTCTCTGTGACCACCCAGCTATATTTATATTTCAGGGTAGAATTTCTCTTATTTTTATATAGTTAATTCCTTGGCCACACACTTAAAATGATTTCATTGCCCACAGAAAAAGAATTAACTTTGGGACTTGTGTTTCTGACCAAAGACTCAACATCAAATATCTTACAGATCTGTCAAAAAATATATCACAACGAGACACAAAATGTAAGGTTGTTTGATCACCTAGGATAACTAAACAACATTTTGGTACTTAAAATACAAACAGAAATGTGTTACAAAGGTCTACGTCGTGCAATAGCCTGTTCAGCTCATAAAAATGTCTTCTGTATATGATAACAAACGTGTCAACAAATTGCTTCTCGCTTTGTGGGTAGATGAGTAGGCCATGAAAACTCATGCTCTGGATAGTTTTTTCAAACTCTTTTGTAGTTAAGTGGCTAAAATAATGTAGGTATTTTTGGTCTCAGGCATGATCCTTGTTCATTTAAGTATTGGGTGGATTAATGACTTTTCACACCTAAGGTGACTACACACAAGCAGCCGTGACTTTGAGGAGAAATTCTGTATTCTTCTTCAGGGGGCCATAAATACTATCTGGTCATCAAATAAGATTAAATCTTCCTATTGAGGAGGTTGGGAGCAGGGAAGAGTATAGATTTTGTCTGAGTTTTGAAAAATGTACTCAGGTAGGCTGTGGGCTCTCAAGCGTTTTTTGGAAGGCATTGTCACTTCCTTTACTTGGGTTGACTTCTTCAACTTTAAGAAGAGCTTCACTTCATAAAATAACTGGTATTAGACTGCAAGCCAGCCAGTCTTCCAGGAGTCTGACAATCTGTCTTGAATTTTGAGAGTTCAGCAACTGAGAGACAGACATCACACTATCTAAAATAAAATAACAGACTGAAAGACTGTCGAAACTGTGTAATTTGGACACTTGGCTTCTGGTCTCTGTGCTCACTTGGATGAAACAAGGACTGAGCATGTATAGTGAGATAGGGAAAAAGTGTCCGGTAATCCTAGCAACATATCATTTTCAATATTAACATAATTCTGTTGTGTTTTCTAGGATCAGAATTGATCCTAGGCAGCATTAACTTCATTGCTAACATTTATTGAATTCTTATGATGTTCCAAGTAATATTCTGTGGGAGATAGGTATACACACTTCTGTATATACATATATACACATATATATTATGTATGTGTGTACGTTATAGGTACTTATCACTACCCTTTAGCCCCTGGGTGCCAGCCCCACCAATAAACAGGCATATAGTTACGGTAAAATCATATATGATCACAAAATAGAAAACATGATTAAATAAAATGGTGCCTTTTGAAAATATAAAAATTTCCATTTTCCCTATAGCCTGAAATGGTTAAAAGTAGACTTATGCATCTGACCTATCAGTCCACTTAGTGCCCCATAAAGCTTTAGGAGGCTTTTTAAGAAAGGGAGCTTGGAATTCTCAGTGGTGAAACTGTCTGTGGATTATCGCTTTGAGTGGTGCCCTTCCTTCCTTTATCACCCTCATGAGCTACCAGATGAAGAAAATTCTTTGCCGCAGACTCCTTTCTGGGAGAGCGTTGCAGTAGAAATTATGAATGAACTTCCCGGAGGAGAAGCTGAGAGACTCAGGAAACCAGAGAGTGTTGTAACTTACTTGTGTGAAACAGAGGGATCTGTTCTTGGCTTTACTTCCAGGACAGAGGAAGAGTAAAACATGCAGAGCAAGGGGTTGGGGCCAGAGGCTGGGGGAAGTTGGTGGACTCTGAAATCTAGTCTAAACCAACTTAAGTGATTAAGAGTATGAGATGAGTGAGCGGTGTTGTCTGAAATAATCTAAAAACTAAGGTGGTACACACAGATGCTCTTGTAAAACAGATGAGAGATGATCAAGGAAATCAGCCCTGGGGCTTTCAGACCAAATTATCTGAGATATCAAATGAATCTGGATGTATGTCATGGAGTCCCTTTGTGCTCATCATGTTAGTAGAGCACCACAAACTATTGTTCTGCTTGTCCTACCGCAAACATGCTTGCCTCATGGTGCGCCATCTGTCCTAAGCACAAAATCATCCACTCATTTGCCAACATTAGAAACCTTAGAGCTCTCTCCATCCCTGCTGGGTGCAGTCATTCCACACGTGCAGGCTCCCGCCATCATGTCCCCTTCATGGGACCTTCCTTTCATCCCCATCACTCCAGCCCATGCTCTCATCAGCTCTTCCTGGAGCTTGCAGCTAGCTTGTCTTCCCATCCCAGTTCCTTCCTTTTCTTCGTTCCTTCCAAAGGTTGCTGAGGTGATCTATATAAAACATACCTCTGGGCATATCTCTCTACTTCTTACAAATTTTCTATGGCTCCCTTTGACCCTTGAGAACTCCATCAAAAGACATTGAATGTTCTTCACAGACTGGCCCCAGTGCACCCTTTGTGCACCCTGAACTTTTGCCGCCACACTTAACAAAGTCTGGGTCCCAGCCAAACGGAAAGTTTTGCTACGTCTTATAAAGGTTCTGTCCTTTCCCGACTCTCTTTTGAATTCCTTGCCTGAAATGCCTCTTATCCTATCTCTACAGACCTATATTCCTGTCCTCCTTTAAAGGCTGGCTCAAATGCCATCTTACCCATGTAAGCGGGCAGTGACTTACCCTTTTTCTGAACTTCTGTTATGATTCACACTGAGCATTTTTCAAGACTTCAGGGCCTGATATAAATTGTGGCCTGCAGTCTTTCTCAGCACTTCTCACTGTGCGCCACCACCCCATCTTCTGTCAAACTGATCACTCTGTCTTTGGTGCTGCCATGATAGTTTGGTATACTCCTCTGTGGGAGCCTGTAACACTTGGCAGTATAATTACTTGTCTCTCTGGTGGTTGTACCAGTCAAACTATTGCTCTTGAACACAAGTCCCTGGCCTTATTCTTGCTTCCATCTCCAGAGCCTATCACAGTTCCCGGCACACTGCAAATGCTTAGCTGCTTCATAAGTGCATTGGATACCCAAAGAAATGAATAGAATGATGTCAGAAAAGAAGAGAGAAAGGGAAAAACAAAACAAAACAAAACATAACAGAAGTGTCATTCTATATTCTTCAATTAGCCAGACTATATTGCAGCATTTTCAATGCCAACGTGTAGAAATTTTCCATTATTCCTTCCCAGGCTTGAGAAGGACAGTTTCTCTGTTGTTTAATATGCTCATGAGCTACTAGCTTTGAGACACAGCATTAACAAACTGCAATTAATTAACTGCAGGTAATTCTACTGGCGAATCATCTTTAAAATCCTGCTCTTCCGGTAACTTTTAACTTTTTTGAAGACTGGGACAACGTGTTATGCAATTTTTATAGCCTCCTATCTTGCCACATCCCCCAGCATAAAACTCGGAAAACAAATGACTGATCTGTTGTCATTAGAATGGAATCTATTCCACCGAGATAGGGCAGGGTGATATTTGACATCCTTTTCTGGCTATTTCTTGGCCTTTTACTATGTAATGTCAGCATGTAGAAATAGAGCTGTCTCCAAAACATTGAATATATCATCTGTGTTTTGCAGACTTGTAGCAAAGTTGTAAGCAGCCTATCACCAGAAGAAGCTATTTGACTTAATTTGGATTCAAATGCAAAGAACAATCGAAAGATCTATTTCAGCAAGGATAACCTATTGACATGTAAGAAAGGATGATAAATCAGTTCCGAAAAAGCTTAGGATTCTTTTTCCTGTGAAGAACGTTAAGTGAGAAAAGCTGAGAAAGAACTGATGTGCCCATATGGGTTCCAGTGTCATTGTCATTATCATGCAGGATGTAGAAAATACCATGTAAATTTGTTAACTGAACTGTGCAGTCAAAAACGAGCACACCAGAGGAAACACATATCCACAATTCTTCTATTGTATGGTACTTTGGGGTTTGTGGTTTCAAGAATTTCTGTTATGATTTATAGTGTTTCAGAAGCCTGTTGCTTGATTTATTTAATTTTCATTCTTCTTTTATCCACAATTTGCATTTGTTCTTTCAGTCAAGATTTACTGAGTGTCAGATATTATTCACTCTAATTTTTTTAATTTAGAGTCTCATCAAAATCATGACATTATATTATGGTGAAAAGTGACCTATTCAAGTGAATGTTTAGCATAATGAGGATATTTATTAATTGTAACTCTTTGTATTGCAAACTACAGAAACCAAACTTAAACCGAAATGAGAATTGTGTGTTTCATATAACTAGACAGTTCAAGGAATAACTCCCATTCAGGC
This sequence comes from Globicephala melas, assembly GCF_963455315.2. Lineage (NCBI taxonomy): Eukaryota > Metazoa > Chordata > Mammalia > Artiodactyla > Delphinidae > Globicephala > Globicephala melas. The sequence goes on along the minus strand of NC_083324.2, from coordinate 10,117,411 downwards.
AATACCAAATCCATGATCTGTATCATCGTGTATCATCAACAGGCTTTTATCTCTGGTTCTTGCCTGTGCTTTCCACTCTGTTGGCTTTTTATTCCCAGAAAAACTCTTTAGACATATTCCAGCTCTAAGGAAAAGAGACCAGTGTCCCCCCAAACTTCTAGCAAATTTCATGGGCTCAACTCCAATTAGATCTCTCTTGGGGCTTAAATGTTCTTCTAAGCTCAAATACCAAGATCAGGAGGGTGGAATAGTCCAATGGGCCAGGTTGGGATTATATGTCTAACAGTTGAACCCTAGAGTAAAATTAGCTCCATCTAAACCACATGGGTATAGAGGGGGGTAGAGGTGGTTCTATAAAAAGATGCTAGGTAAAAGGAAAAAAAATCTGTCTCTTCTAGAAATTTGACCTATAGCTACTTCATTTTGTAAATTGTCCTCCAGTATCAGAAAAATAGAACACATTTAAATGACGTGAACTATTTCAAGTTAGGCTATTTCATGTTTTGAAATAGCGTTTAGTTCATTATTTTAGATTTGAAACAGTAAAAGATTCAAAGGCACTCACCCTGCAATTTGTGTAACGTGAAAGGCCTTAAAGCAAACAACAAAAAGAGAGCATGATCATTTTGCAACTCTGTGAAATACAGTTCCGTAAAAGCTCTCTGAAATTGTAGTTTTCATTTTCTGTTCGCCCTAACTAGATGTCAGTTTTTCTACCTTTGAACTCTCTTGGCACTTTGATTAAAGATTGTGTGTGGCACTTACCACATTCTACCTTGAATTAGAAATACTTGTATATTTAGTCTAGTGCCCTAGGAGATGATACACTACCTGAAGATGGGAAGAGGATTTTCTTCACTTATTCCATGTATCCTCGTTTTATATTTGATACTGGGCTTTATATAACATTAGGTATCAAAATAGTATGTTAAATATAATTCATTCTTTTTCTTTCCAGTGAATCACTAGCATTATAAATGCTAGGTGTATTTCTTTACTAACAGAAAACCTAAAAGCTTTAGCAAATTCTTATTGACTGTGTACTATATGCCAGATATGGGTGGGATAGGTATGTTTTAATTATCAACTGTGATTCCCTGGGCTGTAAGTCTCATCATGGTGGACGTCTGTCTGTGTATGCTCACCAGTGCTGTCTCAGGGCCAAATACATAATAGACTCTCATTGGTAAGGAGACACATTGTACAAGCACTCCTAACAACCCTTTAGAATAGTAATTCTCAACCATGGGCCATCTTGCCCCCCTGAAGACATTTGGCAATGTCTGGAGACATTTTTCATTGTCATAGCTGTGGGAAATGCTACTGGCATTTAGTGGGTAGAGGCTAGGGATGCTGCTAATCATGTTACAATGCACAAGTCAGCTCCCCACAATCAAGAATTATCTGGCCTAAAGTGCCAATAGTGCCAAGGATGAGAAGCCCTGTTTTAGGATAGTCATATTTTCACAGTATACACAAAAGAAAACTAACACTCAGATGGGATATAAATTAGCCTCAACTCATACTGGTAATAAATTACAAAACATAAAGTTTAGCCAATTTTTCTGATTTCCTGTTGCAGAATTAGATGTGAGCTTGCATAATTATATAAAAATCTGAGCTAGCATTGCCAGGCATAATTTAGAAAACTAAATAGAATGTCACCCAGCTGATTACCACCAGTTTAATAAGGTGATGTGCTATTTTGGTTTGCTCTATGACAAACCAATTACTATGTTTTAAAATCAAGCTAGTGGGCAGGATTATGGAAACGGTTTTACACTAAAAGTCTGTTTGAGTTTTATCTTTGATCTAAAAGCCAAATAGGCCTGGAAAAGGCAGTATCTCTTTTTAGAGTTTTATCATACTCTTTCCTTTGAGGACTGGATTTACTGGAGTCAGGCTGTACTGTTATATCAAAGTTCCTATCAGATTTCCTGAAGGGTTTATGAAGCCAGGGATAAAGTCCTAAAATTCAGCTTTACCAATCAAATTAAAGGAACCATTTCTCACCTCTCCAAAAGAGGTACCATTATAGGGCACATTGGGCATATTCACAGTTCTAGGGCAAGAAATATCATGGAGGTAAGAGTTATTCATTAAAGAAATTGAGTGTTTAGGACAGTTCATATCTTAGTCACTACTAAATAGGAAGGAAAGATTTCGACATCTCTTTTTGATATGTGTTTTTTCCACTGTCAATAATCCAGAAATATCAAAATCACCAAATCAATAAATAGCATTTGGTAGGAGTTTACTGTGCATATAAAAACAGTTTATGAGCTAGGATCTTCCAAATCCAAAGAGTGGTGTGAAGCTCAAGGCATGAAGTTACAGGATGGCTTAAAAAGTGCAAGTGAGGAATCAAAGCACCTAACTCCTCTCCCTCATTGGGGAGTGTGGTGGACCTTTCAACACTCCAGTAATCCTTTCAGAGAAGAACTTCAGTTTTCCTCTATGATTACTGATGCTGAGATTAGGCTGACAAAAACCAGGCTCTGGACAGGTCCCACGTGGATGGTCTTGCATCTTCTCACTTCAAGATGTGGATATACTTGGCCTCTGGTGTTGTGGCCAGAAGCGAGGCAGCAAGAGTCCCATGTGTAACAAGCTTACTACTTTAGCAAGGGGGAGACTGGCAAGCAAGCAGGGACCAGATCATGCTAGGTCTTGTAACCATGAAGTAAATAAATAATTTATTAAAATGAGGATATATTGAAGTCTTTAAAATGTTAATACATATTAGCTTCTACACTGAAATTCAGTGTTTTCCCAAATGTTTTTGACAGTTCTAGTGCCACTTAATTAACTGTGCTATATTACATTTTCATGATTAGTATTGCCATGTTACCAAAAAATGTTAAATCTAGAAAATATCTTGAAACATCAATGTGGGTATAATTCACCCAGACTTATTATCTTTTATTTACAACACTAACCAAAATAAAATGACTCTACCTAAAACTTTGAAAGTTTGGTAATTAATTTGAGAATAAATATAAACTAAGCCAGTTTGCTAAACGATGCTTATAGATTTAAAGCATCTTCAGTGAGCCAACATTATCTTATGTCTGTTAATCTAGCATCTAAGCTTCTTGATGGAAGAGTCTCTACTAGCTATAATTTCAGACGTACACTATATATTAAAATCTGGATTTTAGCAGCAAAAATGGCTATAGTGTATAAAACTTGTTTTCAGGAAATTTAGGGCTATTTCCAATTCAGCTATTGTCCATGCCATCATAGGTTACTTCTTTAATCTTGATAACCTCCATTATAGGTAATGGATAATGGAGCTTTTTTTTTTTTTTTTTTTTTTTGCGGTACGCGGGCCTCTCACTGTTGTGGCCTCTCCCGTTGCGGAGCACAGGCTCCGGACGCGCAGGCTCAGCGGCCATGGCCCACGGGCCCAGCCACTCCGCGGCATGTGGGATCTTCCCGGACCGGGGCACGAACCCGTGTCCCCTGCATCGGCAGGCCGACTCTCAACCACTGCACCACCAGGGAAGCCCAATGGAGCATTTTTTATGCCTACTTTAAAAAGTTGTTGCTGTGAATAAATGGTATGTTTTCATGAACACATTTCAAATCATGAACACATGTAAATGAGCATCAAGTAAGTGGGAAACACTTCTATCATAACCTTTCCAACATTAGTCCTATATTTATACCCTGTTCTACTTTATTTTAATTATAAGGCGTTTAATTTTACATGCATAGAAGGCAAGTTCCTACACTGGATTTGTCAAGGACCTAATATGACACCCACAGCTAAAGCACTGAATGAGCTACTATTTTCTGAATGAATATGAATATTTCCTTCTTCAGTGACAGAAATTAGATTTTAGTTGTGATTACCATGATGTTTTTACTTAAATATATTCTAAACTAATTTGTTAGATATAGAGCTAGAAATTCTGTCTTCATTATGTGAATTAAAGTTGGGATCAGTGAAGTATAATTAAAGAGTAAATCATAGAACAAAGAAGTTAGTATTATTAGATCTGTGTGTGTTACAAGAGGTTGAGGGAAAATCTAGAGATATTAATTGTCAAAGTGTATGTCAATTAAAAGCAATAATTTCTTGAGCACTTGCCAGCTAGAAGGGGTATGAGAGGACTTTGAATTCAGCTCTTTTATTGTTTAAGAGGAAACTGAGATTCAGAGAAGACAAGTCTTTTCTTCAAATCAGAAAAGTATGTTGAGGGCAGACCTGGTGCCAAAAAGTGACTCTCAATTCTATTGACGGCTGATCAGTATTTACTGAAAAATTTTAAAAGGAGAAGACTGAAACTCCACCTTGGAAAATAACATCTATTAATTGTCATTGTTTTGTGCTTCTAACAATGGCTGGCCTAAATGCTTGAAGCCAAGTTTTACAAGGTTCACAATAGTTTAGATCAGCAGTTCTCGAACTTTTTGTCCACAGGATCTCTTTGAGCAATGAAAAAATTTGCAATGTAAAATTCAGTGTTTTTTTAATTTATTCACAAATATGGAAATCCACCACTGCAGTCAATTTTAGAAGATTTTCATCATCTCAAAGAGAAATCCCATAATCTCTCACTACTGCACTTCTGTCCCTTCACCATCACCAACAGCAGCCCCAGCCCTAAGCGACCACTAGGCTATTTGGTGTCTATATGGATAGATTTCCCTATCCTGGACTTCAACATGAATTGAATCATATAGTATATGGTCTTTTGTGACTAGCTTCTTTCACTTAGCATATTATTATTGAAGTTCGTTCATGTTGTAGTATGTATTATTACATCAGTTCTTTTTATGGTCAATTAATATATCCATTTGTCTGTCTGGTGATAGGCATTTAGGGTGTTTCTACCTTTTGGCTTTTATGAATAATACTGCTATAAACATGCATCAACAAGCTTTTGTGTAGGTATTATGTTTTCATTTCATACCTAGGAGTAGAATTTTTGGGTTAAAATGGAAACTCTATCATTTGAGGAACTGCCAGATTGTTTTGCAAAGCCTGCTGCACCACTGTACACTCCCACCAGCAGTGTATGAAGTCTGATTTCTCCAGGTCCTCAGCAACACTTTTTTTTTTTAAACATCTTTATTGGAGTATAATTGCTTTACATTGTTGTGTTAGTTTCTGCTGTATAGCAGAGTGAATCAGCTATACATATACATATATCCCCATATCCCCTCCCTCTTGCGTCTCCCTCCCTCCCTCCCTATCCCACCCCTCTAGGTGGTCACAAAGCACCCAGCTGATCTCCCACAACACTTGTTTTTATCTCACTTTTTGAATCCAGACATGCATTATGCATGAAGCCATATCTCACGTGGGTTTTTTTTGTTTTGTTTTGTATTTCACTGATGACTAATAATGTAGAGAATCTTTTCATATATTTCACTATATTTTTGAGTATATAGTTTTAGTCATTGTTCTCGGGTTTACAAAATACATCTTAACTTATAAGAATCAGTTTCAGATTTATACTAGTTTAATTTCAGTTATTTATAGAAATGTTACTCCTATATAGCTCTAGTGCCCTTTTCCCCTTTTGTGGTATTATTTTTGTAAATATTACATCTATTGCTGTTAAAAACCCAATAGCACATTATTATAACTATTACTTTGCCATCTGTCATTATTTCCTTAGCCCATCACAGCTTTGCTCCTACCCATGTACTTTGTGCCATTATTGACAAATGTATTACACATATGTTACATTTCTATATGTTTAGACCCAACAGCACAACACATTATGTACATATAATTTTATACAATTATTTTTAAATAAGTTAAGAGAAGAAAGGAGAAAATATGTATTTATGGTGTCTTTTATAATTACATAATTACCTTTACCAATGTTCTTTGTTGTTTGTTCATGTAGATTGAAATTCTCTTCTGCGGTCACTTGCTTTTAGACTGAAGAAATCTCTGTAGTTTTTCTTGTAAGGTAAGTCTGCTGGGAGCAAATTCTCTCATTTTTTTAAATTTTTGTATCTGAGGAAATCTTTATTTGACCTTCATCTTTGAAAGATAATACTGATGAATATAGAATTCTTGTTTGACAGGTTGTTGTTTTGTTTTGTTTTTGTTTCTGTTTTCCCCACTTGAACACTTTCAATATGTTATCCCACTGCCTTCTGGTTTCCATCATATCTGCTGAGAAGTCAGCTGTTAATCATATTGGAGTTCCCTTGTTAGTGAAGAATCATTTTTCTCTTGTTACTTTAAATATTTTCTCCTCATCATTGAGTTTCATCAGTCTTACTATGATGTGTACGTTTTGAGGTCCCTTTGTTATCCTCCTTGAAGTTCATCGAGCCTACTGGACTTGTACGTTATTGTTTTTCAATAAATCTGGGAAACTTTCAGCCATTAGTTTTGAATAGCTTTTTTTTTCTCCTTTCTTTCTCTCTTCTCCCTCTGGAGCTCCAATTATGCAAATATTAGTGTACTTAGTGGTGTCCTACATTTCCCCAAGGCTTTTCCTGTTCTTCCATATCCCTAAAGTTGTTTGCTATAAACTGGGCATTTTCAGTAACATATAATAATAACTCTGGTTACTGGTCTCACCCCATCGCTAGGTTTATTATTATTATTTTTTGTTTGTTTTTTGTTTTTAACATCTTTATTGGAGTATAATTGCTTTACAATGGTGTGTTAGTTGCTGCTGTATCACAAAGTGAATCAGCTATATGTATACATATATCTCCATATCCCCTCCCTCTTGTGTCTCCCTCCCACCCTCCCTATCCCACCCCTCTAGGTGGACACAAAGCACCAAGCTGATCCCCCTGTGTTATGCGGTTGCTTCCCACTAGCTATCTATTTCACATTTGGTAGGGTATATATGTGCTAGGTTTATTATTATTATTTACTTGTTTATTTGTTTAGTGACTGGCTGGATGCTTTTAGTAAGGTTGATTGCCCACCTCACCCCCACAGTCTTAATTAAGTCTGTGATACTGCTCCTCAGGGAGTTGCAGTTTATGGTCTGCATGTTGTCACCCTGGGAAAATAGTGGTAATGATAAATCTCTCTAGCTTCCCTGAATACACCCAGTTGTTAAAATTCACTAATTGCCTGAGATTGCTATTATTTTCAACATTAATAAATTGTTGGAGCATAAATTCCTCTCTACATAAATCCAATCAAATTATGACCCTTCAAAGGAATAGCTTCAGACTTCAGTGTTACTTGTTCTGAGGCCAGGAACACTCCTCCAATCTGTCTTCTTCCTTGATTCTCCTGCAAACTAGTCAACCGACAGTTTAGGCTATAAATTCATTAGATCCACATTTGCTTTTCAACACAACCTCCACTGTTGTTGAATGGAGTTTAAACTTCTCCACAATCTGTTGCAAATGAAGCCAGTTCCTTTGGGAAGAGATTGAGAACTATCTATTTTGAGGCTTATTTCTCCCTGATATAAAACCTCTGAGCCAGGTTCTGAAGCTGGGAGTGGGAATAATTGCAAGCTTCTCTCTTAGTGACACTCCTACTCAGGAGCTGAGTGATAGGATGGGGATGCAGAAGACTGAGGTCCTCTCACCTTGCCTCTCCTGCTAAGGAACCACTTCCTCAGTAGCCAGGGGAAGAGCTAGCAGGGTCCTAGTATTCTCAGTGGTACTGTGTCCAAGGTGGAACCTCCATTCCATGAGTGGCGTTTGGGTAGAAGAAGGGGCTCTTTACCTTTTCTTTGCAATCATGTGGAACTTATGATGATGATTCGAGCATCAGGCACCTGTGGGCAGGATGAGGAATGCTAAAGTCCTGCTCATGCCAGAAAGGAAGCCCTCTGGCTGTGAACTGGAGGGAGAGGGTGCCCTGTGTTTTTGGCTACAGCACTCTGAAGTGGAGTTTCAACCTCCCTGAGCTGGAGAGGTGGCAGAGATGAGACAGGGAGCAGTCTTGGTTCAAATACCACAAACTCTAACTTTATTACTAATTTTTCATAGTTTTTCATGAATAGATATTTCTTCATTTGCTGTTTGCTCTTAGGACTATTTCCAGAGGCTTCCAGTGGTTGTGTTGTTACTGTTGTTGTTGTTTTGTAATTTTCAGTTTCAGTGTAGAGCAAGGAAGAGGAAGGAGCTCCTCATAGTGTCACCCCAGGCATGGATCTCTTCCTCCTTCGTTAGAAATTAAAATTTTCAAAACTCAAATATGTATACCTTCAGGTATCAAAGTGATAATATTATCATACGTTATGCGGCCTCTGTATGTTGTCTTCCTATACTCACAGCCTCCTCTGTACACTCCTGAGACAATGAGAGTGAAGAAAGTAAATAGCATTTTAGTACTGTCATAAAAAATAACCCTGACCTTCCAGCCTACCTGCAAGTGTCTTGGGGACTCTTGCCAGAAGGTGCATCACACTTTGAAAAAAACTAGACTTTTCATCTTTGAAATATGTACATTTTATTTTATTTTTATTGAAGTGTAGTTAATATACAATATTATATAAGCTATGGGTGTACAATATAGTGATTCACAATATTTAAAGGTTATTCTCCATTTATAGTTATTATAAAATATTGGCAGTATTCCAATATATTTATTATTATGAAATATTGGCTGTATTATGTGCTTATTTTATATATAATAGTTTGTACCTCTTAATCCCCTACCCCTATCTTACCCCTCCCTCCTTTCCTCTCACCACTGGTAACCACTTACTTGTTCTTTATATCTGTGAGTCTGTTTTTTTTGTTACATTCACTAGTTTGTAGTATTTTTTAGATTCCACGCATAGGTGATATCATACAGTATTTGTATGTCTCTGTCTGACTTACTTCACTAAGCATAATACCCTCCAAGTTCATCCATGTTGTTGCAAATGGCAAAATTTCATTCTTTTTTTATGGCTGAGTAGTATTCTATTGTGTGTGTGTGTGTGTGTGTGCGCGCGCGCGCGTGTGTGTGTGTGTATGCCGCACTTTCTTTATCCATTCGTCTGTTGATGGACACCTCCGTTGCTTCCATACCTTTACAATTGTAAATAATGCTGCTATGAACATTGGGGTGCAGAAACACATACATTTTAATAATAAACAAACCCAGGGTATTATTGACTAAGGCTGATATCCAAGTTTCTTGATTCCATTTCTGGGACCATTCCACCAACATGTTGTATAGCATACTTTGGACATTGATTCATTTCATTAGTACGGTTTTGAGTTGAGCACAGAAAATCAACCAAAGCCATTTTACCAAGAGCTCACTGAAATCAATTATATGTAAAATAAAATATAAGAATAAAAAATAAAATTCTTAGCAAGATGATCATAATGTATTTCATTTTCAAAATCTAGCTTAAAATTCCCAAAATATTATTTAATTATCAACAGTAGTTTGTTAATTGAATCACTAACTCAGTCTTTCATTGGCAAACTGATAAGGAAAATAAATGAATTTGAACTTAATAGCATGTTTAATAACATTGACATACAAAAATGAGACCCAATCATGGAAACCTACTTTAATTTTCAATGAAGATATAAGCAGAATTATTTATGTAGAGAAAGTAGGGCAAAAGGACATTTGGATACTGAATTTATATTTGATGAGATGAATCAAGCAGCTGCCCTTAGCATCAATTTGTAAGCAGAACATGAGTTTAACCAAGGAGAAAAGCTCTTGAAGCCAGTGTATATTACTTAATGGCCAAAGACTTTGGATCTACAAAAACTTCAGAGTTGAGAACGTAACAACTCAGGGGACCATGGAGCTAAGAGAGTGCTAATTAATGGCTCTGGAAAAAGAACCAACAAGGGAGAAGAAAGCATGCCCTGAGACCATTGGCTTAGATTCCAGCTCATCAGAAAACTGGCAGAAAGAAGAGTTGCCAATTATTTCCTTTACTTCCTAGAACGCAGTCAGAATGAACTTTATTACTAGAGTTCGGAAGCATTAGACCAAAGTTAATAGGCTGAAAAGAAAGGTAATGTTTGCCAATGAGAAGACAGGTAGCTAAATTGTTCACTGAAGTAGAAATGGCTGCTTAGCCAGACACAGAATCCAATGTTGCTCTAAAAGCAAAGCTGGGAGGATATGTTTTGAGTTCAAGAAAGAGTTCACATGTAAAGAGCTACAAATATACAGAAATATTAGATAACTGTAGGGTTTGGGAGACTCTAAAAATCATAGATCTCTAGTGTCTTTTTAAATTTTTTTTAATTAAATTTTGTTAATCAAACAGAGGGAATTTAGATCAAGGACCCTCAGAATTCAGTGATCTAGAGAAAGCAACTGAGAGGCAAAAGTTAAGAATCTTGTTATTACTCCAGAGTTTTTATGTTTCATATCAAGTAATTTGTTTATTACTCTGATGTCAGGTGTGAGCACAGTGGCGATTTAGTTCATTTAGTTTTCTACATGTGAATTTCTTGAGGAACACAATAAATGTGTGGAACAAATTTTCGGGCTGATAAATACTTCATGCTTGTCGTCAAGGCTGTGTTACAGAACACATGAAAATATGGCACCGTGATTTTTACAGTTTAAATCAAATTATTTCAAGTTTTTCTTTAAGGACCATAAGGGGCTATTTATTTATAAGTGCTGCGTTCTTGCTCTTTCCTAAAAATCTTCATGAATCTTAACATAGTGCAGTGTTTAGTAGGGACCAAGTTTCATTTTATTGGGAGATTTTCTTTTTGTAGACAACATAAGTCTAGTGCAGTAGCTTTTTTTAAGAAGAATAGAAAGGAAATGTTAAGGAGATTCCTGGAAAAGCATTAGGAATCTTGTCACTCTCCTAATCCCATCTACAGGAAAGGGAGCCATAGGAATAGGTGTCCTGGGACCTACAGTGGGAGAGAGAATCTAGGATTTGATTGTGGGCACAGCTGGTATTCTGTGTCCTCTGACATCTCATTCATTTCTTCATTCATTCATTCTATGATTCTTTTATTCAGTAAACTATCAAGCGTGAGGGAACTAAGCTTTGGGGGACAACAGCTCCTGTCCTGTTCTCACTCCTGGAGATGATCAACAAATATTGGTATAGGATTCTCTGGGACAGAGATGAAAGAGTTACTTACTACAGCGAGAATATATGCTCTTAGAATGTAATATAGGAAAGAGGACATCTTCACTTTCATTTGAGAAATGAAGAAGAATTTACATAACGGTGGAAGGAGAACACCCCTCAAAGCCAAGAAAACAGAATGAGGAAAAGGCCATCAATAGAAATTCACATGACTTCCTCAGGGAATGCAAACCTGGGTGTAGATTGTCTTCAAGTGATGCAAACAGTTGTAAGCATTAATCAGTCAGCAGTCAAAGCTTTGTCCAGCTCCCTGAAATATTCAATCTTCCTGTTTCAACAGTTCAGACAAATGGTAGACAGCTCAAGCAACGTCTCTCCTTATGGCCTTATTACTCAAGTGTCACTTGAGCTCTCTTGACAGTTGCTTCGATATAACATCTTCCTCACAACTTTTCCATTACAGAGGATCCTGGGTTTGGATGATGAAAAAATCAAAGGCTTCATGAAGAGAGATTTTGCTTTAGATGTTGGGATTTTTTTTGAATATCTGCCAAATTTTGGCTTCACATTTCTTTGTAACTTATAAAGTTCCTTTTTGTTCTTTGTTCTTGTCAGATTTTATCTAAATATAAAACAAAATTTCAGGTGTAAACTTTTTCAAAAATGTTTCTTTCCTTTGATATCTGTGTCTTTTCACACAAGAATATATTGTCTGAGTCATTCTAATCATGACTATAATGATCACAAAGATATCAAAGTTAATGTAATATTATCCTGGGGTATCTCTGAGTGAGCTTCTTAATCCAGAGAACATTATAAACTGAAATGCTCTGAGGGCTTCCCATGTGCCAGGTGGGATGCTAAGTAGGTTGTAAGCATGGGCTCATCCAATTTTCACAATAATCCAGTAGGGAAGCAAGGCTTAGAGAGTTTGAGGAGTTGTCCAAGGCCTCACTACTAGAATGGAAATTGAGGAGTGTTCACCTTAAATGCAATGATCATGATAATTTACATAAAATTTGCCAACATACTACTGGTTTCTTGGAATAAAAAAGTCATCTAGTTTGCAGGTCAATGAGTGTCAAGGTATCAGAATAGAACATCAACAAACTGATTTCTTTGTCTCATATTATGGAAATAGTTTATTGCTGAAGCAGCTCCAGGTCCACATGTCTCTGTGTGTTCACAGGTGAGTACATGAATGTATGTGGCCGTGGCCATGCACAGATGCACGGGAGTGTGTGTTTATGTGTGCATGACTGTCACCATGGAAGGCAGTGATGACTCTGACTTAACCAGCTCCAGGGTTGAGAGTGGAAACCTAAAGAGAGACCCATAGCCAGTATGTGGTTCTCAAACCCAAGGCCCAGCAACCATTTTTGTCTGGTTTGCCACCCTTTGCTAAAACATCAGTAGCAGCACACTATCTTCCAGACCCTCAGAACATAAAGATAACTGTATTACAGGAAGTTCTGAGAGTACAAACTGTTTCCCAAGTAGGGGACATAGGGATCAAAGACTCAGCTGCAGGTTCTCCCTTGAAGTTCTCCATCGTATGCATCTGTCTTCTCTTCTTTTCTTTTGTTTCCCACCCAAGACTGGACACAGAACCAAGAACTAATCATAACTTCCTCCTGCAATATCTATATTATCGGAGATTATCTCTGCAGTATTTGATGCCTGAGTTAATTACTACTCAATCATGATGTTTCCCAATTAGACATTCCTTCAGCCAGAACAGAAAAATAATAAATGAATTGGAAGTTTAATCAGAATCAAACAAAACATATTACCCAAAACAAAAGGAACAGTGAATCAGATAATCCGTATTAGCACTCTAGTGCCACTCTTCCTTAAATGTCCTCAATTCTAAGCTAAGTTATTATGTTGGCTTTTCTGTAGAGGTCCCATTTGAAAGCTAATTGTCACACATATTCATGTTTATTGTAGAGAGATTTGTATTTGTGCAGAGACTTAAAAAATATAATCAGCTTCATTTTTGCTTTTAACAGCCTATAGCAAAATGAATAATAGTAACTAATATTTATTGAATACTTATTGTACCAGATATTATTCTAAATGCTTTACATGACATTTCATTTAATCATTATTTGAACTGATTACAATCTATGTAAAGATGACAGATGAGAAAATTTAAGACACTGACTAACTAACTTCATCACTAACTAGCTTCATCACTTTTGTATGGTGAAGGTAGGGGATGAAGGAGACAGAATGGCCCCAGAAGTCACATTTTTGACTACTACTCCATATTCATATACTGTACCCTACATTTATCATATGTCCTAGAGTTTATGTGTCTTACTTACATATTATTTTATTTGAACCTAAATTCCATGAGATGGACAAATGAAGCAATTGTGAATGGTCTCACAATTTCTAAGTGCTGGATTTAGCATCCAGTCCAAAATTTACCCAAGGTCCAGGACCTTCTCTACTACACTGTCATTCCTTTTTAACAAGCTTCCTGGTTGGACCGCAAGTTAGAGAGTCTTATAAGTTCTCTAAAACTCTTCCTTGTTTAATTGCTGTAGGTCATCATTTTTATCACTTTTCCTTCTACTTATATCCTATGACTTTGTTCACAGCTCCTGCTCAGTCCCAAAATATCTTTTAAAAGTATTACAACAAATATTCTCATGCATTACAAATGTTCTCTTCTACAGATACACGTTTATATGTGGTATTCATAAGCCAAAATTATCACTTTGTTACATACACAAATAAGCATGCTATCTCTGCTTTGTATATCTGAAGTCAATATCACTGTTTAAAATGAAAAACAAAAATATTAGCTAACATTCCTTTGTTCTTTTTGCTGTAGGCTGCTAATAACAAAAATGAAGGTGATTACATTTCTTATGTTTCTGCACAAATCCAATCATCTCTCTGATAAACAATGAAGTTTGACACTTAACTCTCAAATAGGTGCTCTGTAGAAAAGCCAACCTGGTAATTTAGCTAAGATTAGACTTGAGGACATTTAGAAAGAGGGACGCTGGATTTTTAATGTGAATCATTTGACTCATTGTGCTTACTTTTATGTTCTTTGATTTTGCTTTACTACTTCCAAACCACTTGCAATTTCTCTGTGGTCATCTAGTCGGCCCTGTTTCTTATACTGGCTGTCTTTCCTTCTTCATCAACTCCTTTCTTGCTTATATTATCCCTCTGATCACATGCATGTTTATGTGTGCATTTTGAATTATAGATTAGCATTTTAGGAAAAAAATACTGACATATCAAGCAGCGATTCATCACATCCTACATTCAAAGCAATGAGGCCGCTTCAGAAATCAGTGCTTGGGCTGCTTTAATGCTGTGGGTCATTTCACAGCCCAACAAGTAAATCCTACAGTCATCCATCTTGCTATGACAAGGAAATGCAGTGTCTTATATTTTAATAATATCCCAAGAAAATCCAACTCTACAACTCAGTGGAAGAGGAGGTACAAAATCACCTCCCATTAGCTGAGATCATTCATTCTCTGCACATTGTGCTTCCAATGAATAACAGATTCTTTCATAATTAATTTTTGATCATTATTTAAGCAATATTTTAAAATATCAGGTTCTTTCTCTAGGTTAAGCACTCTGCTTTTCCTGATGAAGGAGAAAACAAATACAACAGAAGTGACTGCCTACTTAGAACTTGTCCTTAAATCTGTTCTTTTATCTTTCATGTAACTAATTTTTTTTTAAATTTGACTGCATGTCATAACTAGTCAAAGTGCTCAAACTTCAAAAGGAAACATCATATTCTCTTTTCCTTTTTGGTGCTTACTGTCTTGTACAGAAGATATGTTAACCAATGAATTAAGGAGGTTTTCTAGACTATGGGTAGGGTGCTGTGAGAACAGAGTGCAGAGCAAATAACTCAAACCAAGGAACTTTAATTCACAAATACATTTTATTAAACAAATTAACGGACCATATTATTTATCTTTATGGATGGTTCTTACTAGGGCTTAAAAGCACTTCTTAGCATTAACCTTTTCTTTGACTTTTTTTCACAAGGGTACAATAAAAATATAGTTTTTGACTAGATTATTCCTTGCATCATCGCTAATGCCATTCAAGGAAAAAGAATGTGTATAGTCTGATTCTCATTAGTGATAAGGTTAGGAGTGATCTAGCATTAAATTTGCATTTGGAAGATCTGATCCCCGTGATGAAAATGTTAGAGAGTGACTAAATTCATCTGTCCGCCTTCGGCTATTCTTTATTTCTGCTGTGGCAAAAAATAAACAATTTCATGATCCATGTTTGTGAAATTCCCTCAGTTTGGTGTGATAAAGAAGCAGCTATATCTTGTTGACCTAAGCTTTGTTGCTTAGTGTGTTATGGGAGCTGTATAGTATTATGAATGCTATATGCAAATATAAAAATAGGGTGGCAAGACACACAGGTGCATAAGTGAATCTTATTTATTCACATCCATGCTCCATTGTCCAACTGGATTTGAAATGAAAAACACACATTCAAAGAAAAAAAATCCTATTATTCCTTTTGTTTCAGTCAATTAGTCAAGTTATTGTCCATTATAATATCAGCATTCACAAAACCCATATTTATATCAACTTCTACAAGATAAATTTTCTTTTCTCCAGAGTATGGGTGAATTATACAAAATAGGGACAATCAGTCACACTGTGTGAAGTTGCAAACTTGCATTTAGTTAAGGAATGACCTAATAGCTTTATCTCACGTAGAAATTCTCAGCCACTGATGGCGGGGGCCTCTGTTGCCCAGAACCATGAAGATCTGAGCTCTGTAAGAAGAAGTGCCTGTGGTAATTAGGAATGGCTGCCACGAATGAAGACCTGCCTGTTCTAAGTCTTTCAGGACCATTTCCTTATGAAGAGTAACTGATTTACCAAGAAGTAGGCTTTAGTTTTTCATTTCCTTGGACTATAACACTAACAAAAATCGTTCTCCATTTTCCTTGAGATACATATGTTTACTATGATGTCTTATCTTGTCCTATTTTTAATTTTCTAAACATCTATTGTCCCTAAAAATAGATTTCCCCCCAGAATTTGTGTAGTTCTTTTAATTTTCCTTTCTATTGCAATAGTTTTAAGGAAAAGAGCAAAAGGTTCATAAAATAAATTTTTTTACCAGTTTGATTTGTAAGTTTTTTTTAAATTGAAATATGTTGATTTACAATATTGTGTTAGTTTTCAGGTGTACAACAAAGTGTTTCAGTCATATATATATACATTTTTGCACATTATTTTCCATTATAGGTTATTTCAAGTTATTGAATACAGATCCTTGTTTATCTATTTTAGGTATAGTAATTTGTATCTGTTAATCACATACTCCTAATTTATCTGTCCCTCCCCTTTTCCCTTTGATAACCGTAAGTTTGTTTTCTATGTCTACGAGTCTGTTTCTGTTTTTCATATAGACTTATTTGTGAAGTTTTGTTTTGCACATATAAGTGATACCATATAATACTTGTCTTTCTCTGTCTCTCTTGCTTCACTTAATATGATAGTCTCTAGGTCCATCCATTTTGCTGCAACTGGCAATATTTCATTCTTTTTATGGCTGAGTAATATTACACACACACACACACACACACACACACACACACACACACACACACACATATACACTCTGCATCTTCTTAAGCCAGTTGTCTGTTGACAGGCACCTGGGTTGTGTCCATGTCTTGGCTATTATAAATAGTGCTGCTCTGCACATTGGAGTGCGTGTATCTTTTCAAATTAGTGTTTTCATCTTTTTCAGATATATGCTCAGAGGTGGATTTCTGGATTGTATGGTAGCGCTATTTTTACTTTTTTAAGGACCCTCCATACCGTTTTCCATAGTCCCTGCATCAATTCACATTCCCACCAACAGGTGGATCTCCTACTCTAAATAATAATGTTTCTGGGTAGAGTATCCTAGGTTGCAGGTTTTTCCCTTTCAGAACTTTCAATGTATCATGCCACTCCCTTCTGGCCTGCAAGGTTTCTGCAGAGACATCAGCTGATAAACTTACGGGGGTTCCCTTGTAAATGAATCTTTGCTTTTCTTTTGCTGCCTCTAGAATCCTTTCTTTATCTTTAAATTTTGCCATTTTAATTATGTTACGTTTTGGTGTGTGTCTGTTTGGGTTTATCTTGTTGGGGACCCCCTGTGCTTCCTGTATCTGGATATCTGTTCGTTTCTTTAAATTTGGGACATTTTCAGCCATAATTTCTTCAAATACATTTTTGATTCCCTTTTCTCTTTCTTCTCCTCCTGGAACCTCTATTATGCATAGGTTGGCATGGTTTATATTATCCCATAGGTCTCATATGGGACCATAGGTCTCATTGCTTTCATTTTTTTTTTTTTCATTTGTTTTTCTGTCTGCCGTTCTTTTTGGGTGATCTCCATTACTCTACCTTCCAGATCACTTATTTGTTCTTCTGTGCATTTAGTCTATTCATTGCTTCTAGATTGGTTTTTTTTGTTTGTTTGTTTTTGGGTTTTTTTGCATTACACGGGCCTCTCACTGTTGTGGCCTCTCCCGTTGCGGAGCACAGGCTCTAGACGCGCAGGCTCAGCGGCCATGGCTCACGGGCCCAGCCGCTCCGCGGCATGTGGGATCTTCCCAGACCGGGGCATGAACCTGTGTCCCCTGCATCGGCAGGTGGACTCTCAACCACTGCGCCACCAGGGAAGCCCTTAGATTGGTTTTTATTTCAGCAGCTGAGTTGTGTAACTTTCCTTGGTTTCTCCTTTCTAGTTTCTAGTTCCTTGTTAAGGTGATCTGCATTCTATCAATAATATTTTTTAATTCCTTTAACATTTTTATTACCTCCTTTTTGAAAACAGGGTCTAGTAGACTGATGAGGTCTGTTTCACTGTTTGTTCTTTCAGGGGATTTATCCTGTTCTTTTCATTGAGAGTAGCTCCTTGGCTTTTTCATTTTACGTAACTTCATGAATTTAGGAGAAACAGTTATCTACTTTGGTCTTAAAGGCGTGTTTTTATGTGGGGGCTTCCCTGTGCAGACTATGTGAGTCCAGTATTTTTGGCACAAGGGCTGGTTTCAGCATGGACACCAGCCACGTGTTTCTGCTCAGAAGCAACCCAAAATTGCCTCCCTTTCTCTGTTGTATTGGTGCCAGATCTAGTGCCAGGCTGTGGTGTGGAGTAGGCTGGGGCCGTGGGGCCGGGTGTTGTGGCTGCAGGAATTGAGGTGGCTGTGCTGCCCCCTGAGATCTGGGCTGCCCCCTTCCAGGACCCGTCTGCCCCAGATCGAGCGCTAAGCTGTGGTGTGGAGTGAGCCGAGACAGGGAGCTCTTGCTGGGAGACCAACCACTGCTACTGAGGTGCTGGCAATGACCGTTGTGGCCGCACCTGAACCACACCCCAGGCCTTCCGGGCTGTCCCTGCATAGCTAGATGAGTCCTCTCCCAGGGCCTTTCTGGACAAGATTCAGTGCTTAGCCACTGTCCGTTCTGTGGTGCTGCCCTATGCACGCACTGTCAGTGGCCTCCACAGCTCCACCTGGATCATACCTCAGGCACCCCAGTCTGTCTCTGCATGGTTAGACTGAGCCTTTACTGAGATATCACCCCAAGCTGTGGTGTGGAGTGACCTGGGCCTGAGTTGGGAAAAACAGCAAGGAGGCAACCCCAGGGCTCAGCTCTCTCCGCCCTGATTGTTGGCAAGCCAATATGTGCATACTCCTTGCGAGTAAAGTCGAGGTTTCTCCAACACTCTGTCTCAGTGGATTCCCAGTAGGCAAGGGGTTAGTCGCCTCTGTGCAGGATCCCAGAACTAGGGTGCCCAGATTGTGACTCAATCTGCTAACTCCCCAGGGCAAAGGTCCACCCATGTAGACCTTCTCTTTCTTACAGATCCCTCCCAGGGGCACAGGTCTCAGCCCAATGCCTTTTTCCCCATCCTACCTGATTACGTGGAGATCTTTCTGCCGGCTTTGGCTGTATAGGAGTTCTTCTGCCAGTTTCCAGTTAGTTTTCCAAGAGAATTGTTCCACATGTTGGTGTGTTTTGGATGTGTTGGTCAGGGGAGGTGATCGCCACATCCTCCTATTCTGCCATCTTGATCCCCCTTCCAAAATCATTTTATGATAATTTTATTTATAATATGACTTATGTCATAGGAAATGAATCATTAGAGCACTTCTGTACAAAGTACAGTATTCCTTCCTAATCTCTTTATCCAAAGGAAAATGTAACCTATATTGATAATCCTATAGGATTGGTGTAAAGGTCAAATGGAACCATAGAAATATTTAAAAGCACTTTGGAAAAATATATGAATGCAGGTTATTTTATTATTTATTTGATTATCATTGACTGAGGTGAGATGAAGAAATGCTCTGAAAACAATTTCTGAAGGCACTGTTAGTTGGATGGATGGTAAACCAATAGGTATCAAAGTCACCTTGCCAGATTTTTATAGACCTCACGCTTTGATTTTCATATAAATTTTCACAGTACAATAGTAAAAAAATTTATTGCATGTGGGTTTCTTTGGACCTATCCTAATTATAAGTGGAGTAGAAAGTTTGACAGGGTCCAAGCGATGTCTTGACATACTCTTAACACAAAGAGGAAAGTTGCATTCCCAGCTGCCACCCGTTAAGGGATATTTAGCCCATCCTCCCTTTCCCATCAGTCAGGCTCACAGCACCTCAAGTCAATAAACATAGCAATCTGCCTACAAATTAGAATTTCCCCAAATGTTGTGAACACAATTAATTATGCCTTTCCTGACTCTTCTAAAACCAACAATGAAAAACAATAACAACAACAAAAGAAGAAAAAGACACTGGCAAGGCAACTTTATTTTTCCATGATCTCTAAGGTAGGGCGTAAAGTTCAGTGTCACTTTTGAATCTCATTGGCATTTATCAAAAATTTTGTGTAAATTATTTGATGGTAACTGACAGGCCACTATGTGGGGACTTAAGGATTTTTTTTTTTTTTTTTTTTTTGCGGTACGCGGGCCTCTCACTGCTGTGGCCTCTCCCATTGCGGAGCACAGGCTCCAGATGCGCAGGCTCAGCAGCCATGGCTCACAGGCCCAGCCGCTCTGCGGCCTGTGGGATCTTCCCGGACCGGGGCACGAACCCGTGTCCCCTGCATCGGCAGGCGGACTCTCAACCACTGTGCCACCAGGGAAGCCCAAGGATGTTTTTATAAGTCTGTTGAGATAAGTGAGAGATCACTGGGATCTCTCAATATGGGAGAGCGTTGGGAGAGCATGATTGTAGTATAACCTAAATATTAGGGAGGCACCACTGTCTTTTTTTTACTGAGCTCTACAAGACAATTCATATCAGCCAATGTATTTCTAATGTGCTCTTCTCTTAGATGGAGCCAGCTTGAGGTTTCTGTCCATTAACCAGATATTATAAAGCTCTTTGTGCAATGTAAATGAAATGAGGTATTTTAACACAAAGTAATAACCTACACTAGATGTTTTTATCTAAAAGATGCTGAAGGGTATGCAGACAAACATTTGCTCTGAGAAGAGCTGCAGGTCGTGTTTTTTTAATCTGAAGTCCATAGGTGGGCTAAAAGGATTCCATAAACTCCCTCAAATTGTATGTAAAATTGTATATAAAGGTGTTTGGGCTTTCTTTGTGGGAAGGGAGTCTGGAGTAGTCATCACTTTCTCAAAAGGGTGAGGCAAAACAAAACAAAAAAAATCAGAACCACAAATTTATATTCAGATTGTAAAATTGCATTTCTTCTATCACCTTTGCTACAAAACAAATAAAACTCGCCGTTTTGTTTCACTTTTAAGAGCTTGACTTAATATCCCAGGCTGTTTGGTGTGGTACAGAGAAAGAGAAATAGGTGATGTCATGGGAATGACAGCTGCTGAGGAGGCCTCAACCTTCTTATCCGTAAAGTAGAGTTAACTAGAGAACACTTTGAGGTCCCTTTCAATGGAAAAGAGTTGATGGTTCTTTGAGGAAGGGGAGTTTCCTAGACCTGCTACTGAAACTGTTCAAAATAAAGCCAGCCCAGGAACAGAGAGCAATTCCTTCCTCCTTGCTACTAAACCTGGGGAACAGAAGAAGGGACACAGAAAAAGACAGAGGAAATTAGATCAACCAAATATTTCTGGTTTTATTTCTTTGGGACGTGTTCACTGAGCATCTTGTATGATTAGTCAATATTTTATATACTTTATGGCATGGTTTTTGATATCAGATGCTGCACCAATTTCCTCTAGCTTAGAAATGATAATAAAAAATACCCATTGGAGGTCTTCCCTGGTGACGCAGTGGTTGAGAGTCCGCCTGCCGATGCAGGGGACACGGGTTCGTGCCCCGGTCCGGGAAGATCCCACATGCCACGGAGCGGCTGGGCCCGTGAGCCATGGCCGCTGAGCCTGTGCGTCCCGAGCCTGTGCTCCGCAACGGGAGAGGCCACAACCGTGAGAGGCCCGCGTACCGCAAAAAATACCCATTGGAAATATTATCACTGTACTTATAACATCAACAGAGTGCCACAAAAAGAAAGAAATGCAATGATTAACTGTGCAATTTTGAGCACATAGCTTATTTATTAAGTATTTACAACATTGCAACGGAGCCATTAGATAGGTCTCATACAAAATTACTAGCAGTGATTGGTGATTGGCTGATGAAAAACTGAGGTTCAGTGAGGTAAACAGACTTGAAATTTGAGCAAGGTCAGTCTAACTTGAGAGTCAAACGTTTTAACCAAAAAAAGTGAATTTTTGCTGTTTTGATTAGCTATTGATTTTATTTCCTCAGCTGAAAATGGAAAAGAATATATTAAGGAAAGATGACCACACTTGGGTACAAAATATGAATATTACAAAAGGACAGGATCAAGGAGATGACTCTTAATAGAAAACATGTGAAAGAAATTAGCAACATGGGACTTCCCTGGTGGCGCAGTGGTTAAGAATCCTCCTGCCAAGGCAGGGGACACGGGTTTGAGCCCTGGTCCAGGAGGATCCCACATGCTGCAGAGCAACCAAACCTGTGTGCCACGACTACTGAGCCTGTGGTCTAGAGCCCGTGAGCCACAACTGCTGAAGCCCGCACGCCTAGAGCCCGTGCTCTGCAACAAGAGAAGCCACCGCAATGAGAAGCCCGCGCACTACAACGAAGAGTAGCCCCCGCTCACCAGAACTAGAGAAAGCCGTAGCAGCAACGAAGACCCAACACAGCCAAAAATAAATAAATTAATTTTTTTAGAAAGAAAGAAATTAGCAACATGGAGTTCATTGCAAGTAAAACTATGCAAAAAAAAAAAGTCCATCAGAGATAAGCAGTGGTCAAAATGAGATCAATAGTGTCTAATTTTAATCTTTCAGAATTAGACTATCCCTGGAATAGCATCCATTCCATTTTAGGCATCAATTTTACTAACACAGGCAAACTGATGGGAGTTGGGATGGTAATTAGGCAATAACAATATTTAGATTTGACATTTAGATTTTGTTCTGTAATAAGAAAAGCGCGTCCGGAGCCTTGCTTCTCGGCGGGAGAGGCCACAACAGTGAGAGGCCCGCGTACCGCAAAAAACAAAAAAAAAAAGTTAAACTTTCTGAATCATTGAATTCATGAAAATATATTTATCTTGTTTCCACATTTGATTGTTAATGTTCCTAAGAACTGAATTCTAGTTTATAGTAATATTTCCTGGTATCCTTACAGGCACTCAATCCTGAAGATATTTATCTTTCTGTGAAGGAAACTTGATTTTATTCTTCCCATTATTCCAATTCTTTAGTGGGGTCATTTTGTTATTATTTTATCTTATATTCTGTCGGTCTTTTTTTCAGTGTAAAGATTTTGGATTTTAAATAAAGCACAGGTAAATTTTAAAATTTTACATGAATCTTCATAGGTGAGTTTGCTGTATATTTTCTTTTCTTGACATTCTTTGTCCAATCTTGCTTTCAAAGTATTGCTAGACTTACAAAATGAATGTGGGAGGAGTTGGCTTTCTTTCCCATCCTCTTTTTTGAAGCAGTTACCAAACTGGGGGATTTGGTAAAATTAAGTTGTAGAATGGCCTGATGACTTTTGCGTTTGTGGGTAAGGGGAATATGCAGGAGATATATTTTTATTACAGTTTCATTTTTCTGCAAGGTTTTCTGTCTCTTGTAGGGGGAAATTTGGTATTTTTCTAGGATTTTCATTTAATTTTTCATGTTTCAAAGAGTATATTAGTTTATAGCAATCAATGAAGACCATTAAAAATAATTGAATTACTATAGATATGTTACCTTTTTGAGTGATATATTATATTATTTATCATTTTTATTATTTTATGTCATTTTACATAAGAATTTTATTGAAGCATAGCATGCATCTTTTGTCTGTATTAATGTTCTTTATTGTATTATTGTTTTCTATTGCATAAATTTCAACTTTTACCATTATTATGTCTTTCCTTATATAAATTACATGGATTTATTTGCTGTTTTTAAATATCATTTCTTGAGATGGGAATTGACATAATTGATTTTCATCGTTTCCTCCATAATGTATACATTTAAGGTGAAAAATAGTCCTCTAAGGAGAATTATCTCTATCTTCGTGGCTTTGATATTGTGTTTTAAGTATGATTCAAGTGCGAAATGTTTTTTTCACTTCCATTTTATTTCTTCTGTGATCTGTTTGTCATTTAGACATGTGTTATTTATTTCTAAACATTTGGGGATCTTTTTATTCTCCTCCTTCTTTCTCCCCCTTCCTCTTTGTCCAAATTCCTCTCTTTTCTCCCTCATCTCCTTCTTCATATGATGATGATAATGTTATTGATTTATAACTTAATTCGTCTCCACACAAAGACAATACTCTGAACATTTCCAGTGTCTTCATATTTGTTGAAAATTATTTTACAAGCCAACGAAAGTCTAATTTTAAAATTCATATCCATTTTAAAAAATACATATTCTGTTATTATTTAGTATTGCATGGTCTCTGAGTGTTTTATTATTTTTTCAAATACATACAGTCTCTATTATACTGAATTTTTGGCCTCTTCCATAAAAGAGAGGTTCTTTCTTCTCCCAGAAGAAGCAAATAGTAATTGCTGTGAACTGCTTGTGGAGAGGGCCACATAGCAGGGAACTGCCAGCAACTACTAGCCAACAGCCATTAAGAAGTTGTAGCCCTCAGTCCTATATTCATTTCCAGAAGGAAATAAATTCTGCCAACAACATGAGCAAGTCCCTTCCTGGTCAGAAGATAATGAAATGGCATGGTAATGGTTAATTTTATGTGTTAACTGAACTGGGCTAAGGGATGCCAAGGCAGCTGGTGAAACATCATTTCTGGGTGTGTCTATGAGAGTACCCTGAGAAGAGATCGGCATTTGAATCAGTAGACTGTATAAAGGATATCACCCTCACTAATGCTGGTGGGCATCGTCCAGTTCACTGAGGGCTCAAAGAGAAAGAAAACATGTAAGTAGGGCAAATTTTTTCTTTGCTTGAGCTGGGTCATCCGTATTCTGTTGTCCTTGGATGTCCATGCTCCTGGTTCTCTGGCATTCATACTCAGATCAGGACTTACACCAATGGCCCTTTGATTCTCAAGCCTACAGACTTGGACTGAATTACGCCACTGGCTTTCCTAGTTCTCTAGCCTGTGGGACTTGTCAGCCCCCATAACCCAATGAATTCTTATAATAAATCTCCTCTTACATTTCTATCTATCTATCTATCTATCTATCCATCCATCCATTTATCCTATTGTTTCTGTTTCTCTGGAGAATTCTGACTAATACAGACACCTTTATATGAAAGAAAATTCCTATCAACCCAGAAACCCATATTCAGTGAAATAACATTTCCAGACAAACAAAAACTAAGGCAATTTTTCTTCATCAGTCTTACTGATGAGTGAGGATGAAGTCTGGCGAACATATAGACAGCATTTTGATAGTGGTGAGGTGTTGGGACCCTGAAACAGAGAACTCAGATAAGGCGTTCCTGACCTCCTGATTCATGGAAACTGTGAAATAAATAAATGTGCATTATTATTATTATTATTATTATTTTGCGGTACGTGGGCCTCTCACTGTTGTGGCCTCTCCCTTTGCGGAGCACAGGCTCGGGACGCGCAGGCTCAGCGGCCATGGCTCACGGGCCCAGCCGCTCCAAGGCATGTGGGATCTTCCCGGACCGGGGCATGAACCCGCACCCCCTGCATCGGCAGACGGACTCTCAACCACTGCGCCACCAGGGAAGCCCAAATGTGCATTATTTTAAGCTGCTGTATTTGTGGTAAATTTTTACACAGTAATAAAAAAGTAATACATACTCTATTACATGAAATGTGCTTCTTTATCTCTAGTAATGATTTTGACCTTAATGTAAACTGGATTTATGTTAGTATAGCTAAATCAGCTTCTTGTTGCTGTTCTTAGTGTTTATTTGCATAGTATATCATTTTACATTCTTTTACTTTCAACCTCCAGTGCATCATATTTAAATTGTATCTTTTCTAAGAAACATGTAATTTGTTTCTGTGATTGTTTTGTTGTTACTGTTTTATCCAGTAAGAAAATTTCATATTTTATTTGGAGTGTTTATTTACAGACACTATTCAATTTCAATCTCCCTAACTTCTTTTATGTTCAGTTTTCGCTTTTTTGCCGCCTTTTTTTTTTTTTTTCCCGGTACGTGGGCCTCTCACTGTTGTGGCCTCTCCCGTTGCGGAGCACAGGCTCCGGACGCGCAGGCTCAGCGGCCATGGCTCACGGATCCAGCCGCTCCGCAGCATGTGGGATCTTCCCAGACCGGGGCACGAGCCCGTGTCCCCTGCATCGGCAGGCGGATGCTCAACCACTACGCCACCAGGGAAGCCCTTTTGCCTTCTTTTTGTATGAATTGTTTTTATTTCCTCCATTCTCCTCTATTCTCTCATTACTTATATATTCTTTTACTCTTCTTTCCTTGACTGCCTACATATTAAAACAATCATTCTTGAATTAACATAGTTTAATATAATTAGTACTCATTTCCAAGACAATTCCATTTAGCGTCCTCCTGCTGCTTCTGTCATTGTTGTCATGCATTTTAATTTTATATATTTTATACCCCAGTAGACATAAGCATTTGTACAGTCAATTTTCATTTAGATTTACCCACAAAATATTGTCTTTCAATCACTATTTATTCCCTCATCCATTTCTGGTTTTCCATATGGAATAATTTTCTTTTGCTTGAAATATTTTACAATAAGATTGATGAAGAAAAGTAGTCTTTGTTTTTGTTTGCCTGGAAATGTTGTTATATCACAAGTATAGGTTTTGAGGTTGACAAGTATTTTCTTTCAATTAAAGATGATGTTTTACTGTCTTCTGGCTTCCATTTTTATGTTGAAAAATCAACTCTCAGTTTTTGTTTTGCTTCTTAAAAGGTAATAGATATTGTTTAGCTTGTTTCTGTTAAAGAGTGCTTCTTTATCTTTAATTTTAAGCAACATTAAAATATTATTGTGACATGGCTTATTGTCATTTACTTTCTATTTATTCTGTCTACAATGGGCTCCTAGCATTTTTTGAATCTGTGGATTGATGTATTTGATCAGCCTTAGAAAATCACAGCCATCATCTTTTTTTAAATTTATTTATTTGGCCACCTCAGGTCTTAGTTGCAGCACACTAAGGATCTTCTTTGCCGCATGTGGGATCTTCGTTGCGGCGTGTGGGCTCTTTTAGTTGCGGCATATGGGCTCTTAGTTGTGGCATGCGGATCTAGTTCCCTGACCGGGGATCAACCCAGGCCCCCTGAAATGGGAGCACACAGTCTCACACAATGGACCACCAGGGAAGTCCAACAGCCATCACCTTAAGGTTTTTTTTCCTTTCTTTTTTTTTTTTGATAGATCTTTATTACAGTATAATTGCTTCACAATACTGTGTTAGTTTCTGTTGTACAGCAAAGTGAATCAGGTATATGCATACATATATCCCCATATCCCCTCCCTCTTGCGTTTCCCTCCCACCCTCCCTATCCCACCCCTCTAGGCAGTTGCAAAGCACCGAGCTGATCTCCCTGTGCTATGCTGCTGCTTCCCAGTAGCTAACGATTTTACCTTCGGTAGTGTATGTATGTCACTGCTACTCTCACTTCACCCCAGCTTCCCCCTCCCCACCCCCATGTCCTCAAGTCCATTTTCTATGTCTATGTCTTTATCCCTGCCTGGCCACTAGGTTCAGCAATACCATTTTTTTTTTTTTTTAGATTCCATATATATGTGTTAGCATACAGTATTTGTTTTTCTCTTTCTGACTTACTTCACTGTGTATGACAGATTCTAGGTCCATCCACCTCACTACAAATAACTCAACTTCATATCTTTTTATGGCTGAGTAATATTCCATTGTATGTATGTGCCACATCTTCTTTATCCATTCATCTGTCAACAAACACTTAAGTTGCTTTCATGTCCTGGCTATTGTAAATAGTGCTGCAATGAACCTTGTGGTACATGACTCTTTTGGAATTATGGTTTTCTCTGAGTATATGCCCAGTAGTGGGATTGCTGGGTTGTATGGTAGTTCTATTTTTAGTTTTTTAAGTACCCTCCATTCTGTTCTCCTTAGAGGTTTTATCAATTTACATTCCCACCAATAGTGCAGGAGGGTTCCCTTTTCACCACGCCCTTTCCAGCATTTATTGTTTCTAGATTTTTTTATAACGGCCATTCTGACTGGTGTGAGGTGATACCTCATTGTAGTTTTGATTTGCAATCCTCCAATAATTATTGATGTTGAGCATCTTTTCATGTGCCTCTTGGCCATCTGTACATCTTCTTTGCTGAAATGTCTATTTAGGTCTTCCACCCATTTTTTTAATTGGATTGTTTGTTTTTTTGATATTGAGCTCTGTGAGCTGTTTGTATATTTTGTAGATTAATCCTTTGTCTGGTGTTTCATTTGCAAATATTTTCTCCCATTCTGAGGGTTGTCTTTTCAGGTTGTTTATGGTTTGCTTTGCTGTGCAAAAGCTTTTAAGTTTAATTAGGTTCCATTTGTTTATTTTTGTTTTTATTTTCATGACTCTAGGAGATGGGTCAAAACATATCTTGCTATGGTTTATGTCAAAGAGTGTCTGTCCTGTTTTTTCCTTTAAGTGTTTTATAGTGTCTGGTCTTACATTTAGGTCTTTAGTCCATTTGGAGTTTATTTTTGTGGGTGTTAGGGAGTGTTCTAATTTCATTCTTTTACATGTAGCTGTGCAGTTTTCCCAGCACCACTTATTGAAGAGGCTGTCTTTTCCCCATTATATGTTCTTGCATCCTTTGTTGTAAATTAGGTGACCATATGTGCATGGGTTTTTCTTTGGGCTTTCTATCCTGTTCCATTGATCTATATTTCTGTTTTTGTGCCAGTACCATATTGTCTTGATTACTGTAGATTTGTAGTATAGTTTGAAGTCGGGGAACCTGATTCCTCCAGCTCCGTATTTCTTTCTCAAGATTGCTTGGGCTGTTCGGAGTCTTTTATGTTTCCATACGAACTGTAAAATTTTTTGTTCTAATTCTGTGAAGAATACCTTTGGTAGTTTGATAGGAATTGCATTTAATCTGTAGATTGCTTTGGGTAGCATAGTCATTTTCACAATATTGATTATTCCAATCCAAGAACATGGTATATTTATCCAACTGTTTATGTCCTCTTTGATTTCTTTCATCAGTGTTTTATTGTTTTCTGAGTAGAAGTCTTTTGCTTCATTAGATAGTTTTATTCGTAGGTATTTTATTCTTTGTGCTGCTATGGTAAATGTGATTGTTTCCTTAATTTCTCTTTCTGATTGTTCATTGTTAGTTTTAGGAATACCAGAGATTTCTGTACATTAATTTTGTATCCTGCAAACTTATCAAATTCATTGATTAGCTTTAGTAGTTTTCTGGTGGCATTTTTAGGATTCTCTATGTATAGTATCATGTCATCTGCAAACAATGACAGTTTTACTTCCTCTTTTCCAATTTGTATTCCTTTTCTTTCTTTTTCTCCTCTGATTGCTGTGGCTAGGACTTCCAAAACTATGTTGAATAAGAGTGGCAAGAGTGGACATCCTTGTCTTCTTCCTGATCTTAGTGGAAATGCTTTCAGTTTTTCACCATTCAGTATGAAGTTTGCTGTGGGTTTGTCATACATGGCCTTTTTTATGTTGAGGTAGGTTCCCTCTATGCCCATTTTCTGGAGAGTTTTTATCATAAATGGGTGTTGAATTTTGTCAAAAGCTTTTTCTGCATCTTTTGACATGATCATATGGCTTTTATTCTTCAATTTGTTAATATGGTGTATCACATTGACTGATTTGCATATATTGAAGAATCCTTGCATCCCTGGGATAAATCCCACTTGATCATGGTGTATGATCCTTTTAATATGTTGTCAGATTCTGTTTTCTAGTATTGTGTTGAGGATTTTTGCATGTATGTTCATCAGTGATACTGGTCTATAATTTTCTTTTTTTTTGTGATACCTTTCCCTGGTTTTGGTATCAGGGTGATGGTGGCTTTGTAGAATGAATTTGGGAGTGTTCCTCTCTCCACAGTTTTTTGGAAGAGTTTGAGAAGAATTGGTGTTATCTCTTCTCTAAATGTTTGGTAGAATTCACCTGTGAAGCCATCTGGTCCTGAACTTTTGTTTATTGGAAGATTTTTATTTACAGTTTCAGTTTCATTACTTGTGATAGGTCTCTTTATCTTGCTGGTTCAATCTTGGAAAATTGTACCCTTCCAAGAATTTGCCCATTTCTTTGTGGTTGTCCATTTTATTGGCATATGGTTGTTTGTAATAGTCTCTTATAATCCTTTGTATTTCTGCGGTGTCAGTTGTGATATCTCCTTTTTCATTTCTAATTTTACTGATTTGCATCCTCTCCCTTTTTTTCTTGATGAGTCTGGCTAAAGGTTTGTCAATTTTGTTTATCTTCTCAAAGAACCAGCTTTTAGTTTTATTGATCTTTTTTATTGTTTTCTTCTTTTCTATTTCATTTATTTCTGCTCTGATCTTTCTGATTTCTTTCCTTCTACTAACTTTGGGTTTTCTTTGTTCTTCTTTCTCTAGTTGCTTTAGGTGTAGGGTTCAATTGTTTATTTGAGTTGTTTCTTGTTTCTTGAGGTGACATTGAATTGCTATAAACTTCCCTCTTAGAACTGCTTTTGCTGTGTCCCATAGGTTTTGGGTCATTGTGTTTTCATTGTCATTGTTCCTATGTATTTTTTAATTTCCTCTTTGATTTCTTCAGTGATCTCTTGGTTGTTTAGTAGCACAATGCTTAGCCTCCGTGTATTTGTGGTTTTTTCAGTTTTTTCCTTTAATTGATTTCCAATCTCATAACATTGTGTTCAGAAAAAAAGATGCTTGATACAATTTCAATTTCTTAAATTTTCTGAGGTTTGATTCGTGACCCAAGATGTGGTCTATCCTGGAGAATGTTCCGTGTGCACTTGAGAAGAAAGTGCCTCCTGCCACTTTCAGGTGGAATGTTCTATAAATATCAATTAAATCTATATTGTCTACTGTGTCATTTAGAGCTTGTGTTTCCTTATGTATTTTCTGTTTGGATGATCTGTCCATTGGTGTAAGTGGGCTGTTA
Organism: Globicephala melas; assembly: GCF_963455315.2. Lineage (NCBI taxonomy): Eukaryota > Metazoa > Chordata > Mammalia > Artiodactyla > Delphinidae > Globicephala > Globicephala melas. The sequence continues at coordinate 10,086,821 of NC_083324.2, read as the reverse complement.
AAGTCCCCTACTATGATTGTGTTACTGTCGATTTCCCCTTTCATGGTTGTTAGCATTTGCCTTATGTATTGAGGTGCCCCTATGTTGGGTGCATAAACATTTATAATTGTTATATCTTCTTCTTGTATTGATCCCTTTTTCATTCTGTAGTGTCCTTATCTCTTGTAACAGTCTTTATTTTAAAGTCAATTTTATCTGATATGATTATTGCTACTCCAGCTTTCTTTTGATTTCCATTTGCATGGAATATTTTTTCCATCCCTTCACTTTCAGTCTGTATGTGTCCCTAGGTCTGAAGTGGGTGTCTTTTAGACAGTATATATATGGGTCTTGTTTTTGTATCCTTTCAGCCAGTCTGTGTCTTTTGGTTGGGCCATTTAATCCATTTACATTCAAGGTTATTATTGATATGTATGGTCCTATTACCATTTTCTTAATTGTTTTGGGATTGTTTTGTGGGTCTTTTTCTTCTCTTGTGTTTCCCACTTAGAGAAGTTTCTTTAGCATTTATTGTAAAGTTGGTTTGGTGATGCTGAATTCTCTTAGCTTTTGCTTGTTTGTAAAGGTTTTAATTTCTCTGTGGAATCTGAATGAGATCCTTGCTGGGTAGAGTAATCTTGGTTGTAGGTTTTTCTCTTTCATCACTTTAAGTATATCCTGCCACTCCCTTCTAGCCTGCAGAGTTTCTGCTGAAAAGTCAGCTGATAACCTTATGGGGATTACTTTGTATGTTTTTTTTGTTTGTTTTTCCCTTGCGGCTTTTAATATTTTTTCTTTGAATTTAATTTTTGTTAGTATGATTAATATATGTCTTGGTGTGTTTCTCCTAGGGTTTATCCTTTATGGGACTCTGTTTGCTTCCTGGACTTGGGTGACTGTTTCCTTTTCCATGTTAAGGAAGTTTTAGAGTATAATCTCTTCATATATTTTCTCAGGCCCTTTCTTTCTCTTCTTCTTCTGGGACCCCTATAATTCGAATGTTGGTGTGTTTAGTGTTGTCCCATAGTTCTTTGAGATTGTCTTCAGTTCTTCTCATTCTTTTTTCTTTATTCAGCTCCTTGGTAGTTATTTCCACCATTTTGTCTTCCAGCTCATTTATTCGTTCTTCTGCCTTAGTTATTCTTTTATTGATTCCTTCTAGTGTATTTTTCATTTCAGTTATTGTGTTTTTTAGCTCTATTTGTTCTTTAGTTCTCCTAGATTTTTGTTAAACATTTCTTGTATTTCATCAATCTGTGCCTCCATTCTATTTCTGAGATACTGGATCATCTTTACTATCATTACTCTGAATTATTTTTCAGGGAGATGGCCTATTTCCTCTTCATTTATTTGGTCTTTTAGGATTTTACCTTGCTCCTTCATCTGTGACATATTTTTTTGCTGTCTCATTTTACTTTATTTATTTATTTTTGATGAGTGGGATTGTGTTCCTGTCCTACTGGTTGTTTGACCTGAGGTGTCCACCACTGGACTGTAGGCTGTTGGGTAGAGCTAGGTCTTGGTGCCAAGATGAGGACCTCCAGGAGACCTCACTTTGATGACTTTTCCTTGGGGTCTGAGGTTCTCTGTTATTCCAGTGGTTCGGACTAGGAGCTCTGACTGCAGGAGCTTCGGCCCAACCCCTGGCTCATGAACCAAGATCCTGCAAGCAGTGTGTGGTGGAAAAAAAAAACAAAAAAAGGAGAACAATAACAAAATAAAATATAAATTTAGACTAGGAAACTAACAGATATGTTAGAAAGAATATAAAAATATAGATGAAACAACAACTGGAAGGTAAAACAGAGCCACAATAGTAAAAAAGAGGAGGAGAAAAAAAAGGTGAAAAGGCCTTGGCTGTGGAGGGTGGGGCCTAAGCAGGGGCAGGGTTTGGGCATGGGCAGGACCTATGCTTAGAACCCTCAGGGCTGAAAAAGGCCCTGGGGGGTGGGGCATGGGGCTTAGGCTCAATGGAACATAAGGGGCCCAGGCATGCCTCCCGCCTCTGGTCTCAGAGGGCGAGGGACCCAACCTGGTAGCTCAGCAGGTGTCCCGAGCTCGAGTGGGTGGGCCCAACGCCCTCCGCTCTTCTCCTGCTCCTCCAGTCCTGGAGAGCCCCTCCTGCCTGCCTCTCCTGATCTCCCCCCAACCTCCCTCCTATGCCCCCAGGACCAACATGGCCCGGAGGGGACCTCTGAGGGCGTAGGACCCGGCTTGAGAGCCAGGCAGACTTCCCTGGCCAATTGGGCAGGGGAAAGGCTGGGCCCACTCCCACTGCTCCCAGCCCCTGAGGGTCCCTCCAGGTGTGGGAACCCCCCTCAGTCACCCCTCAGGGGTGCCGGTCCTGTCCAGCCTTCACTTCTCCTCCCCCCTCAGTCCCCCCACATCCTACAGGTTCGCTTGGGGGTTCCTCCCCTCTCCTTGGGCATTGAGGTCCCTGACTAGCGTCCGGCAGGCACCCTAGTTGTGGGGGGACGGGAACTCCACGTCTTCCCACACTGCCATCTTGACTCCGCCTTGTGTTTCTTTTACCATTCTTTCTCTGCTGCCTCCTCTGAGACTCAAATCACACATGTATGTTAAATGTATTCACCATATCTCATAAGCCTCTTACACTCTTTAATGCATCTTCCATCTTTTTTTGCTTTCCATGTCAAGTCTGGACATTTACTGACAACTTATTTTTCAGTTCACTTACTCCTGCTATCTGTAAGTAAATTAATTTATTAAGTTCTTAATTTCAGTTATTTTAGTTTTTATTTCTGCAATTTCCACTTGGATCCTTTCATATAGAATCTGATTCACAGTGAATTCCTTTCTTTTTATCATCTGTTTTCTTGAAGTGATGACAGTTTAATTAAGCCTGATAACTACAGTGTGTATATCACTTGCATTTCCATTTGTGCTCACTCTTTTCCTCACTTTATTCATTCATTTATTCATTCATTCATTGATCTGTGTAGGCATATATGTGCATTCATTCATTCATCCGCGTATACATATATATGCATTTATTCATTTAGTTGGTATGCCTGGTAATTTTTGATTAAATGCCAGTATTTCATAGAGAAATTATAGATAGTATGGATGCTTTTTTTATTCCTCTAGAGAGGATTTACTCTATTATCTGGCAAATAGTAGATGAATAGATTACCTGAGTCCAATTAAGAACTGGGGAGTGTTTTTAAGTCTTATTACTAAACTAATGGCATAATCCTCTAGGTGTTTGAAATGTGAGCATGTAGCATTTACTAGGATTCTCCTTAATGATAAATATTGAGTTTCAGTTTTTCTGTGTCCATTACTTTGGGTCTGCCAGAAAGCCCACTATTGTGAGTAGCTACTTTCTGCATGATTTCTTAACATTTTGCCCTGTGTATCTTAAATATAAGCAAATGCGTCAATATGAAATTGTGTGACAAGGATTGGACTAACTTCTTTGTTCCCCCTTCTCTGTGAAAAGGCCTTAGTTACCTTCACATCTCTGAACTCCATTTTTTGTCTCCTTGCTCTAGAGTACTTTACATAATTTTTAATGGTCTCCTGCCTCTTAGAAGTTGTCCATTTTCCTATTTCTCAGCCATGTACCAAAAATAGGTAAATGCCCCAAAGGGAAAAGCAGTGTACGGAAAGTTGGGCTCAATTCAATGAGCTTCCCTTACTTCCAGATTATAGCCCCTCATGTCCTGGCTGCTTTAGCAGCTTTTCTATACTTTCAGAAAGATTCATTTCTGTACCTCTTTCATGATAATTTCCATTGGGAGAGTTCATATGCTACAAGCTATACTCTTACAGCTAGGAGTAGAAATCACTGCAAGAACCTATTTTTAATTTCTAAAACTCTATCTAGTTGTCAGAATTCTTCAATTTCATGATAATACGCTTTTTTAGTTAGACAACATCATCTTGATCAACAACTAATTAGAATCTTAAGTTCCTTTCTGTTTCATTGTGTGTTTCTTCTTATATTAATTGTCCTCTATATTTATTATTATCTTTCAATTGTATGCCTCAAATACTTACTAATTTTTGGTTCATCATTTATATCTATTTTTATGGGCAACTAGTAGAAGTTTGTTTTAGGCAGTTGTGTGTGTCTATTTTCCTAAAATACTACTTCACTGAATGGAAAAGTTGTTGTGGTTTCTGTGTAAGGGGCAAATCTGACCCATTGTCAGGATGTTTTCTTTTTTTAATGGTGTTTGAGTTTGGCTTAGGAGGATTTGCTTGGGACTCATATAATTACCCAAGTAAGAAGTATTTTCTCTATGAGTAGAGTGCTTTAACATGTTTTTCCCTGCAAGTTGGAGCTCCCTTCATTTCTCTAAATTGCTTTTGTAGGTTTGAAGTTACCATGGCTTACTTTCTTCTCAACAGCTCCATCACCCACACAGTGGATCCCTCCCAGGAAAATAATTTACTCTGCTTAAAGAGCATTCTGTTTAGATCACTGACCAGGAACAAATTCTATAGGCAGAGGAAAGAAGTGTCTCCCCAGTTATGCAGGACCATGCATAAGACAACCTGCAGATAATTCTCCAGGGGACCATCCTGAGAAGTTTCCATAAGTCCTCTGTTCCTAGATGCTCATTTTTGTTTGGCTGCTTTTTGTGACTCCACCTGGCAGAGTCATCTTTCAGGTATATATTCTCCCTTGTGTTTTTTCGTCCACGTAAACCTGTCTGCTTTTCTTCTTCCAAGTTACATCAGTCAGTTAACTTCAATTTTGTCTGACAAGTTGCACCTTTTGCTTTATGGTTACTTCTGCTATTAAGAATCTATCGTTTGTGGCATTTGGAGTTAAACTAGGGAGAAGGAGATACTGTGAGTAATCAATTTGGGGTTTTTAAATAACATATTCTGTATTTAACAGTATGTATTTTATAAATTTATGTAGACATATATACAGATAACATTAAAGTCTCACTTAGGCTATTTGTTTTTGCTTAACTCTACTAAAACATCATATAAAGATGGCCATGAATTGATACATTAAGCTAGAATTATAATACTTTCACATTTTGGACTTCTGTGATTATATGTCCTAGTATAATCTGTTTGCTATAATAAATGATTTCCTAATTTTACTTAAGGGGTTAATGACATTTGCAGATGCCTTGCTTTTCATGTATTCTCTCTTATCTACATAAAGTCTATTATATTTACTTTGTATAAAATATATACTTAAGTCCTCCCTTTATAGTATATTTATTTTTTTCTGGTGACTATTTACTTCATTTTCGTTGCCATGAGTTACACATAATTGACTTTGTTTTTCAGTGAGAATTAGGAAACATTTGTGAGGAAAGTTTGTAAAACAATGAAGTACTTTTAAAGAGTGTACTGTGATCAGAGTATCTTGTGGAAAGTAATAACATATAAAGCAAAGATAGCTATGAAATATTGAACAAGATCCCATTGTTACTATAATTTCTGGATATATCTAATTTAGTACAAAAATGTATTGACTACCTATTAGGTGTATAATATTCTACAAGGTGATATGGAAGGACCAGGAAATGAAAAAAAAAAGTTCCCTTCCTTTATTTTTTTTTCCAGTTTTACTGAGATATAATTAACATAGCACCCTTCCTCCCTCCTTTGAGAGATTCTAGGGCGGGTGCTAGAGAAGAACAAGGTGTAAGCTGCAGACAAGTAAACGTGCAGTTTGAGTTCAATGTATTAGGATTTCAGGAGAGATGAGCAGAGCGTCCTAAGCTGGCACAAAGCAGAGATATCTAAGTCTGGAAAGTCAGGGTGTGATGTGTAACAAGGGAGCTCGCACCACACAGGGCTATGAAGAAATGTATACAGAATTCTTTAACTCACTTCGCCCTTCAGCTATTCTTTTTTTTTTAAAATAAATTTATTTATTTTATTTATTTATTTTTGGCTGTGTTGGGTCTTCCTTGCTGCATGCGTGCTTTCTCTAGTTGTGGCGAGCGGGGGCTACTCCTCATTGCGGTGCGCGGGCTTCTCATTGTAGTGGCTTCTCTTGTTGCAGAGCACTGGCTCTAGGTGCTCGGGCTTCAGTAGTTGTGGCATGCGAGCTCAGTAGTTGTGGCTCACGGGCTTGTTGCTCCGCGGCATGTGGGAACTTCCCAGACCAGGGCTTGAACCCTTGTCCCCTGCATTGGCAGGCAGATTCTTAACCACTGCGCCACCAGGGAAGCCCCCTTCAGCTATTCTTGTATGTCTAGTCCCCTCACAGGGCTTCTGTCATTTATTTAATTATTTGTTTGTTTATTTATTACTTGTATTTTTTAATCATTGTTGGATAGCAGCACGAAGTGCCAGCTGGCTCCATGCTTTTTTCTATCAATTAGGCCCTTTTGGTCCCAGAGGTTATGGTCCAAGAAGCAAAAACGCTAAGAATGTTATAGAATACAGGGTTTCTTAAGGGGCTGTGACATTGGCCATAGTGGAGCTGGCTAAACAGTTCAGGTATGCCTGTTGCTTCTGCGTCTCCTGCTGGGGCCGAAGTTGGCAGAGCAATTGGTCAGGAAGGAATGGTGGAGGAAAAGCGGGGTGGAGAGCAAGAAGAAAGTGGCACCAATCAGGGAGGAAAGCTGGAACCCACATCCCTCTCTTGCCACCATCAGAGCCTCCACCTTTCGTGCTTCAGGTGACCTGAAAGAGAGGCTAGTTTTCTGTGTCGGGAAGATCAACACGCAGTGGCCCAGGAGCTGGAAAAGCAGGAGGAGGAGACGTGATGGCAGGAGGAGCTGCAGGTTTGGTTGATGCCTCAGGGGCTGTACTTGGCGACTCAGCATTTGGGAGGGGCAGGTCCAGCGCTGGGGTGCTGGCGTGCTGTGGCGGTGCTGGGCTGTGGCCACACAGCAGCCACGGAGCCCCAGGTCAGGGGCAGCGGGGGTGGAGCTGGTTGTGGCTGGTGCGCTGCTCTGATCGCTGGAGTGAGAAAGGATACAGCTGATGCTTCTTTCCCACCTTCCACATCTCATACACATTGTCTGTTTGTGGCCAGCGCTTTGTAAGGAAGAGAGTTCTGAGAAACACAGCTCCAGTTTACTAACTTGGTGGCCCTGCTCTAGGAGCACCACTCAAAATCTTTCATTGATCTTAACTCAGTACCAACTCTGGATACACACTCCTGTACAGTTACATCTAAGGTTTTCTGCTGCCTTTTGTCTCAAAGTCCAACCTGATTCCCCTCACATCTGGCAGTATATCATCATGGATAAGAGGGGGAGATTTAGGATAAACCTGGATTTCAGTCCTGTGTCTTTCTTACTGTATGACTGTGGCTGCCTCTCTTCTTCTTTGAGTCTTAGTTGCCTTACCAGTAAGATGTGGAGAACAGTGGGCCGAACAGTGGGCCATCCACTGGGCTGCTGTGAGGATTAAGTGGGATATTGCTAAAACGTACTGAACATAGTATCTGGCAAATCATAAAAGCTCCGTGAGTGTAAGTTCAGTGGTGGTATTAGGATATTATTTTAGCAGATGACCTTGCTTTCTACCTTATCAAATTGAGTTACTTCAAAATTGTTCCTCTCCACCACAAAATTTCTCTTATAATTATCAACTTTCTCATGGAAAGAAAATGTTCCTGTTTATTTCTAAAGAGAACTCCTTCTTTAGTTTTCTAAATCCTATTTCTCTACCTTTATTTGTTGATCTATTCTACAAATGTTGATTTATTGCTTATTATAATGTCCAGCAGAGAAATTACACTGCTGTTTGGAACAGATTCCCCCTCATAAAGCTTAGAGATAACCACCGAGAAAGCAGGTTGGTTTCTTATTTTGATAAGTCCTATGATGGAAATAAATGGAATTCTGTGATGGGGTGTGACTCCTGGGCAGACTGCTTCAGAGAGTGTTGCTGGAAAAATGTTTTTAGAGAAGGAAACATTTGAAACAGGACCTGAAGCATGAAGATTATCCAAGCTGGGACCACCATGCAAGTATGTGCTGAGTCTCATTCTAACTTGGGGGAATTTAGGGGCATCAGTGAGTCATCAAATGTGCGGGGAAGGGCATGAGAAGAGTTTGCAAGTAAGACGGGGCCAAAGCATGTCTTGTCGGAAGGGAAGGAAAGCTCACTCTATCCCTTATCTTCATTCTTACTAGTGTTTTCAGTTTCTGTCTTTCTACCTGACATTTCAGTTCATCCTATAATTATGTTAATGTCTTTCATTCCCGTTAATACATTAAATTCCTTGATTCTGCCAACTCTTCAAACTACTAGTCTAGCTCTCCCATTCTTGCCAAGGCTAAAGTTTTCAAAAGAAGTTGACAGCTGTTACTTTCTTTCAATTTTTTGCTTTACTTGTGGAATCTGGGCACATTACCCTTTTCAACCTACTGAAAGAGCTTTCTTGAAATTACCACCCCTACCTGCTAAATCCAGTGAGATTTCCTAACTGGTCTTTCCTTCTATGGTTTTTTAGCCTTTGGAATTCAGTGTGTGGTGTCTGTGTCACATCACAATTCTAGTCCTCTTTGCTTTCTAGGCACCACTGTCGTATCTCCTTAGAGTCAACTTCTTGCTTCTATTCCATAAGTACAGAAATTTCCCAAAGCCTCTGTTCTTGCTTGTCTTTGCTACTCTTTCCCTACTTTCTTCTTTGTGTGTATCATCCAGTCCTTTGGCTTCAACTATTATCTCTGCCTTGATAGTCACAAATCTGAAAGTTTAGTCCTCGTAATTCTCTTGCATTGTCATATTTCATTTCTGAGAACTTGGCTAACTGTACCTGGATGTCACTCATGCACTGCCAACTAAATACACTGAAAGATTATTCTCCCTTCTTCAAGAATGAAATCTTCGTTCTCTATTTTCATTTATGATGATTTTACCATTTAAAAATGTAAGGTTATCTTTAACTCCTTCTCCCACTTCCTCATTCCTCACCCTCAGCTTATCAGCCTTTCTTATATGTTTTCAGTAAGAAAATAAATCTTCTGTTGCCTTCCATATCTCTCCACCACCAAGTCCCCAAACTTTCCCTTATTGTGTTCACTTTTTCTTCTACCACCAGTTACAACCTCCCTGAAGACTTTCCTAGTTAGCTCATATCTTCTGTCTTCTGAATCTTCCCTCTCTCTGCTGGATCATTCCCATCAGAAAACAAAGACTCTTACCTCCCGCATCTAAACAAAGGCAACCGTAAATGACAATACATCAACCGAAGCAGATCTTATCCTTCCCTTGATCTAATATCCCTCTTCTGCATCTGCGGAATTTTTCAGCCTTCATTTAAAGCTGAACTTCCAGAAATAATTCTCTATAAAATATATCAAGTTCTTCACTTTCATTTACTCCTAATCTTGTTAATATCTGGCCTTTCCCTTAAACTCCATTAAACTACTTTTGTCAAACCCCAACAACCTTCACGTGGTCGGTTACAAGGATCACAATACTGTTGTCTTGTTGACCCTCTCAGTCACTCAACATGTTTGTGCTTTTTCCTTGTAACATTCTCCTCCTTTTACTCCTGAGACACTTTGATTTCTTGGTTTTCCTACTATCACCTTAGCTGATGCTGTTTAGGCTTATACAGTTATGATGATTATCATTTTTAATCACTTAGAAGTTTAGCATTCATCCATGAAACAACAAAAAACCCCAATATTTTCATCAAAGACTAACATAAGATTTCTGAGTCTATGATCTATTTTCCCCCATATAGCAGAGGTTTGAATAAAAAATATTTTCTGCATTGATATTCAGCCAAGGGAGAAGACTAAATAAGTCGACTTGAGTCATGAGGGCAGTCAGAAACCTTGTGGTAGAGTGGAATAGTTTTTTAAGGCAGATACAGTACGTGGGAAAGCCCTTGATGCCTTCAGAATATAAGTGAAGGTATGAATAAGAAGAAATTCTTAACATTCTCTAGACAATATGCTGGAATTCAACAGTCAACAGTATTGTGCTTCCTTTTTTCCTTAAGGTAACTTCTCATCCTCTTTTATTAACTCTTTTATTACTAAATGCATTTATTAATGCATTTTTTGATACACTGAAAATATTTCTGAGCTCCTTCCATGATAAGCACCTCAAAGAAAAATAGGCAGTCTCTGTCAGACACAAAGTTGGCAGACGTTCATTTTCCATTCCCCTCTGAGCTTTTCCAGTTTAGAAACTGCGTCAATACAGAACTAGTTTTCTCTTTGATGTACAACAATTATTCTATGTCTCCATTAATTCCTGGCATTATAATGTCCAATTTTAATGAAACAAACTTGCTTTGTTGATTTGTTTTTCAGCTTGACAGAATGTAGTGGAAGCAGCCAATGCAGATAGAATTTGGAATATTATTGCTTAAGATTACATTTTGACAAATAACTGATTCCTCTGAATCTCCCAGTTTTCTCCTCTTTTATCCCATTAGAATTATTTGATTTATTACTTCTGGAGACAAGATAAATCACTTTGCCTGGTGTACCTTTAAATCAAAACCAAATAAGGAAACTGGCTTTAATATTTTATTCCAGACTTACTTATCTTCACAACCTTTGGCTTAGCCCTGTCAGGAGTGATATGTCAAAGATATCCTTTTATGCAGTGTTTATTCTCCACAATTTCTCATCTTTTTAAAATTTATGAGTGTGACCAAAATTGCTAGAAAGAACATCCAGTGAATTTGTCTGTGATTCAATCTTCCAGTTTCTATTTGATTCATTCTCTTTAATTCACCTTTTATTATTGTGCCCATCTTCTCCTTGTTTACTATTAAATGTAGGACAAAAACCACAACTTCTTTTTCATTAACATTCAAGGCTTTCTAAAATTTAATGCCAGTGGTGAATATTTATTTGAATTCCTGCTAAGCATCCTTCTTTTCTTTTTCTAGTAACAGTAAAAAGAATGCCATTTGGGGAACTAATTGTATTCAAGTTTCAGCTGATACAATTTTTATTTTCATGGTTGACTCTGCCACTAGTTCCTGGGCACATACGTAATTCAGGCTTAGGCCATCAGAGCGTCGCATTCCCAGATCTCCATGTTTATTATGCCAGGGAAGGGTAAAATCAAAGCTCGTCAAAAGCCAATTATGGAACTTTTGAGAGAGAGATTACTCTCTTTATCCCTGAACTTGGAATTTTGTAAATATAAACCTGGAACTCTTTAATTCACCTTACCATCTTGCCTTCATGAGGGGAAAAGCTATATCTGAGAATGAAACCAATAAAGAGACAAGCAGATCAGAGAGATGGATAGAAATAGGGTTTGACTTTGATAACATTGATTTAGCTTCTTGATCAAGCCATACCTGAAGGTTGAGTCTTTCATTTTTTTTTTTTTAGATGTTGGGGGTAGGAGTTTATTAATTAATTTATTTATTTTTGCTGTGTTGGGTCTTAGTTTCTGTGCGAGGGCTTTCTCTAGTTGTGGCAAGCGGGGGCCACTCTTCATCGCAGTGTGTGGGCCTCTCACTATCGCGGCCTCTCTTGTTGCGGAGCACAGGCTCCAGACGCGCGGGCTCAGTATTTGTGGCTCACGGGCCTAGTTGCTCTGTGGCATGTGGGATCCTTCCAGGCCAGGGCTCGAACCCGTGTCCCCTGCATTAGCAGGCAGATTCTTAACCACTGCGCCACCAGGGAAGCCTGAGTCTTTCAATTTTTAATTTACATGATCTAATAATTTCCCTTTCTCATCTCTATCTTTATTTCTTGCTCTCTCTCTTTTCATTGTGCCAGTTTATATATGTCTAAACATTCATATATCAATACTCTTCATGAAATACCTGTGTCTGAAACGTATTTTAACATTTTCTTAAGCACATCATTGACCTCCCAACTCTAACATTTCACCAGTATGAGCCTTTTCTTTCACTTTGAATTATTTATTTTGCATTTGTATTATTTATTTTGCTTTCTGAACTTAACATTCACTTCGATTTGGGTAATGAGTTACTTATATTGTGTATTCTGTGATATCCTTCTAACACTCTTTTTTCTGAACTATCATTTATATATTGTGCTATTGGCCAGCATGTCCAATCTGTAATGGTTACAGTGCCATAGTAGATGCTGTTTATTGACTGTACCTTGTATTTTGTCCTGTTCCCCACTGTGCCTAGAAGTATGCCCTGCCTAGACGTACTGTGAACATTGTTCAGCTTGTTAAAAGATATGCATGTAGTGCGTTCATTTGTGGGGGATTTTAAAAGAGAAACTTTAGATTTAAGTACTCATAGAGGTAGGTAACATAAAAGAGTAAAGCTAATGTAAGACCACGGATCCTAAGCTGTTGTATTATCTCCAACTTTAACAGTGGCTTAGCCATTGCCCTCAAATCCATTGCCCTTTAAAATACTAAGCTGTGAGCCAGTCGACCACACTGGCCAAACTGCCTAATCTAGCCCAATGCTGATGCCCATCCTCTCTGATGAAGGCACCCCTCACTCCTCTAGATTTCAGCTGTCAATGCTGTACTTCTCATTAAGTTCTGTAGATCGCAAACTCCCACCTCCTGATACTGGTACCAGAGGGTGAGTAAACATCCCACTGTGGAAATATATTATGTCTTCTAGAAGCCTTGAAGGGCCAATCATAATTTAAATTTTTTGTATTAAGGGGTTGTTAAATCATTTAACTTGTGTATAATTTTAAATGGAACTGTTCTATTAAAACAAGCATGGGTATATTATGAAATAGACTATAAATTTTACATGGAATTACAGTGATAAGTTTAAGCAGTCTTTTTAACCTAATTTCTCATTTTTTTAAACTCTACCTCCTTCCTCTCAATAAAAGAAAACATTCAATCAAATAGAAAGCTTCCTAGGCATACATGTTCTACTATCTCTAGCTGTTAGTCTTATGTTGGTGAAGTTATTGAGACATCCTAAAATGATACATTTTGTATTTTCCTTGGACAGTTCAGGAGTATCCCAACATTTATTGAATGATAAGCTCTGTCTAATTGATCTCTATCTTTAGTCCATTCAACCGAGCATTGTCTGTCTTCTCTGTGCCAGGACCTGTGTTAAATATTGCAGAGATTCTAGTAGAAACAGCCCCATACTCACAACCTAACAACTCATTACGTGTTGTGGGGGAAGGAGTGAACAGCTGTAGACAAGTAGGTGTCCTGGGTTTAACATTCCCATTTTCATGTATACATGAGGCACTGGAAAGCCCCAATCTTCCACCCTTTACAGTCTTGCTAAGGATGAGTTTAGATTTTCTATGTGGCTAGTCATTGATTCTAGCTGACTTCTGACCATTTGTAGCTCACTCCTGCCATAATTGATTGTATTTCGTGAGTAAAATGAGGTGCTTTGGAGCATTACTGAATGTGATGATTTGCAAAGGTCTCAAGCTGTACCCATAACATGCGTCAGGGATTTTTTTTCTCTACAGAGATTTGATGAGTACTCTGAGTACTTTAAAGTTTTCTACTTTTAGGGGTTTATATAGTGATATAAAGTGTGAATATGTCTCTTCTCATGAAAAGTGAGAAAATGGCAAGTCCCATCGATCCATCTCTTGCATTTTATTTATTTTCATCTAAATATCAAGAAGATTTCCACAAGGTTTTAGAGGTTTTTTTAAAAAAAATAACTTGGGGGAAGGGGCTCTAATCTTCCTGTTGCATGTGGCTTGAGAAGTTACATAGCCTGGTCTTCTCTTTGTATTTGCAGAAGGGGCTGGGTCTGGTCTAGGTTTACACAGGTATGCATACATGTGTGATTAATTTATTTAATGTACAAATAAAATGCATCTCCTTTATATAGGAAAAGTCTTCACTGTGACCATTCCAGTGGTAGCAGTGGTAAACAGTTTCCAAGGAATTATAAGGCTTGACTGGGAAGTTAAAGTTCAAATTAAGCTCCATGCATATCAACTGGCGTGTGTCATGGGCAATGACAGAGGTAGTGAGATTTACACATAAGTCACAGTCGTATTCCCCAAATAACAGATATTCATGGCTATCCACGATGCCATGCCCCCTATTATTTTTTACTAGGGAATTATTTTTGCTATCTATCTTACCCAAGGGTTTGAGAAAATTTCTTAGAAGGTGTAGCCTGAGGGACAGGGGTATTGGAATTAAAACCTAATTTTAAATCTCAACTCTGTTGTTCTTTTGCCATTTCTTAACCTCTGAGATCCTGTTTCCTTATTTGTAAAATGGTAGTCATGATTATAACACCAATATCATAATAATGCAATTGGTAATAATTAGATAAAATGATGAAATTAAAAGGACTAATAAAGTACATGGCACTTAGGAGGGAAAACGCATTGATCTCATTCTTTCTCCCTCTTTGATAGTCATGATAAAAAAACAATGAAGTGTCAAAATGATGAAATGGATCACAGATGCTTTTTTGATAGAGTTGAGTAATATTTTCCACTATTACCCAACTCATACACCACAGAGTAAATCCAGACCATGTAAACTCAATATATATATTTAAAGTATTTTCTATATTTAACTATTTGATCGTTGTACCTGCTACTACTTTATCCTTGTGCTTAGTCAGTTCCTCACCCTTTCTTTGTTGCATCTGGGTGGATGCTGTCTACTTTAGGTTTAATGCTTCCTCTACTTGGACTGACAGTAAACTGCCATGTTTGGTACCATTTGCAGATGGGAACCTAATAACCACGAAAACTGTACATTTATTTTAGTTACTTCCTGAGAGGTCCTATAACACATTCTTTACAGCTCTAGTACACTCTGCAATTGTATTTCTTAAAAAGAATGATAATTGATATTTTGGGGTAAGTAAATAATATAAAGCCACTATAAAGTAAGATGTGGAGAATACAGGAATATAATATGTATGTAAAAGGATGTTTAATGCAGTGCTGTGTGTAGGGGCAAAACAAAAGGGGAAATTTGGGGAAGAAGTTAAATATTCATGAATAAGGGAATCACTGAGTAAATTGTGGTTCATTCATGCAGCGGGGCATAGGAAGCACGATTCTGGCACACTGTAGCCCCAGGGCCACAAGAGTTGCCAGTATACAGTAGAAGCTCAATAAATATTTTTTGTGATTATTAAATTTAATTAGTTAAATCTATATCTTTTGATCAAAAATAATGTCCAAAAAAGTGAAAAAGGGAGCTGCATTAAAATGTAAAAATTGGCAAGTGATCCTGTGTGCTTCATAAACATGTGTAGATGTCTATATTAGGAGAGTGAGTGGTTTGGAAGGAAGAACCCATACCAGACTGCTAAATTGCTTGGTAGTGATGGCGTGGAAATGGAGGTGGTAGGAAGGAGATACAGAAAAAGCAAACAACAACAACAAAATCCTTAGGAAAAAACAAAGCTCAAGGCCTATGTTAAATAAAAATGAAGAATGTAAAGCTCTAATTTTAATTTTTTTCACATATGTACAAAGTTAATTTTTCACATGGAAAAGGACAAAAGATGAAAAAGGAAACTACTGATTTTTATTTGGTAAAGGGATTGTAAGCAATCCTTGTCTAGAATTTATTATTTAATGTACTTTTGTAATAATGTGCATTATTTATAAAGACAGTAAAGTATAAAGAATAAATAAAAATCCACATAATTACAATTTAGTTATAAACACTGCTAACATTGCTTCCTTCCTTCCAGTTGTTTATTTTCTTTTTTCTTTCTTCTCTTTTCTCTCCTTTTTTCCCCTTCCCTTCTCTTCCCTTCCCTCTTTATTTTCTTCAGCTATTTACCTGTCTATCTAATGGAACTGGTATCACTTTGTGAATGTGGTTTTGTATGTTGTGTTAATTAGTGGAAACATTTTAATGTAACAGTGTCCTTTAAAACATGATTTTGTGTTGACTACTATGCTGTCTGTCATACGGAGATATCATAATTTCCTAACTTATCTTCTAAGGTTTGGACATTTAGCTTGTACCACATTGTGCTGCATTCCTATTGTTTTGCATGTAACCAGGATCCTCCTCAAGATAGGATGAGAGTCTGATTTATTGTTATGTTTTGTACTTCCAGAATAATAACTGTACACAGTAAATGCTCAGTATTTGTTTTTCTGAAATACAGAAATGAGTAGGCATGTTTTCCTGCCCTGACTGTTAGTAATGTCAAACATGAAGATCAATTATGAAATTCACAAATTAGGATTGTATTTACATGTCCACCAACAGAATTTCTTTTTTGGAAGAATGTAATATTTCTTTGCTTTGGTTGAAGCCATGCATGTTTTTAGTGCTTTCCATTTCTTCACGTATGCCTTAATTTTTTATGTCCTATATTTCACCAGGAAGACCTGGCTTAAAGCAGCAGTCAAATGTTCTAATGTTCTGTCATCAGTATTCAACACACATAGTCTGTCCAAATACCACATATCCTTTTCTTCTCTCTCTCTCCATATATATATGTATATATATGATTTATGATTTATATATGATTTATGAATCTGTATGTTTATGCTATCAACATGAGCTCATATCTGGTCTTCGGTCTGTGTATATGTGTGCATGTATAATATGAGGTTTTCAGCATCTTTACTGAGTGGCAAGTGGCAGCTCTTGTTTGCCAAGAACAGATGACCAAGACAAAGGAAATGATTTCACATTGTAACTAACAGGAAAACTTACATTGGCAGAAAATCACTAAATGAGGAAAGAAATCTGTTTCTTTTCACTATTAAAGTAAAGAGTTAAAAATAATTATTTAAAAACGTCCAAAAGGAATACAACATTTACATATATAGTCGGGCCTAAATTCGAGGCCTGACTTACTCTAAATATTTATCTACACTGTGCTTATTTGGCTCAGCTTTCTGCTCAGTCTCATAAAGATTTCGTTCTCAGCTTGACTATGTTGGACCGGGTGCCAAGCGTTCGAAAGTTTGTTAAATGTCTATTTTTATTGAAAGAGAATGAAAAACTGGAAAACTTATTCAAATAAATAAGAGGTTCATACCAGAGTATGTATAAGCATTATTATGTAAAAATTCATTGTCCTGAGGGAAATAAGAACTGGGTACAAATCGTCAGGGCAATGAACTGGTAAATAAATATAGACCCAGCTCTGTGACATTTAGCTGCACGTGGACAAAAAACTAAAACAAAAATTTTCAGTTTTAGTTAAAGTTGCTAGATGAAATGAGTTAGTCTGTTGGTCAAGTTTCCCAGTTACTCAGAACTTTTGAACTATTTGTTCATTTCTATTCTTTATTATTTTGTATTTTTTTCTGTAGATTGGTCAATGGTAATATATAAATTTCAGTACTTGTCTAATTGAAATGGAATAACACATATGTCTCTACTAAATGCAAAGTATTGTAATATTTAGGCATTGGTACTTCTTATCATTGTGTGTACATTACAAGCAAGTGTATAATTCAGGCGTTGTAGACAATCCCTAGCCCATATCTGTAGTCATCTTAAATTTGTATAGAGACTATTAACCCTTCCAAATATAATATCTTATCTATGAGATACAGATCAGTGGTAAAGAACTAGTGGCTAGTTAATGCCCACAGCAAGAAAGACAATAAGAAAATCTGTCTTGTGTGCATCTGTTTACCATTCTGTTCCTAAGGTTAATAGAAAGATCCTCAAATGCATAATTTTACATACTGGCTTGTTTCATTTCACTGTAAATCCAACACAACATATATGTTTAAGCACTGTCTTACCTAATGCAAGCATACTAAATTATTTAAATTGAGACTGATTCAAAAAATAGAGAAGCAGAAAACTTGTTCAAGAACTTAGATAATTTACATTTCTGTGGACCTTAGCCAAGTTCAGATTTAGCTGTCAAGCTTTCCTCAGTTTTTGCTTCTCTTATTAAGTTTCTGGACATTAAGAATCAAGTCGTCTCCTACATTTGTTGACTAACATGATTCGACTATAAAATTTAACTTTTACTAAACTCTGTAATGTAAACTTGATGTAAAGGACAGAAATAATGCTTTATATATTTACATTCTTGTAAATATAAAGCTTGTTTTCAGTTTGGAAAAATATGAAGAACGATTTAGAAACAAATGTTCAGCTATTTGTGTGAATACCAAACTTCTCAAAATAAAATCTACTTATGAAAAAAAGCAAACATCTAAGAAAATAAATAAATATGCAGAATTTATTTTCATGTATTTAACTACGTAATGATTCCTCTCCATATCATATCTTTTTCAGTGTATTTTCCTTGGAAAACTGACTTAAAGTACACAAAATTAAGATGAATTGTTGGCGCTGTCTTCAGTGAAGACTAGAGTATTTTATCTGGGACTCAGTCTGATGAGGAAAGCTGATAATACTGTGTTGATTTACAGAGCAACACTATCTTTGCAACCAGAGGGCTAGAAGTAAAAACTTTATCTTACCTTAAATAATAAAAATTCCTACCTATTTTCAGAATAAATCAAAACAAAATATCTGCAGAGAGGACCTAAATTCCCAACCACAATATCCATAATTTTGACCAGTATTCCTGCTGTTGATACTATCTGGAGCCTTTCCACATTTGCCCAGCAGGTCATCAGTTTTCTTCACAGGTTTGAAATCTGCTTCAGATACAGGCAGGTACCAATGGAGGCAGGATGACTGTGTGTGAAGGGCTGTCTTATGAATGTTGGAAAGAGGCATCCAACGATAGCAGCAGGGGCAGAAACAAACAAATATGTCCTTTATAATCATGAATCAGGTGGATAGTGCCCAATTAGCAATGGGCATGACCTGTTTGTTAGCATAGTACCAGATTTCTGGGCGTATGTGGTATTTCTTTTCAGGGCTGGAGAGAAAAGAAGAGGAACTGGGGTCATTTTCTGCTTCTTTTTCCAAGGCTAATTCTAAATCCAGTTTGACTGCTTTTTTGCCATTCCTTCACTCAGGAAAAGGAAGAACTCAAGATGGATCAAAAGAGAAAAAGGAGGGGAGAATATTCAAGTCAAATGCCCTGAGGTGGGTATCCCTTGTTCAGCACCTCAAGGGGTTTTGAGAGATTTCCGTGTCCATTGCTTAATTCCAGGTCGCTGGCAAAGCCAACCAGTGGAATGAATTTAAAATGCTCACAAGCCTGAAAGTCAAGCTGTTGGGCAGTGTGGGTAGGTATGGCTATACAGAGCAGAGTGCCATAGGGTATAAATATAGAACAGAACTTATTGTGAGGAAAATCTTCGAAGCAGGAAAACACTACACGTTCCCCTGAGGCCTCATTATTTCACACAAAGGTGTGCTTAGGCAGGGTGTGGTGGAGCTGGATCCAACAGGGAAAGAGCTCCAGCAGACGGATCCCACCTCATCAATCTCCTCATATTGAAAGGGGAATAAGGCAACAGGGCACCTCTAGTCAACTCTGTCAACAGCAAAAATTTTTTAGCTGAGGGAGTGACCTCATTAGTAAAGAGAAAGCTCTGAACTCTCACTGTACCAGTTTCATCTTCTGTTGATCTAGCTCAGCCGTGGTGAGTCCACTCTTTCCTTGCCCTCCAAAATGGGGAGGAATTGCTCTCCCAATACCAACTGGATGGGTCTCTCCTCACTGGCCCAACTTCTTGGCAGATTGTAGTGCAATGAAGAAAGCTTTAATTTAGAACACATCTCAGTCAACATGGCAGCTGTGAAAACAGCTCCCTGCTCAAAAGGATCCTGTCCATATTCCATCTGCAAGCTCTCAGCAGCCCCAGCCAGCAGTGGAAAGCTACCCTGTACAGTTTGGAAGACAGCTCTTGAAAACCCATTCCATATGTCACAGTGATGCATCACCTTATTTCAGGGATGGAGCTCTGCCAGGACAACCAGTTGCTGAGAGGCAAAGCTCATCATTTTGAAGGACTAGGTGAAGGCAAATTTAATTTCCTCCAGGAGAAAATGTCACCACCACCATTGGTAAGCACGTGGGATTCAGAGAGAAATTTGGCTACATCTTCACATAAAGTTGCTTCTGGAAGAGAAAGACATGATTTATGATCAAAGGGCCAACATTTTCCCGTAGGGGGTTTATTTCATTTATGAAGAAAAAGGGAAAGACATTTAAACAAGAGACTTGCTAGTTTTTCTTGATGATCAGAAAACCTTCCCTGCCATTTTGGCTGTAATAAACAAGGTAAAGTGAATTAAAAAACAACTTGTGATTTCTATGCCAGTGACTGAGAGGCAGGTGATTAACATCTCCCCAGACAAGATCCACTAACGATGCTTCTCTCCCCAAATAAGACAATAGTACTTGGTTTCTAGATACCAAATTTTATTTCACATTTCTCAACGAACATTGAGTTTCAGGTCAACACACACATGCACACATACACAATTTTGCATAAGATTAGAATTATTAAATAAATGCCCTTAAGGCAAGGGACACTTTTATTTTTACATTTTATTGGGGAACATCAAAAATGTTATTTTATGAAGGGCATGTTTTATTATATCAGATGCTTTTGAACTAAACAAGTTCAATAAACAAGTTCAAACTTTCCCTTTTCAAATGGAAAGTAAATGGGAATGTCTTTCTTTTTTCTTTAGTAATGATTTGATCAGGGAGTTACAATGCTTTAAAAGACACTTTGCTAAGTATGTTCTTAATTTGATAAATCACCATGTAAGCTCTGCTTTTTGATCAAGGGAATATTTTTCTTCACATCACTTCCTAGATATGCTGTCAGCATGCATACATAAAATGTAGGAATATAAACCCTATACTCACCTCACTGTGTTGTTATAAGAATTACTCCATTTGTTTTTCCTTGGTTGATAGTAGCTGCTAATATCACTGCTGTTCTCTTCTAGAAGCTTAATGTGCTGTTCCTTTTATTCTCCCTCAGTTAAATGTTATTTTACTATATTTGTCTCATTCATCCCAGTTTGCAAGGTCTGTTTTTAACTCTTGTATCTAACTTGTTTGTATCTCTCCCAAATGTATGCTATTCTCCCATTTGATGAGCCTTGCAAAAAGGTCATGTTGAAGAAGACAGGCATAGTGGTAGAACTCTCTCAGGCTACAGTCAGTTTACAATTAGAAACCTCCTTCATCCTTACCTGAGTAATCAACAGTACTTGGATATGTTCATTCAACACATCATTAATTCACCTCCCTATCTGCATTCTCCTCCATGCCATAGTATCTTACATATGAATAAGAAAACACTATCAAATTCACATACACCAGGTCTATGTCACCCTTCTAATCTACCATTTTAATAACTCTACCCACACACAAAAAAAACAAAGCTAAACTAAATACAAGCAAACAGAAGTTTGCAAGGAATTTTCTTGAAGCAAGAGGTACGAAAAATCAGTTAAACATAATTAAGTGCAAGGATATTATATGTGTTAATTCAGTTCAACACATATCCATTGCTTTCTAGAAGATGGTGAGCCTCCAACAAAGATGAGAAGCCCACCAGAAAGTCTTAATTTTTCGGAGGCTCTCTTTCTGGGTCCAGCTCCATCTGTTATATGCACTATGCAGTGTCTGGCCCCACTTTGGTTTTGGTCATGCTACTTTCTATTTGTATTCTATTTTTATCGCTTCCTCTTGTTATCCAGTAGCACTTGATGACAGAGGTCTTGGCAGCCCACACTGTATTTTCTCAGCACCTCTTCCTCTGTCCTGTGTAATCATGGCCTAACAGACATGAGAAGTAACCCATCTCAGAAATCATTGTAGTAAGCAGTGGGTGAGTGGGCTATCTCTGAATTTTTGCTTTGAAATCTTGCTGAGCCATTTTTCAACAGGAAGATAATATTTTGTATTGTTCAGCGTGGTATAATCATGCCATGACAAAAATGGAAACCCTTAGAAAATAGGGTAGGTGAATTTAGTAATAGGCTCAGTTATATTTTGTACACAGGTAATAAGTGGCCCTTTTGAAATAGGACAAAGCTGATCACTGCATTATTTGATTAGATTGTTCTCATTGTAGCCAGGTGATCAGTTAATTCTCTGATAATTCTCAAAACATATTCAGAAAATCAAACTAGGATGCAGAAAATAGAATCCAAACAACACTTTCCTGTCTTGTACATAGAGTGCTAATTGACCTTTCTCCTGTTACATTCAAGGGGATTAAGGAAGATAATTTTATGTTAAGAAATTTAGGACAAACGAGAGGGAGGAGTAACAGAAAAGATGATAGAGGTATTTTGCCTTAAGAAAGTCAAGTTTTATCATTTGTGAATAGGTCTCTGTGATGCTGGAAGTAGGAGGTAATTTTTACAAATACGATTGTGCCCAAGGCGTATTATATAGGTCATAGGAAGTTCGGATTTCTTAATTCCTGGAGAATCCTTCATCATAAAATTTAGGTGAGCATCCATGATCACCATTCATTTATTTCAAAGAGAAGCATGGCGGTTTCAGTAGTGGAATAATTTCTGAGGGTCACACTATACATTCCTCTGAATGGAGGCCAGGAATGGCAAATCCTTCCATTTGTAAGGGAAAATGATAGATGTTTCCTTTAGGAGCTACTGTACTTACCTCACACCCCTCAGCCGGGCTGATTCTTGAACATTTAGAACCAGCACAACACTTGGTTTCAGAATGCAGGGGACAGTCACACTGACAAGAAGCTGTTCACGTATTCCTTTGTGTCTCATCTTGAAACAGGCAGAATGACTCCAGTTGTTTTGGTGCTGTTAGATAAAGGACTTTTTCCCCCTTCCGGCCTGGTATGATGCAGTAAATCTTTTTCTTTGGGTGTAGAGAAGTGCAATGCTTTGTCTTGCTTCTATCCTTTCCAAAGGATACTCATTTGGGGAGCTCAGCAAATTTAGGGTCTATATTTGTTTAGTGAATAGAGATGATGAGTGTGAGAGTTTTATGAGTGTAAGGATAGGGGGATTGGGAGGCACATTTAAAGGAAGGGAGGTCAGGAAAAACTGATGTTGGAGGATGAGGGATCTGTGGAGAGACAGGCAAGAAGAAGTTTGTAGTTTGACATTTCGGTAGCAACACACCAGCACTGGCAGCTTGCTTGGGTCTCCTTTTCCTTTATCCATCACCAGAGGAGTCTTCAGCCTGAGAAATATGGCCCCTGGATGCCAGAGATAAAAGAGAAAGAGCCTTAAAAAAAAAAACCAAAAAAACTCTTAAAATTATTTGCACATCAAATTTACAAAGTAAGAGCACAGTTTTGAAAAGAGGTACCCCTTGTTTTGCCAGGGATTAGGTGTGGGACTTCGCTAAGATGCTGAATCTCTCTGTTCCTCAGTTTCTTCATCTGAAAAAGAGGCTAATAACAGCCCTTTCACAGAGTTATGGAAGGCTGCCTAATACTGAGCCCATCGTATTACATGTGTTTTATATATTTGTTATTATAGTAGTTTTTCTCATTTATGTAATAATATTAAAATGTTATAGAGCTTCAGAAAATATATAAGACATAGTATTTTTTAAAATATTTCAACTAATATTTACTGAGCGTTTGCTAAGCACAGTTACCTGCTTGAAATGCAAAGAAAAACAAGTCATGGCCACTTCCTTAAGAAGGGAAAACCTAGTAACATATACTGTCGGCATTAGTTATTTTCTTCTTTTCCCCCTTGCCATAGATTTTTCAGTATGGTAGTGAACATTCTGCATGGTTCCCCCCACCCCCAGCCTTGTACCATCTCATTCCTCCTTTACTCCTACCTGTTCTTCCTGGACAAGGTCGGCTCCTTCCTCCCAGCAAACTATTCATACTCAATTTCTAAATGTTCTGGGTATAAATAAGAATAACAACAAAATCCCCCATCAAATTAAAATGTTGATAGATGCCAAAGTATTAATAGGGGGCCAAATTAAATGATTATGTTTTGGGGGATAAAAGAATTCCATTTCTCCAGGAATAAATTGTATCAAGATTAGTTGCAAAACAGGAAAAATGATTTAAAATGTTTTCCTTTTTTATATTATCTGTCCTCTCACTTACTAAGATAGTACTAAATGGACCTAACCATGAGAATTCTTTTTATTTGGGAATAATTCCAGATTTACAAGAAAGCATATATGGGAATTTTCGGAAAAAAAAAAATTTGTCTTGGCATACCAGATTTCAAAGTTTGAGTAATTTGATCAGTGGTTTAAGACCTAAAGTTATTTCACAAGTTAGCACATAATAAACTTTCTAAAATAGCCTGGTTTCTTTACATGGTAAACTTGTGAATGAGCTTTAGTCTATCATTATGAACAAATCATTTCTAATGTTGTTTCATTAAAAATCAATTGCCCTTCGAATTGACATATGACTACTCTTAATTGTCATCAGATATTTTTTCTTCAAGATTCAAGCACAAACAGAATCAGAAATGTTACTAAAATATTCAATTGTCAGCATTAGTTCTGCTGTAATCAAAATATTTATGGTGTATCATTCCTGACAATTCTATTTGGAAAATATTGCAGTGATTACATCACTATTTATTCAATTACAATAAGAATTATTCATCCTGAAAAATTTCTGGAGCTCATTTTCTCGTCTCCAGCCGCCATACACACATGGGCTCTAATAAACTGAGTGAGTTTAATGCTGTGTTTTAATTCTGCAGTGTGGCATATTTTCCTCCCAAATGTGGACTGATTCAACCTTATGAAACTGTGGCGGCTTTTTAACATTTTGCCTTCAGAGTTAGGTCAGCCTCCCTAGACTCTGCTCATTATCATCCCTGCTGGCCAGCAGTGTCCTTAGTTTCTACTGAGTATAGCATTTTGGTTGAGAAAGATAGCTGAGAGTTCAGGCAAATCTCAGCTGTGCCATTGGAGGTAATGCACAAGCTCTCTGAGTTGAATTTTATCATCTGTAAAAAAAATTTAGCTCATAATATTGTTGGAAGGATGACATGAGGTAGCATAATTCTTAGCTGATAATAATGTTTGTGGTATACACTTATAAAAATCGTAGGGGGCTTCCCTGGTGGTGCAGTGGTTGAGAGTCCGCCTGCCGATGCAGGGGACACGGGTTCGTGCCCCGGTCCGGGAAGATCCCACATGCCGCAGAGCGTCTGGGCCCGTGAGCCATGGCCGCTGAGCCTGCGCGTCCCGAGCCTGTGCTCTGCAACAGGAGAGGCCACAACAGTGAGAGGCCCGCGTAGCACCAAAAAAAAAAAAAAAAAAAATCGTAGGAATATGCACAGAAAAATGGAATTCAGAAAAAGGAATCAATTTCAAAAAGGGAAAATTCAGAATCAAATTTATGTTTGTGTCTAAAGTAGTGTTTAATGGAAAGGAAAAAAACTGAGCTGTCCAGTCAGCTGGCTCCTTTAATATTGTATAATGTAGGGTGTATCCTGGAACGTCTTTGAGTTAGAGTTTTCTGATCTGGAAAATGCAACTAATAACCACTACCTTGGGGGGTTGTTACAATGATTAAATGAGATGATGTATGTAAAGTGGGTAGCACAGTACCTGGTGTATGATACACACCCAATATATTCTTTTGAAGGGTTAGGAGTGTAGTCCCATGAATGAGTCCAGTACACTTTTGAAAATGAAGCCTGGAACTTAGATTAGGGATGAGGCTTGAAGATCTGAATTTGGGAATCTAAACTAAAGAAGCCATTTGTAAAAACAAACAAACAACAAGCCTGTGATAACACCTAAGACTGCAAACAATCCCCACAAAAACAAAAAAACAGATGTTCCCACTCTTGGCCATGTATCTTTATCTTACATAGAACCTGTATAAATACGATTCCTAGGTTCTTACTCAAGCCCCCTGAATTTGAGTTTCTGGGGTGAGGGTCACAGGTGATGCTTGTACACTCAGTTTGAATGTGAGCACTAAGGGCGAATTAGGGAATGATCTCTAAATTCAGCAGGAGCCCTAAGAAGAGTGCCCAGGGGCCTAAAGAGTCCAGATGTTCGTGAGGCAGAGGGCAAGGGAGAGGAAAGTTTCAACGATGGCCAACAAAATAACATTTTAGAAGAAAAGGATCAAAAATGACTAAAATGAATCAAAAGCCTCAACTAAATATTACATGGCACACCATTTGAAAAAACTCATAAATAAATCAAATGTTTGGATGACTTTCCCTCACCAACACAAGGGGAAAAAAATCAATAGATAAAAATGTATTTTCCAAGCAGGTACCTTTTAAACACCCCCCACCACTTTTTAGCTTTGGGCCATGTGAAACAGTTGATAAAAAAGATGGATGGGACACGCAGTGACCCTTAAATGCATCTGAATTGTGAATTCATATAACAAAAGAGAGAGGCTATCAGAAAGTCCATATAACTATATCCCATAACTGATAAGCAGTGGCTGTTGATATAACGTGTGGAAGAAATAGAAGTATATTTTTTTGTACTCCTTGTAATGTCATGCAAGATGTTTATTCTCCTGACCGTTTGCAGCATACAGGGTTAGAATATCAGTAACTCTTTATTTTGTTATTTGTTCATGTCCAGAGAAGTAATGAATTAAATGGCACACTTGAAATGCAAGAATCAGAAGTCTACTTTGTGGTCTCACTTTAGGAAAATAATTTATTGGGATAAGAATTGAATGTAAAATCTCCTGTAAGAGGGGCTGGGCCCGTGAACCGTGGCCGCTGAGCCTGCGCGTCCGAAGCCTGTGCTCCGCAACGGGAGAGGCCACAACAGTGAGAGGCCCATGTACCGCAAAAACAAAACAAAACAAAACAAAACAAAAAATGATTAGCTTCCTCCACTATTGCTTTGCTTTTCTGGGCGGATGCATGCACACTCACTTTGTATCATTGATTTATCCCTCTGGTGGAAATACTGTGCTGACTATAGTACCAGCCTCTCTGTGACTGGAATCCTCAAAGAGCAACTTGACAGTTTCCATGTTTCAGGATGTATCATTCATAGACCTTGGGAAGAGTGTTTAATATTTCCTTAAAATTGGCATGAGTTTTCACTAGGGTTACTGTTGTTAGCAACCAAGAGACATATCACAGTAGCAGTTTGCATAAAAAGTTAACCCCTTTTAACTTGCTATTGTTGTCAATGCTTATTCAGTGCAGAGCTGTGAGAAAATAATGTATATATTAGTTTTGGAAAGTGTTGGCAGTGATTCCTGGAATTTGAGTTCTAAATAATCTCTGGATTATTTTTAAAGCTAAACTAGTTCTTTTTAAAGCTAAATAAGTTCTGGATGGAGCTCACAACCGTTGTTTTATTGGCCAAGTTGTGGATTGTCTGATATATGAAATATGTACACATCAGGTGTTATGAATTGTTCTGAAGTACCACCATGGGGCATTCCTGAGACTCGAGATTTCCTGGAGGTTTGACTAACTAGCTCTACTTTTCCTTCTTTACGAGGGGAAAATGACATAGTATCTGCCCCAGATAGAATCTCTTCTTTCTGGACAGCCCTCACAGAAATCTCACCAGTAATTGTGTAATCAAAGACAAGCCTTGTTGCTCCTTAAGAGATTGAGGGCTTATGCTGCCATATTCATTGGCAAAAATTGGGACTGAGTGTCAAAGCAATGTCTATAAGAAAAAGAATAAGAATTAAGATAGATTCATTAGGATTATGTCTTCCATGAACTCCTTATTTATCTCTCTCCTAGAACAAACCAAGTCATGTTTTAACTTTTGCCTGGGGTTGTAACCACTGACCTAAACACATCTTTGTAATCCCAAAGTCCTTTGTACAAAGTAGACACTTAATAATGCTTGATAAATGTAACAACTTCTTATGCAATTTATTCTCTCATTTACAAATATTTGATTCACACCTGCTATATTCCTATTGATAATCTAGCAACAGGACAGATAGTCATAAACTAATCTGACAATGCCCCAGTTTTCTGGATACTTCCATTCAATGGTAGTGAAATGAGATGGGAGTAGAAGAAAAATAAGATAATTTCAGGCAGTATAAGAGTTAGAAAGAAAATTTAGGGTTAATGTGAAAAAATAAATAAATATGTGCATAAATGAGTGGCCTGGGAATCTAAGTGCATTGTGAGTAATTGGATCATGGGGTGGTGAAGGCCAAGTGGCAGCAGTCAACCAACTAAGGGAGGGTGGGCGTGGTTACTGTAATGGACAGAGTCAAAGCAGCACTAATCCCAGGAGACGCCCCCCCCCCCGCCCCCCGCTCCCCAAAAAAGAGTAGCTTAAAATGGACTGATGGGCACTTTTAATATAAGCTGTCTTCTTGAGTGAGGGGAAAAAAACAAAAAGAAAAAACCCTGAGCTTAAGTTAGAGCACATTTTCTTTTGGTTTATTTATTTTACCATTCTCCTTCTTCTCCTTACTATTTTGGATTATGTGAAAGCTGGATATAGCGACAGCTTGGTAAACATTAAACTGTGTTACCAAAGTGAAGTTACATAATGCTGATTCTTGAGCTGTTTAAAAACAGACTGTACTTTTGTGAATTGCTTGGTTTAGGTCCTAATCTGCCTGGAGGCAGGGAGGGAGGCAGGGTGACCTCAGAAGGAATCCTCCAGCCGAAGTTTCATGTTTTTATACTCGGCACTTGGACCAATTGCAGACAGGTGAGCTAGAAGCACCAGCTAGCCGAGGATGTAAAAGTTTTATAACAAGGTTAGAGGGAGTGAAATCCTCTGACATCGGTGTGTATGGAAAAGGGGGCTTTCTGTCTGAATATTCTGCAACATCAATTCATACGGGGCCATTTCCCTTTTCTACCTAACATACATTTCATTTAGAAGAAGATTCTGCTACATAGAGCAACCACCCTGTGAAATTAGTAGGAGGGGCTCTTCCAGGGGTCAGGCTCCAAACTGCAGCTTTCTTGATAAACCATCACTGACAATAAAGTTCAGTGATAATGAAAACATGAAGGGATGTTCTCTGAGCAAGGACTACTGACCTTGTTCATGACAAAGGCCACAGGATCCCCCATTGTTTGAAGACCTCTACTGTGATCATCTATAAGCAGAAAGATGTGCCCAATTCAAAGCATAGTCCATAAACTCAGATGTTCAAGAAAGCCCAATTTATCCATTTTTTTAAAAATTAAAAATCGTTCTGATTCCAATGATGGGAAACATAATAGTAAGTATTGTTGAGGTTGACTTGCTCAGAATTCTGCAAAAGTCCCAGAGACTCTTTAGCATCATGACATTGGGCACATCCATAGGACCACTGGTCATTGGTCATCCATCCATGGTATCAGTGAGATGCCCATTGTACCAGTCTCCTTGGTATCTCTAGTCATAACTTTTCTGCTTTGGTGCTCTGCTTGGGGAAAAGGCAATTATGGGAAAACCAAAAGTTCCTGTGCCTGAGCTCCCACCTTCTTATAAACTCCAGAAAACCATCTCCTTTCAGATCTTGTCAACTAACTCCCTGAGATATTGATACCGAGACTTAAGGAACCCATTTTCTTTGGCTTGTTTTCTTATTTCTACAATCTCTATTTTTATTTTAGACTTAAGAAAATGTCTTTATATTTCCTCTTCCTGCCCTTGGAGGCACTCACTAGCATAATTGCTTTAAAGTTGTTATGAAAGACAGGAAAAGAGATTTTAACTTTAAGTGGCTTCTGTTTTCCACTCTGTAAACATCTGTGACTAAGGGCCTGCCTTCTAGCTTGCAATGAAGGAATGGAAAAAGAAAGGAAGAACTAGTAAAAGTACATCTCTCAGTAAATTATTCTTGCACAAAAACATAAATGTCAGGAAAGGAGAAGAGAAAGAAAGAACATTTGGTTCAGTCAAGTTTCACAGGACTAGAATATAATAAGAGCATCATGCTTAATAGTTCATATTTCCTTTCTGGACTATTTACAGCTATGTTATTTATCCATATCTGAACTACACTTATGCCCCCTGCCCCTGCTCCACTTTTTTGTTTTTCCCATCCATGCCTTAAGACATACTAGGACAGGAAAAAACAAATGCAGGTTTTCATTGAAGTAAATCATCCAAAAATATCTCTTTGCTGTGAAGGGAAAATCTCTTCATTGGTGAAAATAGGCATGTTTCCAGCCAGCCTTCTTCAGCTGCAATGCAGTTGGTCAGTTCTCCAATATTCTACACCAACATGTTGAGGCAGGCGAAGATGGTTTGGCTGCTGACATAGAACAACCCATGGCTGGGTACCCATCTGTTAGAGACAGAAGCAGCCAGGGAAGGTTTGGTGATGGCCAGGATTCTGAACTCGATGAGCTCTTTCTGTTTCTGGGAAAGTACCTGCCATTATGCAGGTGAGTGCAGAAAGGAAGTGCCTCTGCCAGCACAGAGGTCTGCAGGTAGTCACAGGAGCTGGCTCAGAATCTGGGGTGTTGGCCATAGAGTTCCACTGATGGCATTTCTCATAAGGCTTTCAATACGATATGGGCCCACAGCCAGTAGGAAGAGGCCTACAAAAGAGGTAAATGATGAGAAAATGTACTTATTTTTGGTTGTCATGAGCAGACTCTTCTTTTGGAGCAGAAGAAAGGGAAAAGGGAGAGGACAGGATGAAAGTTAAGAGATTACAAGCAGGCTGCCACTTACTGCTGAGTCTGACTGAGTGAGATCCAACCAGAGGCAGCAAAGTTTCAGTCAAGATCAGAAAGGAATGAGGTCTGAATCAAGTCTTGCTCTGAGGTGAGGTTAATGTAATTCAGACTCTCCAAGATCAAAACAATCACCTTGACAGAGTTCTTAAGGCCCTACTATGCCTTGTGAATAGTGAGTCTAGCTGTGAAAAATTTAAGATACCCTAATAATTGTCCTTGGTCAGGAAAAGACTGAAGAGTATAACATGTTTCTTTGAAAATCGTTGACTCTATCTAGACCAGGGATTCACATGCTTTTTCTGTAAAAGTCTAGGTAGTGAAGATTTTAGCCTTTGCAGGCCACATATATTAATGATACTCTCTCCGTTGCATATTCTCTGTTGTTTGTTTTGTTTACAACACTTTAAAAATGTGAAAACCATTCTTACTTTGAGAGTTTTACAAAAACAGACCCTTGCCTAGATTTGGCCCTCAGAGCATAGTTTGCCAGCCCTTAATCTGAAGCATTTCAAACCCAAAGTCTATGGGGCCTCAAAAGACAAATGGTTAGGAGGATGCAGTGAGGAATAAGAGTGGAAGGAGACCCTGGAATACTCTGGAAGGTCACAGTTCAGGGGCACATGGAGCAAAACTAGCATTGTATAAAGTCCTTTCAAATGCACAGAGCATCTGGGTTTTCACAGTGTCAGAAGCAGCATCTTGGTTTTCACAGTGTCAGAAGCAGCACGGAGTCAATGGCCTCCAACCAAGAAGACAGCCTAGGCCCATTGATCAAAGGGAGGTTGGTTATACATATACATATATCTATTCTTTTGCAAATTCTTTTCCCATTTAGGTTATTAGAGAGTATGGAGCAGAGTTCCCTGTGCTATACAGTAGGTCCTTGTTGGTTATCTATTTTAAATATAGCAGTGTGTACACGTCAATCCCAAACTCCCAATCTGTCCCTTCCCACTACCCTTACCCCCCAGGTTGGCCATAGGTCTGTTATTCATGGTGCAATCTAGTTAATTCCAATTCTCAGCTTTTTTTTTAAAATTCTCAAAAGAGATTTTTTTTTTTTTTTTTTTCACGGTACGCGGACCTCTCATTGTTGTGGCCTCTCCTGTTGCGGAGCAGAGGCTCCGGACGCGCAGGCTCAGCGGCCATGCCTCACGGGCCCAACCGCTCCACGGCATGTGGGATCCTCCCGGACCGGGGCACGAACCCGTGTCCCCTGCATCGGCAGGCGGACTCTCAACCACTGCGCCACCAGGGAAGCCTCTCACAAGAGATTTTTGTCAGCATTTTGTCAGGCACAGATAAACCTGAGTCTGGGTGGATGCTAGTTTCCTACTACAATATGAGCATCCTGACAGAGGCCATGTAATATATATTTATCTACCTGGAAATCATCCATTTCCCTCCCCTTTGTCCCCCAAATCGCATCTATTCCCATTGTCCTATTAAAGACTCAATGAAATACCATTTTTTTTTCTTTAGACAATTCCATTAATTGTTTCCATTCTTTTGACGATGACTCCTCTCCTCCGGGTGTCTTTTCTTGTTTGTCAAATGCAAGCTGGATCAGCTACCTAATTTGCTGGACCAAATGCAAAATGAAGATGTGGACCCTTTGTTCAAATATTATTCTGAATTTTAAGACAGCAACATCAGCGCATTAAACCAAGCTCGGGGCTGTTCTGAGCCTAGGGTCATGTGCACTGCATGGTCCCCATGTCCAAGCAGCCAACCTGAATGGAAGTAATGATCCACACCTGCTGTTACGGGTTTCAAATGGAAAGATGTGAATACATTTAATAAAGAGCAATACTAAAAATTAATTTACCAGGCTTTGTTAAAACTCTCAAAAAGGATTTGTTATAAGCTCTGTAAATGTTTTCATTAGTGTAATTTTTTTTCTATTTTTATCTTCTGTTTTGTAGATAAACTAAAATTCAGGAAACTGACATTTCATTTCCTCTACAATCCATCCTGCTCTGGGCTCACGTTTAGTATGGTGTTGGTCATCTAACTCAATAAATGGGCTAGCTAATATCTAAATGGTCAGAGAAAAAAATTTTCCTCCTATGATGTGTTTAAATTCAGACAACATAGAATGGACTCAACTTTGTACGTTTACTTTGAACATAAAAATTTACAGCCTTCTCTAGAATTAAGTTAATTTGCACATCTCTATTTATTTATATTTGATTTATTTAATTTTTAAAAGTTGTGCTAATACTAAACTCAAAATTGTTTTCCACAGTCAGAGGGACTTATTGTAGTTCAATTACTGTGTCACTGAAATGAAATAAAACTCAAAAACTAATAGAGTTACTGGCCACCTCAAAGCAGGTATTCAGTGTGAGTTCCTGTGAAAGTGACTCACACCTCTGTTTAAGTTAAGGGACTAAATAGAGTAAGGGCATTTTCAGTTAATTTAAGCCATGTATGTGCAAGTAAGAAAGTAGTTAGTGTCAAAGATCTATGTTTATCTGAAGAAAGTTGCTTTTTCCCTCTTAATGTTTATCAGCAGAATTGCTGAAACATACAATAACCACTCAAAGTCTAATCGGCTATTAAATTCAAATGAGCTACAAATGTAGACTTGGAATTCCTTTTCAATAGTCCTATTGGCTTTCCTGTTTTCTATACTGTTTTTTATAATATTGTTGTTGTTATTATTGTTATTATTATTACTATTTGGGGGATAATTTCAAATGAGTATCCTACAAACACAGGATTTTTAGTGCAGTTCATGCTACTTGGAGGTGATGTTCAAAATCAAGTATAGATAATATTATTCATATTGGTAACATTTTGAGGAAATAAGGTAATGATAACCCTGTGTGCTTTATATTCATTTAGAATGTTCAGATTTTCAGAATATCACAGAATACCACAGAAGGAAAGGAGATGGAGCTTATCTTCACAGAGTTTAAAATCTCATTGGGGAGACAAAACAGGCCAAGTAAAAATTAAATAACATATTAAAGAGTGAAGGAATTTAAATATCAAATAAGTGGGCAGTGATATTTCTTAGAATTTTGAAGAACTGGACACTTTACCTTAAGCAGGTAGGAAAGTGGCTGTTTGCATTAGGTTATTGGATATAAATTCCTCTCTTTCAACTAAAGTTTTTGGTACTCCTTTCTTAGATATTCACATATTACTTCCTGGACATATGGGTAATTTACTTTTTTTTCTTTATTATTATGTCTCCATTATTCTTCCTTTGCATATTGTCTCTGTATATCATTATCATTCATATCAGATACGAAGTTTGTAGGAGGTAAGAAGAATATTTGAGTTTCTTTTTTGTAAAATCTAGCCTACAGACTTTTGAGTTCCTGATACATGTTATTTTTCTTTCCTTATTTAAGGACCATTACGATATTAATCATGCATAACTGTTGAAGTAGTTTAAACTAAGGCTCAAAATGGTCTCTGGTTCATCCCTCAGTTTTTACACTTGTGCAGATTTTGTAATTATACGTAGTATTCCCACAGGCTAGAATCAGAGAACGTCTGGAATGAACTTATCAGTTTAGTACTGCCAAATGAGGACACCAAAACAATTCAGTAATGAGTCTGAAGTCCTTTATTCAAGAGAAGACCACGCGTGGACTGGGGAAGGACGGCATTTCCCGAGCAGCGCAGCGCTCTTCTCGCGGGATTTTCAGTCAGCGCGAGTTTTCTAGCGCCTCGGAAGTGGCGGGCTCCGAGCGGTTTGAGAGGCTGGTGTAGCTCTCAGGTGTGTTTCAGAAAGCTCCAGAAATAAGGAAGGAAGAATAAAGCCCAGAGTTGGCTTGGCTTTGGGGGTTGGCAGACTGAATACGCTGCTTTTCTCGTCAAGCGGAGAATTTAAAGGGGCTCGGCAGCTCCGTTTGCTGACGTGGCCCCGAGCAGGAGCGGCTCCATGTTGGGCCGCGGAATTGATTTCAACCTGACCCTCAAAGTTGTGTATTCCGAGCACATTTGTGGCAGTCGTGCTGGTCGGTCAGAGTGGATGATCTGGAGCTGTACGAGGTCACGAAGCCGGGTGTAACCAGTGCGCTCACTGTCCCGCCTAGAAGACGGGCACGAGTGTAACACGGAGCGAGCGATCCACACGGGGAGGAAGGCTGCGCTGGGAAACTCAGGAGGAAGACTGAGAGTTGGTCCTGGAGAGGCTGGGAAAATCATTTCGGAGGAGGTGGCATCTGAACTAGGTTCGGACGCAGGAGTGGAATTCACCGAGCCAGCACTGAGGGCTTTCCAGTCGGAGTGAACCATGTGAGCAAAGGCAAGGAGACCTGACACTACGTGCTATTTTTCTTGACCTTAAGTCTGAAAGTTTCTTTTATTGGTAATCTGAGCCTCGCGTGCCTGTGAGGAAAGGTTCTGAGGAAATGGTGGGGGGCTTGGGTCAGAGAGGAAGTAAACGCAGGTCTTCTCCCTCTGCTCCCCTCCGCACCCATCTTGGAAGCTCTCGTCCCAGTTAAAAGTGGGATAGACGTGTAACTGTCAGTCAAGCAGCCTTGACTTTGCTGAGGGCGTTGGGCGAGAGACAACAGCTAGGATAACCAGGTCCTCTCTCCCAGAAATCCACAAGGATGGAACAGGGATGTAGGCATTCAGCAAGCGGGTTGTATCCTCAAAAAGACCATCTATTTGTTTCTGCTTCCTGGAAGACCAGTGCAGTCAGGGTTCTATTCTTTCAGAGCCTGGTTCCACCTTTTCCTAACAATAAACTGCTTTGCTGACGGGAGTTAATTAGTATTGCTTTCTATTGTAAGGAACGGAATAACTTCCTCATTCAAGTGAAAAGGGAAGTTGAAGAACAGGGTTATGACTCACCTTAGAAGCTTAGAAGGAGTGAGGTGATGGCCGAGCATATGGCCAGGTGAAAGCTTGCAGTAAAATCATAGCCAACCAAGGTAGTGGGAGTTGTTGGCTGGAGTTTTTTCTTTTTAATTCTCCATTTTTCTATTATGAAGCCCATTCAGTCACTCATGATTAAAGCTATGAAACTATGTGAGGGTCAGGTATGCATCAGATACCTCTGTTCAGCAACTCAACACGGAGACTTGCTGAATTCTAACTCTGTCTTTATATTAAACAAAAGAATCATCTATACGTTTTGGTGCATTTTAACATAACTCACTGAAACAATTTCAAAAAAAATGTAGAGATTATGAATTAAATGTATAATTTCTCTCAAAATTGCAGCACTTAACTGGCTTTCATTCTCCTTCGACTCTTCTAGACAGACTAATGACTAAGTTTGACTTTCATCTTTGTTAATTTTCTCAAATCAATTTTTGACTGATATTCACACATGTCATTTTCACATGAATTAGTCTGTCTGCAGGTGAAAATTATTTTTAAAATGTAGGTTTTGCTGGTCACCTTTAGCTAATGGTTTTCTAAGTGACTCATTTTTATGCTGCATTTTAGAAGACAATAAATACATGGCTGCTAGAACTATTTTAGCTCAGAATTACTGTTTTTCCTGTCCTCTGTATGAAACCAATAAGTTCTTGTGTTCAGCTTGTAGAATAAGACTAAGTGGTTGTCATATAATTATTTTGGTCCTTCTAGCCTCTTTCTACAAAGAATTGAAGGTGTATTACTTCACACTCCTCAAACGACAATATTTAAAGGAATCATCTAGAGATATTGTTAAAATGTAAGTTCTGCATCAATAGATCTGGTATGAGAACTGAGAGTCCATATTTCTAAAGAGCTACAAATGTGGGCCAACACTGAGTCCCCAAAGTGCATGGAGCAGAAAGGATTTAAGGATGAACGGAGGAAGGAAATGATAGGAGGGTTTAGTGGGACCTTCGATGGACAGAAACAAAAAGAGCTAGGTTTTAGATTGAACTTTCCTAATCATTTGAAATGTAGCTTTTCCCATTAGACACTGAAGTCTCAGTTTACCCATCTGTTAAAGTGGTATAAAATTTCTAGCTTGCCCTCCATCCATCAGAGAGCTGAACTGAGACTTAACTGAGAATACACGCCCATTCAGTTTGTGACATGTTAGAGAGTTAAATGTGCAGAGGCAATCATATTGATTTTGTATGGCACCTTGCTTCTGGAAGGAGATTTTGTGAGCGCTAAGAAACTCTAAACTGGTTTAATTAATAGAGAAAAATGTAATGGCATACAAAAGTGTGTACATAAGGTGAGGTCAATTACATGGACATGCTAGCATAGAAAAAATCTAGAAGAAAATAACTACTATTAGCAGTTGTCTGTGGGAGAAGGAGTTACGATTGCAGGTTTTCCTCTTTATGATAGTTGTTCATAGTTTAATGAATTCTATAAATGAGTGTGTGTCACTTTTGTGGTAAGGCAAAGCAGTTTAAAGTTAAATAGACTCGAAAAATGCAGTCACTCGCCTCTGTATTGATTTGGGATACATTTGTCTTGCATCATTGTAATGGAAAGAAATAGCAATGAGCTAATATTTATTGGATTCCTGCTCTATACCAAACATTGGGTACAGTCCTTTTCACACACAGATCTTCAGCATAGATAGCCCTGTAAGTTAGTCCCAATATAGCATCCCTATGCCACAAGGAGAGTTTTTTTCCAATAAACATATAAGTTCTCATTTCTCCTGTGTGTGAGACACTCTAGTAATCACCCACCTCTTCATAGCCTGCAGGGTCTGGTGGATGCCAGCCCTGCCTGTTTTCTACCATATTGTTTCTTGCTAGCTATGGTCCAGCTGCAATGACCTTGTTCTGTTACTAAAATTCCATCAGCTGCATTCTGACCTTGGAGCCTTTGAACTAGCTACTACATCTGCCAGAATAATCTACCTTCCCAGCATGCACAATTTAAATACCCACTCAATTGTGGCCCTCTCAAAAATAGACTTTGATAGGATTCAGAACACTCTACCCCAAAATAGTGCCAGTATGCACTTTGGCATGTTGAATCTTTTAAAATGAAGGAATTTGAGAAACAGGGGTTGTGTGAAGACTGTTTGACCTCATCCTTCTCCCCTGAAGCAGGTCAATAGACCCTCAGGTGAGAACTTCCCTATTCCCAGAGGAAAGGAGCGTTCTTACCTCCAAAGATGGAGTGATTCCCAAGAGGAATCTGAGCAAGCAGGTTGTGCTAAGTTTCCCTGAGTTTACTACCCTTAGGTCATACCTATTTTTCCTATCATGTTTTCCATGACTTTCCATGGAAAGTCAAACCTAGTATTAAACTTCCATCAAACCTGAGTATAAAAATGCTCATGTTTAAACATTTCTTCAAGTCTTCATTTCCTTTTGAAGGCTCCCATGCTTTATAAAACTTATATTAAATGCATTTATATGCTCTTCTCTTGTAAATGTCTTGTCAGTCCAATTCACAGGGCCCCAGCCAGAAAACCTAGAAGGATAGTAAAAGTAATTTTTCCTTCCTCTAGACCTTACTTTTTGACATAAGATTCTACCCTCATTAGTGCTCTTTTCTTATAGGAGTTAGAACTGTTTAAACTTAAGTCATTTATTTGTTTACTTTGACATCTTTATTCTCCACTAGAATGTGAGCTTCTGGAGGGCAGGGACTTAATTTGCTTAGTTAACAAGCTGATACAGAGAGGTGGTATATTTGCTGGACTCAGAGTCCATGCTGGTCCTTGATTATCATGGTTGTCAGTCAGGACCCAGGCTTACATGCATGTCTGGGTGTGGATTTGGGACAGTCCTTGGGAGAGCTCAAATGTGCCAGGTTTCCAGTGTGAGCAAGCATATTCCTCAGGATCAAAAAGGTAGATTATAGAGAAAGGGAGTTTATTTGATCATTCCAAATGTTGTATCTCAGTGTCACTGTGGTGTAGAGAAAGATGACGGAGAGGAGGGTAGGCAGCTTGAGCACTTGCATCTACCTTGCTGTGCTGGTGTCAGGAATACATGTGTTCTGCATACTTCCATGGGTGAAAACACATTTTCAAAATTGCTCCTGCTTAACATTTGAAATACCTCCAGGTGGAATTAACCAGTAAGTCCAGTTGCCTTTAAATTTGGGATGTTCTTCTCTCCTCTTTGTATGTATTCTGAATACCATATAACATGAAAGTGTGTAGCTGAATATAAAAATTCTATTTTGGTTGTTTGTGGAAAGCTGACAAAACACCTTCTTACGATGAAAAAGCTATCTTAATTGTGACTCTTGTGTTCAGGAAAGCAAATAGCTCAGTGGCTTTTCTGAGGTTTCTGGGATGCTTTAGAATTGAAATAATTTCTTCTAAACTTTATGGTGTATAGACTTAGGACACTGCTGAAACATTAACATCAAAAGAGCTTTGCAAATGTACTTAGATGGTGATTCCGTTGTTTATAGGTCTTGAAGTGAATTGACCCAGGGAAGGATTTCTGTACCTGTATTTAAATCTATGGTTTAGAGTAAAATATTGAGGACAGAAACTTTAAGGAAAAGAAGTAGAGGAAGATTTTCAGCTATAAGGCTATTTCCTTGAAACTCAGTAAGCTCCCCCCAAAAGGCTTCAAGCAACAGAAGGTGCCTTGCATTCCTTTTGGCATCTTCTGTAGTGGGAATCGCTTTGAATTTTATTCAAAAATGAGTTTCAACTAACCTGTTTTATTATATTTACTTGGCAGCATAAGGAAAATGAAGAGGGCTAACATATTAATTTAACAGTAAGAGATAGACCTGCTACCCAAAGCATACCAGAGAGTGGACTCCATATTCCAAGACCCGATGACAGATACTTTTATTATCTGTCACACTGTTGAAGTTTCCTTTTGTTAAGTTGCCTTAACGAATTACTTTTATCAGGGTGGGAAATTATCTTCTAGACAGTTCTTAAAGTCTTCACAATACATCAGCCACATTAAAATTCTTATCTTCTCACAAATACTCCATTAATTCAATAGACCTTTCTTGTAAGAAGATCAGTCATTTGTATTAGCCCATCTCAGTTTGCTCCTGTTATAGTTTCTGTTGAGTACAAATTAGAGTGCAAGATAATAATCTCCTAACCTCAGCAAAATAAAGTTTTAAGCCTCTATGAAAGTTTAAGAGAAATTCAATCTTTACAGCTCTTTTCAAAACAAGGCTTCTAAAGAATGTATTTACTGTACATGTCTAACAGATAGTAATAATCTTGCCTCCCTCTTAGTGTTTTTACAACATGAATAGAATAAGTATATCAGTTGGGATTGTCCTTGGTAACAAGCAATGCAAAATCAGATAAATTGCGGTTTAAACACACAGGGACTTACTTTCCGCATATAACAAGAAGTCTAGCAGGCTGACTGCCATAGGTGTTCAGTGGTACCACTGGGGACCCAGCTCTTATATCTGTCTCCTTTGCCATCCTAAAGACTGTAGTTTTTGACTTCACATTTTCAACATGGCTGCTTCCAGATACTGTGTCTGTTTCAGATAGAAAGAATGGTAAATTGTAAGGGACAAAAGCAGTAATGCCAGCCGAGTCTCTCCTGTTCAGAAGCTTTGTTAGGTACTCTACCAGTTGATTTCCACTAACTTCTTATACCAAGAATGTCACTTAGCCATCTCTTGCTACAGACTCTATAATAGACGAATAAAAGGGAGAAAGGGGTTGTAAATGGCTTTCAGATTTCAAATCAGCCTAGAGCCTGGCACATTATTTTCACTAATGTGTCAAATGCCTTTTAAGACAAACACATTGACCACAACAAAATTTGTAACTTTACAATGTAATTGCCACCAGCATGGTCTTAATTCAGATCTCATTTCACGTAAAATGTGGTAATGATTGCAAATAAAGTTAGATAAACAATAATAATGTAATAATATATATTTGATGCTTACAGTACAGTAGTCATTTTTCTAAGCATTATAAATGCATTAACCAAATAAATCCTCACAGCCTCCCTATGAAGTAGGTAATGTAACTGCAGTATCTCCATTTTATGGATCAATGGCTGCAGCTTAGAAAGGATGTGGCAGTGGTGGAGCTGGGATTTCACAGCCCAGAGGGAGGGATCTCAAGTCCCTTCTCTTAATCACTGGACTAAGCTGCATGTGCAAGACTATTTCCTGTGACTTAAAAATTCATAGAACTTTGGTGCATAACGTGAGAAGTATGTTACTCAAACTTATTTTGTCATTGGAAAAACAGGCCCTGAGAAGAAGCTGTGGTAGCCAAGGTCACTGAGGTTTTGGAGTTAAAAATGGTCTGAGCATGGAAGTGAGGCTCCTTACACACAGTCCACTGTCCTTTCCTCTGCAGTGTGCAGGTTAATTCCCAGGTCAGCTGCGATATTCACACCCACTAGCAGAATGATTAATCCTGTTTCAAGTATACTTACAACCTAAAAAACCTATTTTTATCAAGTTGTTATTATGAGATTATTTCATTAAGCACCTAATTAGAAGAATTGGTAGTTAAGTCTAAAGACTTAACTGCATTCAGATAAAAAGAAAAATTTGGGGCAAGAACCTTTCATAGGTGATCCGGTATATTTTACATCGTGTCATATCAAAAGGACATAAAATCAGGTTGCCTCATTTTAGTGGTGATAGGTTTGACCATGTAATTTAAAGTGGTGCCAACAGATTTTTGTATCTAAAGCTGTAGTTTTCCCTTTGTGATGAATAAGTACCCTAGAAGTGGGTGGGAGATTTCTTTTGGTATTAGGCTAATGACTGGTTCTGCAACAGTCTTTCATCTAATAGTTTTAGCTTCTCTTGGTTGTCCTTTCCTCAATTAATGATTCCCCGGGTATTGTAGAATGGTGATTTTCTAATTCTCTTTCTTTCTGTATTTATTGACTGGAATTTCCTCTCAAGAAGCACTTTTTCTCATCTGCTTGGGATAAAATACAGCTCCTTCTAAAAGCAGGTTGAATGCTTATTTCCCTTTGATTAGAAATTTTCAGAGTAAAAAATGGTTGTAATAATCACTCCAGCAAGACTGAAGAGTATTAGTTTGTTTTCTTTTTGTGTTTCTCCCTCTTTTTTTTTCCTAGAAGTATTACTGTGGTCTCATGAGATTTTATTTATTCAATGTGTTTTAATCAATTAAACTTCCAGGAAATGCAAAAAAAAGAATGAACACATTAAAAGGCACACACAATGAGACAATACCAGATGTAGAATATTCTTCAAAATAACTGTCTTGGTCTGTACAGAAAATCAATGTAATGAAATAAAACCAAAACCAAAAAAAAAAAAAAAAAAAAAAACGCAAATGGGTACCTGTCATGGAATAATAAAGACCAAAGGGACATAAAGAAATGGAATGCATGAGTTTGAGAGTTGTTGTAATTCAAATGAGAGAAAATTGAATGTGGACTGTATATTAGATATTAGGGAAAATTGTTGCTAATTATTTTTGTGATGTGATAATGCTATTTTCGTTATGTAAAAGAATGCCTTAAGAGAGCAACCCTAAAGAACTTAGGGATGAAGGGTCACGATGCCTACAGTTTATGTAGAATTAATTCTGTAAAGGAAAAGTTTGTAAACACACACACACATTACCTAGATAAAGCAAATATGGCAAAATGTTGCATTGAATTTATTTGTACAGTATATAGGTGATCATATTATTAATTCAACTTTTCTGCATGGGAACATTTTTTTAAAGTTTTCCAGGAAAGTAAATGACTATGGCTCCTTTGGAAATATAGGATACCCTCTTCAGTCTAGAGAAGTATTTTCTGAAGCACTTGTTTTGCCCAGGATGATTGGCCCAATATTTAGGCAGAGAGATCTGAGACCCCTTGCTTTGCTTTAAATAAGACAATTAGATTTCAATCTGATTTATATTTTGGAACTCTGCTTACAGTTTTATTTGAACAAAGGCTTCCGGTAACCTTCAAGAAAATTGTAATACTCTAGAAAACAAGTCTTAAAATTAGTCATAAATTCCTTGATGAAATTTGTCCCAAAGCAGGCAAGGTTTTGCAAAATTTGGCAGTCACATAAAACCAGTGTTTTGTACTGTATACCCGATTAGGAGTCTATAACAGGGTTTGGCAAAGGCAACATGGTAGTTATTGGGTTGGCCAAAAAGTTTGTTTGGTTTTAAGTAAAAATAAAAGACACATTTTTCATTTTCACGAAGAACTTTATTGAACAACGTATTCATTAACCAAGCAAACTTTTTGGCCAACCCAATAGTTTAGACTTTGTGGGATATACAGTCTCTGTCACAACTACCCAGCTGCCTTTTTAGTAGGTGAAGCAGCCACAGAAAATATGTAAATAGATGGGTGTGACTGTGTTCCAAGAAAACTTTATTTACAGAAACAGTGGAAGGGCCCCATGTAGCCTGAAGAAATAGTGTGCAGATTCCTGTCAATCACATTAAACATATTTGTGTTATTACAAAAATACAGGGATGGTTTTTCAGTGTGATACAATGACCCCTCCCTTCTCAGGACCTATGTACATTGTTAAAGAAAAAACAGAGTCTGATGGTAATTAAAGCAGTAAAAACAGCTTTTATTAGGAACTATTGCAATAGGGGAAAAGAGACTCAGTATAGAACTCAGCTCAATACTGAATACAGAATGGACAACTCGGGATTTATAAACCAGAAGCACGGTGGGGATCAGACGATGGAACGTTATTAAAGGGAAGCATTTGGAGTAAGACTGAATTCTGGCTAAACCAACGTAACAGAATTCTTGCTGAAAGCAGGTTAGGGTAATCAGCCACGGCCTAGAGGACAGTGAAGGATGAGGAGTTTGACCAGATGTCAAGGTGGGGGATTTTGGCTAAACTAACTTAGCAGGATTCTTTCTAAAACTGGGGTTTTAAGGATGTACTCAAGGTCAGGTCCTAGTGAGGCTCAGAAGAGTCTACCCTAGAGTTTGGTCAAAGAGAAGACTTTGCTCTTCTCCTTCACTTAATTATTTCTTGTTCTTAATTTCTCCCCTTAAGCATCACATTCTCAGGAAAGATTCCCTGATTAGGTCAATTCCTGAAATGCGTGATTTATTTCTTATTCACAGCATTCATAATCATGTATTTATATGCTTATTTAATTCTTAAGATTATTAATTATCTTTTAGGATATAAGTCATTGAAGACAGGAATGATTTGTTTTATTGTGTTGTTTGTTAGTTAACTGCTTTTGTCTGCCTTTTTTCTCATTATTTTATCCCCATTCTAGCAAAATACATGGCACTTATTAGACATGCAAAGGATTAATTTTTTTAACATGTTTATTGGAATATAATTGCTTTACATTGTTGTTAGTTGCTGCTGTATAAAAACGTTAAACAGCTATACATATACATATATCCCCATATCCCCTCCCTCTTGTGTCTC
Organism: Globicephala melas; assembly: GCF_963455315.2. Taxonomy (NCBI): domain Eukaryota; kingdom Metazoa; phylum Chordata; class Mammalia; order Artiodactyla; family Delphinidae; genus Globicephala; species Globicephala melas. The sequence goes on along the minus strand of NC_083324.2, from coordinate 10,043,258 downwards.
CCTCCACCCTCCCTATCCCACCCCTCTAGGTGGTCACAAAGCACTGAGCTGATCTCCCTGTGCTATGCGGCTGCTTCCCACTAGCCATATATTTTACATTTGGTAGTGTATATATGTAAGTGCCATTCTTTCACTTCGTCTCAACTTACCCTTCCCTCTCCCCACGTGCTCAAGTCCATTCTCTACATCTGCATCTTTATTCCTGTCCTGCCCCTAGGTTCTTCAGCACCATGTTTGGTTTTTTTTTTTAGATTCTAGATATATGTGTTAGCACAATGTATTTGTTTTTCTGTTTCTTACTTCACTCTGTGTGACAGACTCTAGGTCCATCTACCTCACTACAAATAACTCAATTTTGTTTCTTTTTTATGACTGAGTAATATTCCATTGTATATATGTGCCATATCTTCTTTATCCACTCATCTGTTGATGGACACTTAGGTTGCTTCCATGTCCTGGCTATTATAAATAGTGCTGCAGTGAACACTGTGGTACATGACGCTTCTTGAATTATGGTTTTCTCAGGGTATATGCCCAGTAGTGGGATTGCTGGGTCATATGGTAGTTCTATTTTTAGGTTTTTAAGGAACTTCCGTACTGTTCTCCATAGAGGCTATATCAGTTTACATTCCCACCAAGGGTGCAAGAGGGTTCCCTTTTCTGCACACCCTCTCCAGCATTTATTGTTTGTAGATTTTTTTGATGATGGCCATTCTGACCAGTGTGATGTGATACCTCCTGTGGTTTTGATATGCATTTCTCTAATGATTAGTGATGTTGAGCATTCTTTCATGTGTTTGTTGGGAATCTGTATATCTTCTTTGGAGAAATGTCTATTTAGGTCTTCCACCCATTTTTGGAGAGGGTTGTTTGTTTTTTTGATACTGACCTGCATGAGCTACTTGTATATTTTGGAGATTAATCCTTTGTCATTTGCTTCATTTGCAAGTATTTTCTCCCATTCTGAGGGCTGTCTTTTCGACATGTTTATGGTTTCCTTGGCTATGCAAAAGCTTTTAAGTTTCATTAGGTCCCATTTGTTTTTGTTTCTATTTCCATTTCTCTAGGAGGTGGGCCAAAAAGGATCTTGCAGTGATTTATGTCATGGAGTGTTCTGCCTATGTTTTCCTCTAAGAGTTCTATAGTGTCTGGCCTTACATTTAGATCTTTAATCTGTTTCGAGTTTATTTTTGTGTGTGGTGTTAGGGAGTGTTCTAATTTTATTCTTTTAAATGCAGTTGTCCAGTTTTCCCAGCACCACTTATTAAAGAGGCTGTCTTTTCTCCATTGTATATTCTTGCCTCCTTTATCAAAGATAAGGTGACCATTTGTGTGTGGGTTTATCTCTGGGCTTTCTGTCCTGTTCCATTTATCTAAATTTCCGTTTATGTGCCAGTACCATACTGTCTTGATTACTATAGCTTTGTAGTATAGTCTGAAGTCCAGGAACCTGATTCCTCCAACTCCATTTTTCTTTCTCGAGATTGCTTTGGCTATTCGGGGTCTTTTGTGTTTCCATGCAAATTGTGAAATTTTTTGTTCTAGTTCTGTGAAAAATGCCATTGGTAGTTTGATAAGGATTGCATTGAATCTGTAGATTGCTTTGAGTAATAGAGTCATTTTCACAATGTTGATTCTTCTGATCCAAGGACATGGTATATCTCTCCATCTGTTTGTATCATCTTTAATTTCTTTCATCACTGTCTTATAGTTTCCTGTATACAGGTCTTTTATCTCCTTAAGTAGGTTTATTCCTATGTATTTTATTCTTTTTGTTGCAGGGGTAAATGGGAGTGTTTCCTTAATTTCGCTTTCAGAATTTTCGTCATTAGTGTATAGGAATGCAAGAGATTTCTGTGCATTAACTTTGTATCCTGCTACTTTACCAAATTCATTGATTACCTCTAGTAGTTTTCTGGTAGCATCTTTAGGATTCCCTATGTATAGTATCATGTCATCTGCAGACAGTGACAGTTTTACTTCTTCTTTTCTGTTTTGTATTCCTTTTATTTCTTTTTCTTCTCTGATTGCTCTGGGTAAAACTTCCAAAACTATGTTGAATAATAGTGGTGAGAGTGGACAACCTTGTCTTGTTCCTGATCTTAGTGGAGATGGTTTCAGTTTTTCACCTTTGAGAACAATGTTGGCTGTGGGTTTGTCATATACGGTCTTTATTATGTTGAGGTAGTTTCCCTCTATGCCCACTTTCTGGAGAGTTTTTATCATATGAGTGTTGAATTTTGTCAAAAGCTTTTTCTGCATCTATTGAGATGATCATATGGGTTTTCTTCTTCAATTTGTTAATATGGTGTATAACATTGATTGATTTGCGTTTATTGAAGAATCCTTGCATTCCTGGAATAAACCCCATTTGATCATGGTGTATGATCTTTTCAATGTGCTGCTGGATTCTGTTTGCTAGTATTTGTTGAGGATTTTTGCATCTATGTTCATCAGTGATATTGGCCTGTAGTTTTCTTTCTTTGTAACATCTCTGTCTGGTTTTGGTATCAGGGTGATCGTGGTCGCATAGGATGAGATTGGGAGTGTTCCTCCTTCTGCTATACTTTGGATGAGTTTGAGAAAGATAGGTGTTAGCTCTTCTCTAAATGTTTGGTGGAATTCGCCTGTGAAGCCATCTGGTCCAAGGCTTTTTTTCATTGGAAGATTTTTAATCACAGTTCCAACTTTAGTGCTTGTCATTGGTCTGTTTATATTTTCTTTTTTTTAAAAGATAAATTTTACTCTCTATATATTGTATCTCAGTAAACTTGACTTTTTTAAAAAAATTATTTTATTTATTAATTTATTTATTTATTTTGGCTGCGTCGGGTCTTCGTTGCTGCGTGCAGGCTTTCTCTACTTGCGGCGTGCAGGGGTTACTCTTCGTTGTGGTGCACGGGCTTCTCATTGCAGTGGCTTCTCTTCTTGTGGAGCACGGACTCTAGGTGCATGGAATTCAAGTAGTTGTGGCACACAGGCTCTAGAGCACAGGATCAGTAGTTTGGCTCACAGGCTTAGTTGCTCTGTGGCATGTTAGATCTTCCTGGTGCAGGACTCAAACCTGTGTCCCCTGCATTGGCAGGAGGATTCTTAACCACTGTGCCAGCAGGGAAGCCCCTTTTTATATTTTCTATTTCTTCCTGGTTCAGTCTCGATGGTTGTGCTTTTCTAAGAATTTGTGCATTCCTTACAGGTTTCCCATTTTATTGGCGTATAGTTGATTGTAGTAATCTCTCATGATCCTTTGTATTTCTGCAGTGTCAGTTGTTACTTCTCTTTCATTTCTAATTCTATTGATTTGAGTCTTCTCCCTTTTTTTCTTGATGAGTCTGGCTAATGGTTTATCAATTTTGTTTATCTTCTCAAAGAACCAGCTTTTAGTTATATTGATCTTTACTATTGTTTCTTTCATTTCTTTCTGATCTGATCTTTATGATTTCCTTCCTTCTGCTAACTTTGGGGTTTTTTTGTTCTTCATTCTCTAATTGCTTTAGGTGCAAGGTTAGGTTGTTTATTTGAGATGTTTCTTGTTTCTTGAGGTAAGATTGTATTGCTCTAAACTTCCCTCTTAGAACTCCTTTGCTGCATCCCATAGGTTTTGGGTCATCGAGTTTTCATTGTCATTTATTTCTAGGTATTTTTTGATTCCCTCTTTGATTTTTTCAGTGATCTCGTGGCTATTTAGTAGCATATTGTTTAGCCTCCATGTGTTTGTATTTTTTACAGTTTTTTTCCCTGTAATTCATATCTAGTCTCATAGCATTGTGGTCAGAAAAGATACTTGATATGATTTCAGTTTTCTTAAACTTACCAAGGCTTGATTTGTGACCCAAGGTAAGATATATACTGGAGAATGTTCCATGAGCACCTGAGAAGAAAGTGTATTCTGTTGCTTATGGATGGAATGTACTATACATATTGATGAAGTCCATCTTGTTTAATTTGTCATTTAAAGCTTGTGTTTCCTTATTTATTTTCATTTTGGGTGATCTGTGCATTGGTGAAAGTGGGGTGTTAAAGTCCCCTACTATTATTGGGTTGCTGTCGATTTCCCCTTTTATGGCTGTTAGCTTTTTTTTTTTTGCCTTATGTATTGAGGTGCTCCTCTGTTTGGTACATAAATATTTACAATTGTTATATCTTCTTCTTGGATCGATCCCTTGATCATTATGTAATGTCCTTCTTTGTCTCTTTTAATAGTCTTTAAAGTCTATTTTGTGTGATATGGGAGTTGCTATTCCAGCGTTCTTTTGATTTCCATTTGCATGGAATATCTTTTTCCATCCCCTTGCTCTCAGTCTGTATGTGTCCCTAGTATGTGTCTGAATTGGGTCTCCTGTAGACAGCATATATACGGGTCTTGTTTTTGTATCCATTCAGCCAGTCTATGTCTTTTGGTTGGAGCATTTAATCCATTTATATTTAAGGTAATTATCAATATGTATTTTCCTATTACCATTTTCTTAATTGTTTTGGGTTTGTTATTGTAGGTGTTTTCCTTCTCTTGTGTTTCCTGCCTAGAGAAGTTCCTTTAGCATCTGTTGTAAAGCTGGTTTGGTGGTGCTCATTTCTCTTAGTGTTTGCTTGTCTGTAAAGGTTTTAATTCTCTATCGAATCTGAGATCCTTGCTGGGTAAAGTAATCTTGGTTGTAGGTTTTCCTCCTTCATCACTTTAAATGTGTCCTGCCACCCTTTTCTGGCTTGCAGAGTTTTTGCTGAAAGATCAGCTGTTAACCTTATGGGGTTCCCTTGTATGTTATCTGTTGCTTTTCTGTTGTTGCTTTTAATATTTTTTCTTTGTATTTAATTTTTGATAGTTTGATTAATATATGTCTTGGTGTGTCTCTCTTGGGTTTGTCCTGTATGGGACTCTGTGCTTCCTGGACTTGATTGACTATTTCCTTTCCCATGTTAGGTAAGTTTTCAACTATAATCTCTTCAAATATTTCCTTAGTCCCTTTCTTTTTCTCTTCTTCTCCTGGGACCCATATAAATCTAATGTTGGTGCATTTAATGTTGTCCCAGAGGTCTCTGAGACTGTCCTCAGTTCTTTTCATTCTTTTTTCTATATTTTGCTCTGCGGTAGTTATGTCCACCTTTTTATCTTTCAGGTCACTTATCCGTTCTTCTGCCTCAGTTATTCTGCTGTTGATTCCGTCTTGAGAATTTTATTTTGTTCTTCATCATTGTTTCTTTGCTCTTGAGTTCTTCTAGGTCTTTGTTAAATGTTTCTTGTATTTTCTCCATTCTATTTCGAAGATTTGGATCATCTTTATTGTCATTATTCTGATTTCTTTTTCAGGTACACTGCCTATTTCCTCTTCATTTTTTTGATCTGGTGGGTTTTTACCTTGCTCCTTCATATGCTGCATATTTCTCTGTTTTCTCATTTTGCTTAACTTACTGTGTTTGAGGGTCTCCTTTTCGCAGGCTGCAGGTTCATAGTTCCCGTTGTTTTTGGCATCTGCCTCCAGTGGGTAAGGTTGGTTCAGTGGGTTGTGTAGGCTTCCTGGTGGAGGGGACTGGTACCTATATTCTGGTGGATGAACCTGGATCTTGTCTTTCTGTTGGGCGGGACCACGTTTGGTGGTGCGTGTTGGGGTTTCTGTGAAGTTAGTATGATTTTAGGCAGCCTCTCTGCTAATAGGTGGTGTTGTGTTCCTGTCTTCCTAGTTGTTTGGCATGGGATGTCCAGCACTGGAGTTTGCTGGTCGTTGATTGGAGCTGGGTCTTTGTGTTGAGACAGAGATCTCTGGTAGAGGTCTTGCCAATTGATATTATGTGGGGCTGGGAGGTGTCTGGTGGTCCAGTATCCTGAAGTCGGCTCTCCCACCTCAAGGCTCAGACCTGACACCCGGCTGGAGCACCAAGACCCTGTCAGCCACACTGCCAGGTACATTGCGAGTTTCTTGCCTTTTGGGAGGTCTGAGGTCTTCTGCCAGCGTTCAGTAGGTGTTCTGTAGGAGTTGTTCCACATGTAGATGTATTTTTGATGTATTTGTGGGGAGGAAAGTGATCTCCATGTCTCACTCTTCCACCATCTTGAAGGTCCTCCTCCAGTCTTTTCTTTTTAACAACTACGTTTTGAGGTTTATTTGAGCAAGATTCTTTTCTTGTCCTTGGGGCTGAGGTTCTGCAACAGATTAATTGATAACGGTTCATACTTGGTTGCTATTATAATGTCAATGTAAAGAATGGTACAGGTTCAAAAGATACGGTTAATTAATGGTTATAAGCTGGGATAAATTTTCTTCTCTAATCCATTGTCTTTTAAATGCCAGTAAAACCAGACACAGCATAAGAAATTAAGTATAAAGCATAGTATTTAGCATCTTAAAAGTTTAGCTTGATGTCTTTGGGGTGCCCTGAAAATAGTTTTAAAGCTTAAGAATTGAGCCAGATTAGTTTTAGTGACTGACATATGACTTAAGTAATTTGAGTCCCCCTTTCTGAGAACTTTGGCTTATTTTTTGTGTTATTTAAGAACCAAGTCTAAATTCTACAAAGTGGTGTATCAGGCCCCCCATGTTAAGGTACCAATATCTTCCCCCAATTATTAACCATTTATTTTGCTATTCTACTACACAACTCTTCTGATTTTGTGAAACTGATGTATATGGGTTTTGGATCTCATCTTGGGGTTTTTCTGACTCTGGGACTTTCTGTAGTCTGAAATTTTAAGTGAGTTTATTGGCTCAGTTATCTTATACTTTCTAAGTTAATTCAACTGCTCCTTTTTCTTGTAACTATTTTCCAACCAAAACATAATTACACAAAATTATTTTGTTTTTGCCACAGTGTCTCATGCAATATATGCTATATACTGGACACTTAATGAAGATAGTTTGAATATTGAGAAACTTTGAGAGGGAGACCTAAATGCTAGAGAAAAAACATAAAAGGTCCCATGTACTATATATGCAAATAAGAATGCCTTACCAAGCTGGGCTAGTCTACAGTGAAACCAAAATTTAGCCACAATGAGTCTTTGTCATTCAGCTTAGCTTATATAAACACCTATGTGTTGATTTTTATATTTTTAATTAAAGTTAATTATTAAGACTTCATGTTTGTGCTTTGAAAGGCATAGGATATCTGTGAAGGTGGCACCTCTACAGTTCTTTTGCTTAAGACCTGATGTTTATGAATGAGAGATGATTAAGATATTTTATCAAAATAAAGTTTGTATTTGTTTAGAAACAAGAAACATACCAAAATGAACAGAAAAGGTCAGCCTCGATAAATTGAGCTCAATCCAAATATGCTAAATTTCATTTTCTACTACACTCATTCTTTTTTAATAACCGGAAAAATGAAAATGTATTTCCTGTTGCATCCTAATGGAGCATGAAGAAAGAAAGGGAGACTCAGAGCAGTTTATTTTCATACTCATCCATTGAGATGAGGTGATCTATCTGTGAATTAAGCTACTTTACTAATTGGAAGGAGGGTAGATAGATGCCTTTGTTGAGTTATTCTAAAATGATTTAAACTTCATTGAATTCTGATTTTAGAAGGGCACTTGATATTTGTTGACTCAGATTATATATTTAAGGAGAAATTAAGGCAATGATTCGAGGTGATTTTCAGATTAATTCAAGCGAGAGCACTAGCTAGTGAGAATAGTATTGTTTTAAGGTAATGGATAAGTCTTTGATCCTTGTATTTAAAGAGAAACTTTAATAAGGTATGTGTGTGTGTATTCATTACCATAAATTTGTATTATCTTCTGTGGCTTTTCTGTTTGTTTATTTCTTAAAATGCATGTCATTGCAAATTATCTTAGGGAATGATAAGCTAAGATTTGAAGTTAGAATTTACAATATCTGATTTCAGGGCACAGCGATAAAAATGGCCTAGTAAGAGTTTGGTGTATGAAGTGGGGGTCGTAGGAGATAAACCTGGACAGTTTGGATTGGGCTTCATCGTGAAAAGTATAGAAAGGAGAAATAGAGAATTTTAGTTTATAGGAACCGTGAATTATTAGAGGTGGTTGGGCAGGACAGTGACATCATGGAATCTTACTTGTAGCAGGATGAATCCAAGGATGGCACAGAGAACAAGTTATGGTGGGACAGCACTAGGAGTAGTGTGGCAGCAGCTAAGCTGTTGTGTGATACAGCAGTGGTAAGGAAGAGAGGTGATTGAACCAAGCATGCATCACCTGGAAGAAAGACATGAAGTCTTGGCTATTAAACGGTGAGAATAAAGAAGTTGCCATATAGTTAGAGCAAGGCTGATTTTTTTCTACAGCCATGCTAACAAGTAAACTGCCAAGCAAACAAATGAAACATGTTCAGTCAATCAGAGCTACCTAACACCAACACAAAACATGTTCCTAAAGTCCTTATACTTCTGCCTCCACACTTCCACATCTGTAAGCAACTCGACCCCAAAACAAACTCTTCCCCCAAACCCCTTATAAGATATTAGTTTGCTCTGCTAAATGAGACAGTTCCTAACCACTATAGCTCACCCTTATTTATGTAAGCAATGAATGTAGTTTTGCGCTTTTGAGTGGTGCTCTTTCTTGACGGTGGTTCCCCCATTTTATCAATGCCTTCTCTCAATCTTCCTTTATCTTTTGCGTTTCCATCTTAACCCCTTCCTTTTAATTACTGAACTTCTCAAAAGAGCATGTTGTAGTTAATGCCTTTGTTTTCTTAGAGCCTGTTTCCTTCTCAGTTGTGTGCTGTGGAGTTGCCTAACTCTATCTAAAAGTTTAATTATTGATGCTTGACATTCAAAATTTTTTAATCAACTTGGACCTACTTTTCACCAGCTTTAAAACTTACTACATCCTTTACTCAAGCTAAACTAGGCTAGTTTTTATTTTTCCTATTTTAAGATAGGAAACTGGCCCTTGTGTGTTTCCTACCAGCATTCTTCCTTCTAAGAATGCCCTCTGCCTAATTTCCACATAGTTAAATCCAGTCTATCTTACTTACCTCCTACCTTTTCCTTGATGCTGCTTCTGACTCCTCAGATCTAAACAGCTCTTACCTCCTAAGAAGCATAGCACTTGTACTGAATCACTGGTTCCCTGAGCTTGTGATTTAATGAACAAATGCAATTTGCCAAAAATAGACCCCTCTCACATGCACACACAAACATAAAAATATGGGGACCACATGGTATTGATGATACTCTTTTAAAGATCAATTCTGATGAAACAGTTATCTAGTATTTCCATGACTTTGTGGAATACGTTATTTCATCACTAAAATTATCATGGAAAACATAGAATAAATTTTATATTATAAAAATTTTACAACGTTGATCTTATGTTTGTCATTTGGCTACAAACCAATGAGAACTTCATCATAGACCAGCTCTGGTCTCTGTCACTCTCACTTTTGCTCTTTTGCTCTCTCTCTCTCTTTTTTAACAGGAGGGCCTGTTTTTGCTTTATTGGAGGGTCAGGTGACACCTGACAGTTCATAAAATGGCTTCAGAGGTGGGAGTAGAGAGAAAACAAAAAATAAGCTGGCAGTGAGAGAAAAACAACCAGAAGGAAAGAGCTGGCTGGTTCTCTCTAAGCCTGATTTAGGGGAGGGAATTGATGTCTGAACAATAAGGATGGACCTTCCCTTCCAACCCTTGATAGGGGAGAGAGAAATAAAGCAAAAGGCTATTGCTTTGGCACTCCTGAGTGGTCTGAGAACCGCTAATCTATACTACTCATTTATCCGTATATCTATCTATCTGTGTTATATCTTTGGGGGGCTTCAGGTTGGCACCTGCTTCTGAAGTCCATAATCCATCTCCTAGCTTCAGATTTCACTGAGTTCAGGCTTATTTCTTAGGGCATCCTTTTCTGGCACCTTCTTTATCCCATCTAAGGATTTTGATATGCTCCATTCCTAATTTTTGAAACTGAGAGACAAAGCTGAAATTCTTGTTTGTGTGTGTGTGTGTATGTGTGTGTGTGTGTCTGTGTGAGTGTGTGTGTGTGTTTAATTTATTTATTTTATTGTATTTTTGGTTGTGTTGGGTCTTTGTTGCTGTGCATGTGCTTTTCTCTAGTCGCGGTGAGCAGGGGCTACTCTTTGTTGCGGTGCACGGGCTTCTCATTGTGGTGGTTTCCCTTGTTGCAGAGCATGGGCTCTAGGTGCGCGGGCTTCAGTAGTTGTGGCACGCAGGCTCAGTAGTTGTGGCACGCGGGCTGTAGAGTGCAGGCTCAGTAGTTGTGGCACACGGGCTTAGTTGCTCCACAGCATGTGGGATCTTCCTGAGCCAGGGCTCGAACCTATTTTCCCTGCATTGGCAGGCAGATTCTTAGCCACTGCACCACCAGGGAAGCCCCAGAAATGCTTATTTTTGAACTCTCTCTGCTTCTCTTCTCTCTTTTTCATCCCATGGGATAAAAATGGTCTCAAAACATCAAGGAATAAAATCACATTACTGAAGGATGAAAATATATTGGAGAAATTTTTAAAACATTACCCTTATTTTGTTCTTTTTAGTTTTTATATTGTTAATGATTTTACCTTCTCAAAAGGATTTACTTTCCTCACCTTCATTGTATATCACTGGAAACCCTGAATGATGGTTTGTGCTTCTTCATATTTTCCCAACATCATTGTGGTACCTTGTAGGAAGCCAGAGCTCAGTTAGTGTGGGTTGAGGCTAAGGTGCTAATGACTGTAGTGAATATTTGACTTTTTGGGTTAAAAAATCTGAAATACAGTGAGCCCAACTATATGCTGCCTGAGAAAATTAACTCCTATTTTCTTCATCTTTATAATGGAAATAACAACTACTCACAAGGTTTTGTATCAAAGAAATAAAATAAATATATGCAAGTCCCTCTAAGCTATAATTTGACATTTATAGTGTTACATCTATAATAAAGTAAATAAAATAAATCAAATATTAAAGAATCATACTAATGAATCAAACTAATTATTTTTATTTAGGCAATACCATGGTGCTTTTCAGTTTACATAACAGGCGTTTTCAGAGAAAAATGATGTTTTTTATTTTGCATGTATTTCATGATGTGGTTTCCATTTGTATTTGGCATTTTTTGGCGGTTTCCAAGAAGCTAAAATGGTATATTGCTATAGCCTGGGAAGAAAACTAAGTCCAGTGACGAAAAGGAAATAAGTGTTGAGATAAGAATAAAATGCCAGTGCTTCCTTTTATATTTGTCCATTATAAATTTTTTTTTAATTTCATAAGCCATTTTTGATGTGTCACTAAAATTTAAACTGCTACTGAGTATAGAACTTAAAATAAATGGTCTTTGGAAAACTCACAATAGTACAGGTCTGGCTTAGGTGGACCCCCAAATGGGTTTTAAAAACATTGACTTCCTTTGTCAGCGCTGTGGTTGCATGTGTTTTAATTGCTTATTTGTATTGGTTCTGAAATTATATTTATTAATCTTTCACACCGAAAATGTTGTATTTATTATTGTTATTATTTTTGTATATGCCTATGCCCTAGATTTGTTGGGATGAGTAGATGTATTAAGGTTCTCTTGAGAAACAGAAACAATAAGATCAATGGGTATGGTGTGTGTGTTCACACCACCAAGCAATTAACTGAGTTCTAACACTACCTGGAGGTAGTGTCAGATCCCTCAGGTTAAGGGCTAGGTTTCGCAAAGATTGCCTCCACCTCCACACACACTTCAGACACCAATCACAGGTCCAGATGGCTACCTGAGCTTTTGACTGACCAGCTATAGATCAGAGGTTCTAATGACTCCTTCCTTGGGTCGGATTAATTTGCTAGAGCAGCTTACAGAAATCAGGGAAACATTCTCCTTTCTAGTTTACCGTTTTTTTATAATAGGATGTAACATAGGAACACCCAAATGGAAGAGATGCATAGGGCAAAGAATGGGGGAAAGGTTGCAGGTCTTCCATGCTTTCTGAGCCTGCCACTCTCCCCAAATTTCTGCAAGTTCACCAACCCAGAAGCTTTCCAAACTCTATTCTTTTGGTTTTTTATGGGGGCTTCATTATATAGGCATGATTGATTAAATCATTTGTCTTTGGTGATTGATTCAACCTTCAGTCCCTCTCCTTTCCCTGGAGGTTAGGGGAATGGGGCTGAGAAGTCCTGCTCTCCAATTACATGGGGCTCTTCCCCTGGCAACCAGCCCTCATCCTTAAGTGCTTTCCAAAAGTCACTTCATTAACATAAACCCAGTTGTGATTGAAAGGGGTTTATTATGAAGATCAAGACACCTTTATCACTCTTAATCACTTAGGAAATTTCGAAGGTTTTAGGAGCTCTGTGACAAAAACTGGCTCAAAGATGAAGACCAAATATATATTTATTATAAGTCACAAAATCACAGTGGATAGACTATATGTAAAGAGATTTATAATAAGGAATTGGTTCAAGTGGTTATCGAGGCTGGCAAGTATAAAATCTGCAGTGTGGGCCAGTAGGCTGGAGACCAGAGAGAGCTAATGTTTCAGTTCCAGTCTGAAGATGGGCAAGCTGGAGACCTAGGAGGGCTGATGTTCCCATTTGAGTGTGAAGGCAGTCTGCTATTGAAATGGGAAGAGCCATGTTGCAGATGAAGTCTGAAGGCAGTCTTCTGGAGATTTCTGTCTAGCTCAGGGCAAGCTGGTCTTTTTGTTCTCTTCACGCCTTCATTTGCTTGGGTGAGGCACACCCACATTATGGAGAGCAATCTGCTTTAGTCCAAGTCCACTGACTTAAGTGTTAAGCTCACCTAAAAACACAGAAATGCCCAGAATGATGTCTGACCAAATATCTGGACACCCCATGGCCCAGGCAAGTTGACATATAAAATTAACCATCACAGTAGGTAATGTCTGATATTACCAGTACATGCTACATGTCTGCCAGAAAGCAATGAAATATTTTATTTTCTGGCATCACAACTCATGAAGCCAGTGCCAAATGACACAAGATCATGTTTTGGATGGTAGTCTGGTGTTTGGAAGACTAAATTCTTTTTGAAGAGAATGGGTGGCAGTTTTGTCTATGTAGTATTTTACGATTTGCAAGGCACTTTCATATACATTAGCACTTTTGATCAATCAGCACCATTATTTTCAAAGCTTTGGTTGCAGGTCCTGCCACCAAGTTATTGACTGTGTCTAACACAAGCAAAGTGAAGCCAAGGGTCAAATAATTATGCAGTAAACCAGATTGATAGGGTAAAGCCAGTGTGAGCAATTTAGCCAAACACAATCCTGACTTTAATTGAAACTTAATTTGTCTGAATTATGTGGACAAATGCCTCAGTTTGTACCATTTTGCAGAAGATTGTGATATCCGCATTGGAGCAACTTATTCACCTTTGAATTTCCAACATCGAGAATAATTACAGAAACACAGTTGTTAAATAAAAATATTTTTTGTCATAGTGAATCAACTCACGATCAAATTAAACTGTCTTTAAACAAGCTGTAGAACTAAAACAACACTAGTTCAAGGTGTGTGTGAGTACTTGCTCAGTTGTCACTAAATTGCTAAGTACTGGCTCGTTCTCCTTCCTCCCATTTCATTCCTTTTGCAACCTTTTCCAATTTGGGTTTGAAACAACTATTGTTTTATATTGATCCACAATTTTTTAGTGTCCAATTAAATAGCTTCTTTTTATTCACCCTTATTCAGTGTCTCTCTGAGAGACCCACCTCCTGTGTCTCTCTACCTTGCTACATTGTTCTGATTTATACCTTATGTTTTTACATAAGTTCTTCCCAGCGGTCTCTGCACCTTAGCTTTCCTGCTTTCAGTTCATTCTATACGTTGCTTTCATGGATATCTTTCTAATGCATGAAATTTATCATTTTTCTTTTATTCAAAATATTTCACAGATTAAAAAAAGAATAGTATGAGGTGGAGGCTAATTAACAGAAATAGGGTAACAATTCTGTTACCAGTAGTGGACATGAAGTTAGACCAAATTTAACTTGATCTCTAAACTGTTGACCTCAGAATCCTTGAGTTACGTACGTCTGCCTAAAGACAGGATGCATTCCAGAACCTTCATTCAGACTGATCTAGAAATAAGGGATCAATTCGCCCCTGCAGTGACGGGTATAAGAATTATGGGGCAGGAATAAAAAAGGGCTTTATGTTTTTGTTGTACGAGCTGATACGCTAGTGATCTCTGGTACTGATGATCTACCATATTAAAGTATAGTGTAGATTCAAATTTGAATATGAAAATGTTTAAGAAACAACACCATCACCTGCTTTGCCACATTGCTCCTGTAGGTTCTAAATTTAACACAAATCGTAAATGATTTTAATTAAACTTTTGTTGATACCACAGGTATTGTAATCATGTATTGTCCAAAGCCCAAACTAATTCAATGAAGAATTTATAATCACCAAAATCATTATTACTTCTCAATGGAATTCTTAATTTTGCTCCACCCCACCTATACCTGGAACCATGAAATAACTTCAGTTGTTAATATCGGCTACTCTTTATCCTAGAATATTTATTTGTCCTTCCTTGTGAGTTCTTGCTACTTAAATGTTTGACATCTTTTCTGTTCGATGAGGAATTTTCATTTTAGCATAAGAATCTCTGTTCCTCCTCTACCCCACTCATGTCCAGCCTCAGTAAAAATTCTTCATGTCAACTGAGTGAATAGCTAGGAGGTGATTACTTTGTGCCTTTAAGGAAATGGAAGTTCAAGAGTGACAGCATTGCGTGGCCCTGAACTTCTGTGGCTTAAATAAGAGCCTAGAATACATGCTCATCTCCATTGGAGCCATTCTTACATTAAAACCAGCTCTTTAGAATTCAGGCAGTCTGACTTACCTTTATTTTATAGCAGTTAGAAAGGTAAATATCTTATTTGTCACAGAATATAGCATGGAATGTCAACAAGCCAAACACAAGGGCAAGGCAGAAATAAGAATATGACATGGCAACCAAAATTTTAAAAAAAGATTTTCAAGAGACACTACTGTTTTCTCCCACGTTTATTACTACACTTGATCACATGTATGAAAATAATAGTTATAAAACAAATACGATGGTCACAATATAATGTAAAGAATTCTCTCTGTATACCATTTGACAATTTTATTTTCACTACAAATGGTGTCAGCAGTGTACGTAAGTCATCCTGCAGCTGAATACCACTAGTGGATTATGTTACCATATGTTACTTGTTATAAGAATAACAATAGTGTTGTAGGCTATTTATTGAAATATCTAAACACAACTGGAAAAAATGGTTTACTCTGTTAGGCCAGCTGTATTTTCCATATTCACTTCGACTGTTACTTCTCATTGTTAAGTTTCTGGAAAGTTTATTTTCTAGCTGACAGGCTTTCAGAACTGTGATTTAGAGAAATAAAACTAGGTAACAACTGACTATATTTAAATGTTGTGCCACAAAGTCCATTCTCTTCATTTCACATGATAAATATTCTCGTCCAATAAAAAGGATTCTTCTGGGTTTGAAATGTTTCCTTGTTCTTGATAACATTCAACACCTTAGGAGTAGTAGATATTTAAATTTCATAGTGTAAGCATCATAAATGCTACTTGATGATGCTGAAGACCATTACTGAATTTTTGAGTTTTTGTTACATCTACTTTTGTGTATTTTCTCATTTAATTTTCATAACAAGCAGATGAGCAAACAGAGGCCTAGAGAATTGCCCACAATCCCAGTAAGTGATGTCTGAGCCCAGTGTATCTAAATTCAGAGCTCCCTTCCATTCTTCCTGCTTAGTCGAAATGAGTAGGACTGTCCTCTGCATAGGTTTATCTGTCAGAAGTTGCTAAGCCTGGAATCTTGTTATACTGAGATCTTTGCCCCCTTGAAAGAGAGGACTTAATTTGCCACAGGTGCCATGATATGAAAACTATTCACCAGCAAATATAAATCACCGGTGGTAAAGCAGGATGCGCAAAGTAAGCCACCACATATCACACACTTCTTCCAGTAATCACATTACACGTGGGTATTCCATGCCGTGGTCTATGTCTATAAACTGACATGATTATAGAAACCAGTAAGGGACCTACCAAGCTTACAGTACATGTATGTAAGTTCAGGTACACATTGACCTTTTATGCAGTCATGTCAGATCAGTTTTAAGTTTAGGTCTGATATTCAGCTGATTCTCCTTCATAGGAAGGTTTAATCCTGATGCCCGTTAACCCTTCACAATCTAGTCTGAGCCTCCTAATCCCTGTCTTCCATATTCAACCTTCTTGTTTTCTGGATCAGTCTATGCTATTTACAAAAACATATTGTTACATATTATCAAAGATCACTGATGATGTAAAACCACACTGTATGTGGTAGGAATCTACTCAGGTGGACAGAAATGTAGAGGATTAAGGTCTACTAAAGAGCTTTGAGAAAAAGGTACCATTACAATTTGTATATTTAAACTGTAGGTGTCGTAAGATTCTTACTGATATTTTAAGTAGTTTGGAAAAAAAGTGTAGAAACAAGGACATACGAAAATAAAATTGAAGCCAAAGAAGAGAAAAAACACATACTGGGTAAGAGAAATTGTATTTCATTTTGATGAAGTGTTTTCAAAGTCCTAGGGAGACTTTTTATTCTAACTTCCTATGTTACATGTATCTCCTGTGCTTCTGAGTTAACAAAGAAGAAAAAGAAGGTAAGAGGAGAGAACAGAGAGATGTATTTTCTTTTCTTCTTGAAGTCTGTTTCTTGGGTACATATAAATGCAGCACAATGGCCCAAAGAATCATCACATTTTAAGGGAAAGTGGGTTTTAAAAGAAAAGATAAATAGCTTCTTTCCCAAGCTCTATTTCCATTTCATCAATAATAAAGTAGGTTTCTAAAAGGAGACATTTTTTTAAAAACTGGAAATTATTATAACATTACATTGGATGTTTTTGTGAATGCATACTGTTGCTATGTTTTGAGACCTCATAATATTTAAAATGTGCCTTTTTCATTATTTCTTTGCTTTGAGAGTGTGTAGCTTAAAATAATCATATGGTATTATGTAATTAGAAGGATTTCATTTTCATGGTAAAAGTGACATTTATATTGGTGATTTGAGTACTATTACAAGTCAATTAAGATTTTAAGTAGTAACTTTAATGTACCACTGCTAGATTGATCGATTTCCTCACCATTTGTTTATCTTTCCATTCAGCAATCATTTGGTAAATCTATTCCAGGAACCTGATATTTTGCTCAATGCTGGGAATATAATGATAAATTAATATTTTCCCATCCTCTAAAAGCTTATGGTTTAGTAAGAAGTGCTTGTTATATTAGGAAAGTGAAGATTTTGTCACTGGTATGTCCTAGGGATTATATACCTATGCGTAGTGACACCTTCCTTTGACAATAGAATCAAGACCCATCCCAGTCTTTCTAAAGTCCTTTCTCTCTGGGTTATTTGGGGTTAATATGATTGTCCTGAGCTTTATGGGCCATGGTAAAGTATATGCAAGTCTCATGCTCATGTACTTTCATTTTTAGCATAAATTTTATTTCAAGCTTGTTCTCAAAGCCTAGTTTGTCATCAAGTGTTGAAATGGAGTTAGCAAAGAAGAAATGATACAGCTGATCTGTCAGTCCTCCACTTTTAATTCCTAGACTTAAAATTTTGTATAATTTTCTCCAAGATTTTGCTTGGGGTCTTCTGTTACTTCGTGTATCTCAAAATAAATTTTGTATTAAAAACTGGAAACTTGACAGCTCTTCAGAAAGAAAACTTAGTAAAAGTTTGAAAATTATTTTTCAGAAAGAAAAAGTTACAAGCAGGCAAAATATAGTTCAACCAACTAAGCTTGAAATGTAAAACACCTTTAGAAATATTTACATGAATGTGCGTAGATAAATAAAACCATAGAATTATTTGAGAGAACAGTAAATATAAACTTAACAGTTTAAGAGAAAGTGTTCCATTCATGAGATTAATGCATTTGATTCTTCTACATTGTCTTAGCTCCAATTTGGTGCATTATGGTGGTTTGGAAAAAAAATCAAGTTCTTAATGTTGTTTCAACATCTGCTTTTGAGGAAATGTATACTTTCCTTTCCAGATACAATACATATAAAATATCCCATCGGGGCTGAACCCCAGAGAGGCACCATGCTTAAGTAATAAGCCCAATTATCTTGATAATAAACAGCAACTAGAAATTGAACTCCTGTTGGCAGATATATAGGATACTTAAACACTAAGTGCGATTAATTAAACTCTAAAAAGAGTTACATTATAAGCAAATATAATAATAAATCATTATACAGTATTAAGTAGAGCAATTATCTAATTTTCTTCTTTTTCTCATTAATGAAGTTTATGTTTTTGAAATATCATGAGAAAAGGATTTCAAAAATAGTGGAGAGCTTACCTTTAAGCATCTTCTGAGATAGAAATGTCAGATTTCAAACTAATAAAAGATGAATGTGATAATAAATATTTTACTCCTAATGCCAAGGGATAAGAATGTGATACCATGAAAGGTGGTATAGGCTTTAGGTAAATATTTGTACTATAATGTGTCGAGCAAAGTGTTTGGGGAGACATACAGGCATACCTCATTTTATTGCACGTTGTTTTATTGTGCTTTGCAGATATTGTTGATTTTACAAACTGAAGGTTTGTGGCAGCCCTACGTCATTAGATGATGGTTAGCATTTTTTTTTTAGCAACAAAATATTTTTAATTAACACATGTGCATTTTTAAGACATAATGCTATTGCATGTTTAATAGACTACAGTATAGTGTAAACATAACTTTTATATGCACTGGCAAGCAAAAAAAAAAAAATTGTGTGACTCACTTTCTTATGATATTCACTTTACTGTGATGGTCTGAAACTAAACCTGCAATATTCCAAGCTATGCCTGTAGTGGAGGGCAGTTGAAATGGTTCAGGTCAAGCACGTGTAAGAATGAATTTATGATCAATGTCATATATTTCCTCAGGAAAGTATTGTTGACCTTCCTACAATTTATTTTCTATTTATTTCAAAGCAAATAATTACTAGAGAAGTGCAAACTTGTCTATATGAAAAAAGTAATAACTACAGCCCATTTCATTTGAGATCATTCTACAATTTTGTCTGAGATTATTGATTCAAAAGGGAGTCTTAATTTCTAAGGACTAATGCTATATAGAATTTGGGTCTCCACTCTTTTCTCAAAAATATGTAATTAAATGGGGAGGATGAGATAGCTCTTCCCCTATCATTACAAACAACGGTGTACACAGACAAATAAATATAAAGAATAACAACTGTCAAGCAAGAAGTAGGGTATGACATATTATAAATTTTTGAAAAAATATTTATTTATTTGGCTGCACTGGGTCTTAGTTGCAGCACGCGGATCTTCATTGCGACTTGCAGGATGTTTAGTTGTGGCATGCGGGCTCTTAGTTGTGGCACGTGGGATCTAGTTCCCCAACCAGGGATGGAACCTGCACCCCCTGTATTGGGAGCATGGAGCCTTAACCACTGGACCACCAGGGAGGTCCCGTGATAAATGTTTTTTTAAAGTGATTATCTTAGTCCATTTGGGCTGCTGTAACAAAGTACCATAGTCTGGGTAGCTTATGAAAAAACAAATGTATTTCTCATAGTTCTGGAGGCTGGAAGTCATTGATCAGGTGCTACTATTGTTGGGTGAGGGCCCTCCTGTGAGTTACAGGCTTATCCTCTTTGTATCCTTGTATAGCAGGAGGGGCCAGGAAGCTTGATGGGGTCTCTTTTATAAGAACACTAATCCCATTCATGAGAGCTTCACCCTTATGACCTAAACATTTCCCAAAGACCCTTCTTTCTAATAGCATCACATTGAGCTTTGGGATTTCAACATATGAATTTAGGTGTAGGTACAAACATTCAGATCACAGCAGTGACCAAGGATATAAAGGAAATTTCAGGGGAGTGTTGTGCTGTATTTAGTCATAGATATCATATTTTGCATCTGCACTGATGAGTTGACAAAATCCAGAAAATTCTAATAACCTTCAATCTCAAAAGAAGGAAGCGTTATTTCCCCCCTTTTTACTATATTGAGTGTGAGGGGTTAGTATGAACTGCTGATGGGAAAAGAAATATAAAAATAGATGTAAATAAGAGCATCTGAGTATTTCTGATCGTGGCTTAAGCTCTTCAATTAGTCACAGCTTTGGTGGTAATGATGATAGGCAGGGGTGGTGGGGGCAATGTGTTTCCTCTCCCAAGAGCAGAGCTACATTTGATTGGAACGTATGTTGTCAGAAGGTATCTAAGTCATTGGAAAAGGTATCTTCCCAGAAAGAATATCCAAGGTGCCCAAAAGAGCTCTTAACTCTCCCCTTTCTCCTATCCACCCCACATACAACAGTAGAGCAAACTGGCTGCAAAACCCATCTATCCAATTATAACTCAGAAAAAGTAAGTAAGTGCCAGGAAAGTTGTAAATGTAGTAAAGAAAGTTAATCTCAGTTATATCAGAAGAGAGAAAAAATCTGGACAAAGTTATACACATTAGGTGAGAAGAAATGAAATATCACAGAAACTAAGCAAACATGATGTGGCAGAGGGGTAGGGGAGTGAAAACAGAATATACATAGTATGCCATTAATGTATAAAGATTTCAGTCTGGAATAAAACATAACACAGGGAACTAAAAAAACATTCTTGTGAGTGCAGGTTCCTCAACAAGTTGAAAAAAGTTACCGTATGACCTAGCAATCCTACCTCCAGGTACATATCCAAAAGAATCCAAATCATGATCTGGAAGAGATGTCAGCATATCAGTATTTATGGCAGGATTATTCAGAATAGCCAAGAAGTAGAAAAAACTCAGATGCCCATTAACTGGTGAATCGATTAAGCAAATATGGTATATACATACAATGGAATCTCATACAGCCTTTTAAAAGAAGGAAATTCTGTTACATACTACAGCATGGTGAACCTGAAGCACGTTATGCTAAGCACAATAATCCAGTCACCAAAGGACAAATACTGTGTAATTCCACTCATGCAGTATCTCAAGTAGTCAAAATCATAGAAACAGAAAGTAGAAAGATGACTGCCAAGGGCTGGGAGCAGTGATGGGGGGGATCAGTATTTGGTTGGTATAGAATTACAGGGCTGTAGGATGAAAAAGTTTTAGAGTTCTGTTGCACAATTTTGTGAATATGCTTAACACTACTGAACTATACACTTAAAATAGTTAACATGGTAACTTTAATGTTATATATTTTATACCACACATACAAAAATTACAACAAGCTCAGTTATTTTCTAATGTGAATGACAAACAGATTATCAAACATCAGGGAACACTGGGAATGCAACAGTCCTGAGTTTTTCTAGGGGAAACTAGAGGAAACATTTTCTCCCCCTAGAGGGAGAAAACATCCATAAAGATAACAAATCAAAATGGATCTTAGGGAATGCAGAACTTGAAGTTTCTGTGTTCAAATGAAACACTAATGGTGAACATAAGGTCCGTAGAACTCTTAACAATAATTCTTTGCAGGAATTTATGGTGGCAAGTATTAGGTAGAAAGCGTTAGCTCTGTTAAGTAATTTTATTGTGGTATTTTTTATATATATATATATATATATATATAAAATAAAATGTATATGTTATATATACTATATATGATATATATTTAATGAAAAAAATTTGGGTGTGAAAAATAAGAAGTGAGTGAGAAATGGTAATATGAGGAAGTCTTTGTTTTGGGGGCACAGGGATCTCTGTAAGCCAGTATGCCAACACAGGTTTTGTTTGTTTGTTTTTCAGCTGCTGTGGCAAAGATTACCTTATTTTGGGAAAATTACCTCCTGGACACATCATAGAAATGCAGAAGTGACTTGTAAAAGAGAAGTAACAGGTATTTTTTTACTGTTTTTGAAATTCTGTATTAAGCTTTACTTACAGTAGTTCATCTAATTTTCACAATAGTCTTACAATGCAAATATTAATAGTTTTTCCAGTAATTTATGTCATTTTTAATGGAAAATTATCCTTTTTCTCCTCAATTCAAGTATTTTTTTAAAGAGAGCTTATAATGTCTCCCCAAATTTTCCTGTAACTTAAAATTTGTATGGTTTTATTACTTTTCAAACTTCACTTTATCTGAATTTCAGAAATTTTATGGCATGGAGAAAGCACTGTGGTGTGTGTTTGTGTGTGTGTGTGTGTGTGTGTGTGTGTGTGTGTACGTGCATTTTTTTTCAAAATGAATAACCAACTGTTCATTTACTATGTATCAAAAAGTTATTCTTCCTTGGTGGTTGGAAAGTTAGCTTATGTTTCATGAGATTAAATTATTCTGATAGAAAAATACTTATTCTATTCTATTTTTTTGTCTTACTGACATTTATGTCTGTGTATCTACACAAATCTAATGCTTATTGTAGCTTTATAGATTTTTTGTTACTTATTGGACATAACCACTTTTTAATATTCTTTGCTATTCTTGCATATGCATTGTTTAGAAGTGAACATTAAATTAAATTTGCCAAAAATTCCTCATTGAAAGTTTGATTAAAAGATTATTAAATTCATAAATAAATTTGAGGAGAAATTACATTCCAATGCTATTAAGATCCCTGTTTAGAATTATGGTGTATCTATCAAAAATCACATATCATTTGCTTCATATTGCTTTGAGTATTTTGTGGTTAATTTTAATACTGTGTATTTTGAAGTTCTGCTTACTATTTCAATCCTATTTTCTTAGTACATAAGTTTTTATTTTTTATTGCTGCAGTATAGAAAAGTTATTGCTTTTGTGAATGTTTTTTCAAGATAGCTAACTTTCTTTATTCTTATCAATACTAATGCATTTTTCATTTATTTCCATGGACTTAATGGACCCAATCTGAAAATACTTACACGTTCTTACCTTATTTATCTATATCTTACTCTTTGGTATTGCATTTACTAGACATGTCAGAATAATGTTGAATAAAAATAATAATATGATATGAGTCTTTCCCAGTACTTTTCATTTATAGTTTTTCTGTTGAAATTGATATAGTCTACTGGTTTTGCATGAATACTTTTAATTACAGTTTTATTCTGTATTTAGTCAAATCAGTAATAAATGCTGAATTTTTAAAATTATTTTACTCTTAAAAAAGGTGCCAGATATTTTTACTCCTCTAGTTTATTAGCATGTTGGACTGTATTACTTGATTTCCTAATGTGGGTTCATTCCTGCATTCCTGGAACAAACTCTTCTTTTTCATCGCATATTATTCTTCCGTTAGATGTTCATGTTATTCACTGTATTTACATATAATTTTTATTCATACTCCTAGGTTAAATGAATATATTGCTACCTTATTTCCTTTTAGTGTCATATTTGTCAGGTTGTGATATTATACTTTTCTAAGCCTTAGAGTGTAATTTGAGGTACTTTTTATCTTTTAATCTTAACCACAATGCACATCATTCATATGTCTCAGATTCTTACGTCACAGAGTAACAGCATGAACTGAAATAAAGCAAAAAAACAAAATACAACTATATGCTGTCTACAAGAGACTCATCTTAGATCTCAGGACATACATAGGTTACAAGTGAAAGAATGGAAAAGGATATTCCATGCACCTAGTAACCAAACAAGTAACAAGGATGGCTAAACTCATATCTGACAAAATAGACTTTAAGTCAAAAACTCTTGCAGGAGACAAAGAAGGGCATTATATATTGATAAAAAGGATCAATTTACCAAGAATATATAACACTTATAAATTTGTATGTACCAAATATCAGAGGTCCTAAAATACATGAAGCAAATTAGACAGAAGTGAAGGTACAAAAAGTTAGGTCTACAATTATAGCAGGAAACATCAGTATTTCACTAATGGATAGAAAAATGAGAAAGAAGGTCAATAAGGAAATGGAGCATTTGAACATTTTAGACCAACTGGACCTAATAGATATGTAAGGAATATTCTATCCAACAAAATCAGAATACACATTTTATTAAAAGATGGAAATCAAAGTATCTTTTCTATAACAATGTAATGAAATTATTATCAGAAAAAAACTGAAAAATACACAAATATATGGAAATTAAATAGCACACTCATAAACAACTATTGGGTCACACAAGGAGGCACGAGGGGGGGAAGGGGAAGCTGGGATGAAGTGAGAGAGTAGCTTTGACGTATATACAATACCAAGTATAAAATGGATGGCTAGTGGGAAGCTGCTGCAAAGCACAGGGAGATCAACTTGGTGCTTTTTGATGACCTAGAGGGATGGGATAGGGAGGGTGGGAGGGAGGCTCAAGAGGCAGGGGGTATGGGGATATATGTATACATATAGCTGATTCACTTTGTTGTACAGCAGAAACTAACACAACATTGTAAAGCATTTATATTCCAACAAAGATGTGAAAAAAAGAAGTCTTTAGTCAAATGAAGGTAAGAATGCAACATGGGCTGCAATTAAATCAGTGTTTAAAGGGAAATTTATAGCTGTATGTGCTTACGTTTAAAAAGAAGTAAGATCTCAAATCAATTAACTAACTTTCAGCCCAAAGAAACTATAAAAAAGAACAAACTAAGCCCAAAGCTGGGAGAAAGAAGGAAATAATAAGCTTAAGCAGTGATGAATGAAATAGAGAATAGAAGAACAATTGAGAAAATCACTGAAAACAAGAATTAGTTTTTTGAAAAAAAAATGACAAAATTGACAAGCTCTTAACTAGACTGACTAGGAAAGAAAAAGACGATACTCCTGTTACTAAAATCAGAAATGAAATTGTGATATCACTATCAATTTTACAGAGATAAAAAGAATTACAAGATATTACTATGGATAACTATACACAAAAAACTGGACAATCTAGATGAAATGGAGAAATTTCTAGAAATATACAGCCTACAAAGATGGACCCATGAAGAAATAGAAAATCTGAATAGATCCCTAACTACTTGTGAGATTTAATCAGTAATCAAAAACCGCCTAAGAAAGAAAAACCCATGACCAGATGGCTTAACCATTATGTTCTGGCAAACATTTAAAGAATAACTAAGATCCATACTTTTCCAACTCTTCCAAAAATTGAAGGGGGAATACTTTCTAACTCACTCTATGTGGCCAGCAGTACTCTGATACCAAAGTCAGACAAAGCACTACAAAAATTCTAGAGATCAATATCCCTTATCTTTATTAATACAAATATCCTCAGTAAAATAGCAAACAATTCCACAGCTCATTAAAAGGACTATACACCATGACCAAGTGGGGTTTATTCCTGCAATGAAAGTATGTGCAATGTATGAAAGTCAACCAATGTAACATATCACATTAACAGAATGAAGGAAAAGAATATTCATCTCAATTAATGCAGAAAAAGCATTTGTCAACATTCAGCACCATTTCATTATGAAATACTCAGCAAACTAGGAATAGAAAGAAACCACATCAATATAGTAAAAGCCATATGTGAAAATCCCACAGCTTACATCAGTTATAGTGGTGAATGAATGAAGGCTTTTCCTCTCAATTCAGGAATAAAACAAAGATACCTACTTCTATTCAAAATTGTACTGGAGAGACTTCTCTGGTGGTGCAGTGGTTAAGAATATGCCTGCCAATTCAGAGGATGCAGGTTCGATCCCTGGTCCGGGAAGACCCCATATGCTGCAGAGCAACTAAGCCCAGGCACCACAACTACTGAGCTTGTGCTCTAGAGCCCATGAGCCACAACTACTGAGCCTACGTGCCACAACTACTGAAGCCCGCGTGCCTAAAACCTATGTTCTGCAACAAGAGAAGCCACTGGAATAAGAAGCACATGCAATGCAATGACGAGTAACCCCCACTCGCCGCAACAAGACAAAGCCAGTGCGCAGCAACGAAGACCCAGCACAGCCAAAAAAAAAAAAAAAAAAATTGTACTGGATGTCCTAGCCAGAGCAATTAAACTTGAAAGAAAAGGCATCCAAATTAAAAGGAAAGGAGTAAAATTATCTCAGCAGGTGAAATAATCTTATAGAAAACTCTAAAAATTACATACACACACAACTGTTAGAGCTAATAAACGAATTCAGCAAAACTTCAGGATACAAAATCAACACCCAAAATTTAGTTGTGTTTCTATACACTAACAATGAATAATCTGAAAACAAAATTTAAAATGAATCTCATTTACAGTAGTATCAAAGATAAAAAAATACTTAGGAGTAAGCTGAACCATGGACATGAAAGATTTGTATGCTGAAAATTAGAAAATATTGCTGGAAGAAATTAAAGAAGACACAAATAAATGGAAAGACATCTTATGTTTATGGCTGGAATAATTATTAAAATGTCAATACCCAAAAGCAATCCCTACAAAACCTCAGCATTTTTTTTTTTGCAGAAATAAATAGAAGAGTTCATCCTATAATTCACATGGAATCTTAAGGGATCTTGAACAGGCAAAAGAAACTTGAAAAAGAATAAAATTGGGGTCTTTCTGATTTTAAAACTTATTATAGAACTACAGTAATCAAAACAATGTGAGGGCTTCCCTGGTGGCGCAGTGGTTGAGAGTCCTCCTGCCGATGCAGGGGACACGGGTTCGTGCCCCAGTCCGGGAAGATCCCACATGCCACAGAGCGGCTAGGCCCGTGAGCCATGGCTGCTGAGCCTGCGCATCTGGAGCCTGTGCTCCGTAACGGGAGAGGCCACAACAGTGAGAGGCCTGCGTACCGCAAAAAATAAAAAAATAAATAAAACAATGTGAGACTGGCATATAGACAGAAATATAGACCAATGGAATGTAATATAGATCCTAGGAATAAATACTTGCATATATGGTTGAATGATTTTTAACAAGAGTGTCAAGACCTTTCACTGGGGAAAAGACAGTTTTTTTTCAAGAAATGATGTTGGGAAAGCTGGATATCTACATGCAAAAGAATGAAGTTGCTGTGTTACCAGATACCATGTACACAAATATAATGCAAAATGGATCAAAGACCTCGATGTAAGAGTTAAAACTATACAATGCTGAGAAGAAAACATAGGGAAACAGCTTCTTGATGTTGAATTGTGCAATGATTTCTTACATATGACACTGAAAGTGCAGGTAACAAAAGGAAAAATAGATGAATTGAACTACATCAAAATTAAAATCTTCTGTGTACCAAAGGATACAGCCAATGGAGTGAAAAGGTGACCTATCAAAAGAGGAAATATTTGCAAAATGTATATTTGATAAAGGGTTAATATTTAGAATATATTTTTAGAAACTTCTGTAACTCAACAACAGAAAATTGAATAGTCCAATTTGTAAATGGACAAAGGATTTAGCTATTTAAATCCTTTAGGAAGGAGACCTACAAGATGGCGGAGGAGTAAGACGTGGAGATTACCTTCCTCGGCACAAGTACATCAAAAATACACCTGCGTGTGGAACAACTCCTACCGAACACCTACTGAACGCTGGCAGAAGACCTCAGACTTCCTACAAGGCAAGAAAATCCCCACCTACCTGGGTAGGGGAAAAGGAAAAAGAAAAAAACAGAGGCAAAAGAATAGGGATGGGACCTGCACCTCTGGGAGAGAGCTGTGAAGGAGGAAGAGTTTCCACACACTAGGAAGCCCCTTCACTGGCAGGGACGGGGTGTGGCCAGGGGGGAAGCTTCAGAGCCACGGAGGAGAGCACAGCAACAGGGGGTGCGGAAGGCAAAGCGGAGAGATTCCTGCACAGAGGATCAGTGCTGACCAGTACTTACCACGCTGAGATGCTTGTCTGCTCACCCACCAGGGGGTGTGGGGTTGGGAGCTGAGGCTTGGGCTTTGGAGGTCAGACCCCAGGGAGAGGACTGGGGTTGGCTGCGTGAAGACAGCCTGTGGGGCTAGTGCGCCACAGCTAGCCAGGAGGGAGTCAGGGAAAAAGTCTGGACCTGCCAAAGAGGCAAGAGACTATTGTTTTGGGGTGCGTGAGGAGAGGTTTTCCTGCTCCGTGTGCCCACAGAAGGCAGACACAGCCTAAGCAAGCTCCAGAGACAGGCGCAAGCCACGGCTATCAGCTCAGACCCCAGAGACAGGCATAAAACGGTAACACTGCTTCTGCTGCCACAAAGAATCCTGTGTGCAAGCGCAGGTCATTACCCACACCCCACTGGGAACCTGTGCAGCACACCACTGCAAGGGTTCTGAGATTCAGAGACAACTTTTCTGGGAGAACAGAAAGTGCGCCTGAGATTGTTGCAATATCACACTGGCCTCTGCCACCACAGGCTTGCCCCACGTTCCAGTTATGACTACCGTACCCCTCCCTCTCCCCAGCCTGGGTGAGCAAGAGAGCACTAATCAGCTGCTGCTTTAACCCCTCTTGTCTGTGTGGGGAACCGATGCCTGAGGGCAGCCTACACACGAGGTGGATCCAAAACCAAAGCCAAACACCAGGAGCTGTGTGAACAAAGAAGAGAAAGGGAGATTTCTCTGTGCAGCCTCAGGAGCAGCATATTAAATCCTTGCCATCAACTTGATGAACTCTGCATCTGTGGAATACCTGAATAGACAACGAATGTTCCCAAAATTGGGGTGGTGGACTTTGGGAGCAACTGTAGACTTGGACTTTGCTTTTGCGTCTGATTTGTTTCCAGTTTTTATGTTTATCTTAGTTTAGTTTTTAGTGCTTGTTATCATTGGTGGATTTGTTTTTTGGTTTGGTTGCTGTCTTCTATTTTTTTCTGTTTTTTATTTTTTAATTTTATTATTTAAAAATTTTTTTAATGTTTTAATATGTTTTCTTTTTTTCTCTTTTTGTGAGTGTGTATGTATATATTTCTTTGTGTGATTTTGTCTGTTTAGGTTTGCTTTTACCATTTGCTTTGGGGTTCTATCCATTTGTTTTTTTTCCTTTTTTTTCTTCCTTTTATTCCAAGCTGTGTGGTTGGTAGGGTCTTAGTGCTCTGGCCAGGTGTCAGGCCTGAGCCTCCGAGGTGGGAAAGCCGAGTCCAAGATATTGGACCACCAGAGACCTCCCGGCTGCACATAATATCAATCGGTGAGAACTCTCCCAGAGATCTCCATCTCAACACTAAGATCCAGCTCCACCCAATAGCCAGCAAGCTACAGTGCTGGATGTCCCATGCCAAACAAGTAGCAAGACAGGAACACAATCCCACCTATTAACAGAGAGGCTGCCTAAAGTCATACTGAGTTCACAAACACCCCAAAACACACCACCAGACGTGCCCCTGCCCAACCAGAAGGACAATATCCAGCCCCACGCACGAGAACACAAGCACCAGTCCCCTCCAACAGGAAGCCTACACAAGCCACTTAAGCAATTTCGCCCACCGGGGGCAGACACCAAAAACAATGGGAGCTGTGAACCTGCAGCCTGTGAAAAGGAGACCACAAAGACAGTAAGTTAAACAAATTGAGTAGACAGAGAAATATGCAGCAGGTGAAGGAGCAAAGTAAAAATTCATTAGACCAAACAAATAAAGAGGAAATAGGCAGTCTACCTGAAAATGAATTCAGAGTACTGATAGTAAAGATGATCCAAAATCTTGGAAATAGAATGGAGAAAGTACAAGAAATGTTTAACATGGACCTAGAAGAACTAAAGAGCAAACAAACAATGATGAACAACAAAATAAATGAAATTAAAAATTCTCTAGAAGGAATCAATATCAGATTAACTGAGGCAGAAGAACAGATAAGTGACCTGAAAGATAAAATAGTGGAAATAACTGTCGCAGAGAAGAATAAAGAGAAAAGAATGAAAAGAAGTGAGGACAGTCTCAGAGACCCCTGGAACAACACTAAATGCACAACATTTTTTTTTTTTTTTTTTGTGGTACGCAGGCCTCTCACTGTTGTGGCCTCTCCCGTTGCGGAGCACAGGCTCCAGACGCACAGGCTCAGCAGCCAAGGCTCATGGGCCCAGCCGCTCTGCGGCATGTGGGATCTTCCCAGACCGGGGCACGAACCCGTGTCCCCTGCATCGGCAGGCAGACTCTCAACCACTGTGCCACCAGGGAAGCCCTAAACGCACAACATTTGAATTATAAGGGCAGAAGATGAAGAGAAAAAGAAAAGTTCTGAGAAAATATTTGAAGAGATTATAGTTGAAAACTTCCCTAACATGGCAAAGGAAGTAGTCAATCAAGTCCATGAAGTGCAGAGTCCCATACACCATAAACCCAAAGAGAAACATGCTAAGACACATATTAATCAAACTATCAAAAATTAGATACAAAGAAAAAATATTAAAAGCAGCAACAGGAAAGCAACAAATAACATTCCAGGGAATACCCATAAGGTTAGCAGCTGATCTTTCAGCAGAAACTCTGCAAGCCAGAAGGGAGTGGCAAGACATATTTAAAATGATGAAAGGGAAAAACCTACAATCAGGATTACTCTACCCAGCAAGAATTTCATGCATATTTGACAGAGAAGTTAAAATCGTTAAAGATAAGCAAAAGCTAAGAGAATTCTGTACCACCTAATGCAGGTTTACAACAAATGCTAAAGGGACATCTCTAGGCAGGAAACACAAGAGAAGGAAAAGACCTATAAAAACAAACCCGTATCAGTTGCGAAAATGGTAATAGGTACATACATATCGATAATTACTTTAAGTGTAAAAGGATTGAATGCTCCAACCAAAAGACACAGACTGGATGGATGGATACAAAAACAAGACCCTTATATATGCTGTTTACAAGAGACCCACTTCAGACTTAGGGACACATACCGACTGAAAGTGAGGGGATAGAAAAAGATATTCAATGTAAATGAAAATCAAAAGAAAGCTGGAGTAGCAGTAGTCATATGAGACATAATAGAATTTAATATAAAGACTATTACAAGATAC
The DNA here is from genome assembly GCF_963455315.2 of Globicephala melas. NCBI lineage: Eukaryota > Metazoa > Chordata > Mammalia > Artiodactyla > Delphinidae > Globicephala > Globicephala melas. The sequence continues at coordinate 10,012,493 of NC_083324.2, read as the reverse complement.
AAAGAAGGACACTACCTAATGACCAAGGGATCAATCCAAGAAGAAGATATAACAATTGTAAATATTTAGGCACCCAACATAGGAGCATCTCAATACATAAAGCAAATGCTACCAGCCATAAAAGGGGAAATCGACAGTAACACAATAAGAGTAGGAGACTTTAACACCACACTTTCACCAATGGACAGATCATCCAAAATGAAAACAAGGAAACACAGCCTTTAAATGACACATTAGACGAGATGGACTTAATTGATATTTATAGGACCTTCCATCCAAGAACAGCAGAATACACTTTCTTCTCAAGTGCTCATGAAACATTCTTCAGAATAGGTCATGTCTTGGGTCACAAATCAAGCCTTGGTAAATTTAGGAAAATTGAAATTGTATCAAGTTGCTTTTCCAACCACAACGCTATAAGACTAGATATCAACTACAGGAAAAAAAAACTGAAAAATACAAACACATGGAGGCTAAACAATATGCTACTAAATAACCAAGAGATCACTGAAGAAATCAAAGAGGAAATCAAAAAATACCTAGAAACAAATAACAATGAAAACACGACGACCCAAGACCTATGGGATGCAGCAAAAGCAGTTCTAAGAGGGAAGTTTATAGCAATACAATCCTACCTCAAGAGACAAGAAAAGTCTCATGTAAACAACCTAACCTTACACGTAAAGCAATTAGAGAATGAAGAACAACAAAACCCCCAAAGTTAGCAGAACAAAAGAAATCATAAATATCAGATCAGAAATAAATAAAGAAGAAATGAAGAGAACAATAGCAAAGATCAATAAAACTAAAAGCTGGTTATTTGAGAAGACGGAGTAAATTGATAAACCATTACCTAGACTCATCAAGAAAAAAAGGGAGACGACTCAAATCAACAGAATTAGAATGAAAAAGGAGAAGTAACGACTGACACTGCAGAAATACAAAGAATTATGAAGAATTACTACAAACAACTAAATGGCAATAAAATGTACAACCTGGAAGAAATGGACAAATTCTTAGAAAAGCACAACCTTCTGAGACTGAACCAAGAAGAAATACAGAATATAAACAGACCAATCACGAGCACTGAAATTGAAACTGTGAATAGAAATCTTCCAACAAACAAAAGCCCAGGACTAGATGGCTTCACAGGTGAATTCTATCAAACATTTAGAGAAGAGCTAACACCCATCCTTTTCAAACTCTTCCAAAATATAGCAGAGGAAGGAACACTCCCAAACTCATTGTACCAGGCCACCATCACCCTGATACCAAAACCAGACAAAGATGTCACAAACAAAGAAAACAACAGACCAATATCACTGATGAACATAGATGCAAAAATCCTCAACTAAGTACTAGCAAACAGAATCCAGCAGCACATTAAAAGGATCATACACCATGATCGAGTGGGGTTTATCCCAGGAATTCAAGAATTCTTCAAGTCTATCAATGTGATAACTGTATTAACAAATTGAAGGATAAAAACCATGTTATAATCTCAATAGATGCATAAAAAGCTTTTGAGAAAACTCAACACCCATTTATGATAAAAACTCTCCAGAAATGACACATAGAAGGAACCTACCTCAACATAATAAAGGCCATATATGACAAAGCCACAGCCAACATCATTCTTAATGGTTAAAAACTGAAACCATTTCCTCTAAGATCAGGAACAAGAGAAGGTTGCCCACTCTCATCACTAATATTCAACATAGTTTGGGAAGTTTTAGCCACAGCAATCAGAGAAGAAAAAGAAATAAAACAATCCAAATCGGAAAAGAAGTAAAACTGTCACTGTTTGCTGATGACGTGATACTATACATAGAGAATCCTAAAAAAGCTATCAGAAAACTAGTAGAGCTAATTAATGAATCTGGTAAAGTAGCAGGATACAAAATTAATACACAGAAATCTCTTGAATTCCTATACACTAATGACAAAATTTCTGAAAGAGATTAAGGAAACACTCTCATTTACCACTGCAACAAAAAGAGTAAAATACCTAGGAATAAACCTACCTAAGGAGATAAAAGACCTGTATGCAGAAGATTGTAAGATACTGATGAAAGAAATTAAATACGATACAGACAGATGGAGAGATATATCATGTTCTTGGATTGGAAGAATCAACATTGTGAATATACTATCCAAAGCAATCTACAGATTCAATGCAATCCCTATCAAACTATGAATGGCATTTTTCACAGAACTAGAACAAAAACTGTCACCATTTGTGTGGAAACACAAAAGATCCAGAATATCCAAAGCAATCATGAGAAAGAAAAATGAAGCAGGAGTAATCAGACTCCTGGACTTCAGACTATACTACAAAGCTACAGTAATCAAGTCAGTATGGTACTGGCACAAAAAAACAGAAATATAGATCAATGGAACAGTATAGAAAGCCCAGAGATAAACCCACACACCTATGGTCACCTTATCCTTGATAAAGGAGGCAAGAATATACAATGGAGAAAAGACAGCCTCTTCAATAAGTGGTGCTGGGAAAACTGGACAGCTAAATGTAAAAGAATGAAATTAGAACATTTCCTAACACCATACAGAAGAATAAACTCAAGATGGATTAAAGGCCTAAATGTAAGGCCTGACACTATAAAACTCTTAGAGGAAAACATAGGCAGAACACTCTGTGACATAAATCACAGCAAGATCCTTTTTAACCCACCTCCTAGAGCAAGGGAAATAAAAACAAAAATAAACAAATGTGACCTAATGAAACTTAAAAGCTTTTGCACAGCCAAGGAAACCATAAGCAAGATGAAAAGACAACCCTCAGAATGAGAGAAAATATTTGCAAACGAAGGAACTGACACAGGATTAATCTCTGAAATATACAAGCAGCTCATATAGCTGAATATCAAAAAAAAAACCCAGTCCAAAAATGGGTGGAAGACCTAAATAGACATTTCGCCAGAGAAGACATACAGATTGCCAACAAACACATGGAAGGATGCTCAACATCACTAACCTTTAGAGAAATGCAAATCAAAACCACAGTGAGTTATCACCTCTCACTGGTCAGAATGGCAGTCATCAAAAAATCTACAAACAATAAATGCTGGAGAGGGTGTTGAGGAAAGGGAACCCTCTTGTAGTGTTGGTGGCAATGTATATTGATACAGTCTCTAGGGACAGCCATCTGGAAGTCCCTTAAAAAACTGAAAATAGAACTACCGTATGACCCGGCAATCCCACTATTGGGCATATACCCTGAGAAAACCGTAATTCAAAAAGTGACATTTACCACAACGTTCACTGCAGCACTATTTACAATAGCCAGGACATGGAAGCAACCTAAATGTCCATCGACAGATGACTGGATAAAGAGGATGTGGCACATACATACAATGGAATATTACCCAGCCATAAAAAGAAACAAAATGTTGTTATTTGTAGTGAAGTGGTTGGACCTAGAGTCTGTCATACAGAGTGAAGTAAGTCAGAAAGAGAAAAACAAATATCGTATGCTAACACATTTATATGGAATCTAAAAAAAATAATGGTTCTGATTAACCTGGGGCAGGACAGGAAGAAAGACGCAGACGTGGAGAATGGACTTGAGGACATGGGGAAGGGGAAAGTAAGCTGGAACGAAGTGAGAGAGTAACATTGGTATGTATACACTACCAAATGTAAAATAGATATCTAGTGGGAAGCAGTTGCATAGCACAAGGAGATCAGTTCGGTGCTTTGTGACCACCTAGAGAGCTGGAATAGGGAGGGTGGGAGGGAGGCGCAAGGGAGAGGGGATATAAGGATATATGTATACGTATAGCTGATTCACTTTGTTGTACAGCAGAAACTAACACAATATTGTAAAGCAATTATACTCCAATAAAGATGTTAAAATAAATAAATTAAATATTTTTAATTTAATCCCATTTCTCCAAAGAAGATATAGAAATGACCACTGAGCTCATAAAAATGTTAAACATAACTATTAAGTAGAGAAATGCAAATTGTAACATCACCTTCAGTCAGATGGCTATTATTAAAAAGAAACAAACAAAAAGCAGAAAATTACAGGTTTGACAAGAATGTGGAGAAATTGGAAACTTTGGAAAATTTTCATATTGTTAGTCAGATTGTAAAATGGTGCTGCTACTTTGAAAAACTGTATGGTGGTTCCTCAAGAAATTAAACAGACTTACCATATGATCCAGCAATTCCACATCTGGGTACATATCTGGATATATTTCAAATAATTAAAAGCAGGGAGTTGAACAGATTTTTGTACACCCATGTTCATAGCAGCATTATTCACAATAGCCAAAAAGTGGAACAATCTGAAGTGTCCATCAGGTGGGTAGATGGATAAACATAGTGTTTATATGCATACAGTGGAATATTATTTAGCCTTAAAAAGAATAAAATTCTAACACATGATACAACTTGTATAAACTTTGAAAACATTATGGTAAATGGAATAAGGAAAACACGAAAGGACAAAAACTGTATGGTTCCACTTATATGAGTAGTATATATAGAGTAGTGAAATTCACAGACAAATAAAGTAGAATGGTGATTTCCAGGAGCTGGGGGCAAAGGAAATGGGTAATTATTGTTTAATGGGTATAGAGTTTCATTTGGGGGAGATGAAACATTTTTGGTGATGGATGGCAGTGATGGTTGCACAACAATGTGAATATTCTTTTTTTTTTTTGAATTAATTAATTTATTGCCTGAGTTGGGTCTTTGTTTCTGCACATGGGCTTTCTCTAGTTGTGCCGAGTGGGGGCTACTCTTCATTGTGGTGCACAGGTGTCTCATTGCAGTGGCTTCTCTTGTTGCAGAGCAAGGGCTCTAAGCATGCTGGCTTTAGCAGTTGTGGCTCCCAGGCTGTAGAGCGCAGGCTCAGTAGTTGTGGCACATGGGCTTAGTTGCTCTGCGGCATGTGGGGTCTTCCCAGACCAGGGCTCGAACCCGTGTCCCCTGCATTGGCAGGCAGATTCTTAACCACTGCGCCATCCAGGAAGCCCAATGTGAATATTCTTAAAGTCACTGAACTGTATATTTAACAGTGGCTAAAATGGTACATTTTATGTTATGTATATTTTACCACTATTATCTTTTTTCTAAAAAAACTTCTGAAGATTGCAGCTCAGGATTAATCCCGCTAACAAACTGAGATTTACTCATAGTTTATACAGTGCTTTCCTTCCCCAACATTTTACTAAGATCACTGGAGCTCTAGTATAATAACAGTAAATTACGACTAAGAGAGCTGCAAGACACAAACTCTATTTAAGAAGGATTTCTTAGGGAAACCCAAACACAGAAGGAAGAATAAGTGAAATCTCTTGTAGCTACAGCTAACGCAAAACACAGGCAACTCCTATTTATATTAACATAAAACAGAACACTTAAAAACCAATTACCTGAATCCCTCTTACCCAATACATCATATATGGCTTTCAATAAAAAATTACAAGGCATGCTAAAAAGCAAAAATGAAACAAAAGAAAACAAAAACCAAACAAAAAAGAAACAGAACCCAAAAACCCACAGTCTGAAGAGGAAAGAAAATAACAATCAGATTCAGGTATGACAGAGTTTGTAGAATTATCAGATAGTGAATTGAATGTAACTGTGATTAATATGTTAGGGTCTATAATGGAAAAAGGAAGTAGCATGAAAAACATATGGACAATATAAGCAGAGAGATGGAAACTCCAAGGAAGAAACAAAAGGAAGCATTAGTAATCATAAACATTGTAACATAATGAAGAATTATTTTAATGGGCTCTTCAGTAGACTTGACATGGATGAGCAAAGAATCCGTGAACCTGGCGATGTGTCAGTAGAAACTTCCCAATGGTAATGAAAATAGAAAAAAATGAAAAATGAAACAGAATATCTAAGAACTGTTAGGCAGTTGCAAAGGATGTAACATACATCATTAAAATAAGAAGAAAAAGAGAAAGAAGCCAAACAGATACCTGAACTAATAATGACCAAGAAATTTCCAAGATTAATGACAGGCAGCAAATCACAATCTAGGAAGCTGGAGAGTCACAAGGAATCTAAATACTAAAGAATAAAATTCTATATACAGCATATTCATATGGGAAAAGCCAAAGACAATCTTGAAAGAATTGAAAGGGAAGAAAAAAGCAAAAGACAAAAAAAACGCCACAAAACAACATCTTATTGATAAAAAAGGGGGGGGGATAAGAATTATATGAAACTTTTTGTCAGAAACCATGGAAACAAGAGGAGAGTGGAATGAAATATTTAAAGTATTGAAAGGAAAAAACAAAAAGCAAAAAGAACTTAAGTAGAATTCTATTTCCAGTGAAATTATCCTTCAAAAGTTAAGAAGAAATAAAGATATTCTCAAATAAAAATGAGAGGTTTTGTTGCCAGTAGATCTGTCTTGCAAGAAATGTTTAAAGAAGTCCTTTAGAGAGAAGGAAAATGGTATAAGTGAGAAACTCAGATTTATGAAAGAAAGCTAGGAAGTGTCACAGAAGGAGTAAATATATATAAAATAAAATGTTTTATTTTTCATATTCTTGATTTATGTAATAGATAATTGTTCAAAGTAATAATAGCAACAGTGTATTAGATGATTATAACTTGTAGATAAGGAAATAAATGGTAGTAATGTTATAAGGGATGGGAGGGAGGAGTGGAAATACCCTATTGTAAGGAACCTGTAGTACCCATGAAGTGATGTAATATTATTTTCAAGTGGACTTAGATTCATTGCAAATGTTTATTGCATATGTTACCAAGTCCAAGCTTGTACCACTCACTGCATAAGAGGCCAATAAATCGAGAGAGATGAGTTGCTGGGGCAAGGAATAGCAACTTTATTTGGAAAGCCAGCAGACTGAGAAGATGGTGGACTAGTTTCCCAAAGAACCATCTTCCCCAAATTAGAATTCAGGGTTCCTTTATACTAAAAGGCAGAGGGGGTATGGTTGGTTGCTGCAAACCTCTTGGTGCCAGAATCCTTTGTTCTTGTAGCTGTCATGTAGGTCTGGTCACAATGTTCCTATAAACCTCCAACAAGATTAATGTTATTATTCTCTGTTCTGCAACTTTTTATCTCTGTATGAATGGAAAAGTGTTATAACATTAAAGGTCAAAGCCTTGAGAATGGGCTATCCTGTATATTTCAGGCTGTAGGCAACATTCTTAACTTGTAGCAACAGCAAAAGAATACAAAGGTTGAAGTAAAAGGAACAGATCCATATGGAGTCAGATTTGTTCTTCCCTATTACACATACTCTAAGGAAGCAACTAAAAGCGTAAATAAAAATATAACTGATATGCTAGGAGAGGAGAGAAAATGAACTCATATAACGTGTTTAGTTAAAACTAGACAATGCAGAAAAGAGGGGAAGATTATAAAAGGGGGTGAGTGCAATTAATAGAGAACAGTTAAGAATATGGTAGATGTTAATCTTAATCTTATTATATCAATAATTACTTTAACTGTGAATAGTCTCCCACCAATTAAAAGCAAAGACTGTCATAGTGGATAAAAGAAGATCCAACTATATATTATATATAATAAACCTATTTTAATATAAAGACACAGATTAAAAGTAATGGAATGGGGAAAAATACACAATGGTAACATGAATCAAAAGAAAGCTAGAGTAGCTATATTGGTCTCAAGCAAAGCATACTTTAGAAAATCATCATGGAAAATGAGGAGAGTTAAACAATGAGAAAGGGGTCAATTCTCCAAGAAGACATAATAATTATTAATGTGTATGCACCTAAAAGCAGTGTCAAGATACATGAAGCAAAACTGATTGAATTCAAGGGTATATAGCTAAATTCATCTTTATATTTGAAGATCTCAGTACCTCTCTATGAGTAATTTACAGGTACAGCAGACACAAAAGCAGTAAGAGCATAGTTGAACCCAGTGGCACCAGACTTAGATGGTTTCATAGATGAGTTCTACCAAACATATAAGGAAGAAATGGTACCGATTCAGAACATAGAAGTAGAGTGAATACATCCTAACTAATTCTATGAGGCCAGCATTGCCCTAATATTATAACTGAGTAAAGATACTCTAATAAATGAAAACTGCAGACCAGTATCACTCAGGAAAATATATGTAAAATTTTCAAACAACTATTAACAAATCAATCCAACAATACATGAAAACAAATGCACGTCACATCTAAATGGCATTTATTCCAGATATGGAAGCTTGTTACAGCATTCAAAAATCAGTGAATGTAATTCACCACATCGGCAGGCTGAAGAAAAAACTCTAATTATATCGAGTGATCCATTAAAAATATTGACAAAATCCAACACCCATTTGTGATGAAAACAACAAACTAGAAATAGTGGATAACTTCCTCAACTTGATAAAGAACACCGACAAAAACCTACCAGTGATATACCTTATTGTGAGAAACTATATTGCTTTATCCTAAAATCCGGAACAAGGCAAGGATGTCTCCCTCTCACCACTTTTATTCATCATTGTTCTGGAAGTTCTAAGGAAAAAAAAGAAAACAAAAACTTCTTGAACTAATATGGGATTTTATTTTAGCAAAGCAAGGTGGCAGAATTCAAAGTTAATATACAAAAGTCACTTTTCTATATGTCAACAGCAAACAATTGGAATATTAGAAGCACAATACCATTTATGTTAGCATGACAAGTAAAGTATGAGGTATCAGTGCAACAAAATATGCACAAGGTCTATATGAGGAAAACTATAAAACTCTGATGAAATCTATCAAAAATCTAAATATTTCATTTTCATGGATAGAAAGATTCAGTATTATCAAGGTGTCAGTTCTTCCCAACTTGACCTATAAATTCAGTTCAATCACAGTCAAAATCCCATGCAGTTATTATAGATATGGACAAACTGATTTTAAAGTTTATATGGAAATAAAAATCCTCAGAGTAGCTAACACCATATTAAAGACAAGACACAGTCAGAGGACTGACACTATCTAACTTCAAAACTTACTCTATGGCTACAGTGAACAGGACAATGTGGTACTGGCAAAAAATAGACAAATAGATTAGTGGCATAGAGAGCCCCAAAATAGACCAATACAAACATGGTTAACTGATCTTTGACAAAGGAGAAAAGGCAATTTAATGGAGAAGGAATAGTCTTTTTGACAAACAGTGTTGGAACAACTGGATATCCATATGAGAAAGAAATCTAGACACAGATACTGTAGATTTCCCCAAAATTAACTGAAAATGGATCATAGACATAAACATAAAACACAGAGCTATAAAACTTCTATAAGATACCATAGGAGAAAACATAGATGGCCTTGGGTTGGTAATGTTTTTTTCTATGCAACACCAAATATGCAACCCATAAAAGAAAAAATTGATAAGTTGGACTTGATTACAATTAAAAACTTATTTTCTGCAAAATGCACTATTAGAATATGAAAAGTCACAGACTGGAAAAAATATTTCCCGAACACTTATCTGCTAAAGAACTTGTTAAAAAATTATACAAAGAACATTTAAAACTCAACAATAAGAAAATAACCCAATTGAAAAATGGACTGAAAGTCTGAACAGACACCCCCCAAAGAAGATACACACATGACAAATATGCATATGAAAAGATGTTCAACGTCATATGACATTAGAGAACTGAAACCTTAAGCAACAATATGGGATACCCCACTACAAACATTAAAATGACTAAAATCTAAAAAATTGTCAGGACCAAATGCTGATGGGAATGTCCTCCAACAAAACTCCCATTTATTGCTGTTGGGAATGTATAGCAGTACAGCCACTTTGGAAGACACTTTAGCATCTTCTTACAAAACTAAACATAGTTTTAACTGTATGTTCCAGCAATTGTTATTCCAGATATTTATCTAATTAAGTTGAATACATGACCACACCAAATCCTGCACATGAATGCTTATAGTAGCTTTATTAATAGTCATCAAAACCTGGAAACAACCAAGATTTCATTCAGTAAGTTAATGAATAAACAAACTCTGATGCATCTGTGCAATGGAATATTATTCAGTGCTAAAAGAAATAAGTTATTAAACAGCAAGAAGACAAGGAGGGTCCTTGAATGCATATTGCTAAGTGAAATAAGTTAGCCTGAAAATGTTACATGATGTATCTTGTAAAAGACAACTATGGAAACAGTAAAAATATCTTAGAGTAGTAAAATTATTCTGTATGATACAGTAGTGGTGGATAAATAACATTATATTATTTGTTGAAACCCATAGAACTAAACACAAAAACTAAAATTGAATCTATTGACCTTAGTTAATAATTATATGTCAGTATTGGTTCATTAATTTTAACAAATACGTCTCACTAATGCAACATGTTAATAACAGGGAAAATTGAGAGGGGAGAGGAGTATATGGAAATCTCTATACTACCTGCACAATTTTTCCTTACATATAAAATGGTTTAAAAAATACAGAAGGCCTACAGGCACATGAAAAGATGCTCAGCATCGCTAATTATTAGAGAAATGCAAATCAAAACCACAATGAGGTATCACCTCATACCAGTCAGAATGACTTTTGTCAAAATATCTACAAGTGATAAACAAACTTATGGTTACCAAAGGGGAAAGGGACAGGGGGAGGGGTAAATTAGGAGTGTGGGATTAACAGATACAAACTACTATATATAAAATAGATAAGCAGCAAGGACCTACTATATAGCACAGAGAACTATAGTCAATATCCTGTAATAACCTATCATGGAAAAAAATCTGAAAAAATATATATATACAACTGAAAAAAATAAAGTCTGTTATTTTAAATAAAAGGCACTAGTGACAGTAGAATATAAATGAATAAAAGATTTTGTGGTTAACTTACCCACATTTTCAAAAGAAACATTTTTAGACTTTGTCGTAATGAATAAACGTAGCGCCTCACAAATATGATTTTGTGCTGGGAAGACAGACCTAACAGTACATTTTCCCACAAACTTGGAGGGATAGCAAATTACCTGGCCAGTAAGAAGCCGAATGATCTTCACTGGAGTGATGAATGATCTGTATTTAATAGGATAAATGACAATGTTTGCACATATGAAGTACTATTTTGACATGCACTTTGAGTTAACTTTTGGGTATGGTTGGAGGTTATTTTCAGAATTCATTTTTTGACGTGCAGACATTGGTTGTTGTACCATTTGATGAATAGTACTATCATGTCTCCATTGAATTACCCTGACACTCTGTCAAGTACCTTCATAATGTATGTGTGGATATACCTGATCTCTTTTCTGTTCCATTGAGGTTTATGTGTATCCTTATGCAGATATCACCCTGTCTTGATTACTATAGTTTTCTGGGTTTGTTTGTTTATTTGTTTATTTATGGCTGTCTTGGGTCTTCGTTGCTGCACACGGGCTTTCTCTAGTTGTGTTGAGCGGGGGCTACTCTTGATTGCGGTGCGCGGGCTTCTCATTGTTGTGGCTTCTCTTGTTGTGGAGCACGGGCTCTAGGCATGTGGGCTTCAGTAGTTGTGGCTCACAGGCTCTAGAGCTCAGGCTCAGTAGTTGTGGCACACGGGCTTAGTTGCTCCGCGGCATGTGGGATCTTCCCGGGCCACGGATTGAACCCATGTCGCCTGCGTTGGCAGGCGGATTCTTAACCACTGTGCCACCAGGGAAGCCCTGCTGTAGTTTTATAGTATGTCTTAGGTCAGGTCGTTTAAGTGATCCAAATGTATACTTTTGTTTTAAATTTTTTTTGCTTATATTTGGTTCTTTGAATTTTCATATAAATTTGAAAATGTGTTTTCAGAGTTATCTGTTGCTTCTTTTAATTTTGTTGGGTTTTGCGTAATATGTTTCAAAATCCTATTAGTATGTCTATACACATTTAGAATTGTTATGTCTTGTTGATAATTTGACGCTTCTATCATTATGGAATATTCTTTTTTATCTCTAGTAATGTCCTTTTTCCTGAAATCTATTTTGTTTGGTATTTACACAGCCCCTTAGTTATGTGGTATATCTTCTATCTTTCTATTTACTTTTAATATATCTCTCTGTCTTTATAATTAAGTTTCCTTTCTTATAGACAATATATAATTCTTTCTTATTCTTTCATTCAGTCTGATTCTCTCTGTCTTTTATCTGGAGCTTTTAGACTACTTAAATAAATATAATTATTGATGTGGGTAGCTTTACAGTTTCACACCATAAACAATAGTGCACTCAAATGGATTGTAGATATATTTAAGAGCTAAAAGTAGAAAATTTCTGGAAGAAAACATAGGAGCAAATCTTAGTGACCTTAAGTTTGGCAAAAATTTCTTAAAATAAGATGTAAATAGTGAGTATGACAATAGAAAAACTCAACAGTTTGAGCTTCAACAGAATTAAAAACTTTATTCAAAAGTCATTCCTACAAAGATGAAAAGGGAAGCCACAGATTGGGAGAAACAAATAATTTTGTATATTTTAAAAGCAAATATCGACAAAATAGTTATATTCAGATTATATTAAGACTCTTAAATTTCAGTACTGTAAGACAAACAAGAAAATTAAAAATGGTGAGAGAGATGAATAGATACTTCACCAGAGATAATATGTGAATGGCACATAAGCAAATAAGATTCTCAACATCATTAGGAAAATGCAAATTAAAACTCATTGAAGAGCTACTGTGAACCTATTAGAATGTCTAAAATTTTGAAAATATCAACAAAACTAAGTGTTTGGGAAGATATGCAGCAAACAGAATTCTCTTACATTGCTTGTGGGAATATAAAATCATATAACCGTATTGGAAACAGCCAATTTCTTAAAAAGTTAAAATTATATCCACTATATGATTCAGCCATTACACCCCTAGATATTTACCCAGGAGAAAAGAAAGCATACATTCATGCAGGTGCTTGCACAAATTGGAAACAACTCAAATGTAAATCAGTAGACAGATGGATAAACCTATCCATATATGGAATACTCAACAACTATAAAGCAAAATGAGCTACTGATGTATGCAACAGCAAAGAAGAGTACATACACATCACATGAGTGCATTTTTTTGCGATGCCTCCTGACCTATCTATGGGTGACTGCAGATGTATGAGTAATCCCAGCCAAGCTCCGAAGAATCACCTAGTTGAGCCCAGACTAAATTACCGACCCTAAGAATTAGGAGCAAAACATATTTTATTTCAGGTACTAAGTTTTAGGGTGTTTTGTCGAACAATAATAGCTAACTCACAGTTGCATGCTGAAGTATAGGGCAAGTCATCTATTCTCTCTGAGCAAAATTTTCCTAATTTTTAAGATGGACACAGGGAAATAAGTTCCACCTGTATATGCCACCTAACTCAAGCTTTTGGTAAGGATCATATGAAGTAATATGTGAGTGTCCTCTAAAAATTATAGGACTTTAAAACATTACTTTGTAAATCTATTTTACTTTTTTTAATATGAAACCTTTTAGGAATACCACAGTATGGTTGAAACATATTGGAGTTTAGGTTCTGAAATTTAGGATTCACATTTTATTGGATTTACCATGAGCCTTTCTTAATAATTGATGCCAATAATGAAATAAATAAAGGAAACTACCATAATCATGCAAAGTAATTTTAAGTTGTTAATAGAAACAAAATTATTCTGTTATTCTATGTCAGAAATGCTGATTATAATATAACCAATTAAACAGTGTTGTATTAATAGAGGATAATTGTATTCAGTAAATAGAGCCCTTCTCATATTAAAAGGTAGAGTATGATTGTTTTGGGGGGCATTGAACCGTGAGAATTTCCATCCAATTTATTTTAAATGGAGCAAAAACTTGCCTGAAAAAGTCCTTATATATGAGTGCATAAAAATAATATAGTTTCAATTTCAAAACACAATTTTTTTATTTGAGTTATTTTATTTCTAAGAAACCCTTATGCAAGCTTCAATCACTATATTTCTATATAAAAATCACAAGTGACATGTGTTGCTTCTGCCTAGATAATTTAACAGAGGGAGTGCCTTTAACTCTCTCTCTCTATCTCTCTGCTCCCCGCCCACCCCCCCACATCTGTCAGCTGGATGTCATTTCCTAAAAAACAAAAAATTCAGCAGCTGTATGTTGAGGATGATGGGGTATCTACCATCCCCACTGACTTGCTTTGGACTCTTATGTGACCCAGGAGTAAATCTATTTTGGGGTTAAGCCACTGAGATGTGGGGGTGACTTATTAAAGCTATTGGTATACCCTAATTCTTAAACACCTTATCTTCATTTAATCAAAAAATATTTACTGAGCACCCACTAGGTGACAGGCACCCAGGGGAAAGGAGAGGACAAAACAGAGAAGATTCTGCATTTACAGGGCATAGCTTGTGTGGAAGATACAAACATATATTTATGTAATCGAAATAATTTTAGATTATGACTCGAACCATGAAATAAGTAAACCAGGTTACAGAGTAGCTTGGTATCCTTTGCCTGAGCAAATGCATTGTTTAGCTACAAGGGGACTTTGAACATAGCATATAAGTGATAGGTCTAGTAAAATAAGTATTTATTGAATTGAAATTATTTAATCTCTTCTGGATGAGCCACCATTCCATTTGTAGCAAATCACAGCTGTCAGACGTTTTCTATCCTTCTCTTTTCACCCTGTATCTCCATTCTAGAAGTTATCAGTGAGCATCTTTCTGAAGTCTTGCAGATGTAGAACAGAGCAGCAGGTGAAATGTTAATTTCAGGATATGGGATATGGGAACTGGCTAGAAAAATATCAAAGATTGGTCTTTTTTTTCCATACTTCCCCAGTTCCACAAATATTCCTGTTTACTGCCCCAGAGCTTAGCTAAAATGGAGAAAATGAAAGCAGGAATATATACTTTAATTTTGTAGTTACAGACGGAGGAAAAATAAAAATGGCTCTAATTGTGATGTGGGAAAATTTGCCTTTTTTTCAACCACAAATTTTTTATTTTTATTTATTTATCTTTTTACCACTTATACCCTGTTGTTTTGTGTACTTTCATATGAAATGTTTGAGACAAAAAATATTTTAATTGGAGATAGGAATAATTTCGTTTCCCTGGTTCTGGATGGATAGTGACCTAAAAAATTATCTTGTATTTGGACAATTACTTTTATAAAGCCAGTGACTGTTATCATATGACTGGTATTTAGGTAGAGATTTCATTTTAAGTGCTCTCTTGTGGAAAGAAGAAACACATTATTGCACCGCACGTTAGAGTTGGTGCTTCTTCATTTAGAAAGCTATTTTACTAGTTTCTCCTTTGGAAAATTATTTTACTAGTTAGCTGAGAACCAAGTCTTTGGCTTTGCTGCCAGCAAATAATAGACTCTACAAGGGTTGTTTTTAAATCATTTTTTATCTGACAAAAGTGTCATGTTAACATTGTCAACTGAAAAAAAACACGCAGCCTAAAAGTTGAGAATTCTGTTTTATTTGGTGGACAAAACTGAGGACTTAAGCTGGGGACACAGCATCTCAGATAGCTCTGAGAGACCGCTCAGAACAGGTAAGGGAGAAGCCAGGATATACAGGACTTTGCAACAAAGACCAGGCAGTTTGAATGTGAAAAGATTACTGTTAATTAAAGAAAACCAGGTATCTCAAGTTAAGGAATTTAGTGCTTTTCTTATGGGAACATGCAAATGCCAGGGTTCATTGAGATTATTCCTTTGATATGCATCTCAGCTATCTGGGGCCAGTCCTGTGCTTTCTCATCCTGAGTGTCCTCAGGATGCACCTTCAGGGAGTGGCTGTAGCAGTTGACTGGTAGATGGCAGGCATCCTGTTTCTATCCTGAGTTCTCTCAGGGCTCACCCTCAGGCTGCTGTAATGTAATGACTTGAGGCTGCAACATCCTTTGTTTACTGATATGGAAGGCAACATTTTTTTTTCATTGATAACATTAAGTTCAAAAAGTTGCTTTTGTTTAAATCAGTTTATATCCTTATAGTATTGAGATGAATATCTCAGTCCCCCAAATAAAGGATATCAACTCTCTTGGCAAATGTATTGTTTTTCTGGTAGTATATGGATATTTATTCATGAATATTTGATAGTTTAAATATATTTTGAATGCTCATTAAATATGCATCTATTATGCATTCATTGTGTGATAAATTTAATACATGTTAAAACGAATACAACTTTCAATTGAAATAAACTACCTGCAGGTCTCATCCAGAAGCTTTGGTTTTATAGATTGCCCCTGTAAGAGGAAAAATCTCAGAGTGCTTGTGGATTCGTGAATGTCATAAATTTCACTGGGAAGAACTGTTCAAGTGCTTCTGCCTGTGGAGTTAATGGCTGGCCTACTCCTCAGCTCCTGCTGAGACCCCGAGCCTACTGTGTTCACAGAGTGGGTCTTTACTGAATGTGTAAGTAGACCCTGAGCGCTCGCTGTGGGCAGCCTTGTAATACAAAGCCTCTTTCTCAGATTCAACAAAAGACGCTGCTGTGAGGAAAGGTGTTAAGAGGTAGGGGAACATGAAGTGTGATAGTATAGTAAAGTTCATTGAATGGTGGTCATGGGGATTTTCTTATTTTATTGTTTGCCTATTCTTGTATAGTAACAGAACTCCTTATTTTCTTTTGGAAACCACTCTTCCATCTGTCAATCAGGTGGTTTCTGCATGCTTGACACCCACAGTCCCCAACCCCCATGGCTCACAGGTGGTCATGTGACTCAGACCTGACTAATCAGAGTACCACACACTGTCCAGGGTGCTTAATCCTCAGTGTTTAATATGTGCAAAACCATTGAAAACCTAGAGAATTCGTTTTAATTTTTATTTCTTATGGAATCATTAGGAAATATGTTGAATCTTTTTGCTGCAGTCACTAGCTGTAAGAATCACTTGAATCTAAGAGTCATTGGGGAACACCTTTATTACCACAAGGATTTCGAGTATCTGAAAGGGTGAAGATAACAAAGAGGAAAATGGATTTAAGAAAGACAGAGATGGAGTTGTGTGACATAGTTGGAATCCATAGATTCAAAGTGCCTGACATTGCTCCTGTTCTCTATTATTTCCATTTAGTGTGTGAGCTGCTTTGAGTTTTCAGCATTACCTGCAACTGAAAGCCTCACTCATACAAGAATGTTTTGTAGGCTCATCTTGAAACAGGATTGGAAGTGGAGCAGTGTTTTCTGTTCAGTTTTAGATGGGTTTTTTTCACTATTTTTTACTATTTCAAAGTAGTTTCAAATTTACAAAATTTGCAATAATAAAAATAGTATGAAGAAGAATCGTTTACACAGACTACCCAGCTTTACCTGTCTTAACACTCTAGCCAATTTGCTTTGCCATCTGTTCTTTATCTCCCTCTCTCTCTCCTCCTGTTTTTCTCCATCTTTCTCTCTCTCACATATATATTTTAACATGTTATAACATATATATGTCTTTGTGTATATATATACACACACACACATATACACCGCATACATACACACACCACATATATACACACATATATGTATATATGTGTGTCTATATAAACACACACAATATATATGTAAGTAATTATATATATACATATGCACATAATATTTTGAGCTATTTTAGGGTAAGTTACATATGTATAATAGTTTGACCCTTTATCCCTAAATATGTCAGTGTGTGTTTCCTAAGAATAGGGATATCCTCTTACATTTTCACATCATAGTACAGTTATCAACTTTATAAATTTACATGAATATAATCCTTTAATCTACAGTGCATCTTTCAATTTTGTCAGTTTCTTAATAATGTCCTTTATAGAATAACCCCGACCAACTCCTCCAGGAGACAGTCAACTGGGTCTGTGACTAAGCTCCAGTTAAAACTCTAGAAACCAAATCTTAGGTGAGCTTTCCTGAATGCACATTCTTCATGTCTATTAGCACACGTCATTGATGAGAGGAGTTAACACTGTTCATGACTTCACCAGGAAAGGACAGCATCCGTGTTTGGAGACCTTTTAAACTCTACCAATTGCATTTTTTCCTTTGTCTGATTTTAATTGGTATTCTTTCATTGTAATAGGCTATAACCATGAGTATAATAGCTTTCAGTGATATTTGTCAGTTTTTCTAGAAAATTATCGAACTTGCGGGTGGTCTTGGGGATCTCTGAACTTGTAATTTGTGTCAAAAGTGAGGGTGATTAGGGAAATGCCCAGACTCTTTAGATGGTGTCAGAAGAAAGGGCGGTATTGTGGACAGTTCCCTAGCATCACAGTATTACATTGACCTGCCCCTGCCCCCTGCCCCAGCTATCAGAAGTGCCCTGTGGTACCTCAGACACCTGGAAAAGGTCACCAAACTTAAGTTTGCTTACACTGAAATTGCCTTTACTGGGTGGGTTCTGTAATTTAATCTCAAACAAAAGATTGCTCTCAAAACACAAGCCTATTTCTTTTGTTCTGAGGGTATTTTAATAGTTGTCTCCAAAAGATGTGAGGACATGTTACCATATGACCTGCTCTACTAGGTAGCCTAATGGCAGTTTTGGGAGAAAGCTTTCTGGGTGCAGCTCTTATTACCTCATTGCTGACTTTATGAGTTAGTGGGAGGTAAGGAAGAGCAAATTGGATAGGATAAGACATGCTGGGTTTAAACCAATTTCTACCCCCCAAAACACCTTTGGAGACTTTTCATACTATAGTATAGCACGTACTTGAGAAATAGTTAATATTTTTCCTTAGTGAATCTTGCTAGTGAGGGAGGGAAATACTACTAAAAGGAATAGCAGTCTAAAAATTGATTCAAACAAATGTGCTATTAAAAGCATGCAATTAAAGTAGTGAGTAAGGATGTGATGCTTTATTTCTTACAATTCTATCTATGAACATCCATACTTTAGGACCCATAAAAAGGATCAATGGATTTTCTTTCTTTTTTATTAAATTTGTAAGTCATTGGAAAATATACAAGCCCACACTTCTTTGCTCATATCCCGTTCATCTGTGAGAGAGGGTGAAAATAATGGCTCAAAATGTTTCCCATCTTTGTCAGAGTCGTATATCCTATTGATTGCTTGTTTCCAACAAATGGTGATGAGCCATAAACTCTAAAGCCCTCCATGCCCCATCTCCTTAACATTCTCCTCATAACAACCAGAATCAGGTCCATTCTATCTGCTTTTGTGATTTTAATCATTAGTTTGTAACTTTAATACCATCCATTTTGCTATCAACACGGTATATAAGGGTTTTTTTGGATGAAGAAAAATGAACATTTTGCATTTTAAAATTGCATTTAATAATTTAGAACCACCATGGGTTTCTGTTCTTAGAAACTGCAATCAGATCTCATATCAGCAGATTTGATTATTGAAAGCACAGAGTAAAAGTTGCGTTATAATGTATAAAAATGCTGATGAAGAGCAATGGAGTGCTGTGTGGTACAGCTTTGATTTACAGATCAACTAGGGTGGCCAGTTATTGATCATTACCTGTGAATTATTGATACCCTGAATTCAGTGAAATGGTTTCTTTTCAGCTTGTCTCAATTTACACTTCCTTCGAAGAATGCAGGTTTTGTTTGTAGGACTGTCTGTCTTTGACTTCCCTGAAGCCTAATGGTTCACAGTACTTGCTAGAAGAGGATTCTATTGCATCTTGATATTTTAGGTAAATAAAAGTGTCTCCTTGGAAGGAAAGTCTTTCCGTTCAGTGTAGTAGTATTACCCCTTTGTATCAGATTCTTGTAGGGTCCTGGTTCTTTTAATATGAATTTGCCTTAATCATGTAACTACCTTTCCCACTTTTCTTGACCAAGTGACATTAGAGGTATTCTTTTCTTTTCTTTTCTTCCTTCCTTCCTCCCTCCCTCCCTCCCTCCCTCCCTCCCTCCCTCCCTCCTTCCTTCCTTCCTTCCATTCTTTCTTTCTTTCTTTCTTTCTTTCTTTCTTTCTTTCCCTTTCTCCTCCCTCCCTTCCTTCCTCCTTCCCTCCCTCCCTCCCTTCCTCCCACCCTTCCTTCCTTTTCCTGTCTTTCTGTCTTTCTTTCTATCTTCTTTCTGATGTGAAAAAGTTGTCAAGTGACAATTAAAACCATCATTATTTCACCCCAAATCAGAACCTTGAAACCACTTTTGAGTATACACTCCCCTTTACTCCTCTTGTGCAATTAGTTATCAAGCTGTATTGATAGTTTTCCTTGCTATCTCATCAGTCTTTTCCCCCTTATTCTAATTGTTGCTACCATAATTAAGCACTTGCAATAATCAGCTATTTTCACTATCTGCAGTCCTGGCTCTCTATAATACATGATGTTCTCCACTTATAAATTTCAAAGGTTCAGGCCCTGAAGTTGAATGCAAAATACTACAATCAGATTTTGATCTGATTTTTAGAGGAAATCTATGATTAGAAAAAAGTTAAAGATTCCTTCTGTAAATCATCTTCTGGCACATTGCTTTAAATTTTTAATGTTATTCTATACAAGTCTGTATGGATGTTCAGAGTGGACAGCTCATCTGTGCAATAGGATGTTTTATTCTAGATCAAAGAACAAAGATCAAAGATCAAAGTATGTGAGATATTTTAATGGTTATATTTAAACAGTTTCTTTTCTTTAAAGTTTTTGTTGTCTATTCAAAATCATCAGTGAACTCAAATGCCAATCAACAGGGGCTTGGTTGAATCAATAATGCTATATCTGCAAAGTAGAATACTATGTAACTATTAAAAGAGATAAATCTATCTGGCTTAACATAGAAAAATCCCCAAGATGGATTGTCAAATAAGAAAGCAAGCTATGAGGGATTTTAGAGTAGATACACAATTTAGTTGAGAAAATAAGTATATGTTTACATATGTACATGTGTATGTACAGACAAAGTTTGGAAGGCTATGCCCTATTTTATTAAAACAGTTACCTCTTAGAAATAAATGTAAATAGATTTTTAAAAATTTATACATTTAATTACTGATTGAAATTTTCATTAGGAGCTTGTATCACTTTTATATGCAAAGTTGAAAGAAAAAAATGACATATACCATGAGCATTTGTAACTATATAAGCAAGTCTAAAGTTAATATTCAAAGCTCCTCATAATTTAGCCTCTGCTGATATTTCCACCATTACTGTTCACTTTGTTAGGATCAGTTGCAGTTTGCTTCTGGTTTACTAACTCTGTTTTGGTCAAAGCAATCTCCCTTTTCCTGAATATGCCTCATGTGAATGTATAGTAATGTCTCTGAACAGCTCCATTCACAGGGATGAATCCTGGCCTCCTTTACATGCTGGCATGTGTTCTTCCATAATGTTTTCACATACCTAACACTCCTGCCTACCGATACCAAGAGCAGAATTGTCTGAAAGACAGGGATTGTGTACCACTGCCATTGTTTTCTCCAAATCCCTGTACAACCTGTAATTTACATAATTTATTTAGATTGCCCCATATTTTCTTTTTTTTCACATGTTTATTGGAGTATAAATGCTTTACAATGTTGTGTTAGTTTCTGCTGTACAACAAAGTGAATCATCTATATGTATACATATATCCCCATATCCCCTCCCTCTTGAGCCTCCCTCCCACCCTCCCTATCCCACCCCTCTAGGTCGTCACAAAACACCAAGCTGACCTCCTTGTGCTATGCAGCAGCTTCCTACTAGCCATCACTTTACGTTTGGTAGTGTATATATATGTCAGTGCTACTCTTTCACTTCATCCCAGCATCGCCTTCCCCCTCCCCTGTGCCCTCAAATCCGTTCTCTATGTCTACGTCTTTATTCCTGCCCTGCCACTAGGTTCATCAGTACAGCTTTTGAAAATTCCATATATATGTGTTAGCGTATGGTATTTGTTTTTCTCTTTCTGACTTGCTTCACTCTGCGTGACGGATTCTAGGTCCATCCACCTCACTACAAATAACTCAATTTCGTTCCTTTTTATGGTGGAGTAATATTCCATGTATATATATATATGCGCCACATCTTCTGTATCCATTCATCTGTTGATGGACACTTAGGTTGCTTCCATATCCTGACTGTTGTAAATAGAGCTGCAATGAACATTTTGGTACATGACTCTCTTTGAATTACGGTTTTCTCAGGGTATATACCCAGTAGTGGGATTGCTGGGTCATATGGTAGTTCTATTTTTAGTTTTTTAGGAACCTCCATACTGTTCTCCGTAGTGGCTGTATCAATTTACATTCCCACCAACAGTACAAGAGGATTCCCTTTTCTCCACACCCTCTCCAGCATTTATTGTTTGTAGATTTTTTGATGATGGCCGTTCTGACCAGTGTGATGTGATACCTCCTTGTGGTTTTGATTTGCATTTCTCTAATGATTAGTGATGTTGAGCATTCTTTCATGTGTTTGTTGGCAGTCTGTATATCTTCTTTGGAGAAATGTCTGTTTAGCTCTTCTGCCTATTTTTGGACTGGGTTGCTTGTTTTTTTGATATTGAGCTGCATGAGTTGTTTGTATGTTTTGGAGATTAATCCTTTGTCAGTTGCTTCATTTGCAAATATTTTCTCCCATTCTGAGGGTTGTCTTTTTGTCTTGTTTATGGTTTCCTTTGCTATGCAAAAGCATTTAAGTTTCATTAGGCCCCATTTGTTTATTTTTGGTTTTACTTCCATTTCTCTAGGAGGTGAGTCAAAAGAGATCTTGCTGTGATTTGTGTCACAGAGTGTTCTGCCTATGTTTTCCTCTAAGAGTTTGATGGTGTCTGGCCTTACATTTAGGTTTTTAATCCATTTTGAGTTTATTTTTGTGTATGGTTTTTTTTTTTTTTTTTTTTTTTTGCGGTGTGCGGGCCTCTCACTGTTGTGGCCTCTCCCGTTGCAGAGCACAGGCTCCAGACACGCAGACTCAGCAGCCATGGCACACAGGCCCAGCTGCTCCGTAGCATGTGGGATCTTCCCGGACTGGGACACGAACCTGTGTCCCCTGCATCGGCAGGCAGACTCTCAACCACTGCGCCACCAGGGAAGCCCATTGTGTATGGTTTTAGGGAGTGTTCTAATTTCATTCATTTACATGTAGGTTGTTTATCTGAGATGTTTCTTGTTTCTTAAGGTAGGATTATATTGATAGAAACTTCCCTCTTAGAACTGATTTTGCTGTATCCCATAGGTTTTGTGTCATCATGTTTTCATTGTCATTTGTTTCTAGGTATTTTTTTATTTCCTCTTTGATTTCTTCAGTGATATCTTGGTTATTTAGTAGTGCATTGTTTAGCATCCATGTGTCTGTATTTTTTGCACTTTTTTTCCTGCAATTG
The DNA here is from genome assembly GCF_963455315.2 of Globicephala melas. Lineage (NCBI taxonomy): Eukaryota > Metazoa > Chordata > Mammalia > Artiodactyla > Delphinidae > Globicephala > Globicephala melas. The sequence continues at coordinate 9,989,270 of NC_083324.2, read as the reverse complement.
ATATTTAGTCTCATAGCGTTGTGGTTGGAAAAGATACTTGATACAATTTGAATGTTCTTAAATTTACCAAGGCTCGATTTGTGACCCAAGATATGATCTATCCTGGAGAATGTTCCATGAGCACCTGAGAAGAATGTTTATTCTCTTGTTTTTGAATGGAATGTCCTATAAATATCAATTAAGTTCATCTTGTTTAATGTATCATTTAAAGCTTGCATTTCCTTATTTATTTTCATTTTGGATGATCTGTCCATTGGTGAAAGTGGGGTGTTAAAGTCCCCTACTATGAATGTATTACTGTCGATTTCCCCTTTTATGGCTGTTAGTATTTGCTTTATGTATTGAGGTGCTCCTTTGTTGGGTGCATAAATATTTACAATTGTTATATCTTTTACTTGGGTTGATCCCTTGATCATTATGTAGTGTCCTTCTTTGTCTCTTGTCTTTGTTTTAAAGTCTCTTTTGTCTCATATGAGAATTGCTATTCCAGCTTTCTTTTGATTTCCGTTTGCATGGAATATCTTTTTCCATTCCCTCACTTTCAGTCTGTATGTGTCCCTAGGTCTGAAGTGGGTCTCTTGTAGACAACATATATATGGGTCTTGTTTTTGTATCCATTCAACCAGTCTGTGTCTTTTGGTTGAAACATTTAATCCATTTACATTTATGGTAATTATTGATATGTATGTTGCTATTACAATTTTCTTAATTGATTTGGGTTTGTTTTTGTGGGTGTTTTTCTTCTTTTGTTTCTCCCATTTAGAGAAGTTCCTTTAGCATTTGTTGTAAAGCTGGTTTGCTGGTGCTGAATTCTCATAGCTTTTGCTTTTCTGTAAAGATTTTGATTTCTTCTTCAAATCTGAATGAGATCCTTGCTGGGTAGAGTCATCTTGGTTGTAGGTTTTTCCCTTTCATCACTTTAGATATGTTCTGCCATTCGCTTCTGGCTTGCAGAGTTTCTGCTGGAAGATCAGCTGTTAACCTTATGGGTATTCCCTTGTGTTTTATTTGTTGCTTTTCCATTGCTGCTTTTAATAGTTTTCTTTGTATTTAATTTTTGATAGTTTGATTATTATGTGTCTTGGTGTGTTTCTCTTTGGGTTTGTCCTGTATGGGACGCTTTGCGCTTCCTGGACCTGATTGACTATTTCCTTTCCCTTGTTAGGGAAGTTTTTGACTATAATCTCTTCAAATATTTTCTCAGACCCTTTCTTTTTCTCTTCTTCTTCTGGGACCACTATAATTCGAATGTTGGTGCGTTTAATGTTGTCCCAGAGGTCTCTGAGACTGTTCTCAGTTCTTTTCATTTTTTTTTTCTTTATTCTGCTCCCTGGCAGTTGTTTTCACCATTTTATCTTCCAGCTCATTTATCCGTTCTTCTGCCTCAGTTATTCTGCTATTGATTCCTTCTATAGTATTTTTAATATCAGTTATTACATTGTTCATCACTGTTTGTTTGCTCTTTAGTTCCTTTAGATCCTTGTTAAATGTTTCTTGTTTTTTTCTCCATTCTGTTTCTGAGATTTTAGATCATCTTTACTGTCATTACTCTGAATTCCTTTTCAGGTAGGTTGCATATTTTGTCTTCATTTATTTGGTCTTGTAGGTTTTTACCTTGCTCATTCGTCTGTAACATATTTTTTTGTCATTTCATTTTTTTTATTTTTGATGGGAGGGACTGTATTCCTGTCTTACTGGTTGTTTGGCCTGAGGCTTCCTGCAATTGAGTTTGCAGGAAGTTAGGTAGAGCCAGAGCTTGGTGCTGAGATGAGGACCTCCAGGAGGCCTCACCTCAATTAATATTTCCTGGCATCTGAGGTTCTTTGTTAGTCCAGCGGTTTGGACTTGGTGCTCCCACCATAGGAGCTTGGGCCTGACCTCCGGCCTGGGAACCAAGAACCCACAAGCTGCATGGCATCATTAAAAAAAAAAGAATAAAAAAGAATAAAAGGAGCAGTACAATAACAAAGAATAAAAATAAAATTAGAACATTAAAAAATGTATTAGGAAAAATAAAAATATAATTGAAACAACTGCAACTGCAACAAGGGAAAACAAAACCACACCATAAAAAAGAAAAAAAAGTGGTGGGGGGGAACAACCCGAAAGGAGCAGAACAATAACAAAGTATAGAGAATAAAATAAAATTAGAAAAATAAAAGGTTTATTAGAAAAAATAATTATATTAATGAATTAACAAGAAGAAGGTAAAACAGCACCCCGACCTAAAAGAAGAGAAAAGGAAAAAAAAAAAAAAAGGCCTTGGCTATTTGGGTGGAGTTTAGGTGGGGGGGTGGAGCTTAGGCAGGGGCAGGGTTTAGGGTTGGGCGGGGCCTAGCCAGGGTGGTACCATTTGAGTGTGGGGCGGGGCCTAGGCTCAGGACCCACACAGCCAGAAAAGGCCTTGGGTGTGGGGCCTAGGCTGGGCAACATTCAAGTGTGGGGCACGGCCTCTGCCTAGGACCTACAAGGAATGGGAGAGGCAGCACATCCAAAGGGGTTCTCTGGAGTGTGGATTTCGGGAGTTTGGAGGTAGGGCCACGGGTGAGGGTGTGTATGCGGGGTTTAGGCCCAGGGTGTTTGGAGGGGGTCTCAGAAGGGGTCTCTGAGTGTAGAGGTGGGGCCCTGGGTGGGGGTGTAGGGGCAGGGCTTGGGCTCCACCTGGTAGGAGGGAGGCTCCCAGGGCAGAGGATTAGGCCTGGGAGCCCAACAGGCTCCCCGGTGCCTAAGTGGGCAGGGAAAGTGCTGGCCGTGTTCCTTTCTGTTCCTCTACGCCCTCCCCCATGGTCTCCCCCAGAGTCTCTGAAGTTGTTGCTGGACCCCTAACCGTGGGTTGGTCCCACTGAGTGTAGGAACTCCTCCCCTGCCCCAGCTGCCCCTCAGGGGTGCAGGTCCCAGAGGTCTGGCCTTTACTTTTGCTCCCCGTTTCCTCCCTCCCACTCCCTCAGGACCCATGCAGCTGGAGGGGGCTTAGGTGGGCAGAGGATCAGGTCCGGGATCTCATCAGGCTCTGGGGCCCAAGAGGGTAGGGGAAACCTAGCCACCCTCCCTTTTGATCCTCTGCCCTCCCAGTGGTCCCCCAATTTCCCCCTCCAGGTGTGGGATCCCTTCCTCTCCCCCAGCTGCCCCTCAGGGGCACCAGTCCAGTCCCACCTCCACTTCTCCTCCCCACTCACTCTCCCCACGTCCCATGTCATACTCGGTTGCTGAGGGGTCCTCCTGTCCCCTTAGGCATCCATGGTCCCCCACCGGTGCCTGGTAGGTGCCCTAGTTGTGCGAAGATGTGAATTCCACGCCGTCCTAGTCTGCCATCTTGACTCCCCCATATTTTCTTTAGTGCTTTATAAGGGTAACTGTGTAATTAAGTATGAAAAATGAAACCACTGATATAAGTCAGTTCTGTATTCACTTTAATAACAGAACAAAATAGCTGTTAAAATATCTTACACAGTGAAAGTGGTAATTGTTTTTTGATCTATGATTATGTATCTTTTGGCCAGAGCTGTCCACACCACTCTGGCCATTCATGTAGCCCTGTTTGGAATAACTTTAAAATGCTTATCTTAGATTTCTAAGTGCTTAAGGCCAATGTCCCATTTAAAAAACATTCTTCCATACAGGTCTAGTGACCCCTTTTCAGCACCTTACTTATCTTTCTATGCCTTAGTTCTTCATTTGGTGATAACAGTAGTTCCTACCTGATAGAGTTGTTATGTGATTATATGAGGTAATGATATTTCGAATGTGCTTAAAATAGTTGTTTGGCATGTATTAGTGATGTTTCATTTAATCATCACTTGGGACTTATCTTGAGAGCTTAGTAAAACACCATTCAAATATAGCACTTAAAACAGTACCTGGCACACAGTAAGTATTCAGAATAATTTATGGAAATAATTCTTAATTTTTTTCTCCTCGTCTGGATCCTCCCCAGCCACATTTCACAAAAGTATCTTAGCACCTTCTATGCTCTTTTGTCTCAGGGCAGGCTTGTATTTCAGTGCTAACTTGCAGAAATTTCCTGGAAGATATATTCCTCTCCTGGGTTTTGATCTTTAAAGGCTGAACATCCTGAAGAGATGATACTAAGTGCCTATGTTTAGGGTTGGAATTTTGGAGGATGCACATTGATGGTGACAGGATTTTGGAAGGAATGGGAAGCAGTTTGAAGGTGAGCTTCTAGAGGCTCCTAGTCTCAGCGTACATCCCCAGGTACATACATGGCATAAAATCAAATAGCTTTTAGATTATAGACTTGCATAATGAGGATTTCCACTGTGGCCATAGAAGACTGCAAGATGAAGCTCTTTCTCTAGAATGTCCTAAATTATGGATGAACCCTGAAGGTGATACACCCAGCAATGGCAGAGATCAGAATTTCCTAGCAGCCCAATAGGCTTTTGAGGCTGAATATAATTTGATTAAATGAAAATAAAATCATTGATCATTCTTGCATACCCTATAAAATGAGACTCACAGCCCTTAACCAGAGAAATTGGGTCCTTTTATAGGCTAACTTTGTCCCTGTCAAACTGGGGTATGCACCTCCTGATGATCCGGAAGGACAGTTGAATATTTAATAATCTGATCTCCAGGATCCATTACCCATCTAATAGCTGCTCTTTGGAGGAAATGCAAATGACTTTTTCCTAATCTTTATTCAAGGATGAGTCTTAAAAAGCTCTGGAAACATAAACAGCATGAGCTCCATCGAAAATAGTGCAGAACAAACACACATTAAACAGTAAACTAGAAGTAATCTGAAAGAGTGAACGGTGGTCATTTTGAAGTAAAAATTCTAAACCCAGTGGTGGATGGTAGGACAGATAATGACACATCTAGTCACCACAGACTCCCTAATAAAGCATAAACCTTAGCCTTGTCGCAAGGATGAAAGTAAGAATAATCTCCCTTAATGGGAGCAGCAGACCAGAGGTGTTTAATCACCTAAAATCACTGATGGTAAAATCACCTCATCGCGCTTATGGAGGCGAGGATCATTTACACACACTTCAAGTCACCCTTGACAAACAGGCTCTTTGTTGATTTCATTAAGTGCCGAACTTTTCTCACCCAGCTCGCCTCAGGATGCACACATTTCATTTCCATGCGTGTTCTGGGAGGACAGTCCATGTCATCTGCCAGCATTTCGGTCAACATATACATAATCAGATGCAGCCACCATGGAACATGGGCTGAGAAACAATCCATCCAGTGTTTAATGAGTAACATTAGCATGCTCTTAAAAGCACTAATAGCAAGTTTCATTACTGTTCATTTTAGTGTGGATGGCAGCTATCCAAAACCTAACTATGTACTAAATTCATTTTAGTAAAAGCAGAAAATAATAAATAAAATAAATGATTGTAATTACAAGTTACTTCCAGAAGTTAGACTTATATTAACATGACATTAACTCAGATAAGAAACACTTTCTTCTTTTTTTTTTTCCAGATTACAATTTTCTTTTAGGGAACCCTTTCTCTCCTACAGTGACTTTCAATCTAATATTGTCTTCAAATTAATTTTCATTATTTTATTATAAAAGTGATGTTATTATACTTTTTGGGATTTTGATCCTGAGGATCAGAAATTGTTCAGAAGGCATTTGGAGTTTTCTATAAATTTGTTTATTTGACTTTTGCAGTATCCACTCCAACTGCTTTCTTGTGTGCCTTCCTATACTTCTTCCCTTTCCAGTCTCTTCAGGATGTTCCTCAGATCCTTTACAGCTATGGTTCTGGATGTGATTTTAGTTCTGCAAGTCACACATTCTCACGGGGACATGGATTTGGAATTTTCTGGTGCAGGTGGTGGCAGAGGTTCTCAGTTGCTGGAGTCACCAGCTTCAGCGGTGTTTCCTGATTTGAGAATCTGCTTCCTCACCATTGCAGAGGCAGTAGCTGTTGTGGCAGCCTGGTGTGGCCAGAACCTCAGTCTAGGGTCTGTTGCTTCCCTTCTCTCTAATTATAAGCTTTTCTACTTCAGGTATCTAGGAAAGATTCTGTGCTCTACAGCTGAACTCTGAGTAAGACTGCCTTGGTGCCTACTTCATAGATTGCAAACATTTTGGTGATTAAATGGGATACTTGCATATAGTTCCCTTAGCCAAATGCCTGGCACAGAGTGGATAATAAATATTAGCTTCTATTTTTCCCCTCATGATGCCTAGGGTGGTTCATTGTGAACCTACCTGATAGAAAAATTAAATCCTCGGCATACTTTTTAGTTACATGGTGGCTACATATGACACAGTAGAGAAAGACATAGAGACAGTGTGTTATAATGGTAGGGCCAGAGAGTGGTGAACAATATTTAGAGTAAAATGATCTAGGTTCAACTCTCAGACCTACTTATTGTTTGGCCTTGAGCAAAGTTTTCTGGGGTTTATTTGTTCCATCTACAGTGGGAGATGAACTGGGTTATCTTTAATGTTTCTCAAGTTTTTAAAATTCTGAGACTTATATTCTAGCTTCATTTGCTTCTAATTTTCAGTAATGATTTGAAATAACAAGAATGTTCACTTCTTTAGATGACTCATTGTTTAAGGCGTATGATAGCAAACGATGAAGTTGTTTGTTGTTTTCTTTAAGACTTGCCTGATGCTTGCCATCATAAAAGGTGAATTAAGCAATGCAAGGAAGAAAAAAAATAGAGGTGAGGATAGTACATTTAATGCATTTGGGAGGGTAAAGAAAAAAGTCCTCTTAGTTTAGTTTGTCTTATCAGTGACAAACTGAAACTGGTTTTTCATAGTAACGCCTGGTCATTGTTCTAAAAATATGAAACTTGAGGCCTGTTTGTTTTTGTGTTTTTGTTTTTTTACAGTTAGAAACCTTGATTGCAGTGCTACAATTTAGAAAATTTAGAAAAGGCACTCTGAGGAACTGAAAAATGTAGAAGAAAATAGAATCTCTTAAGGGTGTAGGAAGTAAATACAATCTCTGGCAGAGAAAAGCAGTTTTCACGAAAATATAATAGAGAAAGATAACTGAAGTTATTATAAATGCACCTAACTAAAAGGGAAAAATTAGTAGAGGAAAGGAAGTTATCTCCTAGTCTTAAGCTGTTTAAGGTCTTGGTGGTTGCCAGGAAAGATGCAAAATGCCATGTATTCTTTTTTTCTCTCTCTCAAAACTGCTTTAAAAATCCACGAAAAAATCAAGCCTGCCTTTTAGCTATTAAAATTGAATTTAAGAAAATGACATGGGTTCAGATTTGGATTGACATTATTGACTAGTCACTCTTCTTTTCATACAAATGATAGCAGTATCAGTGTTTGAATCTGGCCTATTTGGTTACAAGGAAGAATTCAGTCAGATTATTGCAGTGGACAAATGGTTGTTATAATTACATATGGACTCTCACTGGACCTGGAAGCTTAGGTGTAGAGAGAAATATTTTGCTCCCTCTCTGAGTCTTTGGTGCTCTGTGTCCATCTGCTGTATTCCCCATGCCAACCTCTGGAACTGATCTGCTGACGCTGGTTTTCTACATCTTCATTGTCCAGCTTGCCTATTTGCGTAGGTTACTTCTTCTAGATTATCTTTGTCCCCTTTCTACAGCACACATTTTTTTCTCTAACTTGTATTTTAATCTCATGTATAACATAGGAAGCCTTGCCTCTGTTGGGGTAAGGGAAGCATTTTCCTCTTTTCTCCTCAGAGTAACTCCTTCATTTGTAACTAATATGATTGAGGGATTTGGACCTGGGCTGCCAAGAATTTACCACTCGTTCTTATTCTCATTCTCTTGTTCTTTCTGTTTCTCACTAGTTTCAGTTCAGAGGGAAAGAAAGAAATCCTTTTTTTTTTTTTTTTTTTTTTTGGCCGCACTGTGCCACATGGGGGATCTTAGTTCCCCAACCAGGGATTGAACCCACAGTGGAAGTGCATAGTCTTAACTGCTGGACCACCAGGAAAGTCCTGAAAGAAGTCTTGATTTTAAATTCCAAGCTGTATTCTGGCTTTACCAGAATGACAGCTATTAAACTTTCCCTTTTGATTTCTATGTATATTGATCTACTGGTTCAAGATCCATAGGGCAGTGATTCTCAGCTGAAGTGATTTTGATAGGGGACATTTGACAATGTCAGAAAACATTTGTGATTGTCAGGACTGAAGAAGGAGATTCTACTGGCTTCTAGTCATTAGAGTTCAAGGATGCTGCCAAACATCATTCAATGCACCAGATAACAACCCACGTTAAAAATAACAATAATAAAGCTCAGTGGAGGCCAGTCTTGGCCAATGAACTTCTGAGTGTCGGAAGTGTGCTATATTAATGGCAGGATTTTCACTAACACCAGTAGAGCTTGCCTCTATGACTGGAGTTTGATAGTACTCGCTGCCACATGCATAAAAAAAAAAAAATAATAATAATGCTGCTATATTTAAAATAGATAACCAACAAGGAGCTACTGTATAGCACCAGGAACTCTGCTCAGTACTCTGTAATAACTTATATGGGAAAAAAAATTTTGATAAAGAGTAGATACATGTATACATATAATTGAGTCACTTTCCTGTACACCTGAAGCTAACACAGCATTGTTAATCAACTATACTCCAATATAAAGTAAAAATTAAAACAAAATTTCTAGCCCCAAATATCAGTAGTGCCAAAGTTGAAAAATTCTGCCATACGAGAAGTAAAGGGTTTGAGATTAATTATTGCCTTTATATTCAAAAACTATTTTATTACCATTTCTAACTATGTAATCTCTCAATTATACCCTTCCAGATTCCCAGGGAAAGATATGAATGGTGAAGCCTATTTTTGAACTAGGCTCCACAAAGCACAGACTTCTGCCAGTCCAAGGGTTCAAGTTCCTTAGTTCAACCCGAACAACTATGACTCACAAGGTATCAGCTATGATTATAAAATAAAACATGGACATGTTAGCTCTTGTCTCTAAAAAAGGTAGATAATTTTTTTAGAAGGAGATGTGATTAGGTAGGAATCATAAAACATGTTCAGAACAAAAAGTAAAATATAATTTCCTTAATACTTAATAACTTTTAATTGATGACAAAAATCAAGTGAGTCTTCTATCATGTATATTTTAAGCCAATATGATTCAGTAATATTGTTTTGGATATTCAGTTACTGTATTTGTGAGAACACTTAATTTTTATTAACTCTGAGAAAAAGGAAAAAACTAATTACACATTGGATTAATTTGTGAGTTTCCTATTCCTTAGGTACCCTGGGGGTCCATAATTCTTACTTCCAGGAACTCTTTGTTAGCCTTTTTTCCAGAAAAGAGTTTCAGACCAGGAATGCAGAGGCAAAGCAGAACACATTGTAGATGCTAATATTCACTAGAAGAGGAGCAAGGGAGCTGTTTTCGAGGGAGTGAGAAGGAGTGTTGTACACAGATTCTGTTATGACTTTAATGGAAACAGTGCGTGTCATTCCCACACAGCTTGCTGAGTACTTGCCCCTGAGAATATAGTGATTAGAATGAAAGATGTGCTGGGATTAAAACACTTTACTGTTTAGTTCTATTTGTTGGGAAACATTTACTGATTCTAGCCCTGGTTTCCCTTATGATTAGGCAGAGAGGAGTCACTTTCCTGAGGAAACTGAGGTCACAGTGTTCTCTCACGATATAAAAGCTCATGAGGTATGTGGAAGAGCTGAGATCATGGATTTGGAAAGGATCGCCGTAGAGCTGTTAAAATAAAATTTTCCACAGATAACTTACTGATCTAGTTGACTTTTATTCAGTGATTCATGACTTGGGTACTGTTTAATCTAGCAGGTGGAAAGGAGCTCTGAAGAGCAGTACAAGGTGAGAGCTTTTTATAGACCAAAGTGAGCAGGGTCAAGGAAGATGTACTGGGCATTTGCTAATGGATTAAAGGAGAGTTCCTTTCCTTATATGGAACAGGAAGCTGGATAAGGGTTTGGTAAGCAGGCAAGCATGATTGCTTGGTTGACCTGGGCCTTCCTTTGCTTGGAGAGCCCAGGTAGGGAAACAGATAAATTCTGGTTTGCTGATGTGGGACTTAGCATGAGTGATTCCATCTTGGACCTAATCTGGTTACTTTTATAGAGTCCTTGGTCTATCACATAGTCTTTACTATGCAAATAGGGCCAGTCACTTCAGAATTTTGAGAATTGATCTCAGTATCTTTCTACTGAAGACAATAACTCTTTTCCAGCATTGTGGCAAGACATTTAAGAGCTTCCGTCACAGCTTCAGTGCAACTTAACCACTTAACCACTTCCGTGAATGCTGTCATGTTCTGGAATATTATCGTGCCTCAGTTTTCTCTTTTGTAAATTTGGGAAGATTATATCTGCTTCACAGGGTTTTTTGATAAAGAAATGAGTTACTAATAATGACTGCAAAGCACTTGTAACAGTGTCTGTCTCAAATGTTATTATCATTGTTAATGCACGTTGAGCTTTGAGCTCAGTGCTTGAAAACCTGGCAGTCATTCAGTCAATGGTAGCTAGTTTTTATACAATGCCCGGTATTATTATTGCTAGCAACAAAGAAAAAATAACAATTTACAGCAAGGGAGAATTCAGTAAACGATCTATGAAGGTCTGTTGTAGCCTAAACCAACATATGCTTTGTGATAGTGATTAGGCTGGGTGGGAGCCATCAGTCAAGCCGGAAGGATGAGGCAAATGAGGAAACCTTTTCAGAAGACATGTGGATGATTCTAGGGAACTGGATGACATTTTGGTTGGGGGCATAGCTTCACAGTAATTGAACACTCCCCAAATACCATTTTTAAAGTAAACTTACCTTATTACTGTTAGTTGGAGGCATAAATTTCCACTCTGTGAATGCCCTGTACATTTGTGGATCCCATTGCAGGATTAAACAAAGTCAACAGAGTCCTTCCATCCCATTCATTTCTAATGCAACCTGTATTGCTACCATAAGCAGCAAAATAAATTTTTTTTCCATTTACCTCTGACTCAAAAAGCAGAGGGAGAGGTATTTTGAGATAGTTTAAGTAGGGAAATGGAGATTTAGAGGTTAAGTGATGGGTTTAATGGCAGTGGTGCTTCATGTTAGTACAGTATTTCATTTTTCAAAGTATATCCTCAGAAATAATCTCCTTGGATCTATACAACTAAATAGAATATAAACAAGAATATAAGACTGTTATCTCCATATAACAAATTAGAAAGCTGACGTTTCTCTATCAGATGTATAATCAGGCTAAACTGGAGACATTGATTCCAGCTCTCACTGTTACGTAGGGGAGCTTCTCTTGCTACCATTGTAAAGCCTACAGCATTTCCCCAGCATTGACTTTATTCTGATTTCTTTAAAAATAAACTCCTGGGCTTCCCTGGTGGCGCAGTGGTTGAGAGTCCGCCTGTCGATGCAGGGGACACGGATTCGTGCCCCGGTCCGGGAAGATCCCACGTGCCGCGGAGCGGCTGGATCCGTGAGCCATGGCCGCTGAGCCTGCACGTCCGGAGCCTGTGCTCCGCAACGGGAGAGGCCTCAACAGTGAGAGAGGCCCGCGTATCGCAAAAAAATATATATAAATAAACTCCTGCTAGTCTTTCTTGAATTAGATGCTGATAGATCTAAGAAAATGAGTCTAATTCCTCTTCCCCATTAGCCCTAAAGCTAACATACCTGCAGATCTTCTAAGTTACTCTTTTCTCTAAATCAGACTTCCCTCAGTAGTCTGAACTTATCTATCACAAATTCTAGAACTTTCATCATACTTCAGAAAAATGTACTTTATCCACTTCCCTGAAGAAAGAAAAAAAGTATAATTCACTCAGCTAATATTGACTGATGGCAAACAGTATTAGAATCTTATTGTGTGTTTATGTACAGTCATGAACAAAAAAGATACAGTCCCTGAAATTAGGTAATTTGCTTATTAGGGCAGGGACATAGGTGAAATTCATGAAGTAATTTAAAATTTTATTCAGCAGTAAGTTGCCATGAAAAAAATAAAATAAAAAACAGTGTTCTTGAGTATTATATTACATTGAATGGAGCAAGAAGTTATCCCTGAGGAAATTGCCTTTGAAGGACAAAAAAGGAACCAGGCATTCAAAAATCTGGGACAAGAGACTGCCAAATAAAGGAAAATGTTAGTGCAAAGATGGGAGCCAGGCTGGTGTGGTCAAAGGATCAAGAGGATTCCAATAAATAAGGACTAAGTTGAATAAGGGGGCAAATGAGAAGAATTGAAGTTAGGGACATAGGCAGGGACAGATATTATGGGGCCTTAGGATGCCCCATAAAAGGGATTTGGATTTTATTCTAAATCCTAGTGCTATCTATTGGTTTTGAGTGTGGAGGGACTTGATCTGATATCATTTTTAAAAGAATACGCTGGCTGTTTTAAGAAAAATGAATTGTGGGGAGGCAAGAGTAGAGTCTGGGGACTAGTGAGAGGCTTCCAGTAAACCAAAAGAGATTATCATGTTCAAACAAGGACTTGCTGATGCATTGTCTTGTCTTAGAGTTGGGGCGGATGGTGATTGAAAGGGAAGAATTGGACACTTCCTAGTTGGGGATTTGAGTATCTGGGTGGACAACGCTGTCCTCACTTGAAGTAGGACGGACTTAGGGTGAGAGAAAAGGTCTTGGGGCTGGGGACAAATGGGTAGTTCTGGTTTTAAAAAAAAAATGTCTGGAATTTATATTTTGTTTTAGATGTGTGCTCACTTATATGCAGTACAGGATAACAGTAGTTTCCCTTGAATTTGAGCCTTTATTTCTATTATATCAGCCTCAGGTTGTAGTTGTTTATTAAGCAGTCATGTGTAGAAAAAAATGTATTCAGTGAAAAACTATGCATCCTTTCTCTCTCTCCCTCTCTCTCTCTCTCTATATATATATATATGTGTGTGTATATATATATATATATACACACACACACACACATACATACACACACACACACACATACTTTTTTTTTAATGCAGCCTTCTTAGATTTCCCTTCTTGGTTATCAGATTCTAGCTCTGTTTATTGTCTCTGAGCTATTTTGCAACTCTTTGTAAGTTGCAGGTAACTAATATATATATATAAACTCTTCTCTGTGCAGTAGTGATTTTAATTGAGTACTTTTTTCTCTGGAAAACGGTTTTGTCCACATTTGCAATTAATTTCAACATTCCTTTACTCCATATGAATTTTTGTTCCTTTTCCCTTCATTCAGTTACAGCATCTGCCTGATTCCCTCATCTAAGTAAAGTAAAATCTTTAATGTGCATCCCTTTTTATATCTGTATGAGAATCATAGCTTTACTTTTTCCTAAAAATGATCTTTTAACACACTTCTCACCAATGGCTCATATTGCTCTCCTGGGCAGACGAACGCCCATACATTTTCACACAAACTACTGTAAAGTTGTGCTCCTGAATTCTGTATTTAATAATGTGACATTAACACATTTCATTTCATATGATGCCAGTTTCCCAGAAAAATTCTGGACTTTCATGTGAAATACCCAGAATCAGTTTTGCCGGTACAATTATGAATTCAAATGTCAAATGATTCATTTTATACCTCAGCACCAAGAACATTACATCTTCCTAGTGGAAGGGAGAATTTCTAATGATCGGTCTTTGAGCTTCCACAAGCCATTTAGTAAAATTTTAGACACTTTGTGTACCTCAGAATTAGTTTGTCAATAATGAAAGATATCACTGAGTGTTTCTAAGCAAATTCATACATTGCCTCTATTCTCAGAAGTGTATACTTTAGTGACTAAGGTTCTGAGAGATTGTAATTCATTATTTTTTAGAGGAAACTTACTTGAAGTTATATTCTAAAACTGTGTTTTAAAAAAGATTAGCCCATGACTCATAAATTGGAGTGGTTCATTTTTTGTCTTGTCAAGGAAGAAGAAAACGTACTTCACTGACAAGGAAAAATAAACATTGCATCTTTGGCAAAGGTGTAGTTTAAATATTTAGAAAATTGTGATTCATAAGTCAAAAAAGGTAATGATATAATATCATTTCCAGAGCTGTATCTGTGCAAGCACTTTTTCTACTCATATAACATTAATTGATTTTAAGGTATCATTTGTGTAAGTTAATTATTAACATTGAAAATATAAATCATGAAGATTAAATGACACAATTTACAAAAAATAAATTCATCTAACGTTTATTTTGTAATACCTTTTAAAAAATATTATGCCAAACTTGGCAAACTTTAACAAATGTTTAATTTCTTATAAATCATTTTTTGAATGTAACTATTTTAGAGGAATTATAGATGAAAACAGAGTTTTGGTTGACAAATTGAAAACTTCACAAAGAAAGAAGCATAGATTTATTTATTGATATAGCTAATATGTTTATGGCATCTGTGAGAGCCACGTATACAGGTAGACTGTGAGATGGGTTGATGATTACCAATTTTGTTCTGACGTTATGAAAATAAAAACTCAAATGATACACAAAACTTATTCTTTGAGTTGGGGTAGATGGTTATTGAAAAAGAATAATTAGATGCTTTCTAGTTTGGGGATTTCAGTAGCTGGGTAGACACTGTTGTCCTGACCTGAAATGGGAAAGACTTATGGTGAGGGGGAAGGTTTTGGAGCTGGGGTAAGAATGGATACTTCTGTTTGTAACAAACTTACTTCTAGAATTCACATTTTATTGTAGATGTGTTTTTACTTGCATGCAGTAGAGGGTGACTGTAGTCTTCCTGGGACTTGAGCCTTTATTTCTGTTATATCAGTCTCAGGTTCAGTTGTTTGTTTAGCAGTCATGTGTGGAAAAGAAAGATGTATTGCATGGAAAACTATGCATCTTCCTTAGATTACCATCTGTAAAATGCTTACTTTAAAAATCTTAGTTGAACTTACTTTTATCCATACTGGGCTGACATTTTTGGTATATTTTTAATAGTTCTGACAAAATATTTCATTTGTCATTGAGAGCTTATAAACTGGACTTGGGGAAACGTGGGGACTATCCTGATGAGGCCTCTTATTTACGTTTCCTCATTTGTGAAAGAGAAAGTATTTAGTTTCTGGAAACTTGGGGCTGCCTCCCCCCTCCTTATGTTAGACTACATTTTGAACTGGCCTTAGAGTTCCTTCAAATAAAGCAACAAGCAATAAATGGATATTTTCATACTTCTGTAAGCTCTCTTCTTGAAGGAGAGATCCCTTGTAGTATTCACCATTTTAGCTCCAGAACCTACATTGTTGATGGTTGAGGGTAGATCTCATAGAGGTGTCTTTGCCTTACTGGGGAGTCTTTGTATGGCTTATAGGGTACAATTCCAAGGTCAAAAGGAAAGTGACTGACCCTATCCCTAACATTTCTCAAGGACCCATGGTGATAGAGAATCACAACTCTCTTACCACATTTGGTACCCTAAGAGGTAGATTTCTCTTTATTCTGTATAAGAAATATTTTGAAAAGAAGCAAACATCATTTCTAATCAAAGAGATGTTTTTCAAAGGAATTCTTCAAAATGTACATGTTCTTTTCCTTTGGGACAGTACCTAAGATCTACTTTCTGGAAAGGTACACACATATCAAATCATGTGCTTCTTCCTTAAAAGGAAAAATTCATGTTTGGTCAATCCTCTTTACTTCCCATAAAGAAAAATTAACACATTTCTTAGAGTGTCCAGAGAGTCTCAAGCTAATAATGAGTATTTTATGGAAATTTTCTCATAATTGAAGATTAAAGATTGATGTTTAGTTTATGATTTTATTTCAATAATCTCCATATTTATTTTTAACCCATTGCACAAATAGGGGTAACATAAGTTGACTAAAGCAGTATAACAAAGATTTTATGTTTGATGGATTTGGGAAGAGGGAGGAATAAGAAGTTTTTTCACCCTTTTCTCACTTGTTCCCAGCAGTGATCTCAAATTTCAGGACAGTCTGGATGGCAAATAGGCGAGTAGAGAAAAGTATGCTTTGTTTCTGTGGCGGTCTCAGAGCCAATGACTTCTCTGGGAGAGAGGTAGTTTATCCAGCCTAAACTTTTGAGACTGAAAACTTGGAGGGAAGCTGGTCCAAGATTTCTGCAGAATAAAACTTGGTGCTACTGCCAGAATAGAATAGATGTCTGGTTTGTGATATTAGTTATCTATTACATTCTTGGAAAGGCTAAATATCAGCTTCCCTGGTACCCAGCAAATGGCGATAGGTCAATTACTGCTGCTCTAAATGAATATTTTTAAGCAATTTTTTTCCCTTGGCATTATTTAAAGCATAAGTATTTAGATTTATTATTTTATTTATTGTTTCATCAGTGTATACATGTCAATCCCAATCGCCCAATTCATCACACCACCACCCCCACCCCCCTGCCACTTTCCCCCCTTGATGTCCATACGTTTGTTCTCGATATCTTTGTCTCAGCTTCTGCCCTGCAAACTGGTTCATCTGTACCATTTTTCTAGGTTCCACATATATGCATTAATATACGATATTTGTTTTTCTCTTTTTGATTTACTTCACTCTGTATGACAGTCTCTAGATCATCCACATCTCAACAAATGACCCAATTACATTCCTTTTTATGGCTGAGTAATATTCCATTGTATATATGTACCACATCTTCTTTATCCATTCGTCTGTCAATGGGCATATTTAGGTTGCTTCCATGACCTGCCTATTGTAAATAGTGCTGCAGTGAACATTGGGGTGCATGTGTCTTTTTGAATAATGGTTTTCTCTGGGTATATGCCCAGTAGTGGGATTGCTGCATCATATGCTAATTCTATTTTTAGTTTTTTAGGGAACCTCCATACTGTTCTCCATAGTGGCTGTATCAATTTACATTCCCAGCAACAGTGCAAGAGGGTTCCCTTTTCTCCACACCCTCTCCAGCATTGGTTGTTTGTAGATTTTCTGATGATGCCCATTCTAACTGGTGTGAGGTGATACCTCATTGTAGTTTTAATTTGCATTTCTCTAATAATTAGTGATGTTGAGCAGCTTTTCATGTGCTTCTTGGCCATCTGTATGTCTTCTTCGGAGAAATGTCTATTTAGGTCTTCTGCCCATTTTTGGATTGGGTTGTTTGTTTTTTAAATATTGATCTGCATGAGCTGTTTATATATTTTGGAGATTAATCCTTTGTCCGTTGATTCGTTTGCAAATATTTTCTCCCATTCTGAGGGTTGTCTTTTCGTCTTGTTTATGGTTTCCTTTGCTGGGCAAAAGCTTTTAAGTTTCATTAGGTCCCATTTGTTTATTTATTTTTTTATTTCCATTACTCTAGGAGGTGGATCAAAAAAGATCTTGCTGTCAAAGAGTGTTATGTCAAAGAGTGTTCTTCCTATGTTTTCCTCTAAGAGTTTTATAGTGTGTAGTCTTACATTTAGGTCTCGAATCCATTTTGAGTTTATTTTTGTGTATGGTGTTAGGGAGTGTTCTAATTTCATTCTTTTACATGTACCTGTCCAGTTTTCCCAGCACCACTTATTGAAGAGACTGTCTTTTCTCCATTGTATATCCTTGCCTCCTTTGTCATAGATTAATTTACCATAGGAACGTGGGTTTATCTCTGGGCTTTCTATCCTGTTCCATTAATCTATATTTCTGTTTTTGTGCCAGTACCATATTGTCTTGATTACTGTAGGTTTGTAGTATTGTCTGAAGTCAGAGATTCTGATTCCTCCAGCTCCGTTTTTTTCCCTGAAGACTGCTTTGGCTATTCGGGGTCCTTTGTGTCTCCATACAAATTTTAAGATTTTTTGTTCTAGGTCCGTAAAATGCCATTGGTAATTTGTTAGGGATTGCATTGAATCTGTAGATTGCTTTGGGTAGTATAGTCATTTTCACAATATTGACTCTTCCAATCCAAGAACATGGTATATCTCTCCATTTGTTGGTATCATCTTTAATTTCTTTGGTCAATGTCTTATAGTTTTCTGCATACAGGTCTTTCCTCTCCCTAGATAGGTTTATTCCTAGGTATTTTACACTTTTTGTTGCAATGGTAAATGGGAGTGTTTCCTTAATTTCTCTTTCAGATTTTTCATCATTAGTATATAGGAATGCAAGAGATTTCTGTGCATTTATTTTGTATCCTGCAACTTTACCAAATTCATTGGTTACCTCTAGTAGTTTTCTGGTGGCATCTTTAGGATTCTCTATGTGTAGTATCATGTCATCTGTAAACAATGACAGTTTTACTTCTTCTTTTCCAATTTGTATTCCTTTTATTTCTTTTTCTTCTCTGATTGCTGTGGCTAGGACTTCCAAAACTATGTTGAGGTGAGAGTGGACACCCTTGTCTTGTTCCTGATCTTACTGGAAATGCTTTCAGTTTTTCACCATTGATAATGATGTTTGCTGTGGCTTTGTCATATATGGCCTTTATTATGTTGAGGTAGGTTCCCTCTATGCCCACTTTCTGGAGAGTTTTTGTCATAAATGGGTGTTGAATTTTGTCAAAAGCTTTTTCTGCATCTATTGAGATGATCATACGGTTTTTCTTCTCAGTGTGTTAATATGGTATATCACATTGATTGATTTGCGTGTATTGAAGTATCGTTGCATTCCTGGGGTAAATCCTACTTGGTCATGGTGTATGATCCTTTTAATGTGTTGTTGGATTCTGTTTGCTAGTATTTTGTTGAGGATTTTTGCATCTATAGTCATCAGTGATATTGGTCTGTAATTTTCTTTTTTTGTAGTGTCTTTGTCTGGTTTTGTTATCAGGGTGATGGTGGCCTCATAGAATGAGTTTGGGAGTGTTCCCTCCTCCGAAATTTTTTGCAAGAGTTTGAGAAGGACGGGTGTTAGCTCTTCTCTAAATGTTTGATAGAATTCACCTGTGAAGCCATCTGGTCCTGGACTTTTGTTTGTTGGAAGATTTTTAATCACAGTTTCAATTTCATTACTTGTGATTGGTCTGTTCATATTTTCTATATGGTTCAGTCTTGGAAGGTTGTACCTTTCTAAGAATTTGTCCATTTCTTCCAGGTTGTCCATTTTATTGGCATAAAGTTGCTTGTAGTAGTCTCTTAGGATGCTTTGTATTTCTGCAGTGTCTGTTGTAACTTCTCCTTTTTCATTTCTAATTTTATTGATTTGAGTCCTCTCCCTCTTTTTCTTGATGAGTCTGGCTAATGGTTTATCAATTTTGTTTATCTTCTCAAAGAACCAGCTTTTAGTTTTATTGATCTTTGCTATTGTTTTCTTTGTTTCTATTTCATTTATTTCTGCTCTGATCTTTATGATTTCTTTCCTTCTGCTAACTTTGGGTTTTGTTTGTTCTTCTTTCTCTAGTTCCTTTAGGTGTAACGTTAGATTGTTTATTTGAGATTTTTCTTGTTACTTGAGGTAGGCTTGTATAGATATAAACTTCGCTTTTAGAACTGCTTTTGCTGCATCCGATAGGTTTTGGATCATCTTGTTTTCGTTGTCATTTGTGTCTAGGTATTCTTTTTTTTTTTTGTGGTACGCGGGCCTCTCACTGCTGTGGCCTCTCCCATTGTGGAGTGCAGGCTCTGGACGCGCAGGCTCAGCAGCCATGGCTCATGGGCCCAGCTGCTCCATGGCATGTGGGATCTTCCCGGACGGGAGCACGAACCAGTGTCCCCTGCATTGGCAGGCGGACTCTCAACCACTGCGCCACCAGGGAAGCCCAAATTTATTTATTTATTTATGCTTGCATTGGGTCTTCGTTGCTGCTCGCGGGCTTTTTTCTAGGCTTCATGGCATGTGGGATCCTCCCGGACCAGGGATCGAACCCGTGACCCCTGCATTAGCAGGTGGATTCTTAACCACTGCGCCACCATGGAAGCCCCATAGGTATTTTTTGATTTCCTCTTTGATTTCCTCAGTGATCTCTTGGTTATTTAGTAACATATTGTTTAACCTCCATGTGTTTGTTTTTCCCCGTAATTCATTTCTAATCTCATAGCATTGTGGTTAGAAAAGATGCTTGATATGATTTCAGTTTTCTTAAATTTACTGAGACTTGATTTGTGACCCAATATGTGATCTATCCTGGAGAATGTTCTGTGCGCACTTGAGAAGAAAGTGTAATCTGCTGTTTTTGGATGGAACATCCTATAAATATCAATTAAATCTGTCTTGTCTATTGTGTCATTTAAAGCTTCTCTTTCCTTATTTATCTTCATTTTGGATGATTTGTCCATTGGTGTAAGTGAGGTGTTAAAGTCCCCCACTAGTGTGTTACTGTTGATTTCCTCTTTTATGGCTGTTAGCAGTTGCCTTATGTATTGCGGTGCTCCTATGTTGGGTGCATATATATTTATAATTGTTATATCTTCTTCTTGGATTGATCACTTGATCATTATGTAGTGTCCTTCCTTGTCCCTTGTAACACTCTTTATTTTAAAGTCTATTTTATCTGATATGAGTATTGCTTCTCCAGCTTTCCTTTGATTTCCATTTGCATGGAATATCTTTTCCATCCCCTCACTTTCAGTCTGTACGTGTCCCTATGTCTGAAGTGGTTCTCTTGTAGACAACATATATATGGGTCTTGTTTTTGTATCCATTCAGCAAGCCTGTGTCTTTTGGTTGGAGCATTTAATCCATTCACGTTTAAGGTAATTATCGATATGTATGTTCCTATGACCATTTTCTTATTTGTGTTAGGTTTGTTTTTGTAGGTCCTTTTCTTCTCTTGTGTTTCCCACTTATAGAAGTTCCTGTAGCATTTGTTGTAGAGCTGGTTTGGTGGTGCTGAATTCTCTTAGATTTTGCTTTTCTGTAAAGCTTTTGATTTCTCCATCGAATCTGAATGAGATCCTTGCCAGGTAGAGTAATCTTGGTTGTAGGTTCTTCCCTTTCATCACTTTTAAGTATATCATGTCACTCCCTTGTGGCTTGTAGAGTTTCTGATGTGAAATTAGGTGTTCATCTTATGGGAGTTCCCTTGTATGTTATTTGTTGTTTTTCCCTTGTTGCTTTCAATAAGTTTTCAATGTCTTTAATTTTTGCCAGTTTGATTACTATGTGTCTCAGCCTGTTTCTCCTTGGGTTTATCCTGTATGGGACTCTCTGCTCTTCCTGGACTTGGGTGGCTATTTCCTTTCCTGTGTTAGGGAAGTGTTCGACTATAATCTCTTCAAATATTTTCTCTGGTCCTTTCTGTCTCTCTTCTCCTTCTGGGACCCCTATAATGCGAATGTTGTTGCATTTAGTGTTGCCCCAGCGGTATCTTAGGCTGTCTTCATTTCTTTTCATTCTTTTTTCTTTATTCTGTTCCGCAGCAGTGAATTCCACCATTCTGTCTTCCAGGTCACTTATCCATTCTTCTGCCTCAGTTATTCTGCTATTGATTGTTTCTAGTGTAGTTTGCATTTCAGTTATTGTATTGTTCATCTCTGTTTGTTTGTTCTTTAATTCTTTTAGGTTTTCGTTAAACATTTCTTGCATCTTCTCTATCTTTGCCTCCATTTTTTTCCAAGGTCCTGGATCATCTTCACTATCATTATTCTGAATTCTTTCTCTGGAAGGTTGCCTATCTCCACTTCATCTAGTTTTTTTTCCTGGGGTTTTAACTTGTTCCTTCATCTGGTACATAGCCCTCTGCCTTTTCATCTTGTCTCTCTTTCTGTGAATGTGGTTTTTGTTCCACAGGGTGCAGGATTGTAGTTCTTCTTGCTTCCGCTGTGTGCCCTCTGGTGGATAAGGCTATCTAAGTAGCTTGTGCTAGTTTCCTGATGGGAGGGACTGGTGGTGGGTAGAGCTAGCTGTTGCTCTGGTGGGCAGAGCTCAGTAAAACTTTAATGTGCTTGTCTGCTATTGGGTGGGGCTGGGTTCCCTCCCTGTTGGTTGTTTGGCCTGAGGCAACCCAACACTAGAGCCTGCCTGGACTCTTTGGTGGGGCTGATGGCGGACTCAGGGAGGGCTCACGCCATGGAGTACTTCCCATAACTTCTGCTGCCAGTGTCCTTGTCCTCACGGTGAGCCACAGCCACCCCCTGCCTCTGCAGGAAACCCCCCAACACTAGTAGGTAGGTCTGGTTCAGTCTCCTCTGGGGTCACTGCTCCTTCCCCTGGGTCCCAATGCACACACTACTTTGTGTGTGCCCTCCAAGAGTGGAGTCTCTGTTTCCCCCAGTCCTGTCGAAGTCCTCTAATCAAATCCCGCTAGCCTTCAAAATCTGATTCTCTAGGAATTCCTCCTCCCATTGCTGGACCCCCAGGTTGGGAAGCCTGATGTGGGGCTCAGAACCTTCACTCCATTGGGTGGACTTTTGTGGTATAGTTCTCCAGTTTGTGAGTCACCCACCCAGCAGTTATGGGATTTGATTTTATTGTGATTGCACCCCTCCTACCATCTCATTGTGGCTTCTCCTTTGTCTGTGGTTGTGGCGTATCCTTTTTGGTTAGTTCCAGTGTCTTCCTGTCGATGATTGTTCAGCAGTTAGTTGTGATTGTGGTGTTCTGGCAAGAGGGAGTCCTGATCCCTTACTTGAAACACCTATCTTTCCAAAGATTATGACAAGAAGAAGGGTCAAATAAATAATAACGTTTTTTCACTTTAATGATAGCTTAGAAACTCCACTTCCTTTTGCACCACCCTGGTCTCGCAGCTCCCGCCCCTGCTCCTCGGACCTATTTATTTTTTTAACACATCTTATTTGGAGTATAGTTGCTTTACAATGCTATGTTAGTTTCTGTTGTACAACAAAGTGAATCAGCCATATGCATACATATATCCCCACATCCCCTCCCTCTTGAGCCTCCCTCCCACTCTCCCTGTCCCACCCCTCTAGGTCTTTGCAAAGCACCGAGCTGATATCCCTGTGCTATGTGGCTGCCTCCCACTAGCTATCTATTTTACATTTGGTAGTGTATATATGTCCATGCCACTCTCTCA
Source organism: Globicephala melas (assembly GCF_963455315.2). Classification (NCBI taxonomy): domain Eukaryota; kingdom Metazoa; phylum Chordata; class Mammalia; order Artiodactyla; family Delphinidae; genus Globicephala; species Globicephala melas. Next base: position 9,966,465 of record NC_083324.2, on the reverse strand, counting down.
CTTCATCCCAGCTTACCCTTCCCCCTCCCCGTGTCCTCAAGTCCATTCTCCATGTCTACATTTTTACTCCTGCCCAGCCACTAGGTTCATCAGTACCTTTTGTTTTTTGTTTTTTAGATTCCATATATATGTGTTATAGCATACGATATTTGTTTTTCTCTTTCTGACTTACTTCACTCCGTATGACAGACTCTAGGTCTATCCACCTCAGTACAAATAACTCAATTTAGTTTCTTTTTATGGCTGAGTAATATTCCATTTTATATGTGTGCTACATCTTCTTTATCCATTCATCCGTCAGTGGACATTTAGGTTGCTTCCATGTCCTGGCTATTATAAATAGTGCTGCAGTGAACATTGTGGTACATGTCTCTTTTTGAATTATGGTTTTCTCAGGGTATGTGCCCAATAGTGGGATTGCTGGGTCATATGGTAGTTCTAATTTTAGTTTTTTAAGGAAACTCCATACTCTTGTCCATAGTGGTTGTATCAATTTACATTCCCACCAACAGTGTAGGAGGGTTCCCTTTGCACCACACGCTTTCCAGCATTTATTGTTTCTAGATACTTTGATGGTGGCCATTCTGACCGGTGTGAGGTGATACCTCATTGTAGTTTTGATTTGCATTTCTCTAATAATTAGTGATACTGAGCATCTTTTCACGTGCCTCTTGGCTATCTGTATGTCTTCTTTTGTGAAATGTCTATTTAGGTCTTCCACCCACTTTTTAATTGGGTTGTTTGTTTTTGGATATTGATCTCCATGAGCTGTTTGTATATTTTGGAGATTAATCATTTAGATTTATAACTAGAACCAATATATACTTATGGACGACTTGTAAATATGAAAAATAATGATTTTGACTGTGTATCCTAAATATAGAAAATACCTAATGAATATATTTAAAAGTAATTTTAATCTTCATAGCAATGATGTGGCCCAGGGTTAATTTTAGCAAGGAGAAAATTAGACAATGAGTTATATACAAAGAGTATTGAAGAAATTGTAGAATATCCATTTTTCCTTTAAGATCGGTATACTTTTAATCAGCTTGTGTTAGCATAGGAGACAGAGACCAAAAAAAAGCAAAGAATAATTATCAAAAGTATATATACCTAGTCTTTAAATTTCAACTGGATTAAGAAAAATTGTATTCCTCTAGTAATTTCCCAAATGGCAACTCCAGAAGTTTTTGGAAAATCCCAGTGTATTATAGGCACAGTTATTTTTCAGAGTAAATTAAATCTAGAAACCTTGGCTTATTAAACCCAGACTTTTCAGATTTTGTAACCTGTTATTTTACTCATTTTTTGGAGCAGGGGAAGTAGAAAGACTTTCATACCAAAATTCACCGAAATTTCTTGACCAGCTAAACTGGTATTGAAAGTAAAATCATGCATTTTTAGAAGTATTTATTTTTAATCTTTAAAAAACCATTTCAATGGAACTTCACTATTATTTAAAGAAGAAAAAATCAGTATGATTTTTGGCATTATTTTCAAATTTGGATTTATGAAACTGTTTAGCAGTGCTGTGAAACAAATTCTTTTTTCTGTATTTTTTTGAAAAATATCTTTTAAATAATGAATCAAAAATTTTTTGGCTGGAATTTGTTACTATAATTCCATAAAAGGACATCAGTTGATCATGCTTTTCTTCTGAGGTTGGGGAAAATTTACCTCTTCTACTTTATACTCCTGTGATAGGAGCATTTAACATTTAAATGCTCTTTTAACTGATCTGGCATATTACAGGTTACAGGGTATGAGAGGAAAATTAAGTTTACATATATACCATATATAAAGCAGATTTTCATTAATAATACATATTTATTTCAAAAGTAATGGTAATAGTAATAATAAGGAATCGATGATCAGACAAGAGTATGTTAACCATGAAACAATCTCAAAATGATTTTTTGGTAAATAATATGGTTTGACGTATGAGAAGTGGTATGTGTTGAAACATGAAATTCTTCAAGCATTCTTTGATGATGATAGCATTCCTTAGGAATTTTTAAAAAATATTTTATGTACACCGAAAATACCAGTTTCATATTTTATCACTGTTAGAAAAAAAGGCTTTCCAGTAGTTTTCCTTTCGGTTGTAATTTTTTCCAGGGGCAGAAACTGTGACAGATTATCCTTTTCCACAAAAGTGAAGCTAGTCCACCATTCCGTGTTCAATCAAAGGTACAGTTCATCTGTAAAGTGTTGTCATTGTGTGTTTCATGTAGAGAAAGAAACTAATATGTCATAAATGTGCTGCAGTTATTTTCCATTTCTTGTTTCAGCAGCAATAAAAGGAGAGAGAGTTACACATTTATTTACTTGTCAGGCTGGACAAAATTCTTCAGAAAGAAAAATTATATGTTACCTTAACCACTTTAGCAATTTTTGCAATGTAAAAGGAAAAAAAAGATTGATTTCCGTTTAGCCAGTTTTTTTTTGTTGTTCTGTGGGTAACACTATTTTTTTTTCCTAGACATTTCTCTCACTCAAAATTAAGGGGTTATTTTAGAACCATTTTACAGTGTTTCTTGAAAAGCTAAAGTTCTCTAGGAGACTGTCTGTTCTGCACTTGAATATGTAAGTACTAACCATGTCTGAAGGTATTGAGATAATAGATACATTCTGTTTACGTGCTTTGTAGTGAGTTATTGTTCTTAAGCCTGTAAGATGCAGCTACAAAGAAGATGTAAATGGAGAATTCACTCAGTAAGCCAGAAAGAGTGTTACCAAACTAGACCTTTGGGTCCACTTGCCCACACACAGTAAACCCAAGCTCTTGTGAGGGAAAGTGCAGCCTTTATTGAAAGGCCAAGTAAGGACCTGAACTCTCCCATGGATTTCAGGGAAGGGTTTTTAAAGGCAAGATGAGGGAGATAGTTGCAGGGTACCTGGTAAGCTCTTGCATAATTTTCTGATTGGTTGATGGTGAGTTAACAGGATGGTGTCAAGGGATTAACATCATCAGTCCTCAGGCCCCAGCTGGTCTGGGACCTACGTGCTTATAGACATCGTGCAGTTAGTTTCTTTTGTCTAGTGGGGGTTTTAGTATATGCAAAACAACTCAAGAGTATATGTCAGATGCTGTTATCTATGTCCTTCAGGGAGGAACTAAAGATTCTGTGACTGTACATTGTTACCATTTCTCCTGGTCCAACTACTATTTTTTGTTACTACGTGTTCACATTCTTTCAACCATTAATTCTTGAGCCAGCCTTTTATGACTCAGTGGAGGCCTGGGGGAATAAAGATTTTCTACAAACAAGAGGCAGGCAGAGGACATGTGGCCGGGGTCGGGGTGGTGGGGACGTTTGTCCTGGGAAGGCCCCATAAGGTCCTGCTCAGTTATAAGAGGAAAGAGAATTCTCTTTTTAGGCATTTATTAAGTATAACACTGTGTTCACTTTTTAAAAATCTAATAATTGGCATCATTTGGAGAATAATACACTAATTCTAGAGGCAGAACAAAGAAAAGGTACATTGCCTCCCTTTTAAAATATTTACTTCTCTGATTAAGTAAAATCCAAAGAAAAACAAAATGTAGATATGGGATACAATATCTTTCATAACCAGCAGTGGTGATAAGACTTTCCAAAGAAGGATTCATCTAGTTCAGTGAAGCTCCATGAGCCTATGAGGAAGAGCCCTTTTCTGCAACTTGCATTTTTAGATATTTTCAACATCCTATGGAGTGTGGGTTCCTGGTGTTATCATATGTCAGGCCTTATTAATCAGATCATTTTATACAGATTGCCATCTGCAAACACATCTGTAAGTGGGTCAACGTTGTTCTGATTAAATTACCATGACTATTTTTCTTTCTATGTCTTTCCTTTTTAAACATGGGATGTGAAGACTCAGATTCATACTAGTGTAACATTTATCGTCCACATGTGCCAATTTTCTTCTTTGAGGCAAAGCATGACAAATCATTTAAGTGTTCACATTAGTAGTGCTAATCCTCTATGTCAGGAGTAGTCAAACTATGATCTGTCGGCCAAATGAAGGCTGCAGTTTATTTTTCTATAGCCTGTAGGCTAAGAATTGTTTTTACATTTTTACAAGGTTGTTACCCCCCCAAAAAAGAATCTGTGATGGCGACCTTATGCCATGCAAAGCGTAAAATATTTGCTATTTACTATCTGGCCATTTAAGAAAAAAAAATTGGCAGACCCCTGTTATATCTGAAGGCATTTATATATGCAAACATACAAAATGTTCCTCTTTTGTTAAATCTCTCATTTTCAGCTCTTACATTTTTTCCTTAGGCTTGCAGCCTATTACCCTTCTTTTGTTTCATATGCCATAGACACTAGAGAAGAGTGTGTTGTTGCTCATGTGTGTAATCAAATGAATTTAAATACAATTAACAGGGCTTCCCTGGTGGCACAGTGGTTGAGAGTCCGCCTGCAGATGCAGGGGACACGGGTTCGTGTCCCGGTCCGGGAAGATCCCACATGCCGGAGCGGCTGGGTCCGTGAGCCATGGCCGCTGAGCCTGCGCATCCGGAGCCTGTGCTCTGCAACAGGAGAGGCCACAACAGTGAGAGGCCCACATATCGCAAAAAAAACCCCAAAAAACAAAAAAACAATTAACATATGTCCTTTGTTTTTCACCCCTCTAGTGATGTAGTTAATTTAGTAATATTTGATTTATTTCATTCGTTTTACCCAGAAAATATTAATAAACTATATATGTGTACAGCAAATAAGATACAACCCCTGACCTCACATGCTTATAGTTTGTGAAGACAAAATTAAATAGGCATCACAATCCCTTATCATAATATTCAGTACTACTACCTAACGTAGAGCAGGTCATAGTAGAGAGACAAAATCAAATGGTGAATACTGTGGAAGGCATTTGGAGAACTTGAACTCTGCATTCTGAAGGCCTACTTGAAATTGTCCAAATGTAGGAGAATATAGGGAGAGGAAGTTTATGTAAGGTTCCAGGGTTGTAGAGAAATGGGCCATTGTAGAGTGAAAATGATACAGTGCATGATTGGAAAGCTGGACATTTATAACCAAATTTCTAGCTTCATAGCGCCATAAACAGGGACACTGTGATTGTCCCAATATTTTCAAGAAAAAGTAAATAATTTTCTAGTAGTTGTAGCCTATTATTGACTTAAAAAAAAAGAAAAGAGAAAGATGGTGACAAAACGTATATTTTCATGACAGCAAATCATTAGACCTTTTGAGATACCTGTCTAACTAGAAAGCAGTTTTTCCATTAGAAAATAAAGCTCACTGGCAGTGTCATTTTGGACTTATAAGCAGTGTCAGTTTTCTTCTCTTAGGGAGTAAATGGTCAGCCATGCAGGTGTTATCAGCAGTAACGAGGCACTTCAGACTAGGGGACGTAGAGACTGAAGAGTGGGGTTTCATTTTATTTTTTCCAGTACATACAATTTTATTAACTTGAAAATTAAAGCTAAATAGTTGGTTTCACATTGCTTACTCTTAGCTGTGCTGTAGCCATTAGCCAAATATGACTATTAAAATTCAATTAACTTAAACTGATTTGAAAACTCAGTTTCTTAGTCACACCAGCCACACTTCAGATGGTCAACAGCTACATGTGGCTAGTGGCTACTGTATTGGGCAATGAAGATTTGGACATTTCCATCATCATAGAGTGTTATCTTGGAAAGGACTGGCAGTTGCATTAATTACAGTAAAGTCATTTCTGTTAAGTTCTCTAAATAGATGTTATTTGTCATATACCCATTCAGACAAGTTTTTCTTGTTATTGTACTTAAAGGGTTCAATCTTTGAATTTCAGTTCTTTTTGTCTTAGCTAGATATGAATTCCTTCAAAGTTTTCTTCTTCACATGGGATCCACACCATACAAAGCATTTGCAACCATATTTACTTCTCAATACTTAGATTTTAAATGTTTTCGTTGAAGTTAACATAAAGAAAACATATGAAGTTAACATAAAGAAAAGATATGAAGTTAACATAAAGAAAAGCGCCTATAGCTCAGTAAATCATCTCAAAATGAACCCATACATGGACCCTAACTAAAGTCAAGAAACAGAATATCCTTTGCTATAATTGTATTTATTGAGTAATTAATGTTTTTGAAAGAGTAGATTTTTAGGTTCTTTCTGTTTTTTTTATGTGATTAAATTTAAAGTTTCACTGAGTAAATTTTGGTTTATTCAAGAAATATTTAGACAGTTTTTTAATTATCAGTTTTTCTCTCATTTTCTTCCTTCATGATGCTCGTAATGTTGGCCTCCTTTGTTAATTATATTAATTCTCACTTCCTTAGCCATAGTTTAGAGATGGGTATGGAGCTGAGGGGAGTGTAGACAAAGGCCAAATAATAAAATATTGAAGTTATCATATTCTACAGTTTAATTCTTTGACTGTTGGTTTTTACTAGCATTCCGTATTCTGAAAATCTGAACCACACATCTAAATGATAAAACCACACACTGAGAATGGCCAAGATATATTATTAAGTTTTTTAGAGTAACCTTTTCTTTGAAGTATAATAGTCATGCAGAGATGTAATCCAACATCAGAGACGTTGCATGTCATTAAAAATATTCTTCCACAATTTAAAAAGCTGCAAGGTATTCCATCCCACAGATGTACCATGATTTAGCTTTCTAACTCCTGTTGCAGGTTTCTGGCTTTTTACCTAGTCGTCTTACCCTTCTTTCCATAATTCTGCAAAAATGAATTTATCTGTGTTTAATATCTTTGTGCCAATTTCCAATTTTTCCTTAAAATAAAATTCCTAGAGGTGGAATTTCTGAGTCGAAAGGCGTGTGCATTTTTTGTTTGTTTGTTTGTTTTTTGCGATACACGGGCCTCTCACTGTTGTGGCCTCTCCTGTTGCGGAGCACAGGCTCTGGACGCGCAGGCTCAGCGGCCATGGCTCACGGGCCCAGCCGCTACGCGGCATGTGGGATCTTCCTGGACCGGGGCACAAACCCGTGTCCCCTGCATCGGCAGGCGGACTCTCAACCACTGCGCCACCAGGGAAGCCCAGGCGTGTGCATTTTTAAAAATAAAATTTTAAAAATTTTAGAATAGTTTTAGGCTTACAGAAATGTTACAGAGGTACTATGAGTAGTTCCTATATACCCCATACCCAGTTTGCCTGATTATTAACATCTCGTTAGTATAACACATTTGTCACAATAAATGAACCAAAACTGAGACATTAATATTATCTAAAGTGCATACTTAATTCAAATTTCTTTAATTTTTACCTCATGTCCTTTTTCTGTCCCAGGATGCCACCCAGGACACCACATTACATTTAGTTTTCATGACCCCTTAGGCTCCTCTTGGCTGTGCAGGGTTCTCAGACTTTCCTTGTCTTTGATGACCTTGACAATTTGAGGAATATTGGTCAGGCATTCTATAGGATATCCCTCAGTTGGGGTTTATCTGATTTTTTTAATGGAGATTTAAATGACATATAACGTATTATTTTTAGATGTATAACATAATGATTTGATATATGTATATATTGCAAAATGATTACCACTAAGTTTAGTTAACATCCGTCACCACACATTGTTACAAATTTTTTTTCTTCTGATGAGAGCTTTTAAGATCTACTCTCTTAACAACTTTCTAATATACAATATAGTATTGTTAGCAGTAGTTACCATGCTGTCCTTTACATACCCAAACTCAATCTTAATAATTGGAATTTTGTACCTTTAGACCCCCTTCACCTGTTGCCCCCTCCCCATTCTGATATCTGGCAACTATCAATCTGTTCTCTCTTTTTTTTTTTTTTGGCGGTACACAGGCCTCTCACCGCCGTGGCCTCTCCCGTTGTGGAGCACAGGCTCCGGACTCACAGGCTCAGCGGCCATGGCTCATGGGCCCAGCCTCTCCGTGGCATGTGGGATCTTCCCGGACCGGGGCACGAACCCGCGTCCCCTGCATCGGCAGGCGGACTCTTAACCACTGCGCCACCAGGGAAGCCCCCTAATAAACCATATCTAAAATAAAATTTCACTGAATCAGTTTGAGAAGTAGGCCAGTCTTCATTTTAGGTGTTTAACAGCAATGGTAGTTTGATAATTTGAAGTGAAAATTAATTTCCACAGGTATTCATCACAGTTTTACTTACTATAGATGAAGGATTCTTAATTGAGTATTCATAGACACGTAGGATGAGCTTTAAATTATTTGACTCCCTGAAATAGTATGCAAATCCTGAGGTTGTGTATATACTGGAATGGTCCATACCTTGATCATATAGATTAATTTAATTAATTTCTGAATTTGTTCTTCCTTCTCTATCCCTGCCACCACTTCCCTAATTCAAGGCTTCAGCATGTCTTAAACAAATTGGTTTGTTGTACTTGGGCGCGGGGGAACATGGCTTGTCCCACTAAAGTCTTCTTTTATATAACCATTGGAGAGCTCTAGCAGCTATGGAAAATACATGGTAAAGATGAATATAAGCATTAATTTGATTATCTTGTCAATTCCCTGTAGTGGTTCGCGTCTGAACTATAACTGGTGAACAAGTTTTGCTGTCATCTGCTCCAGGTGGAAAAATTCATCCTTTGTCTCTCTTTACTTTGAACTCAGTGTTTTCCAGCTCTTTGGCATGTTCTTTCTTATCCCTGACCCCCTAGATGTCTCTATTAATACTATATAATTTGACTAAGGCATTCCCTTCTTTTCTTCAGGAATCCTTCACAGGCTGTTACTTTGCTTCATGCCTCTCTAACTCATACCTGGGAATATCCCTATCATTATAATTACCATAGCATGTGTGTGCAACTTCAGTGTGTGTGTATATCATGTTTCACTTGACATTGATCTTCTTGAAAGTAGGGCCTATGTTATTAATTTTTATATTCCTGGAGTCAGGCAAGACCTGGGACACCAAATGTGCTCAATAAATATATGGCAAATGAGTGAATGAATGACTGAATGAAGATGGATTTTCAGGTCTGCTCATTAATTTAAAATAATGCATTTCAACTAGAACTTGTTCTTATAATATACACATTAAAGTCCTGATAATTTTAATTCTAATAATATGACTTCTGAAATTATAATACATTTAACTTGGTGAACTTTTTATGGTAAGAACATGCAAGTCTCACAGTCATATGTGTCTGGACCCCTTTACACCAGCATTTGAAGAGATCAAAAAGGTCATCATTTCACAACTGAGGAATGGGTGGGGGGTGTTAAATTCAGTGGGTAGGTGTGAAGCAGCATGGTATTATATCACCCCAATTTACCAGTACTGTATATCGGAGTCAAAGACATTGGACCGCTTTGATCCTTACATTTCCCCTCTTTAAAGTGAAATGATGATGACCAGTTCACAGAGAACTCCTTTCATCGTTTTGGTATATTCCCTACCACACTTTCTCCGATGTAGTTTTTTGTTTGAATTAATGGGGAAGAAAAGGAAAGGAAAGTAAGAGAGAGAAAAAAAGGAGAGAATAAGTTAAAACTACAAAACTTATAAAAGTAGTAGAATCTAATATTTATTGTTATCTTTTACTGTTTGTGCTTTTTAAGTGTGGTATTTGGCGACTACATAGTGTTCCTTAATGAGAATGCACCATATGTGTTTAACAGCATCCCCATTTTGGGACAGTAGGAAAGTTTCCATTTTTAGCCACGTACGTGTAATACGGCCTTGAGGGTGGAGCTTTGCCTGTATGTTTGGAATCACTGCCATACTGTTGGCTCTGAGGGATGGAAGGCTCTCCTGTAGATACTCCAAAACTCTGCACCTGTGTGCCTTGCTGCAGCAGTGTGTCGGTCCCTCTTCACCAGCAACTCTCTGACAGTCCATTACAGTTGAGAGTAGCCATCTTTCAAGAGAATGGAAACTGTCTCATCCCCCTTCATACACTACTTGGACCTTCTTCTTGTGCTCATGAGGCACTTTGGAGAACTTGACTCTCTCTTGATCCCTTCAGAGGGATCCAGTGTGTGTGGTGGCATTTCTGACATCTGAGAGGGAAACAGCTGTATTTGAAAATATGAAGTTAGTAGATGAGCAAGATGCTCTTTGGGAAAGAAGAACGAATGTTTTCTTTGAGAAGTTGAGCAGTCACTGTAACGTACAGTAGATGATTCATGTGTCTGTGTAAATTGAATTGTGATTATCTTTCCCATACACTCAAAGCCTTATTTATTTTGAGTACATTATATAGATGCTGCTATCCACAGGATGCAGAGAGGATGCTATGTAATGTGTCAGCCTCGACACTGCAATAGAAAGAACTCATTTGCTTACCGTGTTATACATATTGGTCTGCATTTCCCCAGGCTGTGAATTACTCCCTTCCAGGGAATTTCTACCTTGGAAGGATCATTAGCTCTTTGAGTGTACCAGCAAACCAGGTAGCAGATTCACCTTTTGTGAACTAAAATTCTAAATCCAGAAAAGACGATGAGAGTTCTGAAGTCCACCTCCCTATCTTTGTAAGAGGATCATCTCAGTAAGGAATGATTAAGGTTGTGATTTTTAAGGAGGCATTCCTAGATTCAATTCCTTCCTCCATAAGGTTTAAAATTCCTCTATGCCCCAGTTTTCTCATAGGTAAATAATATCTACCATATAGTTTATTATGAGGATTAAATGATAGATAGAACTTAGATACTAATAAGAACTCAATAGGGAATTCCCTGGCAGTCCAGTGGTTAGGACTCTGTGCTTCTACTGCAAGGGCCACAGGTTCAATCCCTGGTCTGGGAACTAAGATCCCGCATGCTGTGTGGTGTGGCCAAAAAAAACCCAAAAAAACAAACCCACAAACTCAATAAAAGCTAGCTATCATATTATTAGTCTTATTATTATTGTCATTATTAATTTGATGAGCTTCAGAAAAAATTGTACACCTGTCTTCATGCCATTGAGACCTGGCTGTCCCTCTAAAACCTGATACTCTCTGAAATAATAACCAACCCCAGATAAACCCAGTCAGTGGAGAAGAATTATGGCCGTTTTCTTTCTTTTTTCTTTTTTAACTTTAAAAAAAGAGCGTTACAGATAACCCCAGTTGTACAGATTTTTTCTTGTGTCATTCCATTTAAGCTCTTAGGAGCACAAAGTTTTAGGTCTCTAGTCTCTTAAAGTAGTAAATTGTTTAAGCTAGAAAATAGTTGCATTGATAGGATCCTGATTAGCTTATTGGCATTTGGCTTTGTGGATGCAAATGCTGAGCGAAGATTTAGGATGCAAAGATTTAGGAAAGCGGTGTTTAAGACCAGCTCTGCCTCTTAGCATTGTGACTGTGGACTACTCAGTGCCTCTACTTTTCAGATTCTTATCCAAATTATGGGACTTGGTAATCTCTGAAATACCTAGAAGAGCTAATATCCTGTGATTGAGTCAGAAAGGAATCATGCATTAAAGAATGGGGAATGAATTCTGCTCCCAGTTCCTCAGGTAAACTATTATCATGGTATAATAAATTGTTGGGAAAATTATTCTAATTTTACTTGCCATTGGATAGATACAGCCATTGATGCATTTCAGGTGAGAATAGGTTGTCTGGACAGCACCACAAAACCACTGCTGGGCTGGATTAAGTTCCTGACATAACAAGCTGATATAAAAGGTTATCAGAAGTGAGTTAGCCACACAGAGAATTGGCAGGTGTAGCCACTATCAGCAAAGCTTTGTTTGTCAACAGTGTTCCTAAAAGACTCACCTTCTCAGCAATGCCACTGTCCCTGCAAAGTCATTCTCTCTGTAGCTTTGAGAAACTCACTTCTTGGTACAGCCAAACCCTTTTCTATTCAATGTGTCTGCCATCTTTTGAGAAGAGCAGCTTACACCATAACGTGTCATGTTCATTTCTGTGACTTCATAGTATTTGGCACTTTCTGGGTCTTGAAACAAACACAGTGTCAGCAAACTCATTTCTTCATCCAGGAGGAAAGGGCCAAGTTGTTGTTGCCCAGTTGTTGCTGGTGGACGGAGGCTCTGTTTCCAGGTTTTCAGGGTCCTGGTATACCTGTGTTTACCTTGGAAACTAAGACATGCTGGGGTTTTTTGTTTTTATTTTTGTTTTTTAATCAGGGGTATAGTTGCTTTACAATGTTGTGCTAGCTCCTGCGGCACAGTGAAGTGAACCCGCCACATGTATACACATATTCCCCTCCCTTTTGGATTTCCCTTCCATCCAGGTCACCACAGAGCACCAAGTAGAGTTCCCCTTGCTATACAGCACATCCTCACTAGTTTTCTATTTCATGCTGGCTTTATCTCAGAAATCACTCTTATCCCTGCACCTCTTGGTTCACCTGTGAGTGAAGACTAGAAGCTTCTTTTTATCTGACCTCTTGTTTAAAGAAGAAGAGTATTTTGATGTTCTATTGACACACTGATTACGGTGGAGTAGTGTCTGACTCAGCAATTAGGGTTTAGTCAGCACTTACGGCAAAAACCATGTATAGTAAAAAAAATGCCTTTAGAAATCCATTAAGTTTGACATAAAGCGCAGTGTAAATAGATTTGTGTACAATTCTATGAAGTAAAATACATATGTGAAAAATGCATATATTTAAACTAGAACCACACTGCACACACTGCAAGCTGATTACTCTGAGAGAGGTTCCCAGGGACCGACACCCCTTGTAGGCACAGTTAATTTGTGTCTCCCTGTTCACTACCCTCCTGGTTATATTTAGTGCATGGAAGGGCAGGCAGACTCACTCAGGCTACTTAAATTCTTGTTCCTCTCCTTCTCTCTTTATCTCCCTAGATGTGTACAATTAGAATATTATAAGCTAAATACCCAAATGATGTGGCTCCTCTACAGCTAGGGTTAGCTCTATATTCATAGAGAGGAAAGATGATTTAAAAGATGTTTCAGTAATAGGCTTCTGCAGAGAATCAGTTTAAATTACTTTTTTTTTTTTTTTTTGCGGTACGCGGGCCTCTCACTGTTGTGGCCTCTCCCGTTGTGGAGCACAGGCTCCGGACGCGCAGGCTCAGCGGCCATGGCTCACGGGCCCAGCTGCTCCACGGCATGTGGGATCTTCCCGGACCGGGGCACAAACCCGTGTCCCCTGCATCAGCAGGCGGACTCTCAACCACTGCGCCACCAGGGAAGCCCTAAATTACTTTTTGATGCATCAAAGAACACTTACTGAGCACCTGTGTTACGGACTCAGTGTTTTGTGTGCCCGCTCCAAATGCATATATTGAAACCCTAACCCCCAGTGTGATGGTTGGAGGGCCTTTGGGATGTAGTTAGGTTTAGGGTGATGCCCTCATGATGAGATTCGTGTCCTCATAAGAAGAAGAGACAGGAGAGTCAACTCCCTCCCCACAAGCACACATGGAGGAAAGGCTATGTACGCACAAGCTGGAAGGAGGCCCTCTGTAGCCAGGAATCATCTCTCACCAGACACTGAATCTGCTGGCACTTTGATCTTGGACTTCCCAGCCTACAGAACTGTGAGAAATAAATGTCTGTTGTTTAAGACACCTGGCCTGTGGCATTTTGTTATGGCAGCCTGAGCTGACTAAAACAACTTACTGTCCTCTTGATCTAGATTTTTTAAACCAGGGAAAGAATGCTGTTGCCTGCATGTGAATGTAAACGTGATACATAATAGAGATGACATTACACATCACTGAAGAAAAAAATGGACTGGCAAATAACTAACCTGGAAGTACTATGTTATCCATATAGAAAAAAAAAATCTATACCATTCAAATATAAAAAAAATCTATTGCATTTAAGTTAAATACCTAATTATGTAAATAAAATATTAAAATTAAAAAAATAAAATGTAAGATGATTTCTTATAAACTTAAAATAAGAATGAGTTTCTTTAATGAAATGTAAAATTCGAACCTTGAATAAAAGAGTTGACATATTGATCCACATAAAAATATCTTGTTCAATAAAAATCACTATAAACAGCCAAGTCACAAACTGGGAGTAGATGTTTGCAACACATGTAAACAATGTGGGATCAATATTTCATATTTATAAAGAATTTCTATAAATTAGCAGGACAGTAACTAATAGGAAAATGGACAAGTGAGGATCGAAGCAGGCAATTTCTAGAAGGGACCATACTGGACTGATGGATAAAGAATTGATAAGATGTTCAACTTCACTAGAAATTGGTGAAATATATGAGAAACAACGATATCTAGGAAATCGTTAAAATATTTTAAATTCTTACAATACCAAATGTTGGTAAGGGTGTTTAGAAAGGGACATTTTTAGACCCTATTGTCTTTTGCATAGCTTGATAAGCCTAATTTGCAGAACAATTATGTAGTATCTAGTAAGTAAAATTGTACCCATTTTTAACCTAGCAGTTCTGTTACTAGCTGTGACTTTAGAAAAACTCCCTAGTATATGAGCAGGGAAACATATACAGACTTAATTATGGAATCATTTGCATTAAAAAATTAAATACAGTACGTAATGTTTATTACAAGGTCTTTCTTTTACTTGTTCTTTCATGTATTTATTTATCCAGTTTACATGGTCTATACCTAAAATCACTTTAAAACCTCTAAATTATCTCATGTCCATTAAATGGAAACAATAATGCTAGGCCTATTTAAATTACAAGAAAAAATCACTCTATACCAAGACAGTGTTTTAAAAAACCAAGGTCAAAGGAAGTAGTCTTGGGGGAGGGGCATTCCTGAGCTGGTAGCTGGATCCCGGGAGCTGCTGGGCGAAAGAAAGAAAAAGATGCTTTCAGACAGGAGTGGTTTGATTAGAGCCCAGTGACACAGCTAAAGGGAATTAATCATAATTACATGTCTCAACATAGTAAATCTCAAATGCAGTGTCGAGAGAAAAAAAAGCATATGCCATGGCAAAAAGACAAAAAGACTAACAGCATTTATCGGGTGTTATTCTATGTTGAGCATGTTGTAAATACAGTTTATATAAAGTTTAAAGTAACAGGGAAAATATTGCAAATATTGTTTAGGGAGAAATATTTTGTAAAAGAATAATATGGACAGTAATGATAATCACCGAAGTCATTAGAGGGAGTGCCTGGGAAAGGGCTGTTGGGGGAGGACGTGGGAGATTGAGCAGCAGTTCACAGAAAGCTTTAGCTATATCTGTGAAGATTTCGTCCATTAAAAACAAAAGTTTTGAGGCAGATTTGGCAAACTGAATCTGTGTTGTGGTGAATATACATTATTTTTTCCCCTAGGTAACTTTTAGTCTATTTGAAATATTCTAAATGTTTAGAAATTTTAAAATTGCCATTGCAGTTATTTTTGCAGTGTGTTTAACTTAGCAGCTTTGTGAAATGTATGGCAACACAGGGTAAATTGCCCTATACTTAATATCTCCAGTGGTAACAAGGCATAATTTAGAAATTTCACCTAGAATTCACTTCTGTAAACTCTGCAGTAACGAAGTAGTTAAGTTCAGGACTTCTATATTGATCAGCACTGCTTTGAATAGAATTCAAAGATTAGTGCTAGAAGAATACACACCTGTGGGAAGGCAGAGTGAACTAAGAGGACTCAGATCACTTATGGATTCACTGCATATTTACATTTTTATATGTTTACAGTGGAAAAAAGTTAAGTTGCACAATGAAAGCATTAAGAAATATGCTTAAAACTTTCTGCTCAACAAAAACTGCTATAAACAAATTTAGTCAACTCACACACTGATTTTAAAATCAGTAAATCTGAAGACACTGCGTCCATTTTCTTGAGTTTAGTTAGGACACTTCTGGCTGCTTAATATGAATTTTCAGATTTAAATTGGAGTAAAGAGAATGAATGAAGAATATGTATAAAAATTAATAGGTATCTTTAAAATTTTTTCTATTAGTTTTCTTTGGTTACATTTAGATATCATGCCCAAAAAAAGCAAATACTAAGAATTGAAAACAAAGATTTTTCGGCTGAGAGGATTTATGACTTTATTATCAAATATGTAGTCAGTCATTCAAGCAACAGTTAGTTATTGAGTATCTGCTCTGTGCCAGGTACAGTTTGAAGTGCTGAGGAAGGAGCAGAGAACAAAGTAAATGAGAAACCCCTGCCCTCATTTTATTTACGCTCGAAGGAGGAGGGGGTAGAACTTACTTTCTCATCATCTAGTGCCCATATACAAGGAAACCTACTAAATGGTAATTGAGAATCTTTGTGGTTTTGGGAAGGAAAGGGGTGGGGGTGTGCACTGAATGGGATTTCTTGGATAACAGTAATTACAGAAGGAAAACACGCACTGGCTTCTCCTATTATATAAATGAGAACGTTTATAGTAATTTTCTGAGAATGGCATTCTCAAATGTTTTAAGTGCAGAAGGAGAATAAATGGTCGAGTCTGCTTTTCAGCTGTGCTATGACTGCCTGTTTTACTCTTTTTCCTTCCCAGCTCTACTGAGCTTATTACTTAATTGATGGGTTTTTCGTTTTCTTTTTTTTCCCCTGAAGAGTAAATTATTGTCTTTATTCAGTAAGGAGTTCAAGTGAAATGTAAAGTACTCTTTTATTCAACTAGCTCTTTACTTTCTTGTTAAGACCTTCTGTGTGTGTCAGGCACAGTCCCAGGCTCTGTGTGTTCAGAAATGCACAGCTCGTCCTCCAGGGGGTCTGTGGGCTGACAGGCCAAATGCCGGTGCCAGTTGTCGTGCAGCATGGCAGGTGATCTTAAGGAGGGCTAGACATAGTTCTGAGTGAGCAGTCCTGCCTGAGGTTCAGAAGCTGTGTAGCTGGAAGTTTTTTTTCGTTGTTGGGGCTTCAAAAATG
Organism: Globicephala melas; assembly: GCF_963455315.2. NCBI lineage: Eukaryota > Metazoa > Chordata > Mammalia > Artiodactyla > Delphinidae > Globicephala > Globicephala melas. The sequence goes on along the minus strand of NC_083324.2, from coordinate 9,949,727 downwards.
AGTGATTTGGTTTGCCAGATGTGAAGTGTGAGGTGGGCTTCCCAGCAACTTCACAACCCCGTGACTCCCATCAGTCACTCAGTGCATTCATTGCCTCAACATGCCGTAGCTTCTGTATGTCATTCATTTGGTCATTCATTTATCCGTTGATTTATGCCATCAAATTTAGTACATGTATTATACTCCTTTTGTGGGCCATTTGCTAAGCAGTAGTGAAATGTGTAAGAAAGATGCTGCATTTACCTTCATTTTATATGTCAACACCAATGGCTAGAGTTATTGGCACGTAAGCATTCTAATCCAAAGATTTTTGAATTCAAAATATTGGGTTGGCCAGAAAGTTCCTTTGGGTTTTTCGTAACATCCACGGAAAAACCCGAAGGAACTTTTGGCCAACCCAGCGTGTGAATTATTATAGTCAGATGGGTAACATGATTTGGTTTTGAATAGAAGTACTTAGTTATATTCTACAGTGAACAAGAGCATTTAGAGGTTATATAATGCGTCTGATCATAGTATCGAACCTGATCAGAAAAACAAAGAAAACAGAATTCTTCTGGAGCTTGCTTTATATACTTGTTTCCACACAATCCAAATAATTCCCATTCACTACAATTCTGGGAGAACACAAGAGCACACAGCAATTTTAGGTAGGTTATCTTGTTGGTTCTGACAACATCCCTATGGATCATGAATATAGACTCCATGACTTGTCCAGAAACATAGGAATAGTATGTGGTAGAACTCTAACTTGATTCTAGTGTTCACTTCACCATGCCCATGAGAAAACTCTGAAATTCCTACATGCCTCTCATACTTTTTTTTTCTTCTGATATATCTTTTTATAGTTTTAAAGTAACTTTTTTTTACCGTACTTAGCTTTCCTTTAACAAGAAGGCAAATACTTTTTTTAAGTAAAGTAAGTAAAACAGTGGGGTAATGTAGCTACCAATATAAAAATGTTTACATTTTTAAAATATGGTAGATTTAGGGAACTGTGAACATAGCCATTTGTGTGTGTGTGTGTGTGTGTGTGTATAGAAATATAGCTTCAATAAATTAGATTTCATCACAAATACAAAATTATATTTTTAAACATATTGATATTTCACTTCATCATATGATATAACCACGTGCTGAAGATGAATTTGGAATTTCAAAGACACGCGCAAAAGTATAATCCATCAATGGTCCTCATTCTTCATGGTGAATCCTTCCCTTTTAGGATATTTCTTTTCACTGAAATGACTGGACATAAGGCATGTCAATGCAAAACATAAGTGAAGAATTTAGAGAAGCTAACTTTTACCAGGGGAATAGATGGGAAGTAGAGATTAAGGAAGCAGGGAGCCATTGAAAAATGTTGGGTGGAATTGAGAGGGGCTTAATGTAGCGTAAGGGAGATGGGCTTTCAAGAGAGCTCCGAAGTCGGACGAGTGGAAACAAGAAAGTGATAGAGAGCTATAAGGAAGGGTCAGCAACTGTTTAGTAACTGTGTGCCTCTGCAAGACCCCAGTGTCTGGTGTTGTGGACTCAGTGGAGTTCTCAAGATTCTTGAGGTCTGGAAAAACATTCTCGTCGGGTGAGAAGAAAAGAAGATCTAAAAAAGATAAAGCAAGTCTGAGAGGTGGAGTAGAAATTGAAATTTACGACTATTGTTGTCAGTGGCACACTATGAGCAACTTTTAAAAGGCTTGTTAGGGTAAAAATGCACTTTTTGGCTTTTTAAGAAAGCATACTATGAAGAAAGAAATAATTGATCATATACTCAGAGCTAAGCATAACTATTGGCTTGCTGTCCCTACCATAACAACCAAAAATTGAGGGGAAGGGAGAGCAAAGATGCTGATCTTGTGAGCTTCAGATTGCCACAGCAGCCAGCAAACAACGATTGGACCGTGGATCAGTATTTCAAGCAAACAGTCTTGACTGTTTTACCAGCATAATCCCAGGATCTTCACTTTAAGCCAATGTTCTTTGCCCTAAGAGAGCGTCACGGAAAGCATTTGTTTCTTTGTGACTGAAGAACAATTAATTTAGTTCAACTCACTTTGTTGAGCATGTACTATGTGAAAAAAACGTACCTAGTCCATAAATCCTAGTTCTCCACAACGATAACCACTGGAGGCTGCTGTTTCAACACACCAGTAGAGGCAGTGAATCTCTAGAAGCAAAACTATCTAGGCCAAAACAAATTAGTAAAGGATGTCTGAGGGTAAGTGGTCTTTTTTTTAATTGATATAAAATTTATATCCAGTGAAATGCACAGTTGAGTACTCTCTTCCACATGATTTTTTTTCCACCTTGAATTCTGTGAAACCAGTTTGCCCTGGACTTTCTCCTACATCTTTGGCTATTCCACCCCTCTCTCATCATAGTTACCTATCACTTCACTAAATGTTGATATTCCAATGTCTGACTTCTTCTTTTCTCAGGTTACATATTCTCTTTATACTGTGTTGCCTTCAATAATCTCATCAGCACCATATCTACAAATCTAGACCCTATTTCCCATCTGCTCCATTCGTACATATCCAACAAGCAATGGGACCTCTTTGCTTAGTGGTCCCATAAGAACTTTAAATTTGTCATGTGCAAAAATGAACTTATTGCCTCTCACTACAAACATGCTTTTAATTATGTTTTCACTATTGGCACTAATGAAAACATACTATTCAAAACAATTCAAGCAATCGAGCACTTTTGTGTGATAAGGGATGTGTCAAACATTATAAATCAGGTAACCCTCTTTTGGGAGGACTGATAGTTTAGCCATTTATTCACGCCAAACCTGGCCATCATTCTGGAGGTTTCCTCCTTCCTCATTGCACCCACCCAAAATTTCACCTCTCCCTCGTCATCGTGGTCCTTGCTTCTTCCTCTGGAATCTGTCAAATCTGTTTCTTTCTTCAATCACTGTACTTGTCAAAAATCTTTCTACTTTCTTTCCAGACTTCCACACAGGGAGTATTGTTGCAACAGATTCAGACTCTGTTCCTTAGGCATAGAGGTAACGGAGGGATGAATTCTGATTGGAGATTTACTCATCAACCATGTATTGAGTTTCTGTTAGGCATAAAATAAGTCGATTAAAGTAGCAGAACAGAATTAGTCCGAGTGGAGTGAGCGAGCTGAGTGGTTGTGTAGTCGAGTCCCGGAGACTGGTAGCGCTTGCAGCATGGCTGACCAGCTGACTGAAGAGCAGATGGCAGAATTCAAAGAAGCTTTTTCACTATTTGACAAGGATGGTGATGGAACTGTAACAACAGAGGAGTTGGGAACTGTAATGAGGTCTCTTGGGCAGAATCCCACAGAAGCAGAGTTACAGGACATGATTAATGAGGTGGATGCTGATGGTAATGGCACAATTGACTTCCCGGAATTTCTGACAATCATGGCAAGAAAGATGAAAGACACAGACAGTGAAGAAGAAATTAGAGAAGCATTCCTTGTGTTTGATAAGGATGGTAATGTCTATATTAGTGCAGCAGAGCTCCGCCATGTGATGACAAACCTTGGAGAGAAGTTAACAGACGAAGAGGTTGATGAAATGATCAGGGAAGCAGATATTGATGGTGATGGTCAAGTAAACTATGAAGAGTTTGTACAAATGATGACAGCAAAGTGAAGACATTGTACAGAATGTGTTATATTTCTTGTACAAAATTGTTTATTTGCCTTTTCTTTGTTTATAACTTATCTATAAAAGGATTCCTCCTATTTTCAAAAAAAATATGCATGTATGGTAATTAGGACTTCATTCCTCCATGTTTTCTTCCCTTATCTTACTGTCATTGTCCTGAAACCTTATTTTAGAAAAATTGATCAAGTAACATGTTGCATGTGGCTAACTCTGGATATATCTAATAAGCCCTTCTGCACATCTAAACTTAGATGAAGTTGGTCAAATGAGGGAACATCTGGGTGATGCCTTTTTCTTTAAGTAGTTTTCTTTAGGAACTGTCAGCATGTTGTTGTTGAAGTGTGGAGTTGTAACTCTGCGTGGACTATGGGCAGTCAACAATATGTACTTAAAAGTTGCACTATTGCAAAATGGGTGTTTTATCCAGGTACTCGTACACTATTTTTTTGTACTGCTGGTCCTGTACCAGAAATATTTTCTTTTATTGTTACTTGCTTTTTAAACTTTGTTTTAGCCACTTAAAGAAAATCTGCTTATGGCACAATTTGCCTCAAATCCATTCCAAGTTGTATATTTGTTTTCCAATAAAAAAATTACAATTAAAAAATAAATAAAGTAGCAGAACATAAATATAATTGAATAATAAAGTAGATAACTCATTATGGGAATATCTTCTAAATAATGCCTATTTAATCCATAAATTTTTTCTCTTGTCAACTCATTCTATGCTAATCTTCTAAATGGATGGTTATTTGAATACCCACTTCTGATTCACCTTGAATCCTATCTTAGGTTTAGACTCCCCTGAGACTGTTGTTTCCAAGGGTTTATGCTATTTTGGGAGACATTTTCTAGGCTGCCTTTTCCAGCTGCTGTTGTTTTATCTCTGTCATTCTCTGGTGGTACCTGCCTGCCCACAGGCTCAAATTGCTGCACTTGAAAATCTGTTCACCCTACTTAGTGTAAATTAAAGGGGTTGCTTTATTTGGCTTTCAAGCCTACTGCATCACAGAAATCTTAGTTAACAGCAGGGTTTGAGGACACCTAGTTAAATTTCCCAACCAGTGGTGCTGGGATTGCTCTGAGCTCTGACATGCTGTCTTGCTGTTAGCTCACATGACAAAAGAGGCAAAAAATAGCTGAACGATACAGCTGGGAAACATATGTAGATCACCCAGCTTTAAAAGGGACTCAAAATAAGCCACATGCTTTCTCTGCTCTTCTCTTTCCCCATTCGTTCATTTCCAGTGTTTCTCATCTCATATCATTATGGACAGTGGTTAGCTTAGTACCTCCCTCTGCACACACTCATGGAAGGGACAGGATTTTTACTCTTTCCCGTTGGCGAGAAGGCCTCTGATCCCCTTGTGTCTTCTGCTCCTTTTTACTATTTTTTACTATTGGAAGAGGAATGAGTAATACCAGTGAGAATGATTCAGTGGTCTGTCTAAAGCGAAAGTTGAGGTCCTCACTCTCTTCTTCCTTCCGCCCCCTCTCCGTGGTACCCAAGTACCTAAGGGTAGACTTGATTCAGCCTCATGTCCTCTCCTGCTAACAGAGGCAGCTCAGAGTCTTCCAGGCCCTCAGATCTACTTCCAGAAAGGAATCCCAGGATTCTGGATTTGAGGGTAAAGAAAAAGTAACAAGTCCAATTTTGTCCATACTCCAAGGTACATTGTTAAATCCAGCTCTACAAGTAATGAAAGTCCTATTTTGAAAATGGGGCACCCTCTTCCTGTTATTTGTTGTTTCATTTAGGTTGGGATTTCAGGGGAGCCTAAGCATCACTGCTTCCCTCTAGATTATGAACCAGTTTGGGCCTGTGGTCAGGTAAGCAGTGGGAGAGAAAGAAAGAGAGAGAGGCACAGAGGGAGAGAGGGGGAGAGAGAGAGACAGGTCAATCAACTGAGGTAAAAATTACTTCATGCAACATTACATCAACCACATTAAACCATTTCCAGTTGGGACCCAATGACGCCATGTCCTCAATGGTTTATATTTATTTAATATGCATTTGCCTGGAAAATAATAATTCCATGACAAGCATAGTGCCAGACACAAGAGTTTCAACAATGAACACAGGAATACAGTCCTTAGTTTAATGGGGCTTATATACTTACAATCTAAAAGGAAGGATACATAAGTAATGTAGAATGAGCTTTATAATCAGCCAGGCCAGAAATCAGATTGTGATTCCATAAATGATTAACTGGGATAAAATACATTTAGTCGGTTATTTTCTTAATTTTTTATTATGATAGGTAGCCATGGACATTTTATGAGTATTGTTTCCTATTATAGAGTCAGAGCAGAATAGTAAGAAGTGAACTGGATTAGGAATCGAAAGACTTGAGTGCTCATTCAGGTCCATGAACAACTTGCCTTTTGCCTCTGTGAAGGTCATTAATTTTTCTATAGCTCTCTTTCCTGTCTGCATTTTGGAGAAATCCACAGTACTGTGGTGAAGATTTTGGGAGACTGTGAAGGTAAAGAATCAAACCTTGGTACATCCTAGCTCTGTAGTGAATGCCAGTTCCTCTTCCTTCTCTCCCCAGCCCAGTGTACTCTTTAGTCCTCTCCAGTCTTACCACAACTAGCATTGGACTCTGGACTTTTCAGGAGGCAGGGGAGGGGTGGGGTAGAGGATAGAGATTATTTTGTCAGTGTCTTTATACAAGTTGCCAGTGGGGGCAAAATAGAACCATCCTTCCAGAGGGAAATCTCATGACATCTTCTACTTACATTCATATATGTGGCAGTGTTTTCACATCTTTAGCTTCTAAGATCAGAAAATATAAGCTTTGCCTAGATTTTTAAGATATTTTTCAAACTCTAACTCATATTTAAACTAAATATACCAAGTTTTCACAGAATGGGGGGAATGTAAGTTCATAAGCAAACTATTTGTTATTCTAAAAAAAAGAAGACACTTCTAACATACAAGTTGCTGACATTTGCCAGTTTATTTGCAAAATACCAGTGTAGCAAGAGGGACTTTGTCTATGAATGTTCCACATAATGTCCACATACTGAATTTCTTGTGTTAAGCAACTCTAAAACATACTTTCTAGTTTTAGGATCCCAAAGTTTCACCTGTTTTAACACACATTTCTTGATCCCCAGTGTGGAGAAAGAAATGAATCTATTTTGTTTGAAATTATTCATGATGCTCACTCAATTCATAATTCAAAGAGCCTGTTGAGAAGCCTACACTTTCAGATATAATAGAACTTTATTGTAAGGTATTTCATCAGTTACGTTATGAAGATAGATACTTGTTCAGATTATCCATAGCACTCTTTTAAAATAATAGTTACTGAGATTAGTTTATATTCCAGAACTTGTTCTAGGGTCTGTAATATAATTCAGTCTTCCCAGTAGTCCTCACTTCTGAAGTTGAGGGAATTACCACTTAATGAGTTAAGTTGATTGACCCAAGGTCACATGTATAAAATAGCAGAAAGAAGATAAAAAATCCTAAATTTCAAATTTTTTTCTTCCTACCACATCATGTTGGTAAGTACTTAGAACAGTGGACCCCCTACAGTAAGTTACTCCTAGAAGTCAAATTAAGTGTAAAAAATAATTCAACAGAACTACATACAGCTTACGGTAGTCGCATCTCTTCTCTTTCCAGATGCTCATTGATTCATTCTAAGAATTCTCTCAGCCCCTACTGTGTGCCGGGAGACAAAGCATGCACTTGAGACACAGATAAGCAATACTATGTTTGATCTTCAGCGCTCAGCATTCTTGCCCAATTGCTAGATGAACAGATACCTTCCAATAATAAATCACGTAGCATTAGTAAAAATAAGGAGATGACTTCTTGCTGTTTTAAATCACATTTTTGTTCGAGGGATACTTTAAGAAAGTTTGTTTCTTACAGTGAAGAGTGTTTATGATTCAGTAACTACTTGATCCTCTCTTCAATATCTTCGTCAAAATCAAGCAAAACAAACTTTACTCAGAAACTTTCAAAGTCATTGTGGAATGACCCCATTTTTATCAATCTAACCATCTCTTTCTCTCTCTCTCCTTACCTATCCACCACCCATGCATTCATTCACCCCCCATCTATCCGTAAATACATGCAATATGTAAATAGATTTATTTCCTTATTGGCATAAGCAAGATCTGAAATGATGTAAACAATATTAGTAATTTTTTTAAGTAGAGGGATTTTGTTTTTTCTACTTTTTTGTATTTTTATTGTTATGATTTTTTTTATTTAAGCAATGTTTACCAAAAAAGTGCTTTTAAAAAAAATACAGTAGCATTCTGTATGGCCTAAACATTCTCAAGTAGAAAGGTTAGGTGTGCTTTGAGACACTCTCTAAAGTGGACCACTCTACTTTCTGTAGGGCAGAAGGCTCTTTGAATTGGGGATGACATCTCTTCTCTTGGTTTCAGTTAGTCACCTTTCATATGTCATGATACCCATCTTGTTGAATTTTTATATACATGCACTAAAGCCCTGGCTTGGAAGTGAAATACGAACCCTGATCATAATCATCCTCTTATTTGTGTGTGTTGCAGACATACAGAGAAACAGTTTTATTATTGACAAGGCTGGTTTCCACCAAGGATACAGATTTTGAAATCTGATCTATGTTAAAGGATTTTTCGAAAGGATTTCTTGTTCTTAGGATTCACTGAAAAAATCTTAGTAGGGCTTCAAAATGGGGAGGTCAGCAGAGGATTTAGAGGGTTTTGATCTCTTGGCTCGCTTAGCTTAAGGCAGGTATTTCAAGGTGGGAAACTAATTAGGATAGGGCAAAGTTCATAATATAATAGTTTATCAGTGGTGATCATAGCATGATGAGAGTCTTGAAGTGAGTTTGACAAATGAGCTGTTTGCCCACATGAGGAATCTAAAGTAGGAGACGTTTTTGCCAAGGTGAGCAAACTGTTCAGATATATAGGTTTGTAGGAATTTACTAATGCAAACAGGGAAGATATCTGTTGTTTTACAATCTGAACATTTCTGGGCAATGTGCCAGGAACAAATGATTAACTCTGTTGACGGAGGTGTCCTCAGTTCACAGTCATGTGAGTTAAGCTGTGTGGATGCAGGTGGTCCCAATTCTCATACCTCTGTAATTTTCCTGCTTCCCAATCCAACAGAAGATTTCTTTTTTCTCTTGGGAGGTGGCTCTTTCCTTTGTAACAAATTTGTTATATTCGAGTATAACTAGAGTGTAACTACACTTAGCTGTGTCTTCTTAGAGGATAGGGGTAATGCTTAATTTTTATTTTTATCTCCACCCTTTAGACCAAAGCTTAACCTTATGCATAGATGGTTCTTCAAAAATTTTCTGTTGCATTTAAATTTGGTTACTTGCTTTGCTTCCCTGTGAGCCCCTTGTCTCTGGTTATCTCATATTCCTAATCTAGTCTTCCTTTAGTAGAACAAGTGTTTCTTGAGCATCTATTTTATGCCAAACATTGTGTGAATTCACATGTTCTTAAGCTTGAATTCCATTTGAGTCACTCTGAGAGTTTTAAAAATAAAATATTAAGGAGCTTTAAAAAAAATGCTAGCCAGGCCAGCTCCCAGGGTTTCTGATTTAATTGATTTGAGACATGGCGTAGGCATCAGCGTTTTTTAAATCTCTATTTTAATTTTCAGCCAAACTTGAGTGCCACATGATAGTTAGAGGAATCAGTGATGAAAAATGCACATGTGGTTTCAGAGAGCTTGGTGGAGGAAGAAATATTTTACACAAATACTCAGGGTAATAATTGTTTGGAGAAAATTACAGCAAGTACTTTAAAGGAAGAGTTTAGGAGAGAACTTACAGCATGGTTACCTAAATTTCCTAAGGGGTCAGAAGAGGATATCCTGGGAAAGAGACATTTAGGGTGAGACTTGAAGGATGAGTAGAAAGTAACCAAGTGGTAAAGGAAAGGAAGAAAGAAGGCATGCCTTGGGACTGAAAAGATCGTGATGAGTGAAAGGATCAGAGAGAAGGCCAGTGTGGGGAAGTCCAGTGAATGCAGAGCTCGTCGTAGTGTAATGATTGCGGTGAACTAAGCAGGGGCTAACTAACTCTATCGGGGCTTGTAGGGCAGTGAGTGATTTCTGACTTTATTCTAAGGGTAATGGGAAGCCATTTAAGGTAGAGACTTGATCCAAAATGTATTTTAGAAAGCTCCCACTAGCAGCAGATATTGAAGGAATGTATCTGCAGGAGGGGAGATGGGCTCTGTAAACTAGGATGAATGGAGACTGTCGAAGGCAGAGGGGAATGATAGGTTTGGACAGGAGAGGTTGACGTGGTGATGGGGGAAAATGTAAAGATTTGAGATATTCTTTGGTGGTACAATCAATAGGACTTTTCAATGGCTTGAGTATAGCTATTTGTTAATAATTGGACTGATAGTGAATACCGCTGATTCTACCAGCACTCGCATTCTATAATCATATCACTTTAGTTTATTCAAAGAATCTTGAGTCACACACATTAAAGCATGACATAGGTTCATTTAAAGTTCTTGAGCACTCCAAATATTTCAGGCACTGGGTCATTAAGTCAATACGATTTTTTTTTGATGTTTTAGGGGAAGAAAGGAGCTTGAGAAACTATAACTCCTTATGAATATCTGAGAAAATTCAAAACTGTTTTTTTAAATCCAGTATCAAGAAAGCTGTCTCTTTTTCTATGTTCACATATTGAAAGTGAGCTGACCAGTGTGAGCATGCTAGAATGCTCTGCCTGAGTGATCCAGCCTTCAGAGAGTTTAGATTAATGAAGATCATTTTGCTACAGATTAACCTCCTTGGTTGAAGTGCTTTATGTTTCAGAAGGAAGCATAATGAAAAGGCCATCCTTCAATTTGTAGTAAGTATAAAATTCACTCTTTTCCCTGATATATTAATGTTCACACGTCTGTAGTGAACAAGATGATATTTAGTAAAACAAGTTAATATTTAACATAGAAACAATTTAGATTCACTCTGGACTCCCAAGAAGATTCATTACTTATATGTTTAAGTATCTTTACTTATTATTGTAACATCATATACATTTCCTGAAGCAAATTTTGAAATAGTATTTGGAAATCTTGCAGAGGTTGTCAAAGCTATATAGCTGCTGGCTAATATTGATTGCTTTACAAACTTTTACGAATTCCTACTCAAACATTTCACTAACTCTATTGTGGCCCAAGATTTCTGATACTCTATAAAGATACTCTATTTTCTAAAACAAATTCTAGTCAGATTTGTAATTGCTAAGTCAGAAATGGAATTGAAATTCAGACAATAGCTATAATGATGAATATATGTCATTATACATTTGTCAAAACCTATAGAGTGTACAACACTAAGAGTGAACCCTAATGTAAACTGTGGACTTTGTGGTGAAAATGATGTATCAGTGTAGGTTCCTCAACGGTAACAAATGTATCACTCTGGTAAGGGATATTGAACAAGGCTGTGCGAATGGCAGAGTGGTATATGGGAAATTTCTGTACTCTCTGCTCACTTTTGGTATGAACCTAAAACTGCTCTAAAAAATAAAAGTCTATTAAAAATATAGGTGAGCTTCCCTGGTGGCGCAGTGGTTAGGAATCCTCCTGCCAATGCAGGGGACACGGGTTTGAGCCCTGGTCTGGGAAGATCCCACATGCCGCGGAGCAACTAAACTTGTGCACCACAGCTACTGAGCCTGCACTCTAGAGCCCACCAGCCACAACTACTGAGCCCACTTGCCACAACTACTGAAGCCTGCACACCTAGAGCCTGTGCTCTGCAACAAGAGAAGCCACTGCAATGAGAAGCCCATGAACCACAACGAAGAGTAGCCCCTGCTCGCTGCAGCTAGAGAAAGCCCGCGCAGCAACAAAGACCCAATGCAGCCAAAAATAAATAAGTAAAAATAATGAAGTTCCCTTAAAAAAATAAGTAAAATATAAAAATGCAGGCACTATTACAATTCACATACTGTATGGAAAACTATGCTAATGAGATAGAAGTCTGGATGAGGAAAAACATTACAGAATACAGGTGTCCCAGTGGAAGAGTCACAGGGTCATCTGATCATTATGCTTTGGTATTGAAGCCTGGTATAACTGTGTGTTATGATACTCCTAGTCCAGGGCACATTGCTTATTTTTGTCTTGGCACTGAATTTGTGTCAAGAAATGCACAATACTTTTAACCCCCTTGGAGGTACACTATGCAGTAGAACTATGTTATGACCAGTAGGAGAAGGTAGCATGGTGAATGTGTTTTCTGTGTGTGTGTACTGTGTGTGTGTGTGTGTGTGTGTGTGTGTGTGTGTATAAGGGGGGGGATGGAGAGGAGGGGAAGAGGGGAAGGGAGGGAGGGGGGGAGATTGATTTTGTAAAGATTAAGAGACAATAGACTCATGATTCAGTTTTCATTTCAAATCTCAGCTCTGCTGTTTTCTGCCCTGCTTCCTCAAGCAAAATGAGCTAAATTCACTTTAACTTTAAAATTGTGATAATATCACTACCTCTCGTATTGTGGTGAGGATTAAATGATAAAGTACTTATATTTGACTTAGCACAGTGGGTGTCACAGATCAGTGCTGCTCACTGTGTGACCTTTGGTAAGTCCCGTAACTGCTTGGGGTCTCCAGTTCTTCATCAGAAAAGAAGGTCATTGCACAAAACTATGGGTTGTAAAATCCAGCTGTAAAATGCCATATGCTTTTCTTTGCTAACTGCACCTCAAGGGAAACAGTCCTGTGACCTATTTTCTCATTAATGCCATTTAGTGAACCACAGGACTAAATATTTTACTAAACTGGAGAAATCAAAACATCATTTTTTTTACAGGTAGGTTTTCATTTTCCCTCTGAAAACCCGGCAGATGTTGGAATATTGAGAACATAGAGAAGACAGTTTCTGTTACATTTCCTGCATGGTAGTAGAGGGAGAACTTATTCTGCTCTTACACAGATATTTGTGCAGGTGTTGTCGGCCAAATTCTAAAACCACACATGGCCCAGGACTAAGATTGCCAGATAAAGTTCAGTAGCACACTCCAGCATATTTGAATTTCAGCTAAACAAGTGATTTTTTTTAGTATAAATATTTTCCAAATATTGCATGGGACAGTCACTAAAAATTATTCTTCGCTTATCTGAAATTCAGATATGACTGGGAATTTTGTGTCTTTATTTGCTACATCTGATGACCTTATATCAACAGAATTCACATGGCTATTATTTTAAACTTCTACCAGAAGGAAAAGAACCACAAGTATCTTCAAATCTTTCCTCTCCTCCATATTCCCACAGCCACTTGGTTCAGGGTCTGCTGTGGACTAAATGTTTTTGTCCCCCCACAGTTCACATGTTGAAGCCATAGTGCCCAGTGCAATAATATTTGGAGGTGGGGCCTTGGGAGGTAATTAGGTTTAGTTGAGGTGATGATTTGGGTTTGTCATGAGAGATTAGTGTCCTTTTAAGAAGAGAGTCTCTCTCTCTCTCCTCCATGTGAATGTACATTGAAAAGGCAGCCCTCTTCAAGACAGTAAGAAGGTTCTCAGCAGGAACCACATCCTCCAGCCTATTGATCTTGAATTTCCTGCCTTCACTACTATGAAGAATAAATGTCTGTTGTTTAAGCCACCCAGTTATGGTATTTTGTGACAGCAGCCTAAGCCAACTAATGTTCACTGAATTGTCTCTAAGGCTAAAATGCTCAGTAGTTTCCTAATCTCCTTAGTTTCATTTATTCTTCCATTTGGTTTGATGGAACTTTCTAATAAAACATGCTACGAGGATGAATTTTATCAAACTTGTATAAAATCACATCACTGTGCTGCTTAATATCCTTCAATCCTTCCTCCTCATCTTCCAAATTCATTACTGGGGCATAACGGTTGTAAATGGTTATGGGAGGCCATCACTTTTCAGAGGTTTACGAGGTAGTCTTTGAAATGACAAGGTTTTTATCCAGGGTCTGCCAGTTCCTACCTGCTATCTGTGTTAACCTCTCTGTGCCTTAGTTTCCTCACTTGTGAAAGGAAACATAACACTACCCAGTGTGTATGTCTGTTGTGGTGTCTGAATGGATGAAATATATTGGTAGGTTGGAAATACTGAGCAAGAACTTGGCACAGAGTAAAGTCTTAAGAAATATTAGCTGTAATGTAATTTTCATATTTTAATAATGTCATATAATGTCATTTCCATAATGACTTGGCCCCTTCCTCCCCTCCTACCACAAGGCTGTACTTTAAAAGTTCATCTATCTTCTATGCCTGCATTCCTGGAGCAAGTATGCATCTGCGATACCTCTCATCCTTTGCCAATGCTGTTTTCTCTGCTTGGGATGCCTTTTCCCCTAGAATTCACTTTTCCAGGCAGCTCAGATATCTTTTCTTTAGGAAATCTATCGTTGACTTACCATGAATAGTAGTTCCTATCTAAGCTGACACTGCCTGAAATGTCTTACTAACCTCTAAACTTATATATGAGGTAACTAATTTATTAAGTGCTTCCTTGAAAATGTTCATTTCAACAAGTCAGCAGCAGAGTAGAAAATCCTTTGTCATGTGAGTTCCTTAGAGGGAGCGCCTGAGTCAGGGATTTGGGTGCGCTATGATAATGGAGAATGTGCTTTTTCTGAACCTCTTAAGAGTGAGTAAAGCAGGATAGGGAAGAAATAGATGAGAACTGATGTGGTCTTACATACAGTCTTGTTTTAGTCTAGGGGCGAGGGGATATTCTGGAACATAGCTTGTACTGGAGTTGTCCCACCTGGAGGTGGGAGTCTTGTTTAACCTGACAAAAGGCATCTCCCCTACTTGGCCAAGGACAGTTTTCCACAGAAGGTTACAGATTTGAACATGACTTACAGGTCTTCTGGAGGATGAGTGCACTTGTCTGAAAAGAGTATCTGCACAGGCACCAGATGTCTGCTGGTGTCTTTTAACTGGAGAGGACTTACAACCCTTCAGTTTAATACCTTTGTTTTTCTGCTGAAAAACAAATGATTAAGTGATCTGTCCATATGCAATTGTAAATTAATATCTGTAATTAGAACCTAGGTCTTCTATTTTGTAAGCAGGAGCTCTTTGCATTACAGAAAAGATCATTTACCACTCTGTATTTTCTGTTATTGAATGGGACTGCATACCCATTTATTCACTGCAGTGACTGGTGACTTTACTGAGATTCTGGGTCCCCAAGGCATGCTCGCTGACCTATTTGGAAGGGACAGCCTATGACCATGACGAAGAAACTCAGCTACCTGATTTAAATGAGAGTCAAGCTCACAGTACACATGAAAGGTAGTTTTAACTTGTTATTCTAAGGTTAACACCAACCACGTTAATGAGATCCAAATTGCATTTGTTGAGTCAGAGAATAAAGTGGTGTTTAGGTGAAAAGAAAATTGTTAAAACTGACAAAGAGAGCTAATGATAATGGGATGCTTAATGGTGTGATGGAGGAGAGAGACAGCTGGAACACTCTCTTAATGGAAGTTCAAATTTTTGCTGAACTTTCTCCTAACTCTTTTGCTCTTGCATTATGTATGTTTTATCACACTAAAACTCTGAGCATAGTGTCTAAGCCTGTATTTTGAGATATGCCTTCAGACACTCTTTAATTAGTTTTGAGGTTTTGTTATGCATAAGATCATTTTCCTCTTTAAAATAAACACAGGTAGGGCTTCCCTGGTGGCGCAGTGGTTGAGAGTCCGCCTGCCGATGCAGGGCACACGGGTTCGTGCCCTGGTCCGGGAAGATCCCACATGGCGCGGAGCGGCTGGGCCCGTGAGCTATGGCCGCTGAGCCTGCATGTCCGGAGCCTGTGCTCCGCAACGGGAGAGGCCACAACAGTGAGAGGCCCGTGTACCGCAAAAAAAAAAAAATAAAAAAAAATAAATAAAAATAAACACGGGTAGTACTTATCAGAATGTACAGATGGGAATGATATTAGTGGAAGATAATAGTAGAAATGACAAATCCTAATTGTTCAGCAAATTGTTAGATTCATTGAAATAAAAAGAAAAATCACTTTCATAAATCGTTGCATCGGTGGGAGAAAATATCCAAAACCAAGCAATATAATATTCTGTAGAACGTTATTTGTCTTATTGTATCTCTCTTTTTTCGTAAAATAGCACGACCTATTGCTTTTCTCAGGCACCACTACCTCACCCCCATAAATTTATTCTTCCAACTGTGTGTCTTTCAGTAAACCAACCTTCCAGTGGTATTTAAATATTCCAGAATCAGGGGTGGGCTGAACTTCTGGCTGTGTCACACTGCAGCTTATTAGCTGTATGACCTTGCAACTTCTCTGACCCTCAGTTTCCCCTTTTATACATACATAGATAAAATCCCCATCTCAGTATTATAATAAGGACTAAGTGGGTTAGTTCATGTACTGGTCTTAGTACATGGTAAATTTTTATTATTTTGAAAGAAATAATTATTAGTATTGATTTAATTGTAAAATATAAAATAATACTAGTATTAGGAAAAATGATTAAATTCCGCTTTAATCTTGGAGAAGGAAAAACTGTCTAATTTTGACTCAAAATGAAAAACAATAAGAAAAGAGATGATATTACACTTGAAAAAAATAACCTTTAGTTGACAAAAATTAGCATAAACAAAGTTAAAACAAACAAGCAAATAAAAAATGACGAACTAGAAAAAATAATTGTGGTCAGGGAATACCTGTAGCCACATGCATCACTTCCTTTCCTCCATGCTTCTTCCTACCACCCACGTGCTTCTCTCTTCCCTCTTCTGTCTGCCTGGAACAGTCATGTACATTATATTCTTCTCTTTGTAAAGTGACTTGTGTCAACCTCTTTTCTCAACTGGATATCCTCCTTCCCCCCAAAATAAACTAAATTGGTAGGTGTTTTATAACTAGCATGCCCTTTGCCCTTGACTCAAAAAGTTTCCAGAAATTTGGACAGTCTGTGTTAGAACTCCTAATTATCAGAGATTGTGTGTCTTTCCTCTGGTCTGGATCCATCCTTGCATAGAAATAAGACAATGGTTGGAGGAAAAGGGAAACAAACCTTCAGTACTTCTCCTAGAAGCCATGAGAATCCATACACCTCCAGAAATGGAATTTCCTCAAGTAAAAACCTAGACCCAAGTAGCTCCCATGTTGGGTTCTAACAACTGTTTCCTTGATCTTGATTGCTCATCTGTCATCTTCCTGCTTCATGGGGTAACATGAATTACGGGTTCAGCTTAAACACTGCTCAAATAGCACTTGTATCCATTTCATTTTAGTTTTTTATTTTTTACTTGGTCCCCTCATTTTAATTCTGCATTTATATTCATATTCCAGCGTGACTGTTCCTTGAAATAATTATATGCTGACTTTATCTCCAAGATCAAACACATGCTGTTCACCTGATCACGTGGGATTTTGGTTGCCCAAGTACCAAAGATGGCAGAGAATAAAGAACCTAGCCTCTAAAACATAATTAGTATCAGCCTGTCAAATTTCCAGTAAGATGCTTAGGGAGAATAGAGAGGAAAATAACATTTACTAACCAACTATTTGGTAAACACTGTTAGGCAAATAAAATTACATTTTAGTGCATAGAAAACTTTATGAGAATACATTTTTGTTTACAATTTCCAGGTCTAAAAAAGTCACAGAGATTAATTTGTTTGATTATTTAAATCAAATATTTTTTGAGTTCCTATCATGTGCTAGTTGCTCTTCTAGTTGATGGGGATACACCAAAGAACTAAATAGATGAAGCTCTCTTAATTCTGTAGAGTTTATAATATAGTGGGGAGAGGCCCAGTAAACATAATATTTACATATATATTAATATCGTGTGGTGTGTAAAGGTGATATATGCTAAGAAAAGAAAAAGAAAACTTAGAGCAGCCCAGGTAAGGGAGTGGGGTGGGACCACGTTGCAGTATTAAGTACGGTGGTCGAGGGAGACCTCAGTGGCAGGTATATGAGCAGTAAGCAAACACTTGAAGAAGGTGTGGGGTTAGCCCTGCATTGGTCTGGGGACGACTGTTACAGGCAGAGTCCATTAGGGAAGAACTCGTGCGTTTGGGCATGGCCGGGGAGGCATGGACAAGGAGGAGCGTTCTGAGAGTAGACTATGGAGTGAGGGTGAGAATAACAGCAGGGGCAATGATTAGAAATCAGTTAGGTAAATTCTCCATGTCACACGGCAAGAAGATAGCAAAATTGGAATTCAGATCAAGATTTTCCTGACTCCCAAACTCCAGCTCTTTGCACAAGTTTGGATCATAAATTCATTGTTCTTCTTTTGTGCCGAGAAGTTTTGTGTTTCAAGGTTTATAGTGTTTGAGGTGGGGAAGGATGGGGATACTCCTCTCAAGACTGAACCTGCCCCTGGATTCCTTTTCTCTTACCTTCCAATTGCCCTCTCCTTTCTCTGGTTTGATTCTGAGAAAGGGCCGTAGACATCTCTGGAGTTACTTTTATCTTCACATATTGAACTGTATAACAATCGAATTGATTTTGTGGAGCCAAACGCAAAGGTTTTTCCCAGTGAGAGAAAAATGAGCTGACTGGTATCTGGGTCACTTCCTTTATTGATATCCTTAACGTTACAAAATAGTTTAAAGATGGATGTACATGGAATTCAGAAGGAAAGCATGAAACAATTGACTTCAGTAGAACATCTCTAATTATGGCTTTAATTATTATGTAATGGAGTTCTGACTGAATTCTAATATAGCATAGATGTGGGAGTTTCCTAATAAGATATATTCAGTACAGGAATTCTTAATATTCATTGGCATTTAAGATAATATGTAGTTCTCAATCTCTTTGTAACTCACAGGCCCACGGTCCACAAATTAAGGACCATTCCCAAGAGATAGTTCTGGAGAGATCATAAATGTCCTGTGTAGTTTGTGTATGAGCTCCATGAGATTTGCATGTTTGTGTATACTCAGTATTTTGGGGGATAAGGTTCACAGATTTCCTTGGCTTCTTGACCCCAAATAAGATAAAAATCACAGATCAAATAGTTTACTTATGACTCACTGCTTTGTGAAATATAGTATTTTAGATTTTTGTAGTACCTCACAATTTACAAAACACTGATATATATTTTACCTCATTGTTCAGAGAATCCTGTTCAGATATCACTTGCTGAAGTCTTTTGGAGTGGGGCAAATTATAAGTAACATAAGAAAAACTTGACTACTTGGAAGTTTTGTTGAGACCAAAGTGTTTATGTCAGTATGATTGAATTTCCTGAAATAGAAAACCAGACTCAAACTAGTTTAAACATTGAAGAGAATTAGGTCAGATAATTGAAATGTACAAAGATAAGGCTGCTTTTTAGGTGTGGCTTGATCCAGAAGTTTATTGTGTCATTAGGGCTCCAGCTCAGCAGTTCTTTTGTCTTTGCTGCCTCAGTGGGTCAGCGTTGTGCTCAGGCTGGCTCCTCTGATGTCCGTAGCAATTCTACACATCATGTTGTCTCCGCACAGTGAAGAGGAGGAGAACTTCTTGATTGTAGTGTTTCCAGGACAGCCCTGAGATCCACTCTGTCGGGCTAGCACATTCGTTCACATGCCATCTACCAAACTCAGTCATTATGGCCAGAGAGCACTGCATGTGCTCATGGACTTGACTAAATCACACACTCTCTTGGAGGAGCTGAGAGTAGTCATTTCCCTGGGGCCTTGTGGGCACCAGGATAGAGAATTAGTGGTCTTAGGAGGGGGAAAAAGGTATGGAAACTGGGAAAGTAGGAAGTTGGTCACTATACTGAGGCCAAAGGCACATGGAAAACACAGTGTCAACAGCAAGGATGTAGGAAAAAAATCCAGTGACATAAATAGTAGTAAGGCCATGTAAAATGGGAAAACAGAAGCCGGGAGAGGTGGAATAGCAGCCTGAGTGCACACCACTAGTAAGAGGAGCAACTGGGGCTGAAACCCAGAAATTCTAACCCCACACCTGTTGCTCTCTCTACTTTGTACTGTTACTTCCACAGAGAACCACGTGCTTAGACTGGATAGTCTGCAGAGCAGCCTCGGCTGTGACCTTGGGAATAAGCCAAGGGGTTATGTATGGCATAGAAATGGCAGCTGCTAATTTTAGTTTCAGTTCCAGATATGGGGAGAGTTCAGAGAATGGTGTAGTTTTCACTTGCAGGACACAGTAATGCTTTGCACTTCTCAGAGTTTTTTCAGCTGAGACTGTCAAAGGTCTCTGTAGAGTTGAATCATCTCCTAGTCGATAATTGAGGAGCCAGAGGCAAAGCGATCAGAATAAGCCAATCCACCCCTAGGGCTACCCAGATGGCCTTGGTCTCCAATGCGTGGTTTATGTTTGTTTTCTACTGTAAATAAGTACATGCACACAGGAGCCTGAGACTCCGAAGACCAGGGGTGTCCCTGGGAACCACTGATTAACTTTTCTGTGGCTGGAGGAAGAAAAAGGAAACGCTCAATCGCAAAGTAAATTTTTACTAACGTGATATTATTGAAAAGCACCCGTGATTCATGCCTGATGAGTTCTGCACTGGCTCCGGAAGACTATGACCTTAGGCTTTTTCCTTCCCTGTAAAATGAGGTGTCTGGATTAAATCACCAGAGAGGGCCTTTTCAGCTTTAGTATCTTACGTTCTTTGTTTGGGATCTCTATCCCCATCTAGGCAACCGAGGTATGGAACAAATGATGATTGAAACCATTAGATGGCATTAAGTCAGTGCTCCTCATATGTAATGTGCAAATATTGTCAAAATGAAAGATTCATTGTCTGATTCATTGGAGTTGGAGGGGAGCCCAAGAGTCTGCATACCTAACAAACTCCCCTTTGATACCAGTGCTGCCCATTCCCAGTTCATACTTTGCACACTAAGAGTAGAAAGGTTTAGAGTTCAGTATGTTTCCAACGAAATCCATCCAGGGAAGGGAACAGATGAGGAAGGGGATGGAAGAAGTGGTGACTCTGTCAATTCAAAATCATAGCAGTCACAAGTCCAGTGAGAGTCAGGACCTATAGCTTAAAAAGTAAAACAATACTCTGGTAAAAGCATAAGTCCAAACAAACACATCTGTAGGATTTAGTTAAATGAATTGTGGATGCCTTCATGGCTGCTTGTAGTTACAGCTTACGAGGAGAACCACATCTGGTTCTCCTTTAATCCACACAACTCCATTTGAGAAATACGAGGTAGGTTTTAAAGGTTTCCTGCACTGGATGCACAAGGGCATTGGGCATCAGAGGTTTTCTTTTTTAAGTGGCTTAGGGTTGCATTGCCAGTTAGAAATGTATTGGAACTTCCACCAGGATCCCTAATTCCTGGTATAGGACTGTTTGTATTACAGGGCATGTTCCTCAAACCAAGTCATTTCCTCTATGACCTACATTTTTTTCCCTTTTCTTTTTCTTTTTGCTTTGATGGAATCATTATATTCCTACAATGAAATATAAATTACTTTCTTTTAAGTAATAACCCTGGTGATCCTGAAGCTCTTTGTGTGGGCACCCTTCATTTATCTTTCATTGTAATTTCAGTAATGAGCATAAAAATATCTGAACAAAAAATTGTGTGGAAATACCAGCATAAGATCTAGAAGTGACTCCTTTCACAAGCCGTCTTTATTTACCCCTATTGTTGTTCCCTGGGTCATTGACACCCTCATAGTTAACCGAGTTACAATCCATGCTTCATATGTTCCCTCTTGCATAAGTCTCAATAATAATAATTAGAGCTTAAAATAAATTCATATCCTAGAATGAGTGACCTGTCCTTTATTCACCAGAATGAAGTATGGTTCAAGATTCTCAATTTCTTCATCACCATTTTTATTCTGCACATCCATTTTGTTCTCTGCAGTGGTTTATCGACCCCTGTCAGGTTGAAAAGAAGCAGATAGGACAAGCAGCCACCCAGGAGCTGGGCAGCATGTGCTGTGTGAATGCCACCTGGCTCTGCGGGAGCAGTGGGCTGCCAGCCTGGGCATTGCTTTCTCCCTTGTCTCAGCAGATTGCACACGTACATGAGGTTACGTATTGGCTTATAAGAACATCACTCTATCCCCTTAATTTGGAAGAGCACTGGGAGGAAGATCATTCTGTTGGCCATTTTCAGGTATCCTGGTTACCTGTTCCAAGTCAGTTTGATTCCAGGGGAGTAATTTTTGGTCATTAAAAACCATTAATTGTCACAAGTCACAGGAAGATGGTTGGTAGTTCTCAACTAGCTGAACTCCTTAAGCACATGTATATTATGTAGCCCAACCCTTAACAACAACAGTAAGAATAATGGTAATGATAGCAACTAACATTTGTTGAGTTCTTACAATATCTAGTTGTATGGTTAAAAGTATTATCTCAGTCTTCTCAGTGAAACTATAAATCAGCCATTGTCATTCTTCTTCATCACATTATTATTGTTTCTTGTCTGTTGTTGGAAAATATGTAGCCTCAGGGAGATTAAGTAACTTATCAAGAGTTAGTGATTAATTGGGTGTGAAGCCAAGATTAAAACTCAGCTCTGGAAATCACGCTCTTAACTCCTGTATTTGGGGTTTGTTGGCTTAAGCTTAGCATTGCTCATTCTATTAAACATCCTTCCTCATTACAGGTATTCTCTGAGTGCAGAGGGCCTGACTGTCCTGTCCCATGTAGTGGCACCAGGACTTAGAATAGTGCCTACCACATGGGAAGGACTTAAATGTATAACTGGAGACAGAGACAGAGACAGAGAGAGACAGAGATAAAGGGAAGAAACAGAGCAAGAAAGGAAATAAGAAAACATGTGAAGCCTTGAAGGGCAGGTTAAATTGTTTGTTTGTTGTTTTTGTTTTATCTGAAGGAAGCCACTGAAGGGAGGGAAGAAAGAGGATGTGATAATTATAATGTTTGAGAAAAATCCAAATTAATCTGACAGTACTGTAGGCACAACTTCTTGCAACATTAGGTTTAATGCAAAATAACATTCAATAAAATATTTATTTAAAATCTGTCATCTTAATTGGGAAGATATTTCAGAACACTTTATGTGTGTATTAAATTATATATATATAAATCAAGACATTTTGATTAACTGATTTTTAAGAGTATATAAATGAATTTATATCTTCAGTAGTTGCAATCCTTCTTTTAAATATATAATTAGGATGAGAACTAAATAAAGCTGCCATAAAAGTACTCTATACAAATGACCATAAAGTACTTATATCATTTGACTTAATAGCCTCTACAAATACTTTCTCTTTTATTTTTCTTTACTCCTTTCTCTCACTCTCTTTCTCTATTTCTCTTTTTTGTAAATGTTTCTAGTGTCAGTGTAAAAGATGCTGAAGGAAAAAAAACGTTAAATATAGTATTTATTGTGTAATAGTATTTATAGTATAATATTGTTAAATATAGTATTTAACAATACATGTTGTGTTTCAGTAATTTATAATTGCTTCTCACCTCCCTGTTCCTCTTTCCTCTCACCTCTGAAATTCCAAGAACCTATCTGGGAACGAAGTAGTAGATTTACCATCACCCAAAGCAAAGAGCAGTGGGCCTGTCTAAAATGATTCAGGAGCTTGGAGAAGGGAAGGGAGATAAAGAATGCATGCTTATGTATAAAACCCTTCTCTTCCTTATACTGTAAAATGAATCTTTTATGTTGGTAAATTCACCAGAGAGGGTGATAATATCTTAGCTTCTCTCCATCTGGGAACGTGATATCCAGCTGTGTTTTCATGACAGACTTTGATCACAGCAAACATTCCAATTGCCCTAAAGGTTTAGATGTAATGGGATTTGATCTATGTCAATTTTTCATAATGTAGTCAATATTGAATTTTTAATCCCTCCCTCCTAAAAACATTGGGATGTACTCCACTCTACCTTGCTTCCTTGTGGGCCACTGCTTTGACACAGTTATAGAGGAAATACTCATCATGTTTTTATCAATGTGGATCTATCCTCTGTTTTGATTCCCAACCAAGTGAAATTTGTCAACAATAAGCATATAGCTAAATTAAATTTTTAAAGGCCTCCCAAAATCATATGTATTAGATTGTGATTCTGAGTTACAAGTCACAAAGTCAGCCTGAGATAATTCATAAAAAAAATGAAGAACTAGATTTAGCTGGTGAGCTTGAGCTCAGAGGATGCCTAGACCTGCTAACTCAGGACAGAGTGAGTCAGGGCCGCATTATTCAACAACCTAACAATCTAATTGGATGCATTCTATGAAATGTTCAGCTTCTGACCTGAATATTTGCTTGTTTGTGTGGTGCAAGTTTGAAGGGCCATGGATGCCACTTCTGAAGCCTGAGACTCCCTGAGGGCTCTAAAAACCTCCTTTGAATCACCGTTTGCTTGCACTGCTGCAGATAACATTGCAATCAGGGAAGAAATTCTTTGTTTCATCTTGAGCAGGAAGGTCAAAACATCCATCAGTTAAAATCAACAGATGCAGTAACTCCTTTACATTTGCCATTAGGTGTCATACCTCTATTTGTAAACACACACACACACACACACACACACACACACACACACATTTTTCTTAAAAGCCTTTTCTATGCAGCTCTTTCAGTAGTGCTTTCAAATGAAATTTGCTGGGTTGCTTACATGTGGCCATTTTTTAGAGTCAGAATTGCCAGCGATATACTAATTAATTATAGTGTATTTTATGTAGCACATTAACTTGTTCCATAAATTCATGCGATCTCTTCTTTTGTCAGAATTTTTGCCTCAGTCATGTAGGAGAATAAAATATGTACAGAATCACGTGGTAACAAAGTTAGCTGCTTTTTGTAAAGAATTTTAAGATTCTTCATTGTGGATTTAATTATATGAATTCTGTTTGTCTTGACAACCCTAAAATTTGATGGAGGTGAGGGAGAAAAGCTGATTCTATGTGGTTTTCCCTACCCAGCTTACATGTCATGTTTACT
The DNA here is from genome assembly GCF_963455315.2 of Globicephala melas. NCBI lineage: Eukaryota > Metazoa > Chordata > Mammalia > Artiodactyla > Delphinidae > Globicephala > Globicephala melas. Next base: position 9,925,199 of record NC_083324.2, on the reverse strand, counting down.
GATACTCAATTTTAAATACTCAGAACAATTTTCAGACTAGAAAGTGTTTTTGAAAAATGTTATTATGAATTTATTAAGGTCAGGAGAAGATGGCATATACCTATTTCTTCCTGCTTCTCCCCTAAATTAAAAATTTTAAGTACAACTAAATACAGTTGTAAATGGTGGAAACAGTGTAAGAGGCAACCAAAGGAGATTTCTGAAATGCGGTAAGAAGGGAAGCTGATTAGGAGCCTCAGGAATAAACGATAAACACAGCCACGGAGTGTCTTATAACCCCCATTCAACAGAAGAAGGGAACCTGGGTTCAGCAATTTCTGACCCCCAGTCTAGCAACAGATGGCAGCACGAGTAGGCACATTCCTCACACAGACTGAACCAGAGCCCCATGGAAAGCAGAACTGGCAGAACTGGCAAGAGGATCTATTTGGAGATCCACTAACAATAAGCAAGCCATAAAACACTCTCCTTCCCACCAAACCTGAAGCTCCCTCCTCCACAGAGAGATGCTGGAGCTGTTGATGGCACTGCAAGATAGACCACAATAAGCAGGCTGATTGGAGAAGCCTCCTTGTCACTTTCTCCCAGTGACACCAGAGAAAGTGTGGGGCACATCCCATCACCTGGTCTAGGAAGTTCTCTCCATATCCCGCAAGGCATGGTGATCCTAACACAGGGAACTCCCAACAAGGATGCCCCCTGCAGGCCCAAGACTTCCTACCTGCACTGGGAGATGCCAGTGCAGTCATACAGAAGTGGCAGGAGGGACTCAGCCATGCAAGGTGTCAAACTCACAAGGTCTCCTTTTCACTTTGGGATTGAAACTCACCTCTTCCACCCATAGCAGAGATACTGGGGCAGCTGTAGATGGGGGAGCACTGATTGAAGAATCCAACCACGAATGGGCATCTGGCTAGGGAATTTCTTCTCTTTGCTAACTTTTCCTTCACCAGGGGACACCTAGTTGTCCCACCTGAGTAAATCTCTTAGATTCCTCCTTAGGAAATACCAGCAAGAGCCAGTGGGAGCCCCAGGGGCATCAGACTAAAATAATACCACAAAAGATCTGAAAATTAGAATATTAAGGAACCCAGCCCACAAAGCACACTAGGAGCAGCATTTTATATCTAAACAGGGGGGCTACCTGCTCAAATGAAAGACTTAAATAGGGTCCAGACTGTGCTGCACAATAGGAAATACGTCCAGGGTACAAGTGAAAATTCACCCATCATACCAAGAACTAAGAAAATGACAATTTGAATGAGAAAAGACAATCAACTGACAGACATCAAACTGAAATGAATCAGATGTTGAAATTATCTGATGAGGATTTAAAGCAGAATCATGAAAATCCTAAACAACCAGTTGCAAACTCTCTGGAAACAAATGAAAAAAATAGAAGATCTCACCAAAAACATAAAAGTTATTTTTAAAAGAAACAAAAGTAGATTATACAAAGGAAAAAGTACAATATCAGAAATAAAAACCTCACTGGGTAGACTCAGTAGTGGAGTGGAGAAAACAGAGGAATCAGTAAACATGAGGACAAATCAATATTATTCACCCAAATATATAAAACAAACAAACAAATAACCCAGTTAAAACAATGGGCAGGAGAACTGAACAGACATTTTTCCAAAGAGGAAATGCGGATGGCCAACAGGCACAGGATAAGATGCTCGACCTCGCTAATCATCAGGGGAATGCAAATCAAAACCACGATGAGATATCACCTCGTACCTGTCAGAATGGCTGTCATCAAAAAGACCACAAATAGCAAATGTTGCCAAGGATGTGGAGAAAAGGGAACCCTCATACACCGTTGGTGGGAATGTAAATTGATGCAGCCACTGTGGAAAAGAGTATGGAGGTTTCTCAAAAAAAACTAAAAATAGAACCACCATATGACCCAGCAATTCCACTGCTGGTATATATCCAACAAATACTGAAACACTAATTTAAAAAGTTATATGCACCCCAGTGTTCACAGCATCATTATTTACAATTGCCAAGATATGGAATCATCATAAGTGTTAATCAAAAGATGAATGGTTAAAAAAGATGTGTATATACCTACAGTGGAATACTACTCAACCATAGAAAAGAATGAAATTTTGCCATTTGCAGCAACATGGGTGGACTTGGAGGGTATTAGGCTAAGTGAAATAAGTCAGACAGTGAAAGACAAATACTATATGATATCACTTATATATGGGATCTAAAAAATACAATAAACTAGTGAATATAACAAAAAAGAAGCAGACTTACAGGTAGAACAAACTAGTGGTTACCAGTGGGGAGAAGGAAGTGGGGAGGGGCAATATAGGGGTAGGGAATTAAGAAGTACTAACTATTATGTAACACAAGCTACAAGGATATATTGTACAACCTGGGGAATATAGCCAGTATTTTATAATAGCTATACATGGAATATAACCTTTAAACATTGTGAATCACTATATTGTACACCTGTAACTTATATAATATTGTACATCAACTGTACTTGAATAAAAAATTTTTGAAAAATGAAAAATGTAAAACAGACATAAAGAAGCAGAGGAAGAGGAAGAAGAATAAAAATGGAAAAGAAGAAGCACAATCAATATAATCCACGATGTCAACACACTGAAGAAGAAAAATCATACAATCCTATTAGTTGACACAGTAAAAGCATTTGACAAAATTAACATCCATTCATGTTAAAGACTCCCAGAAAGTTAGGAATAGAGGGGAATTATCTCAACTTGGTTAAGAGCAGCTGTAAAACACCTACACTAACATTATACTTCATGGTGAAAGACTGAATGTGCTTCCCTTAAGACTGAGAACAAGGTAAAGATTTCCTTTCTCACCACTCTTCTTCAGTATAGTGCCAGAGGTTCTAGCCACTGCAGTAAGGCATGCAGATCAAAAAAGGAGATAAAAATTGCCCCTGTTTCCAGACGATGTTATTGTCTACATAGAATATAACCTGCCCAAAAAAGAACCTCCTAGAATTAATAAGTAAGTTCAGCAAGGTTTTAGGATACAAGATGAACACATAAAAATCATATTTCTATATATAAACAATGAACATGAGGAAATTGAAATAAAAAATATAATACTATCTACATTCACCCCAAGAATAAGGAAATGCTTAGGTGTATCTCAAAACATGTGCAGGTTCTGTATGCTGGTTATTACAAAATGTTGCTAAAAGGAATCAAAGAAGACCTAAACAAATGGAGACATTCTCTGTTCAAGAATGGGAAGACTCAACATAGGAAAAATGTCAGTTATCCCAAAGTTTATCTATAGGCTTAATGAAATTCCAACATTTTTTAAAAATAGGAATGGACAAGCTTGTTCTAAAATGTATATGGAAAGGTACAGGTCCTAGAATGGCTAAGACATTCTTAAAAAAGAAGAAGAAAGTGGGAAGAATCACTCTACTTGGTATTTAGTGCTATTATATAACTACAGTATTCAAGACAGTGTAGTATTGGCAGAGGGATTGATGGATGTATCAATAGAACAGAATAGAGAATCCAAAAAATAGTCCCATACAAATATGCCCAAGTGATTTTTGACAGATCAGTGAAGGATGGATAGCCTTTGAAATGGTGTTAGTGTAATTGCACATTTATAGACAAAATAATAAAACTCAACCTGAGTGTTACCCCTTAAACAAAAGTTACCAAAAAAAAAAATGGATAGTGTACTTAAAGGTAAAACGAAGTATTAAAAAAAACCTGAATAGGAGAAAATATTTAGGATTTAGATCTATGCAAAGAGTTCATAGACTTGGCAACAAAATCACAACCAATCAAAGAAAAAATTTATAAATGAGACCTTATTAAAATTGAAAGCATATGCTCTTTGAAAGTTCATATGAAGAGGATGAAAAGACAGGAAAAAGTATTTGCAAAACAGATATCTAACAGCAGACTAATATCTAGAATATATAAAGAACTCTCAAAAACTCACATTAAAATACAGCAAGACAACAACAACAAAACAGTTCAAATAAGAAAAAAAAACTCATGAGGCATTTCACTAGAGAGGGCATACAGATGGCAGATCAGAGCATGAGAAGATGTTCAACATCATTAGCCATCAGGGAAATGCAAATTAAAACCACAATGAAATATCACTATACACCTAGCAGAATGGCTGATATAAAAAATAGACAACAACAAATGCTGACAAGAACTCAGAAACTGGATCATTCAAATATTGCTGGTGAGAATGAGAAGTGGTACAGCCATTCTGAGGAAGTTTGTCCGTTCCTTATAAAACTAAACATGAAACTATAAAATCTATTAATTGTATGCCTGGCATTTATCCCAGAGAAATAAAAAATTCACACAAAAGCCTGTACACAAATATTCGTAGCGGCTTAATTTATAAATAACCCTCAAACTGAAAACAGTCCAGATGTCCTTCAGCAACTGAGTGGTTACAAAAATCTGTGGCACAGGACTTCCCTGGTGGCACAGTGGTTGAGAGTCCACCTGCTGATGCAGGGGAACCGGCTTTGAGCCCCGGTCCGGGAGGATCCCACATGCTGCGGAGCGGCTGGGCCCGTGAGCCATGGCCGTTGAGCCTGCGCGTCCAGAGCCTGTGCTCCACAACGGGAGAGGCCACAACAGTGAGAGGCCCGCGTACCACAAAAAAAAAAAAAAAAAAAAAAAAAAAAATCTGTGGCACATACATTCCATAAACAACTACTTTGCAGTAAAAAGGAAGGGGGTGTTGATACGAATAACTTACATGATTCTCTAGGGAATTATGACGAATAGAAGGAGGCTAATCCTGCAAGGTTACAAGATCATATGCTGTATGATTATATAGCATTTTTGAAATGACAACATTTTTTAAATGGGTAAAAATTTTAGTGGTTCCCAGGAGTTAAAAATGAGAGGGAGAGGGGGTCAGGAGAGACCCCTTCCTGTTTATAAATGAGCAACACTAGGGATCCCCATGGTGAAGGAACTATTCCATGTCTTGACTGTGGTGGTGGATACACAGACCTACATAAATGGTAAAATTGTATAGAATTAAATACACACATTAGTATGAGTGAGACTGGGGAAATCTGAGTAAGATTGGTGAATTGTACCTATGTCAGTAACCTACTTGTCATAATGTACTATAGTTTTGTGAAATGTTATCATTGAGGGAAACCAGATGCGGTAGGCTGAAAAATGGCTCCCTAAAATATGCATGTCCTAATCCCTGGGACCTCTGAATATATTCCCTTGCATATGATAAAAGGAACTTTGCATGTGTGATCAAGTTAAGGATCTTGAGATGGGGAGATTATGCTGGATTGTTTGGGTGGATCCAGTATAATCACAAGGATCCTTATAAGGGAGAGAAGGGAGAGAGAAAGTCAGATAAGGGATGTGATGATGGAAGCCGAAGTTGGCGTGATGCAATTGCTGACTGGTGACCACAAGCCAAGGAATGCAGGCAGTCTCTAGAAGCTAGAAAAAACAAGGAAACAGAGCTCCCTAGCGCCTCTAGAAAGCAGTCATGCTCTCACTTTGATTTTAGCTCAGTGAAACCCATTTTGGACTTCTGACCTTCAGAATGAATAAGTAATAAATTTGTGTTGCTTTAAGCCATTAGTTATGTGGGCATTTGTTACAGCAGCAATAGAAAATTAATATACTGGCTGAAGTGTGTATATTCCTATTAGTCTTCTATATTATGTCTCACAATTTCATGTAAATCTACAATTATCAGAGTAAAATTTTCAGTTAAAACTATTATGAATGTGATCCCTCATATAAGCAACGCCAATGTGAGTTGTTTTGAAGCATGAAACCAAAATAGAAAGATGAAGGAGAGGAAAAAATAAATTCTCCTCTGGTCTGATAAGACTTATGATAATATCTAAAGTTTTTTTAAAAACAATTATTTATTATTGGCAGTTGTACAGCTTCCTTTTATGACACTTCCAACCTTCTTCCTTCTAGTATAGTACAGTGATAAAATGTATATTCTGGGGTTCAAATGTCTCAGTTAATATTCTAGCATCACTCAAGGGCTGTGAAATCCTGAGCAGGTCCAGGTTTTTCCATTGGAAATTGGAAATAATAAGAGTATCCCCTTCAAAAAGCAGTTGTAACAAATTATTTCTGGGAATGTGGTTATGGTATGTTCATGCCTAGTTCCATGCATTTTCCTAAATTCTCCACCAAGACTCCTCAGCCACTCATTTTTGTCTGTCGTCTCATCCTCCAAAATATATCTTTCTCTGTAGTAGAAGGCCTTTTAAATGGCTGCCGATGATCCTGCCCCCTGGTATTTTTGTAAATAATATCAAATTGTTTGCCTTTTTATAATCCCCTGCCCTAGCATGTATGCCAGAGTTAGTGACTTGCTTTTATTGAAAAGAATATGGAAAAATAATGGGATGTCACTTCAAATATTAGGTTATAAAAAAACTATTGACTTAAATCTTGGGTGTCCTCTCTCTGAATCTTCTCACCTGCTTGCTCTGATAAATCAAGCTGCTGTGATATGAGCTGCTCTGTGGAGAAGCCATGAGGCATGGAACTGAGAGCAGCTCCAGCCAGAAGCCAGTGAACACCCTAAGCTGTCAGTCCAAAAATCCACAGGGAGCTGAATCCTGCCAAAAATCATGTAAGGGAGCTTGAAAGGAGATCCTTTCCCAGTTGAGCCTTAGGATGAACCAGTAGCCATAGCCAGCTCCTTGACTGCAGCCTTGCAAGAGATCATGAGCCAAAATACTCAGCTAAACCACATTGAGATCTCCGACCTACCCAAACTGTAAGACAATACATGTTGTTGCTCTCAGTTACTATGTTTTGGGGGCGATTTGTTATGCAGCCATAGATAAGTAATACAGTCTCTGTTTTTATATTATCCATGGGCATTAAAGAAGCAAACAATGACAAAACCAAACAGTTATTTTCTTCATGCAGTGGAGGGAAGAAAGATAATCTGAATGAGTTACCTCTTGTCCTGTCTAGCAGATGGAAGTGTCAAAATTCTAAATACGCATTTATGGTAAGTGTCATGAATATGTGAATAAATGCCTGACAAACTGCCAGAAGTGGTTTTTAAAGAAACTATTAACCCAGATTAATCTATTTTTGGTGGAATTTCATTCAGAGTAACAAAAAAAATGAATTATTTTAGGGAAGGCTGATGATTGGGAGGGATTTGGGGAATAAATAGGAATATTGCTGTATATTCACAGATGTGTCTTGGACAAGCCCCTTGAAACCAGCTTTCTCCACATTTTCTCTCTTTTTTTCTTTACTTCTGAAACTGCAGGTTTTTCAAGAGGGTAAATTATTTTTCATTGTGTGCAGCAGTGGTATCTGTTTCAGGTGTGGGATGTGGAATGTTCCTGAAGCAAGAAAAATGGCTGCCATGTTGGTAAAATACATGCTGAAATCACATATTTTCTTAGTGAGATGAAACTGCATTATTTCACCTCCTTTGCTATACAAGATTTCCCGCTGAAATACCTGCTGGCATTTGCTATAGTTATGTTCTCCTTCACCATCTTTGGTTATAAAATAAGGTGACATTATTTAGACGTCTAAATTACTGTGATTCTGAGTCCTAATAGACCATTCTTTCCTCCCTGGGGATGCCAAATACTTAAGTCTGAGAGCTCCGCAGGGGCTCACTCCATTCAGTGGAGTACATATTGGTATCTACTTCCTTCCTGAAAAATTTTACAGAAAGGAAAATAAGGTTATTCCATCAAAGATTCTTCTTTCTTCTGTGCTGTTGTTGCTTTAGCACTGAGTCTTCTTTGAAAATGACAATTGTTAGCAGTGCAGCACAGCCTCTGACTGCAAATACAGAGATGGAGATTTTAAGGAAGGTTCAAATGCTAATTGTAATTTGAGTTGCCATATAGCTGTGCCAGTGGCAGGAAATATGAAAGCAATCAAAGAGAGCCATTGAGTTGGGTCCTTTCCTTTCACCTTTTCTCAGTGTTCTCTATGACTCAGGGAAGTCCCCAGCCTCTGGCCTCTCCCATGCTTGGTGTAATGCATATGTGTGGCCTTATGTCTCTGAATGTCATCATGAAATTTTGCGGCAGAAGGAAAAGTGTGTCTAAGGGGAGACACAGTGTTCCTTAGCATATGTATAACTATCCAAAGAAGATGTATACAAATAGCATGAAAATGAAAAATAGGCGATTACTAAGTAAATTTAGTAATAAAAGACCTCTGTAAAATACTTCTCATAGCCAAGGTTTGAAACTGACACACTGCCTTTTCTGCCCATGTAACATTGTGCAAAGCAGTTCACAGGGAGAGGGCAATCTGAACAATGAATCTGGAGAAGAAAAGCTAAAATGCACTTTTCCTCTGTATTTGATGGTTGGGTTGATGGGAATCTAAAATATTTATACTACAGTTGTATCAAGTATTTATTGCCTACTGGGGGAGCCATAGAGAAAGAAGAAGAAAATTGACAATAGTGGCCAAAAACACATTTGAAATTATCTGCCCATTTTTTTACACCTGGTCACAAATAAACAAGACTGCTTCTTCAAACTTCCAAATTCAAGAGCAACCTAAGACGGTAGAAAACACTTTCTAAATTGCCTAATTTACTTTCAGTGTGTAGTTTATGCACAGGAGTATCTGAGGCCTTGTTTGAGCAGCATTCTCGTTAAAGGTGCTACATCACACACAAAAAATGGCATGTTAATGATATTGTGACATTCATAGAACTTAAAGCCAGTTAACTTCATGCAGGCATTTTGTCAATAAAATTAAACTAATGAAAATAAATCCAATGTAAGTTAACTGAAAATTATTTATAAAAACAGTCAGTGTTAGTTTCCCCAAATTTAATGTTACCATTATCATCACTTTTACCTTAATGGCATAATTATATATAAATTCTTTGGAGAATCTTGTGAGTGCTTAGCAACATGTATTATGAAACAGTAAAAGATATTCATCCTTTCAAACTGATGGGCTGGTAAATCATATCTAACTTCATAGTCTCTACAAAATATTTTATAAATTGAACTTTGTCACCATCTTAGTACCATCTTAATATGATATAATTACCATAAATACCATATCTCCACATTAAATGTCTGATTTTTCTCACTATTACAAATCTACAACTTAATCTTGGAACTACTCATTTCTCCTTTTCCAGCCAGCCAGGATACAAGACAGATCCCACTGAAATGACTGAATGGGAAAGTCACCATTCTAGATCATCATGACAGGAGGAAAGGGGGTGTGGGGATTGTCCCAGATCCTTCTCAGTTCTCTCCTCTTCCAGCTTCATTTCATGAACTTGAACAAGGAAGCCACTACAGCATCTGCAGGCCAGAGAATTATGCTGAGGCATGTTATTCCCAGATTGCTTTCTGTGTCTGCAAAGGCATAGATAATCTATTTCCCATGTGTTTTCTCACACACTTCTCTTCAAACATGAAACACCCAACTTCACCTATTTCAAATGGCTAAGTTCTTATTTGCCCATCCTTAAAAGCAAAGACACCTATAATCCTCTCCTTAGGTTGACGTAACTGGTTTTTAAATTTTTATGTAATTTTTTTGGTGCATTTTATCGGTTAGATTTTGTGAAAATAACACTATATAACAGATTTCCCCAACACTCAGTTAATTAGGATAATAATCATTTATCATTGCTCATATGTCTGTGGGTTGGTTGGGCTTCAGCCAGTCTAGACAGCAGTTTTCTTCTTACTGCATGTCTCCAGGTCAGCACATCTGGCCCTGGTCTTCCTGCTCCCGGCACTATATAACTATTGCATGTGTTTCTCATGATGGTGACTGGGTTGCCATTTAAGTGTGGATCTAAATGAGGCACAAGAAGACACGTAGAACCATAAAAGACCTCCTAAAGCCTCTGCTCAGAATTGTCATATTATCATCACTGCTCACATATCTTTGGCCTATTGGTCACAGGCCAAGTACAAAATCAAGAGCCCAAAGTTACACGGCCCCAAGATGAGGCCATGGCAAGGCTGTGAATTCAGAAACACGTGAAGTTTGGGGACCAATAATGTAATCTACCGCCTGCCTCTCTTAGGCAATGTTATTGTTTACCTTATGAACATTATTTGTATGCCTATTTTTCTCTGCTTTGTTAGTGCCTTTCGCATGGATATTTTATTTGCATAGTGCCTTTCACATGGTAGGCTCTCAGCAATGAAGGAATATACAAGCCCACTGACCTTGTTCCCTCTGCACATTGCTAATTATACATAAGCTCATATGACTAGTTCTTTCTACAGAGGTAATGATGGAGAAGCCTGAATTGTTTACATACTGTTGCCCTTCAGCCTCACTTCACTACTGGGAATCTTTGTATAGAATTCAGCAGTATTAAAATGAATGTAAGCAAGTCCCATAATAAATATTTATTTCCTGAATTAATGAATTCCCAGCACAGGGCTTCAGAATTTCTTTTTTAAAATTTAGTTATAAATAATGTCCACCTATCATATACATTTTAGCCCCAGTTATTATATATTCATGAATTTTGGTGATGGATAGTGGCAGGACAGCTGCCAGCATATCCCATTTAAAGTAACTAGCTCATGACCATACTTAGGACTTTATTCTGATTAACACTAACCGATCTGACTTACAAAGGTAAAAGTGACTTTTTCCATTTCCATACACCTGACTTTTAGCTCTCTTTCCCCTTTGATATGTTGGTTGTGGTTCCATGTCCACAGTGATCTAGAATTTCCTTATTGGACTCGTAGAGAGGTATCTGGGTGAAATCTCCACTCACAGAGACTTCAGCTAGTCTTCTGTGTACTCATCCAACAAAACAAGGAAAAACAGCTATGGATATTGAGGCCAGGATTTTCTTATCTGATTTTTTTCCCAAAAGAGCACCACGTTGTCTCTCACTTGCCTCATAGTTTATCTTTAGCACATTTATAAATGTTGACGAATTTGAGTGACTGCTAACATATTGGGAATTGTTAAAATGTAGCAAAGAAGTAAAAAAAAATAAACTTTAAGGAGGAAACAGAATTTACTCTCAAACCATCTCTGGATAGTTTAAGGTAATAGGGATAATTTTTTTTAATTAATAGGAGGAGATTAAAAATTAATTGTCAGCAAAGTGTTTGTTAGTCTAATGGCCGAAACATTGAGGATCCTGTGAGTCTACACAAAACATCAACAACAGAATATCCCAAGTTGTGAATTTTGATTCTTTTTTTCAATTTTAGTATCATAATGGTCTATACTTACCAACTCAGATAAGTTGAGAAACTTTGCATAACACGTGGCTGTTAACATTCTTTCCTTTTCCTCTCCTATAAACCTGCTTTCAGAAAATGTATTACTTACCCTGCTTTACTGTAAAATTAGACTCAGTATCATTAAGACGAGCTATTGTTTTTAACTAAAATAAACTTTGCAGAAATTACAGGTATAGATTCTCAAATTTAATTCCACTGTCTGAAATACTATACCTAGCAAGTCATTTAATCAAAGAGAAATTTCCATCTGATTTTACCTTCATCCAAATCAAATGTGTATAATCCAAACCCTAAATATTTTAGGACCAGAAAGATAGTTACATAAAAGTTTGGCTTTCTGGGTAAGGTAATATACTCAACTAGAGTTTTATACTGTCTTTGAGCAAATTCATCTCTGTGGAAATTTGTTGTGGTGTGATACTCTTGATAAAATAAGTAGGTTGTATTTCTACCATATGACCTTCAGTCCCAGCTGTTTTCTGCACGCTTCTCTGTCAGAACCATAGACACCTGAATGGCTGGGGCTGCGCCGTTCTCATCTTTGTATCCCATACAAAGGTGCCTGGAATATAAAAGGAATCTAAATAGCATCTGTGTAAAGAATTAGTCAAATGACCTCTTGTTGTTTCCAGCTTATTTACTGCTGTGTATTATTTAATACTACTGACCATTTTAGGGGACCCTCTTGGTTCCTACCTAAAACGTTTCCTTGCTCCCAACTTTTTGGCAGAATTTCAGTTTGGTTCAGTCCTGCAAGAGCATGGAAAGATGATGGATCTTTACCAGTTTAAGTTAACCATAGGTGATATCTGTTCTCCTTACCAGTGACTGGTTTGGGAAAAATCATTTCACTATGCTGTGACCAGTGAGCAGTGAAACAGATTGAAAGTGGACAGCTGGGAGGATTGTGTCTAGGGAAGATTTTCTGTGAATCAAAAAAGACAAATGAAACATGCCTCTTTTTCTAGTGGGAATCATTGTGAATACATGTTACATCTGGAACTGGGGCATCTGAAAGGCAGTCTCACATGCTATAGATGGCAGAGAAGAAATTTTGCAAAACTTACATCTTTGCCATTTTTAAGCTATTTAAATAATGAATTACAGAACTGAGCTATCTGCAAACTCTATAAAGTTTCTTATGATCAAATTAATTTAAAGTTAAATTTCCTCTTTTTTATAGTCTAACTGATATATAACCATACACTTTTCTAAACTCCTCATTCTTCAGATTTATATGACTTTGGGTTTGCCTGGTTTTCTAATTCTTCAGTTGCAGCTTTCTCTGTGTGTCCCATGATTTGTTTGTGGGCTTTTCCCAAGGTTTTTATCTTGGTACCCTTCATTTCCACTGGCTGTTCTTGGTGACTTTATTCATCTCACAGCTTTACTTTACCAACTCTATTTTGATAACTACGAAGTCTTGTCTAAAGTTTTGACTTCTCAGCTGAGCTTCAGGCTCGACTTTCTACTTCTCATAAGACACCGTAGCTTGGGGTTTTCATAGATTTCCATAAACTCCTAAGTTCATGTGAGAACTCATGATCCTTCTGACCGCACACTGTCTCTCATCTTGTCTGGAAGAAGAGCCTCCTGAGTTTGCTGGATCAAAAAACTCTACAGTCATCTTTGGTCCCTTCTTCTTTCTTCACTCTCCCCGGGTAATGAACCACCAAATCCTGATATTTTACCTCTAAACTGTTTTCTGAATCGGTATCTTTGTTTTCATTGCTACTGGTACCATCCAATGGGTGTTGCAGATTTACAGAGTGTCTGGGGTAGAGATAGGATGCAGTCTGAGGTGAGTTTACTTTTCTTGTCTTTGAAGTTCAACTCCACTTTTTCTGATTCTTTTTTGTTTATTCGTTTCTGCTTTATAACAAAGTGAATCAGTTATACATATGTTCCCATATCTCTTCCCTCTTACGTCTCCCTCCCTCCCTTTTTTAAGATCCATGAAATATTCTGAAGTTTCTCTGTAATGAACCTAGATTTGAATTATTTCTTGTTTTTCATGCTTGGAATGTGTTTTACATTCTGAATCATAAAATATATATTTTTCATCAGTTTCATATCATTCTTTAATATTTGCTCTCCAGATTCTGCTTCCCCTGTATTCTTTCTGTTATTTTCTTTTTGAACAAGATAGCACTTGACATTTTTTCATTTCTACATACCACTGTATGATTGTCCACTTCACATTTTTCTAACAGTAATTGTATTTTATTTAACTGAAATAAATTTATAAAAATCTACCAGATATGGAAATGTGGTATCAGAAGCCAAAAGAGCAATAGCTCTACAAGGCAGTGCTCTAAGTGTTTATCTATGTTAACACATTTTATCCTGTTTGTAACATTATTATTATCATCTCTGTTTCATAAATAAAGGAAATACGGTACAGAGGGGTGAAATAACTTGTCATTGGTCATACAGCTCATAAGTAGTAGAATCAATATTTGAAAATGGGCTTCAGAATTTGTTATTAAAAAAAAATTTTTTTTATACAGCAGGTTCCTATTAGTTATCTGTTTTACACATATTAATGTATATATGTCAATCCCAATCTCCCAATTCATCCCAGGATTTGTTTTTTGGTTTTTTTTTAAGATGTCGGGGGTAGGAGTTTATTAATTAATTAATTTATTTATTTTTTGCTGTGTTGCGTCTTTGTTTCTGTGCGAGGGCTTTCTCTAGTTGTGGCAAGCGGGGGCCACTCTTCATCGCGGTGCGTGGGCCTCTCACTGTCGCGGCCTCTCTTGCTGCGGAGCCACAGGCTCCAGATGTGCAGGCTCAGTAGTTGTGGCTCACTGGCCTAGTTGCTCCGCGGCATGTGGGATCCTCCCAGACCAGGGCTCGAACCCGTGTCCCCTGCATTAGCAGGCAGATTCTCAACCACGGCACCACAAGGGAAGCCCCAGAATTTATTTTTAAGCACTACCTTTGATGGTCAAGCACTACACTGTCCCAATGTGTTCCTTCTTCAGGGTTCTCAGATGTTTCTTTTTAACCTAAAGTAAATAATTTAGTAAGCAGAGTCCAATTTTATTTAATTGAAAAAAATACAAATTGAATGCAGCAATGAGCTACTGATGAGGTTTGAAGAGAAATTGGCTCAGTAAAAAAAACCTCTAAAAATCTGCGTATAAAATGAGGAAAAGAGATACCTCCAGTTATTATACAGTTTCGCCTGTAATAGTGTTGTAGGAAGTTTTGTGCTATGGTGTCATTAGCACCCAAGCACACAAAAAGACAAGTGCCTCCTACCCCCCAGTTGCATGCCTAAAATGTGAACATCATCGTATTGTACAATTGAAATGTACTTTTAAGCTAATTAAAAATCCTGGACATCACTGAATCTAAGTGATGTTAACATGATGCTATATCCTGTTTTGAAAATGCAAAATTACTTTCCTCCTTAGAGAAGGCAGAATGGGAGCCCCAGTTGACCTGTATATAATTTTTAGAAGATCAGGCGCTTCCATTTTTTCCATTCATGATAAGAGAGGTGATAAGTTGACAGAATCAGTTTCTTTTTGTTTATTGGCCATTACAGTTGTAAAATACTGCAGACATCAGCCTAACATAAATCAGTTCCCCTCAGAGGAGTGTGCCTTCGGAGAGGCTTTCTGCCGAGGTTTCCTCAGCTCAGCCATCTCTCTCTGGAGTACTCTTGCTGTGTCTTTGGCAGCACTTTTTGAATTTATTTTGTTTTTAATTCTGAGTAATCCTCAATCAGAAGACAAACAGAGGCTCAGAACTTTAGAGTTGAAAAGGACTTTGGAAGTTTTATCATTTAGATCATATGTGTCAGGATTCTTTCTGCTACAAGCAACAAAAAGCATGATTCAAACTCACTTAAGCAAAAAGGGAATTAATGGTCTCTGTAAATTAATAATCCAAATATAATGCAAGCTTCAGGTAAGGCTTGATCTAGTGGTTCAAAAACTTCTTTAAGGACTGCATCACTTTCTATTACTCCACTCTTCCTTTACAATATTTGCTTCGTTCTCAGGTTCTTTATGGTTTTATCACAAGAAAATGGAATGCATTGATACGCTTTAGTTAGTCAGAGTCCACTCCTTCATTTGGCAGTGCACCCAATACCAGCCAACCTAGATGGCCTCTCTACAAATGGAAATTCACAGTGCTGGAGGAAGTAGGAAATATGAATGCTGGGGAAGAAGCCAGAGGATATCTCTTTTTATCAACCCAGTTATTTTACAGGGACATCTCTGAGCTACAAGAGAGACCATCTATTACACAACTAAATATGTGTGACAAGAAATAAATGTTAATTTTATTAAGCTAGTGAGATGTCAAGATTTATCCCTAACAGTGGGGAAATGCAGAGTTTGCCCATCCAGTTATGTTTTCAGTGTTTGAGTTTTAGTCATTGAAACTTGTGGTGAACATACCTTCCAGCTCTTGCTCTTAGAGAACTCATGCTTTGACTCTTAATATTGTAGGTATTTAGATTCCTGAGTGACTGACTGAGGCTTCTGCTCAGTAAAATGGGGACAGTGAGAAATGTATGCCATGATGAAAGAAAGCATTCACTGATTAGTTAGTTAGCACATGTAGACATAGAGCTATAGTTGCATTTCCTCTTGACTTGGGCATATTACTTCTCACCTATACCTTGAGGTAGTACAAAGGAGCCTTATTTTTTTTAAACAGATCATCAATAGAATGCCATGCCTTTTGAGACAGTGAGCTCACTCTCACAAGAGATGTTCAACTAGTATCTGAAGCTGTCAGCTCTTTTGTGTGGAACTCATTTACTCAGTACTATTTATTGAGAGTCTTTATGTATCAGGGAATCTTCTGGGTAACTGGAGATATGTGTGAACAAAATGGATAAATTGCTGCCCTTGTTGTATTTACATATAATAGCATAGAAGGAAAATAAGCAAGTAAGTAAAATAGATGGTATATCAAATGGTATGAGTGCTCTGGAGAAAAATGAAGCAGGAGAGGGGTATAAAGAGAGTGGTATGCGATAGATTTTGGCTTGGTTAAGAAGCTAAGTGAGACAAATTTTCAGATTTATGTTTGGTTCAGTTGTATGATTCTGTAATTCTAGAACATAGTCTCCCTTGTTATGGACATTTACCTTGCACACTGTTGATGGGACTTTAAATTGGTGAAGCTACTATAAAAAAAGTGTGGAGGTTCTCAAAACACTAAAAATAGGACTACCATATGACTGAGTGGTTCCACTGCTGGTTATGTATACAAAGAAAATGAAAACACTAATTTGAAAAGATTTATGTACCCCACATTCATTAGCAGCATTATTTACGATAGCCAAGATATGGAATCAACCCAACTGTCCATCAACAGATGAATGCATAAAGAAGATGTGGTATATGTATATACACAAAGGAACATTACTCAGCCATAAAAAAGAATGAAATTCTGCCGTTTGCAACAGGTGGATGGACCTAGAGAGTATTAATGCTTAGTGAAATAGGTCAAACAGAGAAAGACAGAATCTATATGTTACTGCTTATATGTGGAATCTAAAAATAAAACAAACAAATGTGTATAATGAAACAGAAGCAGACTCATAGATAAAGAAAACAAACCAATGGATAATACTGGGGAGAGGAAGGGAGAGGGTAAAATAGGGGTATGGGGTTCAGAGATACAAACTACTGTGTATAAAATAGATAAGCAACAAGGATATGTTTACAGCACAGAGAATATAGCCATTATTTTGTAATAACATTAGAGGGAGTATATCTCTAAAAATATTGA